>NC_051318.1:52115326-52731354 GCF_015220235.1 Choloepus didactylus
GGGAGATTCACTCCCCTGGGTGTCTGATCCCACGTAGGGGGGAGGGTAGGGATTTCAACTTTCAAGTTGGCTTAGGTAGAGAGAGAGGGCCACATCTGAGCAACAAAGAGGCATTTGGGAGGAGGCTCTAAGGCACAATTATAGGGAGGCCTAGCCTCTCCTTTGCAGCAACCATCTTCCCAAGGGTAAAACCTACGGTAGAGGGCTCAACCCATCAAACCACCAGTTCCCTATGTCTGTGGTCATGTTAGCAACCATTGAGGTGGGGTAGGCCAATACCCCTGCATTCTCCACAGGCTCCTCAAAGAACATTTCAAAGAGACCATAACAAGGGAGTAAGAAAAAGACAACTAACCTAAGATAACTGCTTTACTTCCAACCTGTTCCTACTTTACCCCAAGAAAGTTACATAATATAGCAACATTTCTGTGAACTTGCTCCGACTATATCCATCAGAAATTAACAGACCATAGTCATTCCTGGGCATTCCCAGAACGTTAAATAGCATAACTCTTCTTCTTGGATTACTGTTCCCCCTTCCTTAATTGCTCTCTATTGCTAGTTCCCCTACATTCGACATTATAAACCATTCGTTTTACATTTTTCAAAGTTCACAGTGGTAGCATATAATATTTCTCTTTCTGTGCCTGGCTTATTTCGCTCAGCATTATGTCTTCAAGGTACATCCATGTTGTCATATGTTTCACAAGGTCGTTCCTTCTTACTGCCGTGTAGTATTCCATCGTGTGTATATATCACATTTTATTTATCCACTCATCTGTTGAAGGACATTTGGGTTGTTTCCATCTCATGGCAATTGTGAATAACGCTGCTATGAACATTGGCGTGCAGATATCTGTTCGTGTCACTACTTTCCAATCTTCCGGGTATATACCGAGAAGTGCAATCGCTGGATCGAATGGTAACTCTATTTCTAGTTTTCTAAGGAACTGCCAGACTGACTTCCAGAGTGGCTGAACCATTATACAGTCCCACCAACAATGAATAAGAGTTCCAATTTCTCCACATCCCCTCCAGCATTTGTAGTTTCCTGTTTAATGGCAGCCACTCTAATTGGTGTTAGATGGTATCTCACTGTGGTCTTAATTTGCATCTCTCTAATAGCTAGTGAAGCTGAACATTTTTTCATGTGTTTCTTGGCCATTTGTATGTCCTCTTCAGAGAACTGTCTTTTCATATCTTTTGCCCATTTTATAATTGGGCTGTCTGTACTATTGTCATTGAGTTGTAGGATTTCTCTATATATGCAAGATATCAGTCTTTTGTCAGATACATGGTTTCCAGAAATTTTTCCCATTGAGTTGGCTGCCTCTTTACTTTTTTGAGAAATTCCTTTGAGATGCAGAAACTTCTAAGCTTGAGGAGTTCCCATTTATCTATTTTTTCTTTTGTTGCTTGTGCTTTGGGTGTAAAGTCTAGGAAGTGGCCGCCTAATACAAGGTCTTGAAGATGTTTTCCTACATTATCTTCTAGGAGTTTTATGGTACTTTCTTTTATATTGAGATCTTTCATCAATTTTGAGTTAATTTTTCTGTAGGGTGTGAGGTAGGGGTCCTCTTTCTTTCTTTTGGATATGGATATCCAACTCTCCCAGCCCCATTTGTTGAATAGACCATTATGACTCAGTTCAGTGACTTTGGGGGCCTTATCAAAGATCAGTCAGCCATAGATCTGAGGGTCTATCTCTGAATTCTCAGTTCGATTCCATTGATCTATATGTCTGTCTCTGTGCCAGTACCATGCTGTTTTGACAACTGTGGCTTTATAATAAGCTTCAAAGTAAGGGAGTGTAAGTCCTCCCACTTCGTTTTTCTTTTTTAGAGTGTCTTTAGCAATTCGAGGCATCTTCCCTTTCCAAATAAATTTGACAACTAGCTTTTCCAAGTCTGCAAAGTAGGTTGTTGGAATTTTGATTGGGATTGCATTGAATCTGTAGATGAGTTTGGGTAGAATTGACATCTTAATGACATTTAGCCTTCCTATCCATGAACATGGAATATTTTTCCATCTTTTAAGGGCCCCTTCTATTTCTTTTAGTAGAGTTATGTAGTTTTCTTTGAATAGGTCTTTTACATCTTTGGTTAAGTTTATTCCTAGGTACTTGATTTTTTTTAGTTGCTATTGAAAATGGTATCTTTTTCTTGAGTGTCTCTTCAGTTTGTTCATTTCTAGCATATAGAAACATTACTGACTTATGTGCATTAATCTTGTATCCCGCTACTTTGCTAAATTTGTTTATTAGCTCTAGTAGCTGTATCATCGATTTCTCAGGGTTTTCCAGATATAAGATCATATCATCTGCAAACAATGACAGTTTTACTTCTTCTTTTCCAATTTGGATGCCTTTTATTTCTTTGTCTTGCCAGATTGCCCTGGATAGCACTTCCAGCACAATGTTGAATAACAGTGGTGACAGCGGGCATCCTTGTCTTCATCCTGATCTTAAAGGGAAGGCTTTCAGTCTCTCACCATTGAGTACTATGCTGGCTGTGGTTTTTTCATATATGCTCTTTATCATATTGAGGAAGTTTCCTTCAATTCCTACCTTTTGAAGTGTTTTTATCAAAAACGGATGTTGGATTTTGTCAAATGCTTTTTCAGCATCTATTGAGATGATCAATTGATTTTTCCCTTTCGAGTTTTTAATGTGTTGTAATACATTGATTGATTTTCTTATGTTGAACCATCCTTGCATGCCTCGAATGAACCCCACTTGGTCATGGTGTATGATTTTTTTAATGTGTCTTTGGATTTGATTTGCAAGTATTTTGTTGAGGATTTTTGCATCTATATTCATTAGGGAGATTGGCCGGTAGTTTTCCTTTTTTGTAGCATCTTTGCCTGGTTTTGGTATTAGATTGATGTTAGCTTCATAAAATGAGTTAGGTAGTGTTCCATTTTCTTCAATGTTTTGAA
This sequence comes from Choloepus didactylus, assembly GCF_015220235.1. NCBI lineage: Eukaryota > Metazoa > Chordata > Mammalia > Pilosa > Megalonychidae > Choloepus > Choloepus didactylus. Next base: position 52,118,264 of record NC_051318.1, read on the forward strand.
AGAGTTTGAGTAAGATTGGTGTCAGTTCTTTCTGGAAAGTTTGGTAGAATTCCCCTGTGAAGCCATCTGGCCCTGGGCATTTATTTGTGGGAAGATTTTTGATGACTGATTGGATCTCTTTGCTTCTGATGGGTTAGTTGAGGTCTTCTAATTCTTCTCTGGTCAGTCTAGGTTGTTCATATGTTTCCAGGAAATTGTCCATTTCCTCTACATTATCCAGTTTGTTGCCACACAATTATTCATAGTATCCTCTTATAATTTTTTTAATTTCTTCAGGATCTGCAGTTATGTCACCTTTTTCATTCATTATTTTGTTTATATGGGTCTTCTCTCTTTTTGATTTTGTCAGTCTAGCTAGGGGCTTGTCCATCTTCTTGATCTTCTCAAAGAACCAACTTTTGGTGATATTTATCCTCTCTATTGTTTTTTTGTTCTCTATGTCATTTATTTCTGCTTTAATCCTTGTTATTTCTTTTCTTGTACTTGGTTTAGGATTGGTTTGCTGTTCATTTTCTAGCTTCTTCAGTTGATCCATTAGTTCTTTGATTTTGGCTCTTTCTTCCTTTTTAATATATGCGTTTAGTGCTATAAATTTCCCCCTCAGCACTGCTCTTGCTGCATCCCATTGGTTTTGGTATGTTGTGTTCTCATTTTCATTCGTCTCTATATATTTAGCAATTTCTCTTGCTATTTCTTCTTTAACCCACTGATTGTTTAGGAGTGTGTTGTTTAACCTCTAGGTATTTGTGAATTTTCTAAGTCTCTGATGGTTATTGACTTCTAATTGTATTCCATTGTCGTCAGAGAAAGTGCTTTGAATAATTTCAATCTTTTTAAATTTACTGAGGCTTGTTTTATGTCCCAGCATATGATCTATTCTGGAGAAACTTCCATGAGCACTAGAAAAGTATGTGTATCCTGGTGATTTGGGATGTAATGTTCTGTATATGTCTGTTAAATCTAATTCATTTATCAGGTTGTTTAGGTTTTCAGTTTCCTTATTGGTCCTCTGTCTGGTTGATCTATCAATAGGAGAGAGTGATGTGCTGAAGTCTCCCACAATTATTGTGGAAACATCAATTGCTTCCTTTAGTTTTGCCAGTGTTTCTCTCATGTATTTTGTGGCACCTTGATTGGGTGCATAGACATTTATGATTGTTATTTCTTCTTGTTGAATTGTCCCTTTTATTAGTATGTGGTGGCCTTCTTTGTCTCTCAAAACATCCCTGCATTTAAAGTCTATTTTATCTGAGATTAATATTGCTACACCTGCTTTCTTTTGGCTGTAGCTGGCATGAAATATTTTTTTCCATCCTTTCACTTTCAATTTCTTTGTGTCCCTGTGTCTAAGATGAGTCTCTTGTATGCAACATATTGATGGTTCATTTTTTTTTTTTGATCCATTCTGTGAATCTATATCTTTTATTTGTGGAGTTTAAACCATTTACATTCAACGTTATAACCGTGAAGGCATTTCTTGAATCAGCCATCTTATCCTTTGGTTTATGTTTGTCAGATATATTTTTCCCCTCTCTCTATTAATATCCTTTATTGTATTCATACCGAATCTCTTTAGTACTGAACCTTTCTCCAAGTCTCTCTGTCTTTTCTTTGTTTCTCTGTCGGTAGGGCTCCCTTTAGTGTCTCCAGTAGGGCAGGTCTCTTGTTAGCAAATTCTCTCAGCATTTGTTTGTCTGTGAAAAATTTAAGCTCTCCCTCAAATTTGAAGGAGAGCTTTGCTGGATAAAGTATTCTTGGTTGGAAATTTTTCTCACTCAGAATTTTAAATATATCGTGCCACTGCCTTCTTGCCTCCGTGGTGGCTACTGAGTAGTCACTACTTAGTCTTATGCTGTTTCCTTTGTATGTGGTGAATTGCTTTTCTCTTGCTGCTTTCAGAACTTGCTCCTTCTCTTCCGTGTTTGACAGTGTGATCAGAATATGTCTCAGAGTGGGTTTATTTGGATTTATTCTATTTGGAGTTCGCTGAGCATTTATGATTTGCGTATTTATGTTGTTTAGAAGATTTGGGAAGTTTTCCCCAACAAGTTCTTTGAATACTCTTCCTAGACCTTTATCCTTTTCTTCCCCTTCTGGAAAACCAATGAGTCTTATATTAGGATGTTTTATATTATCTATCATATCCCTGAGGTCCGTTTCGATTTTTTCAATTTTTTTGCCCATTCTTTCTTTTATGCTTTCATTTTCCATTCTGTCATCTTCCAGGTCACTGATTCATTGTTCAACTTCCTCTAGTCTTGTACTATGAGTGTCCAGAATCTTTTTAATGTGGTCAACAGTTTCTTTAATTTCCATAAGATCATATTTTTTTTTATTTAGTCTTGCAATGTCTTCTTTATGCTCTTCTAGGGTCTTCTTGATATCCTTTGTATCCCGTACTATGGTCTCATTGTTCATCTTTAGTTCTTTGAGTAGCTGCTCTAGGTGCTGTATCTCTTCTGATCTTTTGATTTGGGTGCTTGGGCTTGGGTTATCCATATCGTCTGTTTTTTTCATATGCTTTATAATTTTCTGTTGTTTTTGGCCTCTTGGCATTTGCTGAACTTGATAGGGTTCTTTTAGGATTTGTAGACCAACTGAAGTCCTTATTTCTAATTTAACAGATCTACAGCTTCGTGGAGTACACTTTCTCTAACTAACCAGCAGGTGGTGTCCACGAGCCACCTGTTCTCCACAAGCCAGTTCTCCCCTGCTTTGCCTTTGTGGTGAGTGGGGGAGTGAGTCTTGTGGGGTCCAATTGGTGTACCAAGCTTGCGTGTGTAGTGGTTGTTCCCTGCCCTGTATATGGGGCGTGTTTCTGGGCAGTCAGGGAGGGGGGGTGGCTCTAACAATCAAATCTCCCTGGTGATCCTGGAGTTTTAAAGCTGCTACAATAGTCTAATACTTCAGTTCAGACCTGCCACAGTTTGTCTCTGCCACTAACCCACAAGTCCTTGGTATTGGTGTATGGCTCCTGAGACTTGCGAGTGGGTCCCTCTTCCAGGCCGTGCACCCCCTGGTCCTCTGTTGAGGGATGACTGTGCTATGTCACAGGTGAGTGCTGTCCCCCCAGGGCGGTTCTGGGCTGCTGGGCTGTGTAGGGAGGCTCCCAGTCTGCTGAAATGATGGCTGAATGGGGCTTTGTTAATTCACACTGCTCCACCTTCCCAACTCTGGGACAATCAGCTGAGGTTGCAGGGAAGGCTAATGTCCATGCCCAGTTTTGTGGAGTGTGCCTGTTATTTGAAGCACTTCTGTCACACTGGGTTGTGTGGGGCAGCTCTGGGCTATGGGGCTGGCGATGGGCAGGAGTGTTTCCTGTCCACCAGGATGATGGCTGTGAGCGGACACTCCCCTTTTCTTGGGAAGTTGTGGTGTTTAGTGAAATTTCTCAGCCACTGGATTATTGCCTTTTGTCTCAGAGCTCTCTTAGTTCTGCTCTTGTCTTGACCTGCCCAAATTGCAAGTTTTTGAAGCTTTCTGTATTGGGCTTCTTAGAGTAATTGTTTTAGAAAAAGAAAAAAGGATTTAAAAAAAAAAAAGGGCCCTCCTAACAGATTTAATGGGTTATTGAAATGCTAAGAGACAAAACAATTAGGGCCATTAAGGAAAGTTCCACAGGGCAGAGAGATCAGCTTTTCTTCTGGATTTGCATATGAGCCTGAGGGCCTGAGCTCTGCCCTTCCCCTTTCTATGTTCACCAGAACTCCAAAAATCCTTCGCTTTTATTTTGGAGTTTTTTGTGCTGTTTTTTCCTATGTCTGTCTCCTCTCTGCTGGGCCGGCTGTTCTCAGATTCTCTGGTGTCTGGTCTCAGTCTATCTATGGTTGGAGTCTGGATAAGTAGAATGAGTTTCTGATAAGGGCTGCCACTGCAGTTCTCCCTTCTCCTTCCCGGAGCTGACAGCCCCTCCTCCCACGGGACTGAGCCTGGCAGGGAGGGGCGCGGGTCACCTGGCAGCAAAAACTTACAGATTTCGCTGATCTCAGCAGTTCCACATTTTCATGAGTGTTGTATGAAGTATGCCCAATGTCAGATTGCTCTGTGGTGTCCAGTCCACACAGTTCCTGGCTTTCTACCTACTTTCCTTGCAGTTTGGGGCCAAGAAAATGTCCAAATCAAGGCAACATCAAGGCAATGCTTTCTTCCTGAAGACTGGCTACAAGTGACCCGTGGCTCTTCTGTCACAGGGCAAGGTACATGTTGGTGTCTGCTCCCAAGTGAGTTCTAAGTGATAAATTTTTGTAGTGAAATCTCTCAAAAGACAGAATTCTCATTTGAGCAGATAAGAGATTATCCCAGATAGAACTATAGACTCAATGTACTTCTGTAAATTCATTCAACAAACATTTATGGAGATACTTCAAAGCATCTTGAATTTGTTGTCTCTTCCTATTTTAATCCAAGTTATGGGTTGGGCAGTGATGTACACAAGTTTCATTCTAAACTCTAATACTGAAGAGAACCAGAAATATATGAATGTGAGATTCTTGAAATAAAAGGGAAACACTATAATTCTGTTCTGCTCCATTTTTCCAGCCTCTCATTTTCCTTCCTGTTACAATTTATTTCATTCTAAAATAAATAAAAATTAAAAAAAAAAGCTTGCAGTACCACTTGCTGGTGAGGATCCAGAGCAAAAGGAACTGTCAGTCATATGAGGATGCAGAATGGTCCAGTCACTCTGGCAGACAGTTTGGCAATTCTTACAAATCTAAACAATCTTATATGGTCCAGCAATCATGTTCCTGAGTGTTTGGTCAAATGATTTCAAATTTTAGGTCCACACAAAAAACTAGATATGAATGTTTATAATAGCTTTATACACAATAACCTAAACAGGATGCACCAAGATGCCTTTCAATAGAATGGGTACATTAACTTTGGTATACCTATACAATGGAATTGTGCTCAGTGATAAAAAGATTCATCCACAAGCAATGCAGTTGTGGATGAATCATAAATATCTATTGCTAAGGGAAAGGATCCAGTCTGAAAAGCCTACATATAATTCCAAGATTAAGACATTCTGGAAAAGACATGATCATAGAGAAAAAGATTAGTGCTTGGAAATTCAGATGGAGTGGGGGAAGAGTTGAACAGGTGAAGCATAGGATATTTTTAAAGGGGGAAAACTATTGTGTATGATATTTTAATTGTGGTGTATGACCCCTATGCATTGATCAAAATCCACAGAACTTAACAACACAGAGTAAGGCTTACTATACATTTAAAGGGAAAATTTAGGAACTTGGGGATCCCAGGATGGAATGCAGAATGTGACAAAAAAAAAAAAAAAAAAAAAAAAAACTATAAATGTTTGAAACAACCTAGCTGAAGGAGATAAGTTAAAAAGCACTAACTTAAGTAGTTTTGTAAATAAGTGTAGTCTTTAAGACTAAATGCAAAAGGAAACTGCACCTAAATCAATGTACTCTAGTTGATAAAGTTGTGTCCTGAGGGGTGCAAGTTATCCATTCTGATACTGCTATACATGAATACTGGAATTGAATATTTAAGGAAATGGATAGTGAATGGTAGGAAACAGGTTTCTCTCTGTTAGGGGGGGCATTTCAGATAAGCATGGGCAGGAGAGTTTAGGAGGACTCATATGGTAATGTATTAGAATAGAGATATCACTATGAACTCAGGTTTAGCTTAATATAGATACAGTTGCTTACATACAGAAGTATTTATATTATATAATTAAATATATAATTAAATTTAATTATATATAATTAAAATTATATATTTATAATTTATATATTATATATATATAATTAAAATTGTATATTATATATAAATGTGTATATATAAACATGTTAAATTAGCATAAACACATATATTTCCTTCCTTTGTCAACTGAAATGGCCTTAAAACAATGGCACCCCAGTAGTAAAAACACATCTAGTGACCATTTCTTTTTTCTAATATTATTCTTCAATAAATGCAACTAGAATTTCTTTTAGAGAAAATGGCTGATTTTAGGGCTGCGGAAGGAACTAATACAAGATGAAACTGGAGCATCTTGTGGTACCATAAAGTAAGGAAGCTCTGAAACAACACAACACACACACACTTTATGATGGTGGTATGTCCAAGGTGTATCAGAACCAACAAGAAAAGCTCCAAGTGTCTGAAGCTGGAATAATTTGTGCAGCAAATTAAAGTGGCAATGGATTAATTAGAATTTTAAAATAAAGATCCATGACCCTGTATTTATATAAAAATGCAAGGGAAAAGAAAAAAACCTATTTCAAATAATTTATGTACATAGTCTGCCCTCCAGGGTGGTGGAACATACCTCCCCATTCTTCAACTGAGGATTGAGTATAGTGTACTTATGTAAACTTGGCTGAACACCACATAAACCAAAAACCAAGGCCCCAAAATAATGAAAACTATTTGAATTTTACTTTTCAAATTGCAGTGAAATAGAAAAGCAATGATACATTTTCCAAATGAAAAAGATGGGAGGTGGGTAGAATATAGCAAAAATCCAAAATACACATACTATAAAGTTACACAAATATATACTCAAAATTGAAAGCACCAAGATAAAATATATACCTGAATATGATTACCAGGGGAAATGTTAGATTGTATATATGGTAAGAGAATAAAACTTTTAAAAAATCCATGGAACTATACTACACAAATAGTGAACCATAAGTTAAACCATGGACTTTAATTAATAGTACAATTATTAAAATGTGCAATCTCAACTTTAACAAATGTTCCACACCAGTGCAAAATGGTGGTGGTGGAATGGTATATGGCAATCCTGTATTTTATTCATGATTGTTCTGTAAACCCACAACTTCTCTAATTAAAAAAAAGATGAAATATATAATAAAATAAAATATATTAATTTATATCTTCATAAGATGAAGAAAATAATAAACAAACAAAACAAAACAGAGAAAGTGAAACCAACCAATAATTTTAGAATAAAGTATCAAGAAGTATATTCCAAGCAGTAGAAAATCAAAATATTGATAAACCATTTCAGATAATACAGAGATAAATGTCAGATATATTTATGAAAATATCCATGACATTATTCTAAAGATTGAGAAAATTAACAGGCAATAAAAAATAATAATATATATGAATGAAAATGCTAATATTAAAAATCCTAAAAGATACTAAGTGAATATATATTAAAATAACGTTTCACTACACACCTAATATATATTTGGGTAAAAAGGAACATGACTGCTATAAAGGGAAAACAATGTTACAAATATTTTCATATAAATGCAAATTAGAACAATAGTGAGAAATATTTCTCCTCTATGGAATTATCTAATATTTTTAAAAGCATTTGTAATTTCTTAAATGTTAAATTTTGTGTTCTGAAGGTAAGCTTATTCAGTTGCTAAAACAATTTTCTCTAAACAAATCTATGATATGAAGCAGAGACTTCAAATATAGTAGTAATTTTGATCCTGAAATTATTTTTCTAGGAATAAATTCTAGGAAAGTCATAAAATAGATATGCTTGAAGTAAAAAATATTAACACACTATCTGTACAATTGCTCACATTAATGAATTCTAAGAAAGTAATATAAAATATGATTGTAGTAAAAAATACTAAAGCATTGTTTGTACAATTGCTTACATTTAAATTACAAGGTTTCTTGACCTCTCATAATAGACACAATGCACACATATTGTGAAAATCTTTAAAAATAGACCAAAAATATGCAACCATTACTCACAATTCTAGCATCCAGGCCTACTTAAATCCTGTTCACATATTCTAGATATCTATTTGTGAATTCAATTATGACAATATATGTACATACTTAGTGAGTACTAACAAGATAAAAGTCATAGTCCTTTGATAACACAGTAAGTCACATCTAACCACTTTTATTAAAGTGGATCCCTAGGTCCAGCACACATTCAAGAGGAGAGAATTAATTAACAAACTGGTTGCATACTAGGAGGTAGACATCATTGGGATATTTTAGAAGCTTCCTACACAGCAACATATTTAATAAGATTATGGTGCATAATACCATGAAAAGTCATAAGTAATTTTTGGTTAGACATTTTCATGTGGCAGAGTAATAAAGTGAATCAGTAAAACTTTCAGGATGTCAATCTGAAAATAAATATTTAAGTTTTTTTTTAATCTGACATAATATTTTGTTATTTAGGTCTTTACCAAAGAAATAAATATGCTATGTATGTGCACAAATATTTAATTATAGCACTGATCATCGCAAAATTGTTAAGATTAGCAAAGAGGAAATGTTCTGAATTTCAACGGTAAAATGCTGGTTAAATTATATTTCTTCATTATATCCAATCCATCTATCTCTGTATCTTTCTATGTATGCATATACATAGGAAATAATTATCTACAGGCACTGGAATTAAAATCTATTTTTTCCCTGCTTTTGTTTGTATAAAATTAAAATTAAATATAAGAAAAATATTTTAATTATTAACATATGAAAGTCATAAAATGAACAGTTTAAAAAATAGAAGAAAATCAGTTTGTTTTTCTTAATACCCTCCCATTAATAGAAAAAAAGAAAGAATAAACACTTAACTTTTCTTCATTCTTCTTAACCATTATGGAAGTATAATTACAGTGAATTAAAAAAAAAATCTATTTTAATCTTTCACTGAATTCACTGAAATTTCATTAAATTTCACTCAGTTGGAAACTGTATTTTCCATAGTAAAAGATGCATCATTTTCATGTTTTTATTCAGTTCCCATAATTGAAAAGATTGGAGACCACTGACCTAATTGGAAAGTGCAACAATTATGTACATTTGATCTCAGTCTTTGTTTCTTTATACAAATATTTTGTTGCTTAATTCCAATACAATTTCTCTAAATGCAAATGTCATTTAACAGGCATCACTGCATAAGGAAAGTGAATGCCAGAACTGTAGATTGAAGTTCTTTGTTCCTGTTACTAGCTGTATGTCTAACTCAGGACATAAATTTGCCATTTTTGTCTCATTTTAACTCTGAAATGGAATTATTCTTACCTACCCCAGGAATTGTAGTTGTTAGGAGTTAATAAAACAATGTATGGAAAAGGTCCAATCCCAAAGTAAGGTAATTCATATTTCTCCCAGGTATCTTCATAGTTGTGTACAATCCATAAGCATCTTTACAATTATAGAAATGCTCTGTAAACTTGCCAACATAGTTATTTTTCAAACATGTCAAAATTAACACTATTTAACATTTTACAGTTATTCAAAAACAGTTACTGAATATAAATATAAAAGGAAAAGTAAATCATTTTAATTAGCTAAATTGACCACTAAATGGACTGGAATGTATGAACATATCTGTGAACAGTAATTCCTGTTTAAAATAATCCATTACAACTACAAAGCCAAGCACTATTATTATGGGTCTGTGATAGTTTGAAGGAAAACATATAATTGTTTTTAAACACATGCAGTAATGATATTCTCTAAAATGATACTGGATTTCAGCATATTACATTGGCTAGTTTTTAGCGGGGATTCAATATGAAAAAATCCCTAGATTCGACATTGATTCCATTGCTAAATCCAAAATCTTAATCTGAATGTGGAATTTGTTGATACTGTGTTTTCATGACACCAAAAATGTGAACTTGCAGAATTATCTGAGTAATTGAATATGTTTAACATTTCTTCTTTGAGTCATGAGGGACATTATACCTAAGCAAGTCTTCTATCCTCACTAATGAAAGAAGATCTAAGGGTTCCATCTTACCTTGAACTTCTGCTTCAATGTGAATGCATTTATTTTTGCATTAGAACACAGTGAACTTCCTTTTTCCCATATGGAAGAGAATATATACATATACATATACACATACATAAAAAATAAACAGCCTATAAGTACAATTGCTTGATACCTTATCAGCCACATACTAAATATAATTTTGATTGTAGACATAAAGTCACATTGCATAATACTGGGTTCCAGATAAAAAAACAATACCCTTAAAGAATTGCCATCTCTCTAACTCACTAAAGTTTTTAAATCTCTTCCTCAGTACTGATCTGTATCTATATCTATAAGTTTAGCACTATTTTCATTTATATTATTATTTTTGTGGATACATTAGAAATACTATATTCGGTTGACTTAAAAGAATATCCACAACTCTATGAACATCAAAACTTTGTTTTGTAAAACCTTTTCACCACTTTATACTTTTTGATAAAAAGTACAATTTTAAGAAAATTTCCTACAATTTTAGAAAATAGCAGATGTGCTAAAATTTGACACCATTTACAATAACCCCTGTGTTTTAAATGTCATCACATCTTTTATTTCATTCACATCTCATAGTGTTTGAACACTTACACCTCCAAAATTTCAAAATGTGGACTGAAAACAGTCCAATTTTCAGTGTCCCTTTTTCCTACTAGTTTGCTGACCCTTGCTCTAAAACAACCACGTCTTCTCAGTCTTTTTTTCTTTTCTCTCCCTTTTGTGTAAGTTCTAACTTTCTTTTCTATTTTAAAGGTATCACACAATTTATTTTCTAGCACGTTTTCTTGGATGACAAGGAGAAATTATAACAAATGGTATTAGTACAAGTGGATAAAAACTTTATGTTACCTATTATTCAAAATAGTGGTGTTTAGGATATGTTTTGTATTATTATAAGGTAAACAATTGTAATATTTCATGGTATGTTTTTAGTACACAATGTCATCTTAAAAGGTAGTATGTTTGGGGCAAGATGACCTATTACTTGTACCATGTAGAATTTTCATACCTTGACTGTGAATAATATCTATTTATATTAATATCTCAATGTTGAATTCTGATTTGTGATAACTCAACATACTGTTAATATGATTTTCCCCTTGCTCTTCATGAATGACAGCATGCATTTTCCTAAATTTAGAGCTACACCAAATAAACTGGATGAAGTCCTTTATTATTATTTTTTTTTAATCTAAATCTTTAGGATAAATATTGACTGTGGTAAAGATTGATGTTATCTTTATGAAAAAGTATCTCATTAGTTGGTCACAAGTAAGCCTGCCGGGCTATAAGTGGAGGACTTATCATCTAGCTTTAATATGTATTTAAATAAGAAAAATTTCCCCAGAGCTAACTCTAACACTGAAATCGGTAAAAACCTTTCACACTTGAGATGCAATTATGTTGCAGTATTTAAAGGAAATGTTTATCTAACATGTAGATGAGTAAATTAAATCCAGCTGAGAATAAATTATGTGTAAGGGAATATTTTCTTATCCATAACATGAGAAATAAACCCCCTTCTAATGCCTCATTATTTTTTTTGATAACAAAGAAGGTAATGGGTGTGGAAGCACTTTACAGATTTTTAAAAGTCTATGAAAAACAATACCATAATATTTAAAACAATGTATGGAGATGATTTGACCTAATTCTAACAACAACAACTTTGGGCATTTACTGAGTCCTTATTTTGTTTCTAATGAACAATTTTATGAATAAATACCATATTTTATCCTAAAAAAACCTCAAATTTAGAAATTATTTTTATAGTTTACATATTAAGAGATAGGTGGAGATTCAGTAAGTTTTTTAAGGTCCATAGTAAGGGGTTAAGCCATGATTTGAATCCAAGCAATTTTGTTCATGTGAGGTGTGTATATAAAAAATGACTGGTACCAAGAAAGTTTGATTTCATTCTTTTCTCTGTTTCATCAATCACCATCCTTCTGAAAAATCTTAGAAATGTTAGTTGGCAAGCCCAATGGTCAGAGAATATTATTAGCATTTCTTTGCATATGCGTTAAGTATCTCTAATAGTTCTATAGAACAAATGTCACAAAATGAAATGTTATCAATTCAATCATCATAATACTAATCATTCATTCAAATTTTAAATCAAATATGTACTACTTTCCACATAAAGAGTTATTTGGTAGGGATAAAAATATTGTCAGATAGTCTACACAAAAGGAAATTTCAGTCAAGCAAACATACAGTAGGCAAAAGTACCATGATGATGAAATTATATGTCACATGTTATAAACATAGGTAGTTCTTACCAAATAAAACTTACTCCACATGTGTGCATTTTACAAAGGAAACTGCATCAACTGTGAGGAAAAAAAAGAAAAACAAAAAAAAAAACAACAAAAAAACTAAAGTTTGCCAAATGTCATTGCAGGAAAGAAACAGTAGATTTCTTGATGTGTTGTTTTGTGTGGTAATAGTTTCAACTCACAAAAATTGTTTCAATATGATTCTAAACACACACATTTACAGACCTGTGAGAATTAGATTAAGTTTAGCTTTCACACAGGGTGGGGGCAGCTCAGGGGAATGGCAGAGGGTAAAGAAGCCAAGATATAATGGGTGGCCGGTCCTCCTGTTTATCCACCCACTGTCCTTGCAAGTTGGAGACTGGGGGTGGGGTGGGGTAGAGGTTCCTAAAATAGCTTCATAAGCTGTTACCAAACTAGCTCAGACTGGCTCTGCAGTTAAAGAACAAAGGAAAGAGGGGTGGAGACCTGTTTCAAATGTTCCAAGTTTGCCCAGGAGACTTTTCAAATGTTTCCAATTTGGGTGGGCTGCATGTTTCAAATTTGCTCTGGCTAGTTAGACTTGTCAAATAAAATGTAACCTCTGAAGTATCTAGCCACTGGAGAAACAGGGGAGGGACTTGCAGTTAGGTGTAAGGAATAAATACTGCTGGGTCTATTGTTCTGTATGCCAAGCCCTGACATTTTGGTTGAGCGCCCGTTCTTACAAGATCTTGAATAAATTCTTTTCTTCTCCACAATCAGGTGAGCGTTTATTCCTTTTTAGGAATAGTGCTTGTTTCTCACAGACCTGTCTTTGAAATTCAAAGTGCAAGATTTGTGGATTGAGAACATGTTTGTTAAGTACAAATACATTTCTTTGCTTTAAATATATATATATAGAAATACAATTTAAGAATTTGCTACTTTATTTCTTGTTTGTTTATTCTCTATTAACATTACTTTATTTAAAATGATACATATATTTAAATATTACATAGTGAACCAGAATTCAAGAAAATGTTTTCATTAATATAATGAGTTCAACACTTGTATTAGAGACACTCACAGCATCAATGTTCAATGTCTAATTTTGCTCTATCACACTTTTCTTTAGCTAGATAGCTTATTAACAACAAAATAAAGGTTTTATTAACTCAAATTTTAAATAAAGAACTTATCTTCAGAGGCACAATGTGGAGACCTGTACACTGTTCGAATGTCCTATAGACTCTGATGTCACACAATAACTCAGTTTGTGATGCCGGGTCATTTGCAGATAATAGAAATTGAAACAACCCAGGATAAGACTCATAATGCTGCAAGCTATACTACTTATTATGAATTCTGGACTGGTTTATCCATCTTCTAAATATGGTGTAGTTATTAGAGATTTTTAAATGGCTCCTTCCTTAACCATACATTCTCCCATCTTCTCCACCCTAGTAATTTGCTTATACAAAGAAAACAAAATCAAACATCACATACTAAGTCATAAATCCTCTCTTTCAGTACAGTGTGGGGCATCCAACTTTATGGCCCTTGAGATTCCTCCTTGGAAGTTGAAGCTCTTCATTATACGAGTAGAGAAATGGAAATGACAAGCAATCTTACGAACATTTCTCAAGGATTATACAGAAAAGAAAAAATTTCAAATCATGTATTTTTTAAATTAGAATTTATTGTGTTTCCTAGCATATTTGTCTCAATAGTTACTAATCTCAGCATGTGAACTTACAATTAGGTTGAGTCATGAACTTACAAATAAGAAGAGAATATGATTTCACATCTGGCTATAAAATATAGAAATATTTCCTGCCCCTAAACTGGATCTTTAGCAGGGACATACAACCTGAACCAATTGCTACTTTTATATTCCTCCCCCCCACCCCACCCCTTCATGTTCTTCTTTTAAAATATTCTTCCTTGTTCAGATATGAAACTTGTCTCTAAATAATTTGAAGGCTATATATACCCCATAAAAGCTAAATAATTATCCCTAGATGCTATGCCTACCTTTTGGAGGAACAATAGAGCATTAGAAGTTTGCTTCATATTGGTTTTCTTCATTTATAAAGATATGAAAAGGCCTGTGACAAATGACATGCTCTACTAACTTATTACCATACAATTGAAAGAAAATTTTAAAAATACATACATAGTTTAAATTATACTTACCATCAACGTGATAGCCAAGTTCAGTAAAGTGTAAAGAGAAGCAACAATTCTTAAAATAAATTTAAATATAATGAACTGCTTAGAGATACATACATGGTTATATCTATTCTTATGTTTTCCCAGATATTCTTTAAGAAAGATGCTAGCTACCTCCTTATCACTCCCATTCAACTCTGAACACTATAAATTCTATTCATAGTGGCTGCCAATAATTTGACTTTAGGAGGTCCTAGTCTGTACAAGTTAAGTCTTTTCAATATGAAAATAAATTACTTTTCTCAAAATGGAGACGTATTATATCCCTGCATTTCTTACTAGTGGTTTTCTCCTCTTGAGCAATAATTTACCTATTTTGGAACTTTTTAAACAAATGAATCCATTCATTTCTCATCACTTTAGAATTATTAATGAAGCTGGGAAATTAATTTTGGGTAGTGCTAACTCAATTACGTATCCAAAACAGTGCATTAAAGCAAGTTATAATAAGGAGTGAGGTCCAACTCAACTGCCTTCAGTGGCCAGATGGTCAATGCATATGTGCATATATGTAAGGCAAGTGGGTGAGAGGCACTAAGACTGGGGTACAAGGATGAAAAATAGGGTGGAAGCCTATCTCAATATTATCAGATGTAATTTACCAAGTGAAAACTAAAACCTGGAACTCTATGTAAAATTCTTGATTTTACAAAACAGAGTATTGGCCAAGCAAAGTACACCTAGAGTTCATAAGTGATTTATCAGAACTAATTTCATTCAGACAAGTATATCAGTTAGGATTTGATTCAACTGACTATAATGGATAACTGAAATATTTGATGGACTAATTGATAATATTTTATTCTTTCACATAAAGGAAATTTGCACATGGGCAGACCAAGGATGACTGTAACCATATCTGTCTAACTTTTTACTCTGATATTCCTAAAGTATAGTTCTCACATCATGGGCTAAGTTGAGTACTAAGGATCCAGCCATTGCATTAGTGTTCCAGGCAGAAAGATAGAGAGAGGAAAGGTTTTTAATCCCTCTGAAGAGAAATTTGAGAAGTACCCCACGAAGCTTCTACTTTTGTCTAACTGGGCAGAACTTAGCTGCATGGTCATAACTATGCACAAGGTGGAAAGGAAAGTGTTGTCTTAGGTGACCATGAGCCCAAATAAAGGTCAAGGATTTTCTTATTAAAGAAGAAGGAAAATTGGATATTGTGGTAACATCTAACAGATTCTGCCACAGGGTATTCTAAGCACAGATGTGAAGACAGTAGGTGGTGGAGCCTATTGGGCTTTATAAAATTCTGCTACTTCCACTTATTAGGTATGTGACTTCAGGGGTGGATTTAGCATAATACCATCAGTTTCCTCATCTGTAAAATTGAGATAATACTAGCATCTATTCACTTGGTTATTATGAGGATGAAATAAGTTCTTATAATAGTGTAGCACTTAGTATTTAGAAATATCAGCCATTTTTCAACAATATGTGAAGGAGGAGAGCTTTCCTGGATGTAGGGGGAAAGCATTGACAGGACTCTAATTACAAATGGCCAGTTCCACAAATTTGCATTTACTAAATTTCCTAGCAATTTAGAATTGCTTTAAAAAAAACATATCATAGAGGAAATTACATATCATAGAGGAAACAACAATGGAAAAATAATCTAGGCAAGAAGATAATCCTCAGAAAAACTCTGTGGATATGTGGACAGAGTTTCTAAGTTTTCCCATTTTACACATGATGAAATTGAGGCACAGGGAAGTTAAATAAACTCTTCAGGGTCATATGGCCAAGTGGTGTTGAAATAGGGGTTTCAAGTCAGTCAGTCTGAAATCCTAAATGTAATATTTTAGCTACAAAAACACGTTCAAAAGGAAGTACACTATTCAGATCTGGGAGATGAATTAGTGATTGGAATGATCAACCCTTTGATGTGATTTAGCTATGCAGCTTATGAGGTAAATGAAAAGAACTCAAAGTACCTTAAAAGAACATAATCTGGGAATGATTATTGGTTGTGGATATTATTCAAATGTGGCTGCCTTAAGGATGTGCTGTTTAGACATTAATAGCCTAATTATTTGTCTTCCAAATAAACAATTTCATTCATAACATTTAGAAAGTTGCTTCTTGTTTTGTTTTCTATTGTGACAAACCCTCAAGCTATGAGCCTGTATAAAGATGTAGACAAGATTAAAACAATGTAGCTCTTTTTCTCTCCAAAGGAATTTTAAAAAAGAGTCTCAATCATCAAAACATTACATTCTTTCCTCCTATTTGTTCAAGCCACAATGCTTATAATAAACCTATCCTCCAGCTATTTTCCATGCTCTGGCTGTACCCACTGTTGCTGATTATGTATAATGGCATGCCGTTGCCTATGTTTAACCCTCCTACTGTTCATTGTTAAAATCAGTCATTATGGTACCTGATCACAACTCATGTCTTTGCATGTTTGAAGCTTGCTGAACAAAGACAGTGGGCAAGTCCTGAATCTTATATGACAAGCAAAACATGTTTCAAATCAACAAAAGCCCAATTATGTTTAATATCAGAAGAAAAAAAGGTGAAAGAAAAAGGTATCATATGCCACAGTATAAAATAGTCAAAACTCTTATTTTTCTTAGACTTACTAAAGGATTCCTGCTGCTTAGCTCTTTTAACAGATACAAGGATGCTTTCATTTATAAGACATAGCTCCTATGTTAGGAGGGGGAAGAAATAACATTAAAAAGATAAGTATAATATGAAATAGAATGGAAAACTGACATTGATTGAGAAAATTATTCCTTTATTCCTTTCCTCAATTAGTAAGAAAGGTATGATGGGAAATACCATCAGAAATAATTTTAAATGACTAAAATTCTTTGCTTCCTATAAAGAAGAATGGGTAACTTTGCTATACAAATCACATATAAAAATAAAATTTCTTAGGTAAGTCTCACTTTAAAAACTATCTGATTTATTTACATGAAACATGATTTTACATATATGAAACATAAGGAAATAGTACATGGAAATTCTAGAGAAACAAAGAATCTGATCTAACAGAGAAAAAACTTTTGAAAGGGTTTCCTTCACAATAACTTGATATATAATACTAAACTAGGTTTGTGTTCATGTGCTTGATTAAAACAGAATTTTATTAGATACTGAAATTTGAATGAGTGCTCCAACTGTACCATTTATAATGGAGTGAACATAAGCAAATCACTTAATTGCTTTATTTGCCCTCCATCAGTTTTCTGCATACATGCACACAGAACATAGCCTTCTATCTATATTCATCTTAATATACATAGTATTCATTGTACATAAATATATATAAAATTTGTATATTTTCATTTTAACTATATTCCTGTTATTACATAGATATATTCCTTTAAAAAATATATAGTATCCTGTATCCTGTGTGTGTGCAGGATTTTAAAAAAGGCTCCTTCATTCACACTGCAACTTGAGCCAGCATTGTAGTGAAGATCAAGGAGATAAATAATAAAATGCCTTCCATTGCAAAGTGCCTGACATATAGAAGTTCAATCAATTATTTTCTTCCTTTCATCATAGATGTGTATATTTTGCAATCACAGTTGTGCATTTGAATACATCTTACAAATTTAAAACATAATATTCTGAAGGAGCTAAGACAGCAGCATAGAGAGAAGTGGAAGCTAGTTGGTCCCCATGGAACAACTAACAAACAACAGGAACAACTAGTCAATAACCTGTAATAACTGCAGGGAGACAAACATGACTGTCCACTCATCATACACCAACCTGAATTGGGAGGAATGCCTGAGATTGCAGCATAAAATCTGTAAGTAAAAACTGCAGACCCACTCTGAGAGCCAAGACTAGAGAGCCCCTCCCTCATGGAAGCCTCAACTGCAAAGCCTCACTGTGCTAGAGAGCAGCACTCTCAGAACAAGCGAATATACCTCAGCCCAGCTCCAACTGGGGTTTTAATGTTAACCGCTCAATACAGACTGCGAATCCTCAACAAGCAGACAGAAGCTTTTGGTGATGACTGACTTTGGAGAATCAGGGGACATATGTGTCTCAGGACAGGGAGCCCAAAGGATTGGGTGCTATCTCTGGCCAACAGGTGAATCTGCGGGCTTTCTGTCCCTTTCTCTCTTTCAACCTGGGCAGCTCAGTGGAGAAAGCCTCAACTATTTTCAGCTTGCAGTGCTCTACAGGAGAGAAAGCCTCAGACATTTTTAACTTGCAGCACTCTGACCCAGACAAAGGTGGAGATAGCAGAGTCAGAGAAACAAAGAATCTATATGCAAATGACCTCTCTCTAGGGAGCATATTTTCCCAAGAGGAAAGAGGTATGGCCCAGCTCTACTATCCACCTTCCATTCAGAACAAGACCCCAGAGTCTTGGGGAAAACAACCACCAGCTACACGTCCTTACATCAGTCTAGAGTGACAGGCTGACAGGCGCACCTGCTGGGCAGAAAACACAGAGTGTGTCAACCCTATAAGACACACCATCAGGGAAACCAGATACTGAATATTTCCTCTTTCTGGGACCTGAGTCTGTTCTGGGAAAACCTGACTGGGGTGGCCAATGAGGTCAGATGCCTAGACAACAGAAAACTATAACGTATACTAAGGAAAACAGAGTTATGGCCCAGTCAAAGGAACAAACGTACACTTCAACTGAGATACAGGAATTGAAACAACAAATGCTAAATCAATTCAAAAAGTTTAGAGAAGATATGGCAAAAGAGATAAAGGCTATAAAGAAAACACTGGGCATATATAATGCAGAAATCGAAAGTTCGAAAAAACAACTGGCAGCATCTATGGAAATGAAAGGCACAACACAAGAGATGAAAGATACAATGGAAACATACAACAGCAGATCCAAAGAGGCAGAAGAAAACACTCAGGAACTGGAAAACAAGGCACCTGAAAGCCTACACACAAAAGAACAGATAGAGAAAAGAATGGAAAAATATGAGCAATGTCTCCAAGAACATAAGGACAAAATGAAATACAAGAATGTATGTATCATGGTGTCCCAGGAGGAGAAGAGAAGGGAAAAGGGGCAGAAGCAATAATAGAGGAAATAATCAATGAAAATTTCCCATCTCTTATGAAAGACATAAAATTACAGATCCAAGAAGCGCAGCATACTCCAAACAGAAAAGATCTGAATAGGCCTACACCAAGAGACTTAATCAGATTATCAAATGTCAAAGACAAAGAGAGAATCCTGAAGGCCGCAGGAGAAAACTGATTCGTCACATACAAAGGAAGCTTAATAAGACTGTGTGGATTTTTCAGCAGAAATCATGGAGGTAAGAAGGAAGTGGTATGATATATTTAAGATACTGAAAGAGGAAAACTGCCAACCAAGAATCCTATATCAAGCAAAACTGTCCTTCAAATATGAGGGAGAGCTCAAAATATTCTCTGACAAACAGACAATGATGGAGTTTGTGAACAAGACACCTGCTCTACAGGAAATACTAAAGAGAGCACTACAGACTGGTAGGAAAAGACAGGAGTGAGAGGTTTGGAATATAATTTGGGGTGATGGTAGCACAGCAATGTAAGTACACTGAACAAAGATGAGTATGGTTGAAAGAGGAAGGTTAGGAGCATGTGGGACACCAGAAGGAAAGAGGAAAGATAAAGGCTGGGTCTGTATAACTCAGTGAAACCTACAATGTTCAACAATTGTGATAAAATGTACAAATATATTTTTTCACAAGGGAGAACAAACGAATGTCAACCTTGCAAGTTGTTAAAAACAGAGAGGTACTGGGGGAAAAATACAATCAATGTAAACTAGAGACTATAATTAACAAAACCATTGTATTATGCTTCCTTTAATGTAACAAAGGGAACATAAAAAGGTAAATGCCGACAAGAGGGGTGGCATAGAGGAGGGGTATGAGACTCCTGGCATTGGTGGTGGTGTCTGACTCTTCATTCTACTTTGATCTAAGGTTATCTTTCCTTTTGCTGCTTCCTAGCAGTCATGTTTTTTTCTTCTCTTTCTTTTTTCTTTTTCTCTTGCCTCTCTACCTTCTTTGACTCATCCTCCTGCTTTGTGAAAGAAATGTAGATGTCCTTATATAGATAGTGGTAAGGGTGGTGAACACACAAATATGTGACTATACAGGGAACCATCGATTGTTTACTTAAGATGAAATGTATGGTGTGTGAACAAAACCATCTTGAAAAAAAAAATGTGTTGATGATTAAACCTTGAAGGCAATATACTGAGTGAAATAAGCCAGACACATAAGGACAAATATGGCAGGGTCTCACTGATAGGAACTAATTATAATATGTAAACTCATAGACATGAAATATAAGTTACCAGGTTATAGAATGAGGCTAAAGAATGGGGAGTGGTTGCTTATTATGGACAGAATGTTCAAGTAGGGTGAACTTAAATGTTTGGAAACAGACAGGTGACGGTAGCACATTGCAAGAATAAATAACAGTGCTGAATGGTGCATGAATATGTTAGAAAGGGGGAGCTCAGAGTCATGTATGTCACCAGAAGGAAAGTTGGAGGTTAAAAGATGGGAATGTATAAAACAGTAAACCTTGTGGTGGGCAATGTCTGAGATTAACTGCACAAATATTAGAAATCTCCTTCATGAACCAGAATAAATGTATGACACTACAACTAGAAATTAATAATAGAGAGGCATATAGGGAAAAAATATATACCTATTGAAACTATATACTGCAGTTGGTAGTATTTCAAAATTCTTTCATAAACAGTAACAAATGTGCTATACCAATACTAGGAGTCAACAATGGGGGGGGGTTGGTTAGGGATATGGGAGGATTTGAACTTCCTTTTTTTTTTTCTTCTTTGTCTTTATTTCTTTTCTGGAGTAATGAAAATGTTCTAAAAATTGAACAAAAAATTAATTGTGGTGATGGATATACAGATGTATGATGCTGCCGGGGGCAACTGATTGTACACTTTGGATATTTGGATAATTGTATGGTATGTGAACAATCACAATAAAAAAAATCTCATAATATTCTTTAATATTAAAACTCAAATTAGTTCTTAAAAATAATACATTGTATTCTAAATGAAAAAGGCTACTTTGATGCTGACAGGTTCTTCAAAGTACTGAAGTGCCACATAGAAAGAGTGTGAAATTATAATAAGTAACATTTTAATATTGATGTAGATTCAGCAGTAAATTTGGAGGAAGCAAAACAAATAAAAGGTTGATTCACTGTTGGGTATTAAGGAAGCAAGAAAGCTTTGAATGACAGATCAACATAATGCCTCTTCTGTGTCCCTTTCCAAATAAATAAGTTAAAGGCTTTCCCTTAATTAAACATATCTCATTTTATTGCTCTGAGAAACAACTTAGTATAGGACAGTGGTTAAGAGGGAAGACTCCAGAGCCCAACTGCCCAAGCTCAAATTCTGTAGGAACCTGGGCAAATTGCCCTGAATATATAATCACCCTTCCCAACCTCCCATCCTTTTTGTATCTCAGGATCCTAGTGGTAAAATGGGAATGATAACATTACCTACAACATTGGGTGGTTGAGTGTATTTAATAAGTCAATATATGAAAACTTCTAAGAATAATGCCTAATACATAATAGGTTTCAAAATATGTTTACATTATTTTTATTAAAAATCCAATATTGATAATAATAGCTGTCACTTATATTGGACTTATAATGATGACAAAAGTCTAATTTTCTACTATGTGTATACACCTTTACCAGTTATATGATTTGTCATTGATGGCAAATAGTCCAGTATTTTCAGGATTCTTAATGGTTTATGGTTTGATATATGTATACTAAAATTCCTAGAGTTGGTAAAGAAAGGAGAGAATCCTGAAAGTCTCAAGACAAATGGCAAAGTGAACAGTAGCAGAAAAGTACCTGGACATCTCTTGATACATTTCTATTGTACAAAGGCAGTTAGTTTTGTTGTTTTTCCAAGAGGAGGCTAGAATTGGGCAAAGAAAGTACAGGGAGAAATACTGTACTGCAATGACTTTTGCTAATCAGGTTTTCCAAGAAAACTTCTGTTTCATGTGTCAAATGTTTACCAGGCTTTCAATAAAAATCTCCTAAGATTTATTCACTCATTTGGTCTTTGTCTTAATTATGCACCATGATTTTATGGACTAATAGTATATGTTTTCCAAAAGAAAGAAACCCTAGTTAGTATTTTGTCTTCTCCCTCTCTCTCCAAGTTTGATAGTTTATCTCAGCATCTCTGTAGTGACTCCCAGCTACTTAACGGTCTGATGAATTGGGCTAAAATCCAGGACTAGAATAACTTGGCAAGTTGATTCTGGGACACACTCTTCTAAGCCAGTCACGGTGGACACCTTTCTCACTGCAGGAGGTGCAGGGAATAAAGATTGATCAGGTTTTAAAGGAGTTTCTACAGCTGCTCTAATGCTGCTGCCCCATGTAATTCTGTTGTGATGCTTGATGATAATTTCACTAGAACTTATTATAGACATTATTATTCTTTCACGTGAATAACATAATCCTTTCTGAAGGAAGTTCTATCAGGTAAAATAAGAAAGAAACATAAACCTTATCAGATAAAGAATCTAAAAAAGACAAACCCATGAACCTCCTAATAGCGACTTATATTTCCATTTCTTGATGGACAATGAAAATATGTGTTTCCTGCAGCCTTTTCTGTGTCATTAATTTCATGGTAAATCAGCCTCTAAGGATGGGCAAGAATTTGAAACAAATATAACCTGGGAGCTGTGCATCTCACTTTTTCCTTAATGTTGATTTAGTTTGAATTCCCAAAAGAATGAGTATGAGATGATTCTTGTGCAAGAGATTTATTGAGCAAGTACTCTTAGGAGAAAAGTAGAAGAGACAGGACAGAAAAGATGTGAAAATCTAAGCAAGAAGGAATGTGGTCCCACATGAGTCTAAACTGAACCTGCTGTGCAATGCAGCTCTATTTCAGCTGATTGGAAATCTGTAGGACTAGGAAGATCTAAGCAGTCAGCAGTCAACTACACAGCACTTGGGGAGGTGAGTGCACCAGGCCAAATTCTCTCTGCATATAGATTAATTGGATGCTCACATAAAGTTTCCTCTAGCTAGGTTTCTTCAGTATCCCAGTTGGTAAAAATTTCTGGGAAAACTTAGAAGAGATATAGTTAATAGTAGGAACTACAACCTTCATTGCTACAGGTGGTCCCAAGGCCATAATTGATACACATAATCCCACTCTTCCAACATGCATGCTGTACTCCCTCGGCTAGCTCTTTTGCTGGTCTAGATGTCTTCACTGATGGGGTGACCAAACCCCCATTTTTGAGGGCTGTGAGGTCCTGGTTGTCATTACCTTACTAAGGCCATGTTTCCGTACTTGCCAATTCAAATTTGAAACATGGGAGTTGCAAAAGATGTTTCAGCAGCTCACCACTGGAGTGCCAGGCATGCTTCTTCCTGACCCCATTATATAGTAGCAATTCTGCTTCATGACGATCAGGATGATTACCCGTATGGTAATTCATTCTGTCTGTTGCTCTCTTTGCACAGGAAATCCAAAGTGATCTGGCAGTGGCTCAAGCTTTAAGGTTAGTAGAATAGGACTTTTGCTGTGCCTCATGGTAGAAGCCTCTCCACACTGGGAACCAAAAATTCTAGATCCACAAAGCCTAAAGTTGTGGAGTGCAGAGCATGAACTTAAGTGACTCAATGGAAATGAGGACACATTTCTCCAGTCCCAGACCTATTTATTCTGGGTTTTGGTGACATAACACCTTCAGCAAGAAAACCGTCTATGAATGTTCTTTCTTGCCCATCTAATTACTTATATTATTTTGTTAGTCTTTTCCTCCATTTAGGACACCACCTCTTTCTGTACTCAGATTTTGACATTCCATTTTCCTATGTTTTGCTGCCTCGGTATTCCATATTCTGAGGTGGAATTGTGAAGGTAGAATAGAAACATGGCTCTTTGTCAGATTTTAGTGAACTATCTAATACACAAACAGGACTTTCATATGGCCAAGATTAGCTTCTGCTAACAAAGCTAATATATTTAGCTCTGCTATCGTGAATAAGGTTTCTCAAAATTTTAGCACCATAAAACTCATTGGCCAGTGGAAGGCTATGAAAAATTGTTTTTTCAATACATCAAATAAAATACATATAGTTACAAAGGAAACAGATTATATAAATGCATTTATCAAATATTAATAAAGCAAATTTACCCTTAGCAATGCATGTGCTTCTTTATTAACACACAAAAAATATGATCTAATAGCATGTCTAATAAATACTGCAATTTCAGAGTAGCAGAAGCATTAGAAGATTTAAATAACACTTAAACTGAGAGACTGAATAGACACATGGACAATGACCATGGAACTCTGGCCACTACTCGAAACAAAAGTTTCTGGAGGCTGGCCAGTTCTATAGCAAACATTCCAGGAAGTCAAGCCACAACTGATGCGAAATAGCCAGGACTTGAATAATACTGGAGAGCTTCTCTAATTTTTGCCCCAGATTCCAATTTAGAAGCAACTGAAGAAAACCAAATATGCTCCCCTAACCAAAAAATAGGATGTCTGCTTCTAGTTAGCCCAGCATTCACATGCCAACAGCCACCAATCAGGGCATAACGGAAGACTTAGTTTTTCTTTCCCACAATAAAGCTTTCCCACTCCTCTATCTGATGTTGAGTTTTGGCCAAACACAAATGATAGTGGCTGACTCCCTTGCTATAACAAGCTCTGAATAAACTTTTTTTTTTTTTTCTCATTTTGGTGTTTTTCACTTAGTATTAAAACATACGTCTATAAGAAATACAATGCCATATAAAAATATATGTAATTTTTGTTCTGACAAATTCACAGGCACTGCTAAAAACTATTGTGTTTTTTGCATTTTACATAATGAATGAAATGCTAAATTTCAGTTAGAAGTTAGTGAAAATAAAGATGTAACAACTTTTTTTTTAAATTTCCAAGTTATTGATACCCTTAAATTTATCTATGGATCCCATCAGGGTTAATGATCCTAGTTTAAAAAAACATTAATTTAATTATTTGTGTCCCCCACCTTAAATTATAAATACCACCAAAGGCCCTGTTCTGTTATTTAAGGCTGTGTCAGAAGCTATGATGAATGGAGAGAAAAATCACATGCCCTGACTCCAAAAATGGTATCACATATTTTTCCCATTCCTTCTGCTACTACTCTTGTTTAATACTTTGACAAGTACAAGGGAATCCTAAATTCTCACTTCTTTGAATCGTAAATGTCTCCAGTCCATTTTCCATTTTGAAGCCATAATGATCTTTTCAAACTCTAAATCTGATCAGGTAATTTAGGCAGTATCTTTTCCTCACATTCCTCCTCAGCTCTCAGTTGCTTTTTGTTTACCTTTGTTTGCAGTGGTTTCTAAGTTCACTAACAGGAGCAAGCACACCTTTATTAATCTCAATAAATATACATTTGACCTTAAGTTTGGCAAAGAGTAGTGCTAAGAAGTGTGTGTAGGTGTGTGAGAAAGAGTGTGCCAGGAACATTCCCTTATTTGGAGAGTTGGTGGTCAGCTCATGCTTGGTTCAAGTCTTTTTCCCTTAAGTGGTGACCTTCCCCTGTTCTAGTGCACAAAGAAATTCTCTGTACTCTTTAAGCAGGTGCGTCACATGGCACCTGGCCAACCCCACTAGTGTATCTATTACCAGTGGAAAGTAAATGGCCTCTCTCACACTGAAGCACAAGAGGGGTGTGAGCAAATGTGCAAAATGCTGTCCTACACTGGCCGTCAGGAGGGACCCACTGGCCAGTGAGATCAATGCCCACTGCTGAAGCCGATCTTGCTCTGGCTCCTCTATAAGAGTAAAGCATTGTTGCGACACTGCTTGTGTGTGCCGTATCTTCCTTGGTGACTGTGGCACTGTGGTACCATGGAGCAGGCATAAGTGTCTGGACTCTTACTTTTGGTGACTGGAATATCTTTGCTATTCTCCATGTGGTGAGAATTCTCCCCTGATAGTAGTCCAGAGCTTTGGCTCAACAAACATAGAATGCAGTTTAAACTTTGCATAAATTTTAAGGATAAATTATGAAGTTTTATGTATATTTTGATGTTACATTGAAGGCAGATGAAGTAGACCACATTGGGCTGTCCCTAGCTTTTCTTCCCCCCTTGCTGTTTGGCACAAATCAGTGGAAAAATTTGAGAAAATTCATAAAGGAATGAAATTTAAGAAGTCATCTTACAAGCAATATAGTAAGCAAAATTGACCACTTTATGAACATAGGTCCAGCCAGAGGGCTGGGTTTATATATATGCATTAAGTTTAAATATTCCAAACTATTACACAAGGGAGGTGTGGCTCATCAGGCAATTGAGTGGATCATGAATCTTACCACAGTCTTTTTCTTCCTATCCAGAAACACACACACAGGCACTAAATAATTCATGGATTCAATGCAGGCAAGTATTACCAATAAATCTAAGACATATGGATGGCTTTTTTCCTAATTAAGAAGTAATCCTATGGAGCAAACAACAACAACAAAAAACAGAGCTTCTTTCATAATAAAATTTTAATATTTATTCTGTAAACTTATTTTTCTGATATGTATGCTGTACATGTGCAAAGTTATATATATAGCTACATATAGTGTTTATAGAAAATACACACTATCTTAAATGCAGTTTAGATAGAATATTGTAGGGAACTACTACTGTTAATGAAAATTCATTTTCATCAAAAACTCACAGATAATCTATTCCTCCAGAGGTAGAGTCCATTTTTATTAATTAGTCATTTATATTTTTTCTTACTTTCCTTTGTTTATAATGGATATTTTTACATGTTCCTTTTTTCCCCACCTATTAGATTTTTCTACCTTTCAACAGTCCTTTTTACCAAAGTCTTTCATGGAAAACATTTAAAGAAGCACTTGTAGAGAAAAAACGCTAAATTGATAAATTTCTGTAATATGTCAGTGAAATCTATATACTCATCTTCTCTCCAGAGCACATCATAAATGGGAACAATGCAACTCTTTTCATTTCCTTTTATGTAAACACTTCCACATAATTCCACTTAATTCCATCTAAATGGGGAATTCAGTCAAATTACAACTTCTTTTTCCTGAATTATCTTCAACATCCAATGACACACAAAAGTGCCAAAATACCAGATTCTGGTGCTATTTTATTTTTAGAAATTGCTCTCTAGAAGTTCTTTAATCAAATATATGTATATCAAGTATACTCTGAAGATTTAATTAAGTTGGGAGTTATTTCCAATTAACTAGAAAAAAGTAAAAATATATCATGTTATAACTAGCTATTAAGTATAATTGATATAATTACAAAATTAATTAGGTAATTTTAAAAATAGCAAGTGAGGAAATCTAGTCATAAAAGACCAATTTTATATAAACAAAATAATAATAGACTTCCTAATTTACTTCAATCTTAGAGAATTAATGAGGCTATCACCTAAAAAAATTATGTTTCTTAGAGTACTGCAGTAAAAAACTTTTCTTACACATGCCAATGTGTGTTAAAAAGACAAACCTTAACTATAAAAAAACCAACATAACAGTAAAAGACATCCACATTTTCATAAAAATATATATTTACTGAAATATTTCATTAAGCATAGAAGCATTAAAGTCTCCTGTCAATATTAATTGATACTTATCTTCAACAGTTGTTTGTTCATTTAACAAAAATATATAAAACACCTAATATCTGCTAGAAACAGTGCCAAGGGGATGCCATAATAAACAAGACAGATGTTTCCTGAACTCATGGGAATAAATACATTAACCAAAAGTAAAGAATGTGACTATAAGGTAGAAGGTAGAGACAATGAAAAAGTTAAGTTTAGAAATACTAAATTTAAAAAGTATATTAGAGGTCCAAAGCTGCAGTTTGGATTGTCAATGATATCATTCAGTATGTGAAAATTTATACGAATACATGTGTTAAAAATTTATATCTATATATAAACTTACATATGTATGGAAAGGCCAAAAGGGCTGAGCTTAGTGAAATTCTTATATTTGGAATTTGGGTAGGGAGCAAACACCAAAAAAGACATTCAAAAGGTATCTGGTGATACAAGAAGAAAACCACTAACGTGGTGTCAGAAAGGGAAAGAATTGCTTTCTTTCTAAAAGGAGGGAATTTTCAACTGTATGAAATGCTACAGAAAGGATGAACAGGTCTTGAACTAGCCTAGCGGCTTCAGCCACGAGCGGAGAGGCGGCGGCGCCGGCCCCCTTCAAGAGACAACCAGATCACCCCTTCCCAAGGCCTCGCCATGGCGACCTATGGGCAGAGCTGCATGAGGCCAATGTGTATTCCTCCATCATATGCTGACCTTGGCAAAGCTGCGAGAGATATTTTCAACAAAGGATTTGGTTTTGGCTTGGTGAAACTGGATGTGAAAACAAAGTCATGCAGTGGCGTGGAATTCTCAACATCTGGTTCATCTAATACAGACACTGGTAAAGTTACTGGGACCTTGGAGACCAAATACAAATGGTGTGAGTATGGTCTCACTTTCACAGAAAAGTGGAACACTGATAACACTCTGGGAACAGAAATCGCAATTGAAGACCAGATTTGTCAAGGTTTGAAACTGACATTTGATACCACCTTCTCACCAAACACAGGAAAGAAAAGTGGTAAAATCAAGTCTTCTTACAAGAGGGAGTGTATAAACCTTGGTTGTGATGTTGATTTTGATTTTGCTGGACCTGCAATCCACGGTTCTGCCGTCTTTGGTTGTGAGGGCTGGCTTGCTGGTTACCAGATGACCTTTGACAGTGCCAAATCAAAGCTGACAAGGAATAACTTTGCAGTGGGCTACAGGACTGGAGACTTCCAGCTACACACTAATGTCAATGATGGGACAGAATTTGGAGGATCAATTTATCAGAAAGTGTGTGAAGATCTTGACACTTCAGTAAACCTTGCTTGGACATCAGGTACCAACTGCACTCGTTTTGGCATTGCAGCTAAATATCAGTTGGATCCCACTGCTTCTATTTCTGCAAAAGTCAACAATTCTAGTTTAATTGGTGTGGGCTACACTCAGACTCTGAGGCCTGGTGTGAAGCTTACATTGTCTGCTCTGGTAGATGGGAAGAGCATTAATGCTGGAGGCCACAAACTTGGGCTTGCTCTGGAGTTGGAGGCTTAATCCAGCTGAAGAAACCTCTGGGAATGGATATTGGAAGATTTGGCCTTAATATATTTCCATTGTGACCAGCAGGCTTTTTTTTTTCCCCCAAGAAGGTGATCAAAACAAAGGATGATCTAAACAAGAGCTGTATTTTAAATACTTAGACAGTTACTTGTTAGCTGGTTTCTAGTTGAATTGGTTATCTAGTTACCAATGCTGCAGTCTTGCAGTCACCTATACATTATTTAAATGTATTTAACTGTTAAATGCGCTACCCACCAATAATGCAATAATGAAATAGACCTTTATGAAAACTGTGCAAAAAAAAAAAAAAAAAAAAAAAAAAAGAAAGGATGAACAAGATAGAAAACAAGATGTGTTTTGGTTTGGGCAGTGTGGAAATTTTTGGACTAGAAGGAAAGAAAGTCAAATGGGGGAGGCTTTGGAGTTATAGCAAATTAAGAAATAGAGCAAAGATGCAGAAAAATAAAGAGAAATAGCCCACATCCCAGTCAAGATGATAGAGAGAGACATTTTAGGTCTCCATCCCCTTCTCCCATCCTGCCTCCTCAGAAGATTAGAACAACCAATAAGAACTGGCAGGATCATCTTTCTCAGAGCTCCAGAAAATAATTAGAGGGCTGCAGTAACAGGGAAAGTGCTGAATGAGGAAAAAAGCAACTTAAAAATTGTAAGAAAAGCTCCCCTGGGTTCCTTTTGTGGACCCTCCCCAATCACCTCACTGGCTCCTCATGGAGTTGGCCTGGGCTCCCACTACAGGTCTCTGATCCAAATTCCAGAGGGAGCAGAGTACCCCATGCACATACTGGCAGCATGTATGTCTACGTCAATCTGTGATGGCAGCCTAAGGGACTGAACCAGGACACTAGTCATAAGCTAATCCTCCCAGAATTTGTCCAGCACCAGAAGGTAGCTCACAATGATCTCCTCAGAACAGTCAAATCACACCTGCAAAGGGGCAAAAGTTTGCCAGCTATGAGACACACAATGCAATGCTGGGGTCTACGAGGAAGACACATGCACAGAAAAGACCTGGGAATTTCTACATTTTTGCCTTGGGCTACTCTGTAAACTGTTTATATGGAAATGCTCTGAAGGACAATGATCTTATAGGCCAATCTGCAAAAACTGTGACAGATCCCACCCTCCCCCATCTCTCTCTGCCTCTCTTTTTTTTGGAGTCTTGTTTCTGTCTCAAACAAGACTCCAGAAAGCATAGACAATAAAGAAAATTATTGAAATTGCTGGTTACATAAAAAATGAGAAATTTATTCTTGAAAAGAAAACATTAAAAAAGCAAAAAAAATAATTGCACATTTTGAAAAGATGTTTGCTAACCAAGGAAGGACTGGCATCCAGAATTCAAAACAAGCTAAAATAAAATCTAAAATTAAGATGACATCAAAAACAAGATGACAAAGCTAAGAAGAAAAAAATAATTAGCAAACAACCAGCAATTAACTGCTAAAACTTATATATTTGACAGAAGAGTAATAATAAATAAGTAAAAATAAACAAAAATACGTTCAAATTATGAGTAGTAAAAATTAAAATCACAAAGAAATAGTATTTCACTTTCATGCATTTGACAGAAGTAAGAAATTGGACAATATATGGAATAAGGAAACTCATATCCTGCTGGGAGGAATGTGTATTGGAATACTCATTTTTAAAACAATTTTGCATTATCTTATAAAGTTGAAGATCTCAATACCTATGTACCAGTAACCCCACTTGTAGGTGTATTGTAGAATTTTTTTAAATAGTAGCAGTTTTGCACTAAAAAGAAAAACAAAAACAATTCACATTTTCATCTAAGAGAAAATGGACAAATTCACTGGAGGGTAGTCATAATTCAAACTACACAGCTGAGAAATGAATAAATTCTAGCCACACACATCAACATGAAACTAACTTACAAATTATAGGCTAAAAATGCAACTTCCAAAAGGATTTATATTTATATATAATTTTTCAATAAGGCATTATTTAGAATAGGATGCATTTATGGCAATCCTGTAAAGAAAACCAAAGGAAAAAGATACCAAATTGAGAATAATAGTTACTTCTTGGAGTGAAGGGAAGAAGATGAGAAGATAAAAGCAGAGCAAAAGGGCCCTTAATGATATTTGATTCTAATTGGTGGGCACATGAGTATACATTTTATTATTACATATACATTAGCATATTATATTTATTGATACATGTCATATTTTTAAAAACTGGAAAAATATAGATTTTTATGTGGTCAGTGCTATTGTAGAGAGGAACATGAGCTAAGCAGTTAAATAAATGTTGAATGCTGCCACATGAGTTTCTCCAATGATATCCAAGGATTTCAAGTTTCTGAAAAAAACAGAGACATCTTTGGTGTGATATTTCCCTTCTCTTGTTTCTCATCTGTAACACCATTATCCTCTTTAAGCTATTATGTAGCTTTGGAATCATGATATAGTTTTTCATGAATATTTAGTTTTTATTCTTTTTATTTTGCTGGATAGATAGACTCAGCTGATACTTGTAAATATATATCCAGGAATTAATGACTGAACAGAACTATTGATATTTCAACTGGTGCTCATTTCAATTACTACAATTTAACACTATTAACGGTTGTTGACTTTCTCAAAATTTTTCCATTTTGATTTTTTTCTAAATAGCACTTAATAGATTCATTAACAGATTAGTTATGGTAACCTTTAGATAAACAGAACATCTTATGTTTACTCTTTAACTTGCAACCTTAAATAAAAACAACATACATAAAGGAATATGTAATTTATGACAGCTGGCCAGGCACTTAACTTGGGGAGAGATTTTCAAATTTTGAGGTAACCTAACATTGTTTTCAGCAATCACAAACATATTCAAAACACCACATTTTATACCACACTTACTGAAGTTATTCAACTCTTTTTTAAACTATAGTTTTGGCACACTATTGTGCCAAAACTCACACCTAAGTTCAACTTCTTAAGATGATAATAAAAGAACATTTTCAAGTCTGACTTTTGGCCCGATTCAGATACTTCTGTGTTTAGAACATAACTGAGAAAACTATAAGGAGATAAGGGCACAAGAGCCTGAAATGAGTAACTATCTCTTTCTTCTTATTTTAAATTAAATTTAACAGACTTTTTAGGAAAAGAGTCAAGCTACCAGTCATATAAACACTTTAAAAAAGAATAAGATTGGTTGAGGTGGTAAGCCTCAATCAAGCCTCAAGAAAATATCAGAGCCGTGCTCCAAAAGGAGCAAAAACAAAGGAGAGAGCTTCTGTTTACAGGCGATAATTGTATTCTGAAAGCCCCCAGAATCAGCACTAAGGACCACAACTCTCCAGGTTTATTATACTCTGGGCACAGTATGTTTCTTTCCCTCTTCTGAATTCCTTTCAAGGTAATATTGAGTTTGCTTATCAAATGAAGATTCAAACTAAATGGAGGACCTTAGTAAGTATTTAGAATTAGAAGATCAGAACAGAGAGCGGCCATTTGGGATTATTCTTTTATCAAAAGTTATCCAAGTCTGTTTTGTATTTTCTATCCCTTTCTCAAACAGCAATTTCAATTCAAAGACTACTTATTTTGAACAAACTCATCAGCTTTGGCTATTTGGTATGCATAGACTAATTAATCAAAATCCATTTTAAATCCTTCAGAGGACATTACGTATAAAGAAAAACTTTTTAGGTTTTGATTTGAGGCACTCTCATTCTCAAAAAAAAATATTTAACATGATAAACTATTGGCTTAATTTAGAATTTTTACATGGCTTAAAAAAGGTTTAAATACTTTATTCATAAAGAATTCTAAGATGACCTTCCTTAGAACACCAAGTCATGGTGAAGGATTTGTGCTAAGTGACATCTTTCCTTGCAGGGCCTACAGCATGCATCTGGCAAAACTACTAGCTGGAATTACTGGTGCAATTATTAATGTGGAAGGATTTGTCTATCTCTGATGCTAACTGGTTTGTTCCAGTTTTGAAACTGTGACCCTGGTTCGTTAGCACCATACTTTACCAAAATGAAATAATTAATCAAGTACCCATTGATGTGTGGTGAGGGGCAAGGGTGGGATGAGGAGATTGAAGGCAATAGTTATATACATCAAAAAGATACCATGATATGCAGAGAAAACATAACTTGTCTGTTAATATACTACATCTGAGGCTTGAAAATAATTGATCACAGATATTAAACAAAACTGCACCCAACTTTTTTACAATATCTGGTGTGACCCAAATTTGAATACAATTGGAAGTTCATCAAACACAGGTTTATCAGTAAGCTAGAATAAACAAATAATGTACAATTTATAGGTAGTAGCCTACAAAAAAGTGTGGAGATTAGGTAAAAATTAAGTGAGGTTATTCATAATTGTTCCCAGTTTCCATTTTCTCTTTGGAGAGCCCAAAATCAGGCCCCTAGAAGACCAACTTAATACATGTAAGAAATGGCATCTGCTACCATATAGATGCATCTTCATTTTCATAATGTTTTTTGAGACATCGATTTCACTGAAGTATTGTAAAGGAAGTCTATTGTAAAGGAAGTCTTCTAGGAAAAAGGCACTTCGTTGTCAAAGTTGGATTTAATTACATGAAGTTGAGAAGACTAGGATAGACTCAAATGTCAGTATTTACTCTTGTATTTATGAATACAGAGCTGATGCCAGTTTAGAGAATGTAGCTGATAACATTATAAACAAACCAAACAGCAACCTTAACTATATTCTCTGCAAAACAGTAATTTATGACATTTCTCCAAAAACCAACATAGTTCCAAGTTCAACAGTCAAAAGAAAAAAAAAGTCACCAGCGGATGCTACTTTAAGAGAGCCCAAGACACTGTTTTCAATACAATTTCCTGTCTACAGTTTGCTTCTGTTTTGGAGCATGAATTGCTTTTCAAATGAAAAACCTGGGGTGTGGGGTTAGGGTGGAGAGAAGGAGGACACCCAGGGCAGAAAATACTGGGGAGTAACAAGAGGTGCATTTTTCTGGTCAGACAACCAAGTGAGGAGGTAGTTATTCTGAGAACTTCTCAAGTAAAGAATATTGTACTGATCCACTGAGAGTTGGGGAAGTAGCAGGAGCTTCTCTGTGAGACTGAAGATAGCAACAGGAATAATTCTCCTCCAGGGAAGTCAGGACCAGGTGTCGGTGCAGGTTAAAAGTGGCTCTTTTCTGATGATATAACTTTATAAGTATCTTGTTACATCACCACACATGGCAACCCCATACAACCTTGAGTCCCATCATCACTGCTGTTGAGTTTTTTCATTTTGTATTGACATATTTCTCTTATGAGTGTGTAAAAGGCATCTAAGACACCCTTGTCTTGTCTTGGCTGAGGTTTCAATGAATGGAATCCCGTAACTCTTGGCCAGTTCATGGGCTTGTTTTGTGTCAACTGTCCTTGTTGGCAAATCACACTTGTTTCCTATCAGCACCATAGGTACATCACCTGAATCTTTAACTCACTTAATCTGCTCCCTGTAAAGGTTAATATCTGCAAATGACTTGCTATTTATTGTTGGCAAACACACAAAGGAAGACTTCACCTGTCCTCGTGTATTGGTATCTCATGGCACTTTATTCCTCTTGTCCAGCTGTATCCAGTATATCCAACAGACAGGTTTCATCATCTATAACCACCTGTTTTCAGTATGACTCCTCTATGGTGGGATCATACTTATCTACAAAGTGGTTCTGGATTAGCTGGATTGTCAGTGCGCTTTTCCCAACCCCACTTGTTCCAACCACCACCAGTCTGTACTCAGTCATTTCACACCAGCAATCATCTCAAGCACTGCTGCCTCCACTTCAGAAAGATTCATATCTACAACCAGGAAAAATGCTGGAGGCCCCGGAACCGCCATGAACAGTCTACATTGTGATTTTTGATAACCATATTTGGAAGAGTTTAGATTATATTTACATGTTGCTAATAAACTTAGTTATAAATTGAAAACAGTAATTATTCCAGTCAACAAAATAATGCAAATTTTATTTTAATTGAATAGGTGTTCATTTGTTCTAGAGTCCATTCTCGACTAAAATTGTGCCGTTGAAAACTCTTGTGTTGATTCAGCTAATATTGTTTCCAAGGCTTAAAGCTGTATTTATTCTCAGCAAAATTACAGGTAGGGAGTAACACATTAAATCAATCAATGGCTTGCTTAATTGTCCCAAAGCCAAGCTACTGGTTTAACAGCAATTCTATTCAAGAGGATAGGTTGTTGTGATATTCTGAGTATACGCAAACAAAATTTAGACTTCCATGGAATGCTTTTTAGGTTAATGACATGAAAGGTTAAATGGACCTCATTTCCCATTGGGTCATTAACAGGAAATAACTTAGGTATTATAGAGAATAAATACATTATTTTATTTTTGTGTAATTCATAAAGCTATAGTTGTGATTATGTACACTATTTTATTTTAGCCTAAAAATCAAAAAGGATAAAATATATACCCACAGCTGTTTTTCCTGAATTCCCATCTCTTTCTTCCTTACTTTGCTGTATTTCCAAAACATAAATGTCATGATGGGTTTTGCTGTATATGGTTAAGTAACAAAGAATGTTATTTTCCATCTGAGTGAAGCAGGCTTTAATTCTTCCCAGGTTGCTCTTGACTCTTCAAGTAAAACATACCATATGTATCGAAGCTCTGACATCTACTGCTGCATGTGGTTCTTCAAAGACGGCACCTCACATGCTGACTCCTTTGCCATTCAGAGGCTGTCCCAGGATCAGCTGTATTGGTCCCTTTGAACATGCTTTGAAGTGCCACATGCTGTCAAAGAAAGTCCTGGGATGCATCACCACATTACAAACTCCAGCTGCATGCTGACTTCCTATAAAGTTTAGGGATTGGAAAGGGATCACAATATGCCATCGAGCTTGTTAACATAAGCTCAAGGAGAAGGTTATTAAAGGGAAATACATAAAGCAAGTGAGTTTCAAAATAGCCTATATGCAGCTAATATATGAGCTCTCTGATAATCAGATACACCACAAAGAATACTTTCTTTTGATGCAGCATTTATTTTGATCATGTGATTCCATATTCAAACTTCTTTTTCTCAATAACATTTTAGTGCTGGGAGTTGAAAAAGCACACTCATCACCTTCTCTATTAATTGAAAGTATTTTTGTCAGTATCCACACCAATTTTTTTTTTTTTGTCTCACCTGCTGGTTCAGCCCACTTCCCTTTGAAATAAATTTATCCACATTTTATTTATTAGTCTGTCTTTGTTATTCTAAATGGTCACACAAATCTGCACCACCTCAAATCCCTATCCTAGAAATATTCAATGGGGCCCAACTTTGGAGATTCTGGAAGCAACATATTTTGAACCATGTACTAATTCTAGTGACAAAGTCAGGGGGCCTCTTTAATTTGGGCTGTACATCCTTTAAACTGGCTTTCAAGCTGATTCAAACCTTCTCTATTATCCTGAGAATTCCTTTTATTTAACTACTGTACTAGCCATCCCATTCCTTGGGTCTCTGTTTCCTTGGCATGCTTTCATCCTCTGTTCTGGAAATTAAGTCTTCCAGTAGATTGCTTTGAAACGGTCTGTTTAGGTAATTTGTTTGCAATGAAACACGTCTGAGTATGTCTTTATTCTACACTTCCATCTGACTGATAATGTCGCTAGGTTTAGAATTTTAGGCTGTAACGTGTTTGCCTTCAAATTTTGAAGATATTGCTCACTGTTTTCTTGCTTTCAGTGTTGCTGCTGAAAGTTCTGGAATCATTTGTCTCATGTAGTTTTTTATGTTATGTATTGTCTTCCTCTCTGGAGGCTATCAGATATTTTATTTGATTCAAGGAAAAGGATTCTAAAATAATGTTCCTTGACTTGGGTCAATTTTCACCCATTGTGTTTTAACCATGTTGGAGCCTTTTCAATTGGAAACTTTTTTAAAAAATTATTATTCTTAAAGAGCTTTTCTTAAATTATCCATAGGTATCATCTTCCCTCATATGTTCTCTCCTCCCTTTTATCTATTCTTTTTGTTTATTTGTTTTCCAAATTCTTATCTTATTGGGACATAGAGCCTCTAAAATAGGTCCTTTAATTTTCTTTTATTTTCTCCTCTGTTTTCCATTTCTTTTACTTTGCTTTATTTTTGGGGGAGAATTTCTTAAGTTTATAATCCAACTTTCTATTATTTTTGTTGTTTATGTTTCATTTTTACTGTCATGTTTCTAATTTAAAAGTGAATTTTCCCTTGAACCAATACTTATTATATCATTCCATTTTTGTTATATGGGTACATATTTTTGATAGGAGTGCATAAGTAGTAAATTTTGTTTTAAAAGGCTTTCATTTTTGTCCTTTCTCTTCATAGTTTATCTTTCTCCTAGGCTGGTTTGTCTTGAGGATACTTTCTTTCCATTTATTAAAAAAATATATTATTTTAGAAACACATATTTTGCTGGTATGGATGTATTATGTGCCCCAAAATGCCATGTTCTTCAATACAATCTTGTTGGGGCAGACATGTTAGTGTTGATTAGGTTGGAATCTTTGGATTACATTGTTTCCATGAAGACATGACCCACCCACCTGTGGGTGATATCTTTGATTAGATTATTTCCATGGAGGTGTGGTCCCACCCATTCAGCATGGGTCTTAATTAAATCACTGGAGGCCTATAAGAACTCAGAAAGAAGGAGCTGGCTGCTGTAGCCAAGAGAGACATTTTGATGATGGCCATTGAAGGTATACCTTTGCTACTCGAGTTTGCCTGGGAGAAACTAAGAGAATACCCCCAGACACCTAGAGAGAAATGCCCTGGGAAAAACCCATTTTGAAACACAACTTGGGAGCACAGGAAGAAAACGCCAGCCACGTGACTTCCCAGAAAACAGAGGTGTATCAGACACCATTGGCCATTCTTCTGTGAAGGTACCCTATTGTTGATGCCTTAGCTTGGACATTTTTATGGCCATAAGATTGTAACCTGGTAACCAAATAAACCCCCTTATTAAAAGCCAAACAATTTCTGGTATTTTGCATAATGGCAGCATTAGCAAACTGGAACACATATACAACCTAAAATGTATCCTTTTAACCACATTCAAACACATAATTCAATAGTGTTAATTATATTTACAATGCTATGATACTATCACCATCATCCATTACCAAAACTTTTCCATCATTCCAAATAGAAACTCTGTACTAATTAAGCATTAATTGCCCATTCCCTACTCTTACTCTAGTCCCTGGTCCCCTGTATTACTGTTTTTAACTCTACTAATTTCCTTATTCTAATATCAGTGAGATCATACAATATTTGTCTTTTTGTATCTTGATTATTTCACTTACTATGATGTCTTCAATATTTATCCATGTTATCACAGATATCAGAACTTTGTTCCTTTTCCTGGCTGCACAATATTCCACTATATGTATATACTACATTTTGCGTATACATTCAACTGTTGTGTTACTTCCATCTTTTGATAATCATGAATAATGCGACTATGAACAGCAGCGTAAAAATATCTATTCAGGGCCCTACTTTTAATTCTTTTGGGTGTATACCTAGAACTGGGAATACTGGGTCTTCTACAGTGGCTGTACCAATTTAGATTTCCACCAACAATGGATGAGTGTTAATATTTCTTCACACCTTCTTCAAAACTTTGTTTTTCAATTTTTTTAATAGTAGACATTCTAGTGAGTATGAAATGGCATCTCATTGTGATTTTGATTTGCATTTCCTTAAAAGCTAATGATGATGAACATCTTTTCATGTGCTCTTTGGCCATTTGTGTAACTTCTTTCAATAAATGTTTTTTCAAGTCTTTTGCCCATTTTTGATTTGGTTATTGGTATTTTTGTTGTTGAATTGTAGGATTTCTTTAGAAATTCTGAATACTAAATACTTATCAGATATATGTTTTCAAATATTTTCTCTGATTCTTCAGGTTGTCTCTTTATTTTCATGATGAAGTCCTTTGGTGTACAGAAGTTTTGAATTTTGATGAGTTCTCATTTATTATTTTTTTCTTTTGTTGCCCACCTTTTGCTATAAAGTCTAAGAAATCATTGCCTAGTACAAGATCCTGAAGCTGCTTCCCTACATTTACTTTTAGGAGTTTTATAGTTCTGGTTCTTATATTTAGGTCTTTGATTCATTTTGAATCAACTTTTATGTATAGTGTGAGATAGGAGTCCACTTTTATTCTTTTGTATATGGATAGCCAGTATTCCCAGTACCATTTGTTGGGTGGACTTGGCACCCTTGTCAAAAATCATTTGGCTATAGATGTGTGGATCTATTTCTGAAATCTCAATTTGATTCCATTGGTTTATATGTCTCTCCTTATGCCAGTACCATGCCATTTTGACCACCTTAGCTTTATAATAAGTTTTAAAATTAGGAAGTGTGAATCCTCCAACTTTGTTCTTCCTTTTTAAGATGGTTTTGGCTATCTGGAGCCCCTTACATTTTCCAATAAATTTGATGACTGATTTTCCATTTCTGCAAAGAAGGCTGTTGGAATTTTGATTGGATTGCATTGAATCTGTAAACCACTTTGTGTAGAATTGATATCTTGACAATATTTTGTCTTCCAATCCATGAGTATAGAATTCCTTTCCATTTATTTAGGTCTTATTTGATTTATTTCAACAATTTCAGTGTTTTACAGCTTTCCATGTATAAGTCCTTTATATTCTTGATTAAATTAATTCCTAGATGTTTGACTCTTTTAATTGCTATTGTAAATGGATTTTTTTTTAATTTTCTCTTCAGATTGTTCATTACTATTGTAGAGGAACACTACTGATATTTTCATGTTGATCTTTTACCCTTTTACTTTGCTGAATTCATTTATCAACTCTAGTAGCACTGTTATAGATTTTTTGGGACTTTCTACCTATAGGATTATGTTGACTCCTTTGCCCATTTCTTAATTGGGTAATTTTTCTTCTAATTGTTGAGTTGTCAAAGTTCTTTATGTATTCTGTAAACTGGTTCCTTATCACATATGTGATTTGTAAGTATTTTCTCTCAGCCTATGAGTTGCTGGCTTTAGATTTTATAAAGCATTTTTATATCTGTTACTTCTTAAACCTTATAATGATTAGGCATTAATTTAAGCTCAAAGAGGTTAAATGATATATGTTGAATGAGAAGCTAGTTCATTCATGAATTCAATAAACTTTTATTCAGGGCTTACAAAGTTCCTATTTTCAGGCTAGAAATAAGTGAGAACAAGTCTCTAGCATTTGATTTCCATTTGAGTTTAAAATCTCTACGTAACAGGGC
Source organism: Choloepus didactylus (assembly GCF_015220235.1). Taxonomy (NCBI): domain Eukaryota; kingdom Metazoa; phylum Chordata; class Mammalia; order Pilosa; family Megalonychidae; genus Choloepus; species Choloepus didactylus. The sequence goes on from NC_051318.1 coordinate 52,158,944, forward strand.
ATCATTAGTGTGTGGGGGTGGGGGAGGCTTCATGATAATTTGATCTCTATCCTTCACTTTGTTTTTGTAATTTTTTTTTCTGTTGAAGCTTTTTAAAATGTCTGCAAATCCCTGATTATATGTCCACTATTGACAATATGGGAGTAAACCGGAAATTCTGAAAGCATGGGTTTGGAAGAGGGGGAATATTCATTTCATGTTTCACTGTAGGGTGATCTAAGAAAAGCCATTTTGAAGATGTCAGTATCTTTTGATTTCTCCTCTTGGGATTATCAGGGTCAGTTTTCATTGTGGAAATTAAGGGTATGGGAACTTTCTCTCTCAGAACCAAGAAGAAGAAGAGGGATATGGATTTCATCATTCATTATGCAATATGCACATTTAACCTCTTCTTTTCAGAATAAAAGAGCCCTCAACTGTTTTGGTCTTCCACTATGCCAGAGAAATACTCCATGAGCTTTCAGGGAGTAAATTTCCAGAATGAAGAAGCAGGAAATAGTTATCCAACATCATAGAATGGTAGGGGGTGGGTTGCAAAGGGGGATGTAGGGATCTAACTGCTTTTAAATCAACTTTCATTAAAGTCTTCTTACTTAATCCCCTTCCCTTTAGCCCTAGTATCATAGATAACTGAACAATACTAGCTCCAGAGCTTTTTGAAGATTCTTCATTTGAATTGGGTTTACAACTTTCTCCTGTATGGTTTTAGTAATGACTAAATAAATGTTTTTATCAGAATATCAGTGAGATTATAAGTAGCATGGGAATATAGAAGGGTCTTAATAATCTACCTTCCAGGTTCTAAATTTTGCTGTTATTATTACCTCTCTTGTTATCACATTACTTGTGAATTACTGTTTTAATCTCTTTGTCATTGTATTACATGAGTTTTACAGAGGAGAGAAATTAGAAATAGCTACACAAATTTTCATCTTCACCATGAATGGGCCATGTCTGTCCATTTTAGACTCAAGTGAGGACTTTGTTTACCAAACTAGATGTTATTTCTGTTGCACTGATCAAGCTGATCACTTATTTCAGTCCTAGGGACCCTTTGATCAGTTATTCACCACAAAAGAACAGTTTAGGTAAACCATTCTGAGTACTACTCTTGCTTTTCTACCTATTAAAGTGTCCAGATCTGTCTGTAAGTGCTACTGTTTGTCCTATGCCACAGTGGGATTCCATTATTCACTCTGAACTTGGGAACCTATGTATTGGTAAATTTTCCCACTTTTATCTGTGGCTTAAAGAAGGAAATTACTGTTACTAGAGAACTTTTCATAGATGTTTATTTTGTTCTCATTATCTGGGGGTAAAGGAGTCTTCTCACCTTTCCAGATTCCTATTTTCTTAAGTCTTAGATGCCTTGTTCTAACTTTTACCAAGTAAATTTTGGCATCTCAGTTTCATTTCATATAGGCATTAAACATGTTATCCAATTGAGTAAACAATTAGAACTACTCCACGCCTTAAACTAACATGATTAATGCAGAAGTTTTGTTCAGTGCTTGCATTTTTTTTATCACTTTTTTTTTTTAATTTTTATTGGGATTGTTCAGATACCATACAATTATCCAAAGATCCAAAGTGTACAATCACTTGCCCCTGGGTACCCTCATACAGCTGTGCATCCATCACCACATTTAATTTTCATTCAATTTTTTAGAAACTTTTCATTACTCCAGACAAGAAATAAAGTGAAAGATGAAAAAAGAAAAAAAGAAAAGGAAACTCGAATCCTCCCCATCCCTAAACAACCCCCCTCAATTGTTGCCTCAAAGTATTGATATAGTACATTTGTTACTGTTTATGAAAAAATGTTGAAATACTACTAACTGTAGTATATAGTTTGCAATAGGTATATATTTCTTCCCTATATGCCCCTCTTTATTAACTTCTAATTGTATTGTCATACATTTGTTCTGGTTCATGGAAGCTATTTCTAGTATTTGTACAGTTTATCATGGACATTGCCCACCATAGGATTTAGTTTTATACATTCCCATCTTTTGACCTCCAACTTTCCTTCTGGTGACATACATGACTCTGAGCTTCCCCTTTCCACCTCATTCATGCACCATTCAGCACTGTTAGTTATTCTCACATCTTGCTACTGACATGTCTGTTCCCTAAAATTGAGTTCCTTCCTCCATGGTGTAGGCCTCCACTCACTTCTACCCTGTGGGCAGACTTTGTTTTGCATTCCTGGGGCATGCTTTTATCTGATTATAGACCTGGAGAAAATATGTGCTGTTCCCTGGTCCAGATGGGTCTATAGTAGGCATTCAGTATTTCTTCTACAAGATAGCTCCCTTGGCAAAAAACCCATTAGAAGGCATTTCATATAAATCTGGAGCAGGGTGATCAGACAAGAGAAACAAATCAGCTTGTCCTGGAAAGAAAGCCTTGGAGAAATTTTGAGGGTTGCATTATTCCAAGATTTCCTAATTTACCCTTATAAACCCATTCCAATTCTTAATGTCTCATTCTTTCTCTATTAATATCTCGATGTTCAGATAATGATTATGATAAAGCTGTGAATCCAATCTAGACTTTAATTCAGTAATCTAAAGGAGCAAATTCTACATCTGATTTTTCACTATGTGAGCCTTGTGGATACATGATGTATCATCCGTTTAAGGTAGTCATAGAAACTTCCCAATCAACTGACCACCCCTTGAGGTGAAAATGTAAAATCGTGAGTTTGTAATTTTCTTCCTTTCAGCTCAAATGCATGTTATAAATGCCAAATCCTCTCCATATACTTTGTATCTTTTCTTTTATTGAATAAATGGTTTATTGGAGATGCCACTACTTTTGCCAAAACTTTGCCTTCCTTGAAGCACTTTATTCCAGATGATAATAGGTAGTAAGTACACATCACATCAGTGCATAGTAATGACTAATATATCCACCTACCAATGTTAGCAAGATCCTTGCTGTTTCCAAAAATTACTCAGCTCTGGAAAACAACTTCAAATTCCTTGAGTGTCTGTTGCTTACAACACAACAGCTCTTTAATGTGTACTATATTAGAGAGAGTTCAGGTGCTAAAAAGACAATCCATGCTAGCTAATTTAAAAATAAAATTATTTTTAATATGTATGAAATGGTTAAGCTCATGTTGGGAGTTCTGGAGGCAGGGGGAGAAAAAAACAAGGGATGTAAATAGGAGAGGCACCACTGACTATTATCCCATAGTTGTCCACTAGCAAAATTTTTGTTTTCTTTCCCCCATGAACTTATTTTCTGTGTGTCTCAAGGTCTTAGCTCCAAAGGAGGAATGCATTCATTGAGACTCAACAATGACTCCATTTAACTGGAAGGCAAGGCTGCCACCTGGCCAATTTGGGTTCCTCATGCCTCTAAATCAACAGGCAGAGAGGAGAGTTGCTTTAGTTTTGGGAGTCAGTGATTCTGACTGCCAAGGGGAAATTTTACTAATGAGTAAGAGTGTGTTTAAAATACAGAGATATTGTAGGGTGTCTCTTAGTACTACCATGGCCTGTGATTAAAGTCAATGGAAAACTACAACAACCAAAGCAAGGCAGAACTACTAATGGCCCAGATACTTCAAGAATGAAGGTTTAGGTTATCCCACCAGGCAAAGAATCACAGCCTACTGAGTTGCTTGCTGAGGATAAATGGAATATGGAATAGGTAGTGGAAGAAGGTAGTTATAAATACCAGCCACAATTATGTGACCAGTTGCAGAAATGAGGACAGTAATTGTTACATTTCTTCTTTGTTTTGTTATGAAAGTTTGTACACATGTATACATACATACATGTATATTCATATATGCATATATATACACACATACTGAATCTTTGTTTTTTTATCCTCTTTATCCTCTTATCATATAATATATGTTGTATTAATATACATCATAGTGCTTAAATTATTTTATATCAAGAATAAGTGTGAATATCACCCAACAACTTGCATCCTCTGTAGGGAAAATGTTAGGGCTTTTTTTGGTAAAACACAGGGCAGTTGTACATGTTACATGAAAGGATGGCAATATTATTGTCTTTATTGTGTGACTGTGTATGGTTTAATAATATGTGTATGGATTTCACGTTGATGATAGACTTTTTTGATTAATTTTACATATCAGGTTGGCTAGGTTATGGTATCTGGTTGCTTGTCAAACAGTGACCTGCTTGGTATACTGAAATTATTTTGTATATAGGATTTGCATCTATAATCAGTTGATTGCCTATACAAAACAGATTTCTGTTATCAATGTGGGGAGTCTCCATATCCAATCACTTGGAGATCTTACAAGACAAAATCGAAGATTCAGGAGGTCAGAAGAGGAATTTGGAATCAACTTCAGCTTTGGCTTTTGCCACAATTTCCATCCATCCAGACCTAGAGAATTTGGTCTAAGGACTTTAGTGTCACCTTTATTGGAGTTTATAGCTGACAGCCTGCCATATATAGCTCAGGCTTGCCAGCCCTCATGTTTATGTAAGCCACTTCATTCCTTATAATAACATACAGAATATACATTCTGTTTCTCTGGAGAAACTTGACTAATACAGGCCCTAAACTGAATTTCTAGTAGCTTCATCCATTGCCAGACTATAGAATGCGGCTATCTAACGGTCATCTTCACCTGCCTTACGTAAGAAGGTGTGCAATCAAAAGCTTCCTATTGAGATAAGAAGATGGTGCCATAGCTGCTAGACCTAGAATCATGTCCTCATGATTTGATTCATATCAGCAAAACTGATGCCTTTTTCTTTCCCTCACTCTAATGTGACTCAGTTAGAAATCCAAGGCAAACACTAGTGCAATTGCTTAGAACATAAATCATATCCAGAATCCTAGTGAACAAATCTAAATGATCTGCTTCACCTAATCACCAAATCACAAAGCTGGAAAAAATAAAAGGGCACAACTTGAATCTGGTTTATAAACTTATAAACATTCTGGTCTGATATGTCAGTAACATGCTAAAGTGAGCTTCTCTGTTGTTAGAGCTCTGTTCAGAACTAGTACTGAAGGATGTGGGAGAAGGGAAATCTTCACAGTGGGTAGAACTAGGAATTTTATACTTTATTTGTTTTATGCCTAGAAGGAGACTTGCCCTCAGTTCAGGATCTATGCCACTCCCTGTAAAGTGTCTGCAAACCAGGCCAGAAGTCACAAGTTTGGAATGGGAAGGTTGGAAACTGGAAGCAAGAGGCTGGACTCTTCCAAATGAACCATGAGACTTCATGTATACACGGTCAATGTTAATGGTTTTTAGGGAGGATATATGAAAGATATGTGCCCCTGTTTTCCTGTTGCTAATGAAGTCACCACCATATATCTTGATATTCTCCTATGAGTTACTAATTTCTAGAATGCTTAAAACTGGCAAAATACATGTTCACAATATCATGATGTTTCAGATTTCAACACACTGAGAAACAGAAATGGTGCCTGGCATCTAATAATAACTAACATGTATACAGCATGTACTGTGAGACAGCACCATCCTAAATGCTTCACATACTTTAACCCATCTAATATTTACACCATGTTACCATCCTGTTGTGGCTACCCTGCACACCCTGAATTTGGTTCAGCAGTCTAGACTAAGGATGCCACACATAGAGCATGAGGGTATGAAAAGGTTTATTATATACATCATTGTGTTCTCTGGAGAGAACTGGAGGCAGGCCCCTCAAGCAGGTCCAGAATGGCTTGGGAGAGCAAGGAAATGAGACTAGCTCACAGTTTTTATTGTGGTTAGTGACTGGGGCTAGGGTGAGAATTTGCCCATGTGACCAGAGGCTTCTGTGACCTGAATTGCATGCTGGCTCCAAAAAATGGAGCACACAGGGTTTCCTTTGAGCTTGTCCAGATGTGGGGCACAAAAGGAAGAGGCAAGGGTAAAGTGTAAAAGCTGTCAGCAGTTAAACATCAAAAATCAGGGGCAGACTCTTTATTACAGTTCACACTGATGTCTGATGACTGAAACATGCCATGTTTCATTTAACTGAATTTGTACTTATTTAAATAAGTCTTTACAATGCTTTTTGAGGCCTGTAGGCTGAAGCCTGTAAGGAAAATAAAATGTATGTTGAATGCTTCATTCACGAGCCCAACACTGTGTATTCTGAGAAGTGAGATGAGTGGCTTGGTCACTCTGGACAATGTTTAGAATTCAGAAGTAGAAAAGAGATGCACCGATGAGGTATGTTATTGGACCTTTCATATATGTGTATGTGTGTGTGTGTATTTCCTTGATTTATATTTTGTGAGACAAAAGATTCCAAGAGTTCTTTAAACAAAGGGAGAACTCAGAGGCAGTAGCCCACGAGTATGTAAAAATATACAGCTGGAGCTGTTTTTGACAAAAGTGCAAAGATGATGTTTGGCCAACTGTGCTGACCTTTCAGTTTCATCTTTTATTAAAGACATCTTGGTCAAGGGATTAAAAACAACATAATTCCACTGAGCTCCATCACATGTGAAGATGGTGATATCATCCACAATGTGTATGAATTCCAATTGCTATACGCTCAGTTGATCCCAAAGGATTATCCAGGCAGCCAATGCATCCAGGGAAGGAGTAACCTTCCCTAGCACCATGCCAGCTAGGAAGGGACTGAAAACAGTGGAAACCATCCCCTCCAGCAGGTGGGATATGCCAGAGGGCCCAGGTCTTCCTCCCTCTTGTATGAAGGAGGCTTTAGTAACTGTGCTAAGCTTTTGGGATGCTGCTTCAGTATCCCAAGGCGTAATGTATGGCTGACTGTGGAAGGTCACAGCCTCAGGGTCTGTGAGAGCCTCTATTTCCAGAAGATCCCAGCATTATACAGCCAGCAATTGCTGCCCTAGTGGTGTAATGTGGGAACAAGCAGGGCAGTTTCTTGCAAACCATGGGTAAATTATGCCCTTATTGGTAGTCCAGAGTTTCCAAGAGGCATGAGAAGATGTTGCTAAAGTTTCTGCAATGAAGGAATCTCCCACCAGCACAACCAAAGTATGCAGTACACAGGCTTTCTTATCAACTTATCCAGATGTGGGGTATGAGGGGAAGAGGACTAGGATCAGGATTAAAAGCTGTCTGTAGTCAAACTGACATTTCATTCATGGGATCCAATTACATTTCTGCCTGAAACTGACACTTCTGACCACTAGGTAACAAGGCCAATAGATACTTATACATCATTATTTTAATGAGACATATTATCAAATTGCATGTACACAACATTTATTGAATTATTTCTGTTTTGTTGGATAATATGTTCCATTTCTCTCTTTCTTTCTCTGTTTTTTGTCTTTTGCTTTTGGTTACAAACATTGTTTGGAAGAATATATATATATCCATATCCTATTTGCCCTATTATTTCCTTAGGAACAAAATAACAATATTAAACATTGTGAGTTATTTGCAGTCTTTACACATACTGATAATATGCCCTGAAGTAACAATTGTTTTTATTGTAAGAAATTTGTGACTGCTCATACGCTGAAAATAAAGATCCAGGAATGAAAATTACCCCTTGGAGAGGCAATAAAAGAGCTGCAGTTAAGTCCCTGAGTAAGTGGGAAGAATTTTGTTTCAGTTAAGAAATAAAAAGACTAGGCTTAGACATAGAGGATATGCTTTCACTGAAAGGTGAAGGAAAAGAACACAGATATTAAGAGGATGTAGATAATACAATATATATTTCCCATACAACAATTTGAGAGAAAGGACCCCCAAAACCTATATTCCCTATAAATATCAAGTGTAGAGTTAGGATAGGAGAGTGAGGAAGACTGGAAAAGATTGGACTTGTCATGTGGGTAGACAGAAAGTAACAACAAAAACAAAGGAATAAGAGGACTGACAGTTAAAGTGAAGGGAATTGTGAAGAGGGGTGTGCAGGTTTGGATATATTATGTTCCCTAGAAAAGCCATATTCTTTAATGCAGTCTTGTGGGGGCAGACTGATTAGTCTGTTGATTAGGGTGGAACCTCTGATTGAATTATTTTCATGGAGGTGTGGACCTTGCCCATACAGAGCAGGTCTTGATTAGTTCACTGGAGTCCATTAAAGGGCGCTCACACAGAGAGTCAAGAGGACAAAACACCCCAAGAGAAGCTGAGAGAGACATTTTGGACACGGCTGTTGAAATCTGATGCTTGGAGATGCCTGGAGATGCAGACAGAAGGACGTTTGGAGATAAGTTTGCCCCGGAAAAGCTGAGAGAACCCCTAGACTTTTAGAGAGAAATGTCCTGGGAGAAAGAAGCAAGGATTCACAGGAGCTGAGAGAGAAGAGCTAAGAGAAATCCCGAGTTTCTCCCGGAGTTTCCAGAAACATTTTGGAGAAAGCCATTTTGAAAACACAACCAGGAACAAAGGAAGAGCAGAGGTCAGCCACATGCCTTCCCAGCTGACAGAGGTGTTCCAGATGCCACTGGCCATTCTTCAGTGATGGTATCCTCTTGTTGATGCCTTAGTTTGGACATTTTTATGGCCTTAACTGTACATTTGTAGCCAAATAAATTCCCTTTATAAAAGTCAATCCATTTCTGGCATTTTGCATAACAACAGCATTAGCAACTGGAATAAGGGCTAAGATGCAATGAATGTGTCACCCATCCACACAATGGAATCATTTTTTCCAGTATTTTAAGGAACTAAATTTAGGAACACTGTTATAGTTTGTAGGTCGAGAAGGATTACAAAGCTTTTGTATTTGAAGTATGGCCTGGAAAGTACTTCAAGTGATATAGTGTGTAGTCTAAGATAGAAAGTGGAAAAAATGGAGAAAGAAGATTGTCAGATGGGATAATGGAGGAAAGAAGTAATTAAAAAGTGGGGCATTTTTATAAAATAAAGAAAATTGTGTATTTATGAATGAGAATAAATAGAAAACCGGAAAAATACATATGCAGAGGGAAAAATCATGCCTTTCCAGTTAAGTTATTATACAATGGAGCTCATAAGAAAATAAAGGAAATTACCATGGGTCAAAATAAAGTTTTAAGCATTGAGGAACACTCCTGTTTCAGCTACTAAAGAATAACTGAATAAATTGCAAAAATCTGATTTTTAAAGACATGAAAGAGCTGGAAAACAAACAAACAAACAAAAAAAACAATAAAAACTAGATGAACAAGCATTCACAGAGAAGAAAATAGCAAGGCATTTTCTTTCCTGGAGGCAATGACCAATTCTAGGTATGAGCTGATGTGAAATGTGTGAGCAAACAGACTCCACTTGAAAGCAAGGGAAACTGGCAGAGCTTTTGGCAGTGGCTCAGAGTCTTTCCAGAATGTAAACCACAGGACCAAAGTCACGTTCGGGTTTCCTTTGCTCAGTTTTCATTCTGAAGAGACCTGGGACTGTGTTTTTAGGATGAGCGTGGAAAGTCTTTTTGAAAGCAAAAAAGTAGAGAGTCTTTTTGGAAGCTGGGGAGGGGTGGTTTGTAGAGGACAGAATCCTGCCACAAGCACATGGTCAACCTTCCTCTCAAGACATTTTCACATTCTGAAACCTCCTGAGGCAGGTTGGTATTGAGAAAAACTAAATCTCCTTCACTCTTCCTTTGATAAAGAGTCAGAGAGGAGTTGCTTAATATAAAGCCCAGGAGTGAAGGTATCTCTCAAGGGACATAAATAATCATCCTGACACCAGATTAATACCAGTTTGGATAAGGTATTCAGCAAAAAAAACAAAAACAAAAGCCAAAAAACCCACAAAAGCTATTTATTACACTTAATCTCATTGTGTTACAGATACCTGATTTTTAAATTTCAGACAATCAAACAAATTTCATACATTTTTGTAAAGTTTAAATGAGAAAATATGTTCTAAAGAGCTTAGCATAATGGCCCACAATAAAGGCTTAAGAAATGGAATTCTTTATTAATTATGATAATAATTATGTATATTACTATATGGTTGCTTTATGCATTGTGTGTATACATACACACATACACATTATCCCTGTGTAGACTTTGAGTTATAGGGGAAGCAACTGTATCCCCTTACTGATATTTATATACCCGCAATTTAGCACAGTGCAGTTTCTGGAAATTCATTGGAATTTGGTGTATATTTACGGAATAATTGGATGGATTCTTATGATGATAATGATTGTAAGAATAGCGGAAAGATCCACAGCCTCCCAATAGGACTTCAGCCTCTGTGGTTAGAGCTACTTGACCCTTAGTTGGTGAGGTTTAGTTTAAATTCTCAATAACAAGACCTATATAATAATTGTAATTAAAGTGAATTTTGAACAAAAGTAAATGTTAGGAGAGTAAATTTCCCAAGTAAATTTTCTGATGAAACAAAATGGCATTAGAGTCTGCCCCAAGGCAAATACAGTGTAGGTTTCAGAGATGAGAACTGGAGAATAATCCATGATTCACAACAGTTTAAAATAAATACTAAATCAATAAGCTTCATCCGACTGAAGATCTTTTTCCAATTTCTTAGAAAGAAATAGGAAAACCAACCATATCTTTAATATGTTTAAAAATTTTAGAAAAATATATGTTTCCATTTCATGGCATGAGTTTCATGATGTAGGACAATATTTTACCATTTTCATAAAGAACCTGGACAAAGGATCTCTCCCATTATTGTTAGCTCTCAGTTGGGTAAATACTGTAGGACTGCTGTTGCCAAAATTATGGTTTTTAGAGTGAGGAAAATCAAGTAGCTTCCTCCAAAGGACCTAGATATTGCACATTTATATCTATACTATTTGGTCAACTATAACTTACTGAAAAAGTAGGGTGAAAAGCAGATACTTTTTGAAATTGTGAAAGAGGCTTTATGATCTATATCATTTCCTGGAGCAGCAAACTGTATTGGGCACCATAGCTGGAGACTCAGAGTATGCAGAGGCAGCCAAATATTAAAAAATTGGTGGAGGGAGAAATAAAAAAAAAAATAAAAAAAAGAGGAAGTAGGTTTAAGAGTAACAGAAGCAAACACATATAATATCTAACGCTGAAAAAGAATGACTAAATAGTTCCAGCCCAGCCAATGCTCTGAGATTCCATGACTACATATTAGAAGATGGTATTACCATCCGAGTGCTGCTTTCAGCTCTAGACAATGATCTTCACACCTGCTTTCAAATGGAAACCTGAGTTAGATGAAAATGACTTGTGTGGAATATGTAAATAATTTTTAAAAACATCCCCCACCAGTTTTACATCCATGAAATTATAGCTGGTATCCTAATTCTATTGAATGAATATAAACTGTTTGTTCTATGTGCATTTCCTTTCTGTTCTTATGTGCAGAAATGTGAACGTAAGATTCAGCATACTCATGATGAGGCTTCTGTAAAAGGCATTCCTCATTTATAATGTCTTCCTGCAGATGAATTCTGACATCAGCACCTTAGATGTTAGCTTAGCTTAATTTCAAAGCTAGAGATCTAACTCCATAGGAACATAAATTCTCTCATGTATTTAAATCTGCCATGTTTAAAACTGAATGTAGAATACTAGAAGAGAGAATGGAAAGTCTGTTAATTTATCCTTTTTTTCCATACCTTCATCCCTATTTAACTTTTATATATTTAAATTTATAGCCTGCCCAATCCAAATGCATTAAAGCTATGAGCAATAATAGCCATAACAGCAATTACATTAAAAGAAACACATTATTTGAGAGCTAAAAAAAAAAAAAAAACAAAAAAAACTCATTTGATGGGCTCAGTAATTGTGTAGAGAATGATACTTACTTAAATTTATCATTATCATATGACAATTGATATAAAATGGATAAACTATTGTTGACACTATTTCTACTCCTATCAAATTGTGTTTGGAATATTCCATGAGATAATCTACTTTAGTTTTAGAATTTCATATTATTAGAATGCAAGAAGTTAAAGAGCATCAGGGAAATTGTGGCAGTAACTGGGAATGAAATGAAATAGAATATGATGAGGAAAATAAATCTTAGGAATTAGAAGACCAAGAACATGCCTGAATGCTGTGAAATTAAGAAGTTGAAATCTTGCTAGCTTTCCCCCTGACATTGAACTTAATTGAGTTGTTGACCTAAAACATGCTTTTTAAATATAAAATATTTTATTTTTATTAATTTCTTGATGAAATATTTCAAATACATAAGGAAAAACAGAAAATAATGAAACAAACACCCCTATATCTACAATGCAGTCTAATAAAATATTAACATTTTGCCATAAGTGTTGGTTGATTTTTTTAAATAAATATTATATATTTGAAGACCCTCATGTACCTGTATTCTTTCTGATTTATATTCCTTTTATTTGGGAAGTAATCACTATCACAATTTCAGATTTGTCATTTTAATGTATATTCTTATGTAATTTATTACCTAATTATGTTTTCATGAAAGCAGTTTTTTCAGGTTTAAAAGTATTTTTTATATAATAATATGGTTATGATATATCACTTTGAAGCTTTTTTCCACTCACTTTTATGCATTAGATAGTACGCATATTAATATTAAATAGATTCTAGTTCATTCATCTCTAATTACTGTCCATTATAATACTGTAGGAAAAACTATACTTTATCCATTTTCTTGCTGATCAGCATTTGTTTCTGGTTTTTCCCTATTAAAAATTGTGCAAAGATGATTTTTCTCATATCTGATGCACATGTGTGAAAGTCTCCCTGATGCATATACTCTAAACAATGGGACCACTAAAATTCCTACTGATAGGTGAGCCTGTGAATCTTCATAGGGCTTATCTTTACCTTCTGTAGTGAGTGTGTCTTAACAAGTTCTCACATCTTGCTCACCTGTTCTGAATAGCAGGGTTGCAGGGACGTAGTGGACCAGTGTGCCGTACTGCAGGATGTCCAGATGACCCAGATCTCTTTGAACATATTATAATGGAAGGGAGAAGAAATAATAACACCATAGGCCAAGACTATACATGCATGCTGCTACCCATTCCAAGGGATGAGAATTGATTTGGAATCTCTTTTGGAACAGGGATAGCAAAGGAATGTTTTCAGTAAATCAATATGCACATAACATTGTTAATCAGCTGTAGCAAAGATACCACATCTGGTACAGTGACTGCAATAGTAGATACTATTTGTTTTTTTTTAGCAATCCAGTCATCCTTCAGAATTTTTCTGGGTGCAAGATTGGCAAATTAAATGGAGATATCAATATTGTGGACCAAAGCACTCACATTCTTTAGTGCTTAGCAGTGGCATTAATTTCTACCACTCTTGGGGGAGTCCTATTTTTTTATCTAATATCTTGACCATGGAGAGGAAATCATTTTCAGAGGCTTCGACTTAGCCATCCTCATTTTGTTAGCTCTTAATCCACAGGTCAAAGATCCAAAAAGTAGGGTTATGTTAATTATCAGGTGTATATATTCCAATAATGCACTTGGGGACTGAGCACCTAACCCCTGTGGGCAGGACTTGTGCCCAGGTCACTTATAACTTGTCTGCCATAGACCCACATTTTATAATAATAACCCTCTCTTCATAAGTCAGGAATCAATATGGGAATTATTTCAGGCACTAAATATATTTAATTCCAATATACATTTTGAATCTTGGTAAATAAGCACAGGAAGTATGCATAGCTCCACTAGAAACATTCTGAGTCAGATTCAAGCTGAGTCTCCATCTATCACCTAATCTCTACAATTCCCCACACAGACTGACCTGTGGCCCAAGTTGTCCTTTTGGATATCTGAAGATTAATGTAAATTCAAAACGAGCATCTATTAAACCCAGGAATTTATGAGCATTTCCTTTTCCTAGCGTATATTCAATCCATATAAATGGCGGCAGGACAAATTCATAGTGTACATCAGAAGTTTGAGTGCTGTCTCCAAGTTTTCTGAATACTTCTTTTATCAAAAGACTCTTAGTCTGTGATGTTTCCATGTTTAACTGGATAAGAGGTCAAGAAGCCTTGCACTATTGGCTCAAGTTTTGTGTCTGCCAATCAGACTTTAATTATTATTTTTTGCCAATTTCTATAGGAAGCAACAATATAATAAATCTCTCCATTTCTTATATATCTCTGTACCTTGTGACCAAGTAATTATGTCCAGAATTTCCTGACTGGTTAAATCCTTTGATTAAGCCATTATAGCTATGGCTTATTTTAGCAATTGCACTCATTTCACCTTTGAGGGTTAACAACTACCAGCTGGCCTCAGCAAGTCTGTGATCATACTATTCCCATTGATGCCAGGGAACAAAATTCATGGCAGCATCATCCAACATCATCTATGGCCTACAGAAGTTTGTCACCATAGAAATTCTCAAGATTGCTGTTGGAGTGGTCCTCTCACAAATTCATTTCTAAATGCCTTGGTGAAAACAGCATACTCAGAGTCCTCCTGGTACGGAGAGATGCTGTATAGTGAGTGGCCAAGCAGATAATAAAATTACAACATCTCAACTTCCCCGTCCTTTGGGTTCCTTCCTACTGCTCTGGGGACTCAATTTTGAAGATGCTTTGTATTCTTCTGCTAAGATTTAAAATACACACATTGATGTATGGATCCCACACCCAGAAATCCTCATTCAAATAGTCTTGAGTTTGCCCTAGGCATGAGGACTTTTTGAAACTCCTCGACTGATTCTAATGTTTAGTTGAAATTCAGAAACAGTACTCAATAGTATACCAGCTGGCATTTCAGCTTCATTGACAAAAGCTTCCGCTTCTCAAAATTGATGCACATTGTAATCACCCAGAGATTTTAAAAACAAAACAAAACAACAACGAAACACTACGACCAATGCTAGAGATCAACCTCAAGAGATTCTGATTTAACTGATGAATGGTATAGCCCAGGAAATAGGATTTTTAAAAAGCTGTCCAGCTTGTTCAAATGTGCAACAAAGATGACAATCTCTAACCAATAATAAGTTCAGATAATTTTCCAATATAGCAAATTATTAATGTCCAAAACAACATATTGATTTCCAAAACATGAATGAATACATCCATGTCAATGCAATTGGCCTGATCAAGCCTTATATTTTTATTCTCCTTGGTCTAAGACCTTGGAATCCACTTTCAGATATGTTCCCCAGATTCCTGACTATATATATATTTAAATATATAGGCTATCTTCTCCAAAGCCAGGATTTGTGTTTATGCTACTGGGATATGTTGGGATCTAAATCTTACTAGATGTCTGGAGGGGAAGAGGGGTCATTGGGTTGGATTTTGAAAAGCACAGCTAGTTAGGCAACTACGCCAGGTACATTCCTTGGAACTTGTCATCCTGGTGAAGGATAAAATGAGACAAGCACTGTTTTTTGTTTGTTTTTTTGTGTCAAGAGGGTTTCACGTATCTGGGGGGGCTTATAGTTTTCAATGACATTTGAATCTTTCCAAATGTCCCTATCCCATATGTCAAAGCAGCCCTCCTTCCTTGCCATTGCTTTTATATTGGCATAAAAAACCTAGTCAGATGAACATATAATTGATGTCACAACTCTAAAACCATCATAAACAGGCCTGGAATTTGGTACTCAGTTTTTCTCTTCTGTGACTACAGAATGTAAGTAGTTCCTTCAAAGCTGCCATAAAGGTTTTATCATTTTCCACTTGCATTCTAAGTTGGATATTTATAGTCATCAAATCTCCTTTCCTCCAACATTATTTTCTGTTGTCAAAATTTAATAGTGTCCTGTTCTCCTTCATCAAGGAAGGTACTCACTCATGCCCAAGTATACAAACAACTGAATCCCTGAATCCCTTTTTAAGGGGATATTACTAAGGCCATTTCAAGTTCCAATTTTTGCATTGGTAAGTATCCCAGCAGGAAACAGATGGCAAACATAAAATGGATAATTTGGAGAGAGTTTAATAAAGGGAATATTGACTAAAACTTGGGCAGGATGTAGAGGATCCATATAGAGATTTTGCTGTAGCCGGTTTTTAACAGTGGAGTGCCATTACCTCCACTAGACCTGAGCAGGCAGGAAGTGAGTGGGTACCCTGACTAGGCAGAGGAGTCAGCTGGCTGAAGCTGAGACGTTGTTAGTAATGCAGAGTTAACACGTTAAAAACAAAACAAAACAAAACAAAACAAAACAAAACAAAACATACTAAATCCTGGCAGAGAGGAAGTCATGAGATTAAATATCCCCAAATCACTCTTATCACATCTCTCATCTCCTGTTGGTGCTTCTCACTGACTAAACTCGATGAGAAATTAGGAGAAGAGTAGGTTAACATTTCATAGGGATATCTCCCTGGGGCACACAGCAGGGTGGAGAAGGACTGAAGTGGATCTGGAAGGCTAACAGAAGATTTCCATCCTGGAGAGTTGAGCTATGCATAGAATTCTAAGCTCATCACTCCTTTGTTTTCTGAATCTACTTGCTGCCAAAGAGAATTTTGCTAGCAGCCTAATTGCCATGACTTTGTAAATGTTCTTTTTCCTCCAGTAGCTCTTAAGTCAGAGGTTCTGTATTTTAATTGCAATGTGTGTCTGTATAAATTTATTTCATTTATCCCAATCAATTCTTGAAATGTAAAATCTTAAGAATCATGTATTTCATCTATTAATAAGAATCTTGTCAATTAAAAATTTTTGTATGTAATTCTCTTCAACTCCTTGTAAAGGAATTCTTTGTCTTTTAAGTGCTATTATAATTTTTTATCCTTGTCTCTTTCATCTACAATCCAAATAAATTCTTTAATTATTTCTTTAATTCACAATATATTTTTTCAATGGGTCCAAACAAGAACATATTCTGCTATACATTTTCAGTTTATTAGATGTGTATTTTACTCTCAATGGTTCTATTATTACTCATCTATTTACATTCTATTTCTTATTTTTTCCATAATTTCTAGTTTTTCTTTTCTTTTCTTTTCTTTTTTTTTTTTTAACAGAAAATGTGACTCCATCATTTTCTTTAAACATCCTCAACATAATGATTTTTTTAAGTTAATATTTTGGAGGGAATTCCTCCTTGATTTTACAGCCGTTTTCCTGGAATTAGATTTTCTCAAGTACTCTGAAATTTTGGTTCACAGGGTAATTTTGAGTAGGATTTTTTTTTAATTATTTCCTTCTCTTACTCCCCTACCCCCAACATAGTTCTCACCTCTTCCTGTCTGGGATTATATCTCCTTGTTGCTACTGTTGTTGCCTCCATTTATTCTATGGGCCTTCAATCCAGAAAAGCAGCCTGATAATTGTAGTGCAGTTCACTCCGAGATGAAACTGATGAAATGCAGATCCCTTCTCATAGCAATCTAGTGGCTTGGATTTAGAAATATTGTGTCTGTGTCCTCTTTCTTCAGAAGACCTACAGCTTGACAAATTACATACATGCTGGTATTAGACAAGGGTGGCGTGAGGCAGGAGTTTTCTCAGCTTCTTTTCAAGAAGAGGAGCAGGACTCTTTGGGGTTCCCCATCAGAGTCAGGCTTCAAGCAGTGAGCTTAGTGCCAAAGCCTTCTCTGCTGCAGAAACAAACAAACACCAGGCCCTGTCCTAGATCAGTGATCCATGAGACTTTGACTTTACCCCTGGTTGGGATTTTTCTTTGGTCCCAGATATATTTTTGTACTTCTTTTTCTGAAGCTAAGTTTACTTTGGGATTTTCCTCCTTTATTTTTTCAATGTCATGTGTGTGGCAGAGGGTGTTATCATCAGAGCATGAAATTACTGCACCATCTTGACTGAATGTATAAGTATACAGTTTATCGGTGTGCTGGAATTCTCACTTTCCTTCACTCAGAATATTTAAATAAGATTTAACTGTGTCAACATGTCCTTGTCACAAGTTAAGTTTCACTAATTTGACTTACTATTGCTGAATTATTTTTTAAGATTAAAGAATCTACTCAGATATGTTAGTTATCAATTGCCTCTAAAGAAATTACCACAAATTTAGTGGTTTAAATCAACACCAATTTATTTTCTTCTGGATGTCAGGATGTCTGAAGATGTCATTGGGCTAAAATCAAGGTATAGACAGGAATATATTTTTCTCTGTACACTCCTGGGGACTCTGCTTTTTCTTGCCTTTTCTAATGTCTACAGGCCACCTGTGTTCCTTGGTATATGGCCCTTTCCTCCGTATTCAAAGCCAGCAAACTCAGCTTAAAACCATTTTATTCTGACACATCTTGGGTTCTGAAAATTCTGCATTCTTCTTCCCCCATTTAAGGATCCCTGGGATTACACTGAGTGCTTCAAGACGGTCCAGAATATTCTTATTTAACATTAATTGATTAGCAACCTTTATTCCCCCTTGCCATGTTAGGAAACAGTCACAGTTTGGAGGATTAGGACACTCTTTTGGTTTGCTAAGGCTGCTGAAATGCAATATACCAGAAATGGATTGGCTTTTACAAAGTGCGTTAATTAGCTTATAACTTTACAATTCTAAGGTCATGAAAATGTCCAAATTAAGTCATCAACAAGAAGATACTTTATCTGAAGAAAGGCTGCTGGCATCAAGGACACCTCTGTCACATAGGAAGGTGCATGGGTGGCATCTGCAGCTCCTTCTCTCCCATGTTTTGTTGCTTTCCAGTTCTGGCTTCAGGGGCTCTTTTGGCTTTTGTGGGTGTTTCTCTCTGTCTGAGCTCTCTTATAAATGACTGTGGTAAAGGATTAAGACCCACCTTGAATGGACTGGGTCACAGCTCAATTGAAACAACCTAATCAAAAGGTCCCATCCACAAGAGATCTATACCCACAAGAACGGGGTACATAACAGCTTCAAACACAGACATAGATATATATATATGGGGAACCATTATATGCCAGCCACACCAGATTTGGTGAGGACTGACTAGCCTGAAATGAATTTAAAGGAAAATCTAAGGGGGAATCACTATTAAATCTACATTTGGTATGGCTTCAATGTTTATAATTAGGACATCCTCACATAGAAGTGTAAAACAAAAACGTGACACAAAGCAAGTGTTGGGCATTCCTTTTTATTTTGTTCCACATTTGTAGGAGGCAGCTTTGTAGTGGACTGGCAGAATATGTCATAGTGAAAATATGATTCCCTGCTCCAGGATAGCCTTTGCAACTCTGATCTCCAAAAATAGCTATTTTTAATCTTTTAATTCAGGAGCCACAGAGGATCACAATACCCACAACCACTGCCACAGAAGTTAGTAGTAATCACAAAATTGCTGTGATGAATCAAGAGACATTCATAGAGAAGTTACCTTATTATCTAGATTTGCATTAAATGTGATTTAAAGATGAAAAAGGGATAAGGGTCCTTTAATACATTTATTGACACACTCAACAATTGTTTTTAGCTACTCTTAAAAGCATAAGGCACTTTACTATTTACTGTGGATGTAGAGATGGACAACAAATGATTTGTCTCTGAAAAAGATTCTTCCAATTTTGTTTTAAATCTATAGATAATATGTAATCAAACATACATACTGATGTCCATAGATTGTTCCTACATCATTGTTTTATGTTGTTGTTTTGGTGCTGGTTTTATGTTTTTCCCAAACTTGCCTGTATCTACCTACAATCAATATGGTTGCTTGATTCTCTAATTGTATTCTTTTTTAACAATTGTTTTCCCAGTACTCTGAGGAAACACTGACACCATTACACATTAGAAACTTTATTTTTTATTATGTGATTAAGCTTTCATTTTATTTATTGATTGAGAGGATGCACTTTTCAGAGTAACATGCCTAAAACAATAGTAAAGAGGATGTTTTTCTATGCATATATTTGCTAATGAGTGTAAATGTGTATGTATTAGATGAGTTATTTTACACTTGTACTATCTAGCGAAATACTTTAAACTGATTTCTTATTCCATAAGCTACAACAAACAGCTGTAGGCCACAAGACCAAGTAGAGACTACAAAGGCCCATGCATACGTCCTATTCATCCTGGCCAAAGGGATGATTGAAACAGCTCCTAAGTTTATGTGTGGGAATTCGGCAAATATGAAGCCAGGCCAAGAGAAGAGGCCCATACATGACAGAGACTTTTATTTCTCAGAGGATAATAGAAGAGTTTTGATTTTTAAGATGCATAAATATTGCAATTTAGTAATATTAAGGGGAAAAAGGCAAAGTAAACTGAATATAATATTTTACATAAATAGTAATATTCTCTGATTTGGATCTGAGTATATACTGGCTATGTATATACACCTTTGAAGAAGGTATCCCTTTTGTAAAATAAATTTGTCTCTCTTTTATCATTTAGCTACAACTGAATCATAACCTTCAGTTATTTTTTTCCTGCAAGAAGGCTCCAAAACAATACTTAGATATCCAAATAGCTGTGTACTTATATAGATTCTTAAAATACATACTTTTACAAGATGCCATTTCCTTTTGCTATGGATTAAATCGAATTTCCTTTTGATTTTTTCTCATTGTCTTTTTTTTCTCCATTGATATCTTTTCAAACTGCTCTGAATGCCCTAGACACTGATTGCTTTGGTGGAACTATTTGGTGGATAATTTGGGTTTAGTTTAAGAAGCTAAACAGCTTTCCTCTAATAAAGAGAACTTGATTAACCACAAGTAGAACAAAATTACCCTTCTTACAACCAGACCAGTCAGCAGAGTTTGAAAACTAAAGGATAAATCAATATATGTGCATATAAATGTGCTGCTAGGAGAATCCTGGAATTGGACTCAGACTGAAAACAAGACCCTGTTATCTTTGGGAAAAATAAAAATGATGAATACCAATCCTAATAAAAATGGATTATGTGGGTATTATCCTTTCCATTGTATTCCAGCATTCATTTTCATTTATACATATGAAAACATATGAGCATTGTCATGCATGGTGCTTTTTAAACTTCCTTGCCTTTTCTTACAGATTTTGTTTTTTTAGAGCAGTTTTAGATTTTACCAAAAAAAAAAAAAAAAAAAAAAAAGTGCCAGAAATACAGAGTTCCCATCAACTCTTTCTCTCCCCATTGCACTGTTTCCCCTATTATTAACATCTTGCATTAGCATGTATGGTGGTTTGAAGCTGGATGTACCCTAGAAAAACATGTTCTTAAATCTAATCCATTCCTGTGGGCATGAACCCATTGTAGTAGGACCTTTTGATGAGGTTACTTCAGTTAAGAAAGTGTGGTTTACCTCAGTCAGGATGGGTCTTCATCCTATTACTGGAGTCCTTTACAAGTGGACTGAAATTCAGACAGATGAAGAGAAGGCCACAAGAAGTAAAATGCCAAAATCAACACAACCCAGAAGAGAACAGAGATGTCAGGAGAACCTGCCAGGTGCCTTGCCTTGTGACAGAGTAGCCAAGGATCATGGCAGCCAGCCCCAGAAAGCTAGTCTTTGGGGAGAAACTGTTGTCTTGAGGATGCCTTTATTTGGACTTTCTTGTAGACTCAAAACCATAAGCAAATAAATTCCCATTGCTTAACCTGACCCATTTCATGGTATTTGCTTGAGCAGCCTAGAAAACTAAAACAGTGTTTAATTTTTTACAACTGATGAACCAATATTGATGCATTCTTATTAACTAAATTCCATAGTTTATCTTAGGGTTTACTCTTTGTTCTGTACGTTTTTATGGGTTTTGACAAATGCATAATGTTATGTACATACGATTACAGAATCATAAAGAATACTTTCAATTCCGTGAAAATCCCAAGTGAACTACCTAATCATCCATCCTTCTCTCCCCCTGAACCCCTGGCAGTTTTGAACTTATAATTGTCTCTATAGTTTTTCCTTTTTCAGAATGTCATATATTTGGAATCATATAGTATATAGCCCTTTCAGACTGGCTTCTTTCAATTACAAAAATGAATTTAAAGTTACTCCAAGTCTTTTCATGGCTTGCTAGATCATTTTATTTCCAAATAATATTTCAGTGGATGGATGTACAACAATTTGTTTAACCACTCGTCTATTGAAGAACATATTGGTTGCTTCTATTTTTTGGCAATTATGAATACAGCAGCTAAAAACATTTTTTGCAGGTTTCCATGTGAATATAAGTTTTCAACTTGTTTAGGTAAATAAGTAAGAGCAAGATTGCTGGATCATATGGTAAGACAATTTAGTTTGCAAAACATTGATAGCTTCCGAAGTGGCTGTATCATTTGACATTCCCAATATGAATGAATGAGATTTCCTATTGCTCCATATCCAGCATTTGGTATTGTCAGGGTTTGGAATTTTAGCCATTCAATAGGTGAAATAGGAGGTGACTAAAATCCAACAGCAGGCCAGTTGGCTGCAAAGTGTACAAACAAATTCTATGTGGGATCTCTTCAGCTGTCTCCCAGATGGTAGGGAAGCATGGATGCAACTGTTATTTCAGAAAGGCCTGATAACACTGCTTGGAGTAATGTAATGCACAGATGAAGCCCTCCTAATGTGCAGTAGCTACTACTGTTCCTCGAAACTTTTATTGTTAAAACTGTTTAGAGCCATGGGCCCGTGGGCCCAACCCATCTCTGCTTTCCTTCCTGGGACAGGAGATGGGCTTATGTTATAAAAGCTAATGGGGAGGGGTAGGCTAGGCCTGGTGGAGAAGCCAAGGGCTGGACTACTGGGAGGGTCATGAACATACCTAGTGGAGATCTCCCAGCCCTAGCCTACCACCACCCCACATCTCCTTCTATATTGTGTGCAGATGTTTCAGTATGTTTCCATTTTGCAGCCCAGGAGAGTTATTAGATCTAATGAAAAGGCCTAACATACCTTAAACTCAGAAACCTGCAACAAGCAGTCCCAGCTGCTTACCAGGGTGGGAACTCTCAGTGACAGGACCCATTCCCCTCAGTTGTAAAAATATCCCACCCTCGGATACAATGGGCATCTCCCCTCTGATGTGAAGTGGGTTTGTGGAGCTACCGTCACCGACCCTAACCCAAGTAGTTGGTCACCTCCGGAAAGCAACCATGATGGAATCCCTTCCCCTACTCTTTTGGACCATTGTACTGTGCAAGTAATAAAGTAGTCATTTGCTGAAAGTTTCTTTTGTGCCTGAGCCTGTGTTCCCAAGACGCACCACGTAGCAACTTGCTCCACGATCCTATGCACCAATCATTCCACACTTTAACTGTAACACATCTTCAAAGAGTCCTATTTCAAAGGGCTCATACCCACAGTGATGAAGATTAAGGTTAAGAACATAACTTGGTGGGAGAACCGAAGAGGGTGGCTAGGAGAGACAGGGCAAAAAAAACACCTCCATGAAAAATACTGGATAAAAGCCAGAAAGTGACCCAGAACACCAGTTCCAGCGATGCACCAGCTGGACAAGGTCTGCTAAATCCACAGGGAGTGTCACTTGGTGAAACCAGTAGTCTGCGTTCTGAAATGAGTAAGCCACTGAATATCCAGCAGTCATGCTGTGGTGGGGGGAAACTGAGGGCTGGCATTTGGAGGCAAACTAGTTCTTTTTTTAAAAAAAACCCAAAAGTGGCTGCAGATACGGCAGTGAGAACCACACAGTGAAGCGTGGCAGGAACGGGCTGTGTGAATGCCTCAATATCTGGCATGGAAGATAGCCTTTCGCACACCCACTGCTAATTGTCTCAGAGCGAGGAAGGCAGAGCTTAGCCAAAAGGGGAAAAAAAACCACGTCCCTTGCAGCCATCTTCTCGGCAGGCTGGGAATGCTCCTGCCCGGTGCCAGAGCCACAGCCCAGAGCCGTGCCAGAAAACCAAGTGTGACAGGAAGTGTTTCCAGCAACACACATACACACCACAATATCGGGTGTGGACAATAGCTTTCGCACACCCACAGCTAATTGTTCCGGAGCTGGGAAGGCAGAGCTGTGCGAAAAGGGGAAAATTAACACACCCCATTCAGCCATCCTTTCAGCAGGCTGGGAACGCCCCTACATGGCCTGGTGGCCCAGAACTTTCCTTGAGGGACGGCGCACACTTGTGATGTAGCACAGTCTTCCCTCAGCAGAGGCCCTAGAAGGGCACAGCTTGGAAGAGGGACCCACTGAGAAATCCCAGGGACCATATACCAATAACAAAGACTTGCAGGTCAGCGACAGAGACAATTTGTGACGAGACTGAAATGAAGGTTTAGACTCTTGCAACAGCCTTAAATCTCCAGAAACACCTGGGAGGTTTGATTGTTAAAGCTTTCTTCCCTCCCTAACCACTCAGACACATGCCCCACATTCAGGGCGGACAGCACCAACAACACACCCAAACTTAGTGCACCAATTGGACCCCACAAGAATCAGACCCCCACACACCACAAAGACAAAGTTGGGGAGAACTGACTTGAGGGGAATAGGTGACTCGCAGACACCATTTGCTGGTTAGTTAGAGAATGTGTACGCCACCAAGCTGGAGATCTGACAAATTACAGATTCATCTTTGAATAATCCTACATATCCTAAAAGAACCCTATCAAGTATAGCAAATGCCAAGAGGCCAAAAACAACAGAAAATTTTAAAGCATATGATAAAACCAGATGATATGGATAACCCAAACCCAAACACCCAAATCAAAAGATCAGACGAGACACAGTACTTGGAGCAATTAATCAAAGAACTAAAGACAAACAATGAGACCATGGCATAGGATATGAAGGACATAAAGAAGACCCTAGAATAACATAAAAAAGAAATTGCAAGGGTAAATAAAATATAGATGATCTTATGGAAATAAAAGAAACTGTTGACCAAATTAAAAAGATTCTGTATACTCATAGTACAAGACTAGTGGAAGCTGAACAATGGATCAGCAACCTCAAGGACCAGAGACCTGAAAATGAAAGAACAAAAGAATGGGGAAAAAATAAAAAAAAATTGAAATGGATCTCAGGGATATGATGGATAAAATAAAAGGTCCAAATATAAGACTCATTGGTGTCCCAGAAGGGGAAGAGAAGGGTAAAGGTCTAGAAAGCGTATTCAAAAAATTGGTTGGGGAAAACTTTCCAAACCTTCTACACAATATAAATACACAAAGCATAAATGCCCGGCAAACTCCAAATAGAATAAATCCAAATAAACCCACTCCAAGACATATTCTGATCAGACTGTCAAATACTGAAGAGAAGGAGCAAGTTCTGAAAGCAGCAAGAGAAAAGCAATTCACCAAATACAAAGGAAACAACATAAGACTAAGTAGTAACTACTCAGTGGCCACCATGGAGGTGAGAAGACAGTGGCATGACATATTTAAAATTCTGCGAGAGGAAAATTTCCAACCAAGAATACTTTATCCAGCAAAGCTCTCCTTCAAATTTGAGGGAGAGCTTAAATTTTTCACAGAGAAACAAATGCTGAGACATTTTGCTAATAAAAGACCTGCCCTAATTGAGATACTAAAGGGAGCCCTACTGGCAGAGAAACAAAGAAAGGAGAGAGAGATGTAGAGAAAGGTTCAGTATTAAAGACATTCAATATTGGTTCATTAAAGAACATTAAGAGAGAGAAGGAAAAAACATATCTGACAAACAGAAACCAAAGGATAAGATGGCTGATTCAAGAAGTGCCTCCACAGTAATAACATTGAATGTAAATGGATTAAACTCCCCAATTAAAAGATACAGATCGGCAGAATGGATCAAAAAATATGAACCAGCAATATGTTGCATACAAGAGACTCATCTTAGACACAGGGACACAGAGAGATTAAAAATGAAAGGATGGAAAAAATATTTCATGCAAGCTACAGCCAAAAGAAAGCAGTAGTAGCAATATTAATCTCAGATAAAATAGATTTTAAATGCAAGGATATTATGAGAGACAAAGAAGGCCACTAAATACTAAAAAAAGGGGCAATTCAACAAGAAGAAATAACAATCATAAATGTTTATGCACCCAATTGTGGTGCCAGAAAATACATGAGACAAACACTGGCAAAACTAAAGGATGAAATGGATGTTTCCACAATAATTATGGGAGACTTCAACACATCACTCTCTCCTGCAGATAGATCAATCAGACAGAAGACCAATAAGGCATAGGGGAATAGAAAAAAGGAATGACATAGGATAGGAAAAGTGGAAGAGGAATCTTAACATGAAAGACATTAGATGATTTGCTGGATATTAGAGAAATAGTTAAGGGTTTTTGTTGTTGTTTTTACATTTTTATTTTGTCTCATCCAAGGGATCTTTTTTTTTTTTTAAATATCTTTAACATCATATGCAATATAATTTGCCCTCTAACAATTTTCTGGTTTCAGTTTTATCATACAAAGAGCTTGGAAGGCATCATTCTCAAATTTAGTAGAAAAAGCTGGACAAACTAAAATTCAATGACTTCACTCAGCCTCACCAGAGAACTGAAGTTGCAAGGCAAATTACCACCAAGAAAACTGAAGAGAACAGTAAATTCATATAGACACAGCTGAGACCTGCTTACCAGAGCAGAAGCTGCTGGAGCCATTAACTGGTAGGAAAATTTAATGATAATTTTGAAAAATTTCTGAAGACAGAGGTGGCTAGCTTGAGAGTGGGAAACACCTATAGGCTTTAGCTATATGCAGAAACCAATATTTTCATGGGTACTATCGAGAAAACCCACCAGGTTATCTGGTAATGAGCAAAGAAAAATTACCTCCTATTTCCTGAAGGGGGAGGAGAAAAATAACCATTTTGAAATATGCCTATAACAAAAGCCTCCTCTCTAGGGGCAGAAAGGCAATTACCCAATTCAAGTCTACTCTCACCCTCGCTCTCACTTAAGAGGAGTAACAATAGCTAATAAATACTTGTGAATTTCGTAGCCCATAGATATAGGCCCACTAAAAGACATAGATTAAATTGTAACATTAGACAATCTCCCCCTCTCTCTGCCTTATCATCACATCAACAAGGCTCCAGAATTACAATGGAATTCTCATCAGAAAGTATGAAAGTAAGAAGATGGTGGAATTAAATATTAAAGGTAGCAAAGGAAAAAATACCCCAAATTCTATATCTAATGAAATTATACATCAAAACTGGAAGAGAAATAGTATTTTCTCAGACAACAAGAACTGATAGAAGTAATCACTGGTAAATCTGCCTGTTAAGAAACATTTAACGAAGTTTCTCAGGCAAAAGTAAATGATAAGTGCCTGAGGCTCAGGTATACATAAATAAAGGAAAAATGTCAGAGAAGAAATAAACTAAGGTAAAATTTTTATTTATCATATTCTTAATTGACATAGTGTATAACTATTTTTAAAAAGAAATAGTGGCAACAATGTATGATGGGATTACAACAAACATGATTAAGTAAAATAAAGGACAACAATTTTACAAGTTGATGGGGGAGAGAACTTGGAAATACTGTGTCATAAGGTACCTAAACTACCCATAAAGCAGTATAATAATATTTAAAAGTGGGCTTAGATTAGATGTAAATGTTTATCTGAAATTCTAGGCCAATCACTAAAAATACTTTTAAAAGGGTATACTATTTATGATAATAGAGGGAAAAAATGGAATTATATAAAATGCTCAATAAAACCAGAGAAGGCAGAAAAACTGGGGAAGAAAAAAAAAGAAGTAAAAAATATGTGGTAAAAAAAAGAACATAGTTACAAAAATGGTAGATATTAATGCAACCATAATAATAATAAACTTAAATGTGAATGATCTACATATGCCAATTACAAGACGTAAATTGTTAGAGTGGAGAAAACAAAGAAACGACAGCAATAACAATAAAAACAAGACCCAATATATGTATTCTACAATACATCTACTTCAAATATAAAGAAAAAAATAAAGGCAAAGGAGTGGAGAAAGATAGGCCATCCTAACACTAATTTTAAAAAATGGATTAGCTATATTAATTTTAGACAAGGCAGACCACAGAAAAAGGAAAATTATCAGAAAGGTATTACATAACAACGAAGGAGTCAGTTCACCGAAAAAGATACTGCAATCCTTAAAATGTATGAACAGAAGAACAACAAAACAAAGCAGGACAGCAAAAGTACATGAGTCAAAAACTGACAGATGTAAAGAAAAAGGAGATATAAACAAATCTATCATTGTAGCTAGAGATTTCAGCACACATCTTTTGGTAACTGATAGATCAAGCAGGAAGAAAATCAGTAAGATTATAGTTGACTTGAACAGCATTATCAATAATATTGACCAATGGAAATTTAGAGAATACTCCAACCAACAAATGCATAATAAACTTTTTTTTCAAGTTCATATAGAACATGCACCAAGACAGAATGCATTTCGGTCCATCAAACATACAATGACAAATTTAAAAGAACAGACATCATGCAAACTATGTTTGCACACCACAAGAGAATTAAACCAGAAATCAGTACAGAAAGATAACTTGGAAATCCAAATATATTTGGAGATAGAACAACACACTTCTAAGGGATACAAGAGTCGAAGAAGATAACTCATGGTAAATAAATATTTTGAATTATCAAAATTTGGAAAAATGTATAAGCAAGAAAAATAAGGAAAAAATTATATGATATAACTTATAAGAGATGATTAGAGATAGTAAATTCACAGAGATAGAAAGCACCTTTAAAGTTAGCAGGAGAGGAGAACTGGAGATTGAGGGGAAGAGGGAGTGTTTGTAAAAATTAAAAATTAAAAAATCAAGAAAAATGATAAAAAATAAAAATGTTTTTAATGATCAAAGATATATTTAAATGCTTATTAAACATATATAAAAAGAGAAAGTTACAATGACAGAAGGGCTAATAAAGCCAGTATGACACTTGCACCAGGCTTGTGATTTACATCTGTTACCGTCTAGAAATTAACTGTTACCTTGTATACAGAATTTAAAGGCATGTGTGAAAAGATAGGACCATAATAAGGAAAAGTACGGATGGCTGTAAAAAAGGAAAAAAAGTAATGCGGTATCTTAATTGAATATTGCTAAGTAAAAGAAGTCAGATTGAAAAGGCTCCATATTGTATGATTTCAACTGTATAATATTTTGGAAATGCAAATTATAGAGACATAAAAAGATCAGTGTTGCCAGGCAACTGAGGGGAAAGTAGGGGAGGGGGGTGAATCGTTGGATCTCTAGCTATTCTTAGGCAATAAAACTATTTAATATGATACTGCAATAATGGATATATGACATTATGCATTTGTCAAAAGCCATAAAATGGTACACTAAGAGTGAACGCTCATGTATACTATGGATTAAAAAATATGTAGAATGCAGCAAAAGCAGTGATTTAAAGAAAAAATTATAGAATTTAATGTATATATCATAAAATAATAAAGATCTAAAATCAATAACCTAAGCTTTCACCTTAGGAAAGAGAGAAAGAAAAAGCATTTAAGTCTATGCCAATCAGAAGACAACCAATAATAAAATTAGAGCAGATATTGACAAAATTGAAACAAATAAATCAATAGCAGAAAACCACTGAAAATAAAGCTGATACCTGGAGGTGGGGTGGAGGGGCACAAGAAATTATAAAACTGTAGCCAAGCCAAACAAGAAAAATAGAGAAGAAAAATCAGAAATGAAAGAGGTATCTTCACTACTGTGGCAGAAAACAATCCTAGCATGGCCTATGTTTTTTTCTGGGACCCACAAATACATCCTATGCCCAGGAGCAGGTATGTCGACCTGGGAGGCTAAAACACATTCCCCTACTAGATAACTGCTGGTACATTCTTTCCCCTATTGTCCTGAGTATATCCAAACATTTACTGGGAACAGACTGATCCTGCTCAGCATGTTTATTGACATCCAACTCAAACCTGGTGGTCTGTCTGCCCCTGGTGGGGAGGGAGCAGGGTTTCCTCTTCTACGCACAACAAACATGAGAAAGGGGGTGCTGTCTGTAGAACATCTCCCTTTTTCAACATGGGTTTAGATCTGCTGGCTATGGGAAACCAACAGCCACTATTGAAGCTGACCTTGCTCACTTTCTTCTCTTTGTGAGTAAAATGTTGTTCCATCCTTCTATGTGAGTCATGCTTCTGTTGGTGATCCTGACACCTGTATTCAAGTGGGTTGACATCTTTTAAGTGTCTCTTCGTCTGATCAACAGTTTTGGCATAGTCCGTCAGGATCACCAAGAAAAGCAGCCTAGGGCATGGTGGAGGTGAAAGGGATCATCAGTTCAGTCATCTCAGGGTAGTGCTGGCTCTCCAGGGAGTGACGGGCTAACTGAGGTGCTGACGTCCCTCTGGCTACATGAGGACAAGTAGGACATGAGCAGTCTCACTGTTAGCACGGATGAATTGGTGTGGTGCAAAAGAATAGAGATGAGGGAGGTGGGTTACAGGAAAAGTAGGGAAATCAGACCAAAGCTCCTGACTGCCTGTGCATTTCCCCACTGCTTGCTCCACTTGGAAGATATTTTGGTAGAGTCTTGCAAAGCTGAAACATAATGTTACAATGCCATCCAGCACTTGTGCTCCAAGGTATTTACCCATCTGATTTAAAACTTATGTCCATGCAAAATTCTGCATGGAAATGATCATGACAGCTTTATTCATAATCACCAAAATCTGGAAACAACCAAGATGTCCTTCAGTTGGTGAATGGATAAACAAACTAGTGCATGCATGCAGTGGAATGCTATTCAGTGATAAAAATAATTGGTTAAGTGAAAGAAGCCAGTTTGGAAAGGCTGCATACTGTATGATTCCAATTATATGACATTCTGGAACAGACAAAACCATAGAGAAAGCAAAAAGATCAGTAGTAGCAAGGGCTTTGGGAAAGGGGAAGCGCAGGGGATTTTTAGGATGGTGACATATTCTGTTTGATATTTGACAGTGGATGAATGACATTATGCATTTGTCAAAACCCATAGAACTTTACAGTACAAAGAATAAGCCTTAATGTATGAAAAATTTGAAAAATCATTTAGGAAGTTATGACACAGACTATGACCACAGAATCTAACTGTATTAAAAATGAATGGGGAGACAGAAGAAAATGGTGGCATAGAGAGGAGTGGAAGCTAGTTTGTCCCTCTAGAACAACTAAGAAACAACCAGGAACAACTAGTAAACTGGAATAACTGTGGGGGGACAAATGTGACTGTCCACTCATCATACACCAGCCTGAATTGGGAGGAATGCCCGAGATCGCAGCATAAAATATGTAAGTAAAAACTGTGGATCCAAGCTGAGAGCCCCCTTCCCCCATGACCCAAACTGCAAAGCCTCTAGAGAGCAGCACTCTCCAAGCAAGAGAATATGGTTCAGCTGAGCTCCAACTGGGGTTTTAATTAGCAAACATGGACTGCTCAATACAAGCTATGAATCCCCAACAAGCAGACAGAAGCTTTTGGTGACAACTGACCTTGGAGAGCTAGAGGGTGGCTGTGGACTGGCCCTGAAGGGGGCATTCTGTCCCTGTGTCGGCTCAGTGGTGAAAGCCTCAGCCATTTTCAGTTCCCAGTGCTCTGACCCAGACAAGGGTGGAGATCGCACAGGCAGAGAGACTATTCAAATGTAAATGACCTCTCCCTAGGGAACGTATCTTCCCTAAGAGGAAGAAGGTGGTGCGAAACTCTACAACCCATCCTCCATTCAGAACTGGACTGCAGAGACTGGGGGAAGACAGCCATGGGCCACACCTCCATACAATAGTCTGGAGCTACAGGCTGACAGGTGCCACTTGCTGGACAGAAAAGCACAGTGACTTGAGGCCTGTACCAATCTTCTAAGACACCCTCAGGAAAACCAGAAACTATTCCCTCCTTCCAAAACTTGGGCAAGTTCTGGTCTGGGAAAACCTGATTGGGGAAACTAAGGAAACCAGATACGTAGGCAACAGAAAACTGCAACCTACACTAAGAAAAACAAAGCTATGGCCCAGTCAAAGGAACAAACTTACACTTCAAGTGAGATACAGGAATTTAAACAACTAATACTAAATCAATTCAAAAAGTTTAGGGAAGATATGGCAAAAGACATGAAGTGTATAATGAGAAAACTGGGCTTACATAATGCAGAAATTGAAAGTTCCAAAAAACAACAGGCAGAATCTATATAAATGAAAGGCACAACACAAGAGATGAAAGACACAATGGAAACATACAACAGCAGATCTCAAGAGGGAGAAGAAGACACTTAGGAACTGGAGAACAAGGCACCTGAAAACCTACACACAAAAGAACAGATAGAGAATAGAATGGAAAAATATGAGCAACTTCTCTGGGAACTTGGAAAAGGACAAAATGAAATGCAGGAATGTATGTGTCATTGGTGTCCCAGAAGGAAAAGAGAAGGGAAAAGGGGCAGAAGCAATAATAGAGGAAATAATCAATGAAAATTTACCATCTCTTCTGAAAGACATAAAATTATGGATCCAAGAAGTACAGCATGCCTCAAACAGAATAGATCTGATTAGACCTATGCCATGACACTTAATAATCAGGTTATCAAACATCAAATGTAAAGAGAGAATCCTGAAAGCAGCAAGAGAAAAGCAATCCATCACATACAAAGGAAGCTTGATAAGACTATGTGGGGATTTCTCAATAGAAACCATGGAGGCAAGAAGGAAGTGGGGTGATATATTTAAGATACTGGAAGAGAAAAACCAACAACCAAGAATCCTATATCTGGCAAAAATGTCCTTCAAATATGAGGGAGAACTTAAAATATTCTCTGACAAACAGACAATGACAGAATTTGAGAACAAGATACCTGCTCTACAGGAAACACTAAAGGAAACACTGAAGACAGAAAGGAAAAGACAGGAGTGAGAGGTTTGAAAACAATTTTGGGAGATAGAAGCACAGCAATGTAAGTACACTGAACAAAGATGACTGTGTGCATGGTTGAAACAGGAAGGTTAGGACCATGTGGGACACCAGAATGAAAGATGAAAGATAAAGACTGAGACTGTATAACTCAGAGAAACCTAGGGTGCTCAATAATTGTAATAAAAGTTTACAAATACATTTTTACATGAGGTAGAACAAATGAATGTCAACATTGCAAGGTGTTAAAAATAGGGCATGATTGGGGGGGAAATACAATCAATGCAAACTAGAGGCTATAATTAACAGAAGCATTGTATTATGCTTCCTTTAATATAACATAAGCAATATACCAAAGCTAAATGCATATGGGGTGGGGGGACATAGGGGAAGGGCATGGGACTCCTGGCATTGGTGATGTTGTATGACTCTATTCTGCTTTAGTTTAATGCTATCTTTCCTTTTGTTGCGTCCTAGCTGTCATGTTTTTTTTTTTTTTTTTTTCTCTTTCCTTTTCTTTTGTCCCTCTACCTTCTTTGACTCTTCCTCCTTCTTTGGGAAGAGATGGAGAGGTCCTTATATAGATAGTGGCAATGGTGCTGAATACATAAATACATGACTATACAGGGAACCAATGATTATTTACTTAGGATGGAATATATGGTGTGTGAACAAAACCGTCTTAAAAAAATGGGTTGATGAAGAAACCTTGAGGGCACTATATTGAGTGAAATAAGATGGACCCATAGGGACAAATATTGCAGGGTCTCATTGATATAAACTAATTATAGTACGTAAACTCATAGACATGGTATATAAGTTACCAGGATATAGTACGGGGCTAAAGAATGGGGAGCAGTTACTTATTATGAGCAGAATGTTCAACTAGGGTGAACTTAAACGTTTGGAAATGGACAGAGGTGATGGTAGCACATTGTGACAATAACTAACAGTGGTGAATGGTGTGTGAAGGTGGTGGAAAGGGTAAACTCAGAGTCATGTATGTCACCAGAAGGAAAGTTGGAGGTTAAAAGAGAGGAATGTATAAAATAGCAAATCTTGTGGTGGACAATGTCTGTGATTAACTGTACAAATATTAGAAATCTCTCTCATGAACTAGAACAAATGTATGACACTATAACTAGAAGTTAATAATAGAGGGGCATATACGAAAAAATATACACCTATTGCAAACTATATACTACAGTTAGTAGTATTTTAACATTCTTTCATCAACAGTAACAAATGTACTATACCAAAACTATGAATCAATAATGGAGGGGGGGGGTGGTTAGGGATATGGGAAGATTAGAGTTTCCTTTTTTTGTCTTTATTTCTTTTCTGGAGTAATGAAAATGTTCTAAAAATTGAAAAAAAATTAATTGTGGTGATGGAGGCATAGCTGTACGATGGTACCATGGATAACTGATTGTACACTTTGGATCTTTGGATAATTATATGGTATGTGAACAATCTCAATAAAAAATTTAAAAAAATGAATGAACAACCTCATTTAAGATTGGGGGGCTGGTGGGTGGGGGGAATCTGAATGTACTGACCTAAGTAACTTGAACATGAATAGGCAAAATAACTGACCTAAGCATTGCAATTTAATTTGTTTCACTTGGGATTACAGGTTAACAGGTCTGATACTGCTATACATGAATAACATAATTCCACAGTTCTTATGTGTATGCCGCAAATAGTAACTTCCCTCCAATGAATACAGTATGCAAATGAGGAAAAAAGAAGAACTTTACAGTGAAGAAATTCAACAAGTGCTGCATCAGCCAGGCGATCAAGTTCAATATTAACAGTAATAAAATAAGCTGTTTCCATGTATCCTTGACATGATGTGGTAAAAATGGCAATCTACTTCTGTCATCTTTTTCCCCAAATCCCATAACACTAGTCTCACCATGATAAAAGCATCAAACAAAGGTAACCCACATTTAAGGAGCTTCATCACAAAGAAACTGATGTGGAGACCCAACATAATAATTGATGGGTACCCCAAAAACACTTATTAACTGTATGACAGAAAAACTGCAAGACAAACTTCAAGTACCAATTTCAGAAAATCTATTAAAATATATTATGGACAGTTCTAGGGATTCTTGTCCATAAAATAAGAACAATAAATCTTTTACATCATGGTATTGTGGCTTCATTATTGTTTTTCAATTATACAAAAGCATACTACTACAGGTTAAACGCAAACTACTGTAATAACCTTGAGACTGGATGCATGGCGGAGTTAAGTGGGACCACAATTGATACGAAAAATCCCATGAGCCCATTTCTGAAAAAAATTTAAAAATTCCATACTCTTAACTTTGGAACCCCGAAACCAACAATTCACCAAAACTTTCTCAGGGGCAGGTTATCCTGTCTTTTTACTCCATGTCTGTTTTTAATGTCTGCATAGAACTAATTTGATTCAAGTTTCTAAATGCATTAAGCTGGGGTACTTGCATCTAACATATGGAAAAAAGTGAGGTAAAAAGAACTTGGACAAACAAAGCAGTCAATACGTGACAGTTGTCACAGCGCAGTACTGACACATCAGTGAGAGGTCAAGGACTTTCATCAAGGCAAGAGTGAGAGAAAGAAAAACAAATCTAGTTCCAAAATAATGGGGAGTGGGAATTTCTGTGATAACAATTCTGGGGAAGAGACACTATAAAGCTAATGAAATGTCATAGGTTGCATTAAAACTGCAGAGATAAGCTTAAATAATATGAGTCATTGCAAAATACATAGTAAGATTGTTTATGAAGCAAAATATTGTATTTAAATAATCTTTTTGTTCTTAAGCAAAATAATTCCATTATCTCTAAGACAACAAACTCTAAAATGCATTTTCTACTTCACTGCAGGTCACTGCAAATGGCTCAGATCAACATTCTGAAATTTTAAGTAGATTCTTTACCCTCTAATAGGATTTAGCTGCATGACTTTAATATCTAAGATCTGCCTCAGTGAACAATATTTCAGAGTTAAAATATTAAATAGACTAAATATTAAACACAAAGTACTTTGGGAAAGAAATAAAGGGGGGAAATCTGCCTTCGATGTCATCAATTTCACTATTTTGACCTTCCAAAACAATGTGTTCCTTTAAATGGCTCAGCTAATTTTTTGTCTTATAAACTAATATTCTTGAGGACTGATCTTCTAATGTTCATGGGTGTAATATGTAAAAGATTCATTTATTACTTCATTTATTCAACATATTCTGAGAGTACATGTGTCTTTCAAGAGCTATGAAACATAGGGAGTTAAGTAAGGATCTCCAGGTGGGATTCTGCTAACTCTATTGGGGACAATGCATGGCACCTGGGTATGAAAAAGCCATGGGCTTTGGCATTCAGACACGGCTGACACACTTAGGAAAGTAATTTAACCTCTCTGAGGTTCACTGATCTTATTTGTTGAACAGAATTAAAGATTCATACCTACCAGCCTCTTTTCTGTGATGTTTATTCTAGATAATGTGATGAATATAATCAAGTTTTGGGGATGGAATGGCCAACCAATAATGTAAATTCTCATTGTTCATATTATACAGATCAAAGAATGAAGAAGTAATTTTAAAGTAACCTTCAATAAACAATTGGTGAAAATTTTATTCATAACTTCTGAAATGAAATTTTCCAAAGAGTAACCCAAAAGAAATAACAAAAGTGGACTCATTATTTAAGATATGGCTCTAAAAGCAGATGTTTAAAGGAATTGAAAAAATACATAATAAAGGTCTAAATTTGAAAAAAAAAAAAAACATAGTTATAAAGAAAGAGGATAGCCATAAAAAGTTTGAGGTGATTGAGAAAGTACAGAATATCAACTCTTAACAGGATCTTAGATCTTCTAGGATCTACAATCGACTCTTATAGGACCTCATAGGATCTACAAATATTGTTTTTTATTTCCACAATATGTAAAAATGTATCCCTCCTAAAACCTTTGTATAACTTTTGTCAACATCCATGCATGTTGAAATCTTAATCATCCTTTAGTATTTTCTCTTCCAAAAAGACTTTTCAGTTTCCCTCAAACTGAATTTGCAAAGCCCCTTATGAATACCATGCTCAGAGCACCTCTTTCCACCTCATCCAGGAATAAGGTACACAACCTTTCTCCTTTAGTGCTCTGTACTGAAGGGAACAAGTCAAGATTCATCTCAGTTCCTCCATATTAACTAGTATGAAGACTCACATATAGCCTCAGACAGGTTAGAGACTGAACCTCTGTGTTTTTTCTTTGGGTCTTTCTTTAACTTGTGTCCCCATTCCAGTCCCACTCCTTTCTTGTGAGTTCCCCTTTGGGAGTTGTATTATTTTCTCCTACTTTTGGACCTTGTTTATAGAGATACTGAGGTAATATCTAGGGGTATCCTTACTCTGAAAATGTCCTCCAGGCTCCTTAGGTAAATTGACCCATCACTCCTCTGATCTTTGATTAGTCTTTACTTCATTTTAAAGCCATGCTTCAACTGCAATGTTATATATGTGTGTAGAATGAAAAATAAATAAATTTAATAAAATTAAGTAGCCTGAAGGAGAAAATAAGCAATTTCTGGAAATAACAACTGGTTTTGAAAAAAATATTTTTTAAGTTAATTTTTTTTTAATTTCAGCTTTTTTAGAATTCGTTTTAATTTCTCTTCATTTAACACCTAACATGTGCCAAGCTTCTCTGGTAACTGGGAACAACTAGCGTTTCTGAATGATATACTCCATGTGCCATAATGGTTTATGATTTCAGCTGTTCCACTATCTAGATAATCTTTGCAAGACCCAAAACACATCGTTTGAGATGCAGTCCAGCAGGTGTCTTGAAGTTCCTAATTATTACATAAAGTAATCAACAAGCAATGATTAAACATCATGTAATAACTATTGTGAATAATAAACTATTCTCATTTTGTAACACTGATTTATATTATAATTACTTTAAATTTAATATGTTAATATTTAAAACATTGTCATTGGAGTTTCAGTGTACATCATTTGGTCATATGAGATGTCATGATGTTTAAATTATTTAAGCACTAGTGTATCACTTTCAGTAAGACCAACATTCTTCTATATAATTCATATTTCATTTTAGATATGAGCTTGACCAAACACATACATACTAACATAAAATAAAACATTTAGTACTCTTTCACTTTCTTCTACTGTTTATTATTATATTAAGGATGCTAAAGAATAATAACAATGTATTATGTTTACCATTATTTGTTTTCAATTATATGCTTCTGGTATTAAATAGCTTTTAATTGTCATGGAAAACCATTGCATTCTGGAAAATCACATATTCATCTCTAACAATATGTATCTACTAAGACAATTTAATTGTCATTACGCAAAAACAATCGCAATTAGCTCAATAAGCCAATTCGAGAACTGTAAAGTATTTTAATCTGCTCAAAGTACTATGTTTACAAACATTACAGATAAAAATTATAGAGAGTGGCAAAGTGTGGCAGTCAGAGAGAGGGCAAGGGACATATACAAATATAGCATATTTGAATGTAAACCTGGTCATCTAACATCATCCTATTGAAGGAACACATTGAACATAAATTTAATCATGCCTAAGTATTAATATACTAAATTGAGGGAATTGTCATTTTTTACCTAAATTAACCACTTGTGTAAATTTACCTTAAGAATTTTATATATTCAAAAACACATTCCTTTATTTTGTTTTTATGAATTTAGGAAAAGATTGTATGTCCTCAGCTGAACTAAAGCCTATGAATGAGTAAAGTACAGTGAAACTATAGTGATATAAAAGAAACAGGATGGGACATAAGCATTCGGTAATGAAATATGTAACATAAATCAATAATTATTTTAATTAATTTGGCAAAGAACTTAATTTCCAGTCTGTTATGATAACTAGAGCTGCAATTAAATTGAACTGAAAACTTCAAGTGCAGAGTGCCCTGAATAAACACTAGTTTCTCTATTATTTGATTTTTCTTGTAATTGCCAAAGAGATGTCTTTTGAAAAACTAAACTGCACACCCTGTAATTACGATTTTTAATTTTTGGGCATTTTTATTTAATATAATTGCTACTTTCATTTCCTTTGCTTTTTGAAAATTTTCTTCTCTCTCTTTTTCAATATCATTGAGGTTAATATTGAAGAATGTGTATCTGACACAGCTACAAAAGGAGCGCGGTTTGGTCAGACACTCAGGCATGCCATTAAATAGATGCCAGAAGGCCACAGTCTAGAAAAACATGCAGATCCACAATGAGTTCATGAGGCTCTGAAAAATGTAATGAGCCCACACAACATCAATGTACTCTTCAGTCCATAAATGTGTGGTTAAATAACTTTAAAAAAATAATGCCCTTTTTGGATTCTTTCCCTTTTCTACAAATAAATTAAAAGATT
This sequence comes from Choloepus didactylus, assembly GCF_015220235.1. NCBI lineage: Eukaryota > Metazoa > Chordata > Mammalia > Pilosa > Megalonychidae > Choloepus > Choloepus didactylus. The sequence continues at coordinate 52,197,958 of NC_051318.1, forward strand.
TAATTAAATATTAATTCTTAACATCAAAATTCACTGATAATATGATGAGAGATATGAAAAGTACTTACGAAAGATAATCAGATGTTATAATTAGAAATATATGTATTCTTACTTTTCATTAACATTGTTCATCAATTCAAAATTGCTTTTTTCCCTTTGTTAGAGTCATAGCTTCAATAAAGGGATTATCATAGGCCATATGATCATAATCAGAGCAAAAATGAATGGGGCTAAAGGATTTATTATCTATGATTTGTTAATCAGGTAGGCTTGTGATATGCCATCTTTTAGATCTTGACTAAATGAACCTGGATATTAAGTCATCACTATCATTCATTTTGACTCGTTCAAAGGTGCTGAGGGGAACTATTCACATATCATTTTTTTCTTGTCTGCTTCATCCATTTCCTTTCTTTGAAGACCTCATCCATACCAGCTGATGATTCTAAAACTATTCTGTCAACCTTGAAATTTCTTGGAAAATCTCAAGCCCAGGATCCAACTAATGTATTTTCATTTGGATATTTGTTGTAAAAACCCAGAAATTCCAGGTTTTTATTTTGCCAAATATTATTTTTCTCTTGGATTTTCTACAATAAAATGGATATTTCTCTTCTAAATAATCATCAGTTGTGAAAGGGGTAAGAGAATTACAATTGGATATTAGATAGTTGCATTATGTTAATATTTGGGATTGTGACAATGTGAATATGAGAAAAGGTATTCCTGCTGAGTGATGAAGGGTATTCCAGAAATCACACATTTGTCCTAGCTGGTCAAAGTAATGAATTCTACTACAGGATATTCTCAAAAAATTCTCACAGGCATTCCTATATTTTGGATGTTATGTGAAAGTTCTGTGGGTGATGAGACACAAACACAGTCAGCTGAGAAACATGACAGGGCAGCTTTGTATGACCAATGGCCCTGGGGGGAGAGGGGAGAAGGAGAGCGGCAGAGGGGCCTGCTGGGCTCACCGAACCTTAGCTCCTGTGAGGGTCCATGGAGGAAGGAGAAAAGAAGCACATGTGGGTCCAGGGCTCTTGCCTTTATTGTGACCCAGGGGGGAGGGTCAGGGCTCTCCCGTGGATATTGGAAATTGGAAGTTTCAAACTATAAGGCTTGAAAAGTGGAAGTGATAAGGACCATGTGGGGAAGCTGAGGGCAACTTCTTATCATCCAAGATATGTGGAGATACAGGACTTGCTAGTAAATTGTGTGGCACAAAAGCGCAAAGAACCATTTGGAGAAGAAGCTGCAAGGACCCGTTAGGGGGAAAAGCTGCAGGGGCCATTTGTAGAAGCCTAAGGGTGACTCATAATCCAAATTGAGATACAGGCGCAGATAGTTGTGGTTACATTCAGAGCAGGGCTAACAAGGTGGTAGCTCAAAGGGAAATTTACAACTAAGCCAGTGTGTGTGTGTGTGTGTGTGTGTGTGTGTGTGTGTGTGTGTGTGTGTGTGTGTGTGTGTGTGTGTGTGTGTGTGTGTGCGCGTGCGCGCGCATTTCTAGAGCAGAAATTGACCGATCCTTACCTATCTTTATTTTATGGCATGTTTAACTTTGTGTATGTTTTCTCATTGCTACTTTTTAAGTTGGTCTGAGTTAAATGCTTAAATGACAAAATTCATTGTTTCATTTTGTTTGAATGGTCTGGTAAAGTACTTGTCAATTTCCCATTTCTGCCCATAAAGATGGTCTCCATTTAATCCATTATTATTGTTTGAAACACCAAAATACAAAAATCAAAAATCAACACATATGTTCACATTAACTATAATAAAAATTACTGCTATTGAAAATGAATCAATATTGAAAAGAACTGTTGAATAAAAAGAGCTATAAAAATATTAACTAGCTATAATAAAAAATAGGGCAAAATACATGTACATATTTTTGGTAAATTTATAATGATTGAACTTTGATTGATAACCTTGTTGACCAAAGAATTCAAGGGAAGAGCAAAAGCCCATTTGGGGCTGGTATGGAGATGGGAATTTCCTCAATAATCTAGCATTTTGCCATTTTGCTTTTTTAAAAGAATTGGAGTCAAGTTAGTTTAGATCAGAAGTCAACAAACTTTTCCAGTAAAGAGCCAGATAGTAAATATTTTAGGTTTTAATGGCTATCTCATCTTTTTATTGCAACTACCCAACTCTGCCATTGTAACATGAAAGTAAAGAGAGACAATCATAAATAAATTGGATGTGGCTTTAAAAAAATAATAATAATAAAAAACAAGAACAGATGGCGGGCTGGATTTGCCCATCAGGGGTACAGTTTGCCAAAACTTGAAGATGATTAGAGCTTGATAACACCAACAAATTTGCATATAATAGTTTATATTTAAGTTTTCTTATTTTCATGATATTAACACAACTTACTGAAAAAAATTCTCTCAAACTATCTCTCTTCCGTCAGACAAGAATATACACATATAAATGAGGCAATATAAAATGCACAGCGGTTGTGGCTATGCACTCTAGAACAGATTGTTTGGGTTTGAAACCCTTCTGTGCCACTTATTACCTGTGACATCGATAAAGTATCTTAAACAAGTTTGCTTTGCCTCAGCCTGTAACCTAACCCTCATGACATAAAATGAAAAGCAAAGAACATTGGGAAGGGATTATACAATAAACAATGCTTTGCGAATTAAGAAATCAATTATATGGACTACTTCAAGTGCCAAAACAGTATAAGAAATTCAAACTGATATTTTTTTCCAAAGAGACAGTTCTGCATTAAACTAACCATGAAAATAAAATTGTCTTTAACTTAACAGATGACAGAGACATTTTAATATTGACAAAGACGTGATCATTACATAATATTGACAATGATTTTTCCCTTAATATGTTTACCAGGAAGAAGACAAATGTTTTCTATGTTAACCACAGTGGAGCAATTAGAAAATTGAAAACAGAGAGTTAAAATAAAAAATAAAAATTAAAAAAAACTCTTGAGAAAAATTTAATGTCATTGAAGTACTTCTAAAACAAACACAATTGTGATTCAGAAAATATGTGGCAGATATTGTGAACACAGACAAGATTTTACTTAACAAAATGGAATTCATTATGATAATAATACCAAAAGAATATGAGTGGGAATGTTCAAACCATTCAAATGACTTGCAAGCATAATGGTGATACATCTATAAGCTACATGGAATGAAAATTAAATTTGCAGATAGTTTTAAAGATAACTTTAGCAATTACAATAAAAATCAGGTGTAGATGCTGAAGAGAAAATCCTGTCAAATCCATCTCCTGTGATATTTCAGGTTGCTAAAAATATGACAGAAAATGGAACAGTGGATGACTTCCCTTGTCTATATTTGACAAATCTTTTTGATGTCATCCTTTGTGACAAACATTACTTTTGAGGTTAATATCAGAAGAAACATTCATTTTTAGGAAAGTGTGCATGCTCACATGCACACATGCTTTTCATCAAAAATGGCTGAAATGGATTTATGTATTTTTAAGCAGTTCCATTTCTGTTAATCATTAATGATTCTGTTGCTTAAAGTAAAGACACCTGTCCTCACCATGCAATTTCTTTTTCAATAGTTTACATAGTCTATATTTCCATAGGACGTGTGATCTAGTTAACACTGATTCCAGATAGAAGCAAAAATTCCAAATATTAATAATAGGTTAGTATATCAAAATGAAATGTTGCAAAATTTGTCTACTTAAAATTTTGTGTTATTTATTGATGCATTTTGGAATTTCTGTCATTGAGTTTACCACTTCTAACCTGAGCTATCTTATAAGAATCACTACTGAGGTCATTTCAAGTTTATTTTAATATAAACTGATACATACATACACACACACACACACACACAAATATATTTGTATATATCTATTTAGATGTCTATTCATATATTCATATTTCTATTTATACTTATTTTTTATTTAAAAAAGGCATTCTATAAAAAGCAACTCAAGTAATTTTTACATTGGCATGAGGTTTAAAATATTAAGGATTCTTATTTCTAAAGAATAGGAAAGGCAAATACGATTTTTGAGAAATGTTAAGGCATTTGCAAAGTTAGGTTAAAAAAAAAGGCTAACAGAAAACATTAATTCTTATAAAGAATTATTATAAATAAAATACTCATTTTTTTCTATTCTTAGAAAAATTCCTCTGGAAAAAAAAGTTTAAATTCAAACAAGGAAAATGTATAAAAATACTGTTCTATGTCATGTATATGATAAAATTGTGGGCCTAAGTGTTAGTATACTGTAGAGTCTGTGGGATTTTCATACCCAGAGGAACTTAAAAGCAAAACCAGATCCATGGAGTTATGTCATCAACATGGCAACATAAGACATCCCCTGAAAAAACTTCCCCAGATAAAAGGACAAATCTTCTTTAGAACTCTGGAGGAAGATAGAGACTAGAGAAAGACCCCACAGATACTGAATCAAAGAAACAGAAAAATATCAGGTCAGAAACTTGCATCCTCACTGGTCCTCTTCCCTTCCCCTTACTCAGACCCATAGAGCTTGGGAAGGACTCAGACGCAGAACAGATCTTTCCCACCTCCCACAGGGACATAGATTATAAAGAAACTCACAGAAGCGAGTTAGAACCCCATGCATAGCCAGACACAGGGAACCACATCCACAGAGACCCAGGGTAGAATACAAGCCGATGAGGAGTGCTTCCAAAATGAAGGATTATGGAGGGAGCAGCAGAACCTACTTCTCTCCCCAAAGCAACAGGTAGACAGGCAGAAACTTTTTGAATCAACTGTTTGGAAATCTGGAGAGCAGTTTTGCTCAGAACAACACCCAGGGAAGTATAGGATGAAGAGACTGAGACCACATGGTCCAGACACTGTGAGTGATTCTTCCTGCAGCTCCTGGCACCCATCCCCACCCTTGAGGCAAGGAGTGGCGGTAATCCTGATCCTTGTCTGGAGAATGGCTGTGGACTGGGATGGCAGTACACTGTGATAGCCATGGGAGCCCTCCACACCAAGTACAGAGGGGAACAAAGCTCAACACTGAGCCAGATATTGGCAAGCAAAGTGAGAACATGGGATCTCACAGTTTCAACCCCTCCTGGTCAGATGCTTCAGGGTGCCACTGGTTCAACTGCTTCAGAGGTAGATCTGGCAAAAATCATAACAGCCTGCCTTTGTAGGTCTGAGCAGAATAGGTAGACAAAGAGCACGATTTTCTGGGCAAGCCAGAAAGTGCAGCAAGGAAAGTGCAGCAAGGAAAAAAAAAAAAAGGGGAGGGTGTTAGAGTCTTTCTAGACCAGGGCCCATTGGACCTGGTCTATGCCTCCTGCATGGATAGTACCCAGCCCAGTTTTGTCTGGGATACTGACAATCAAACTGTCAAAGAGCCTTCCTTAATACAAGCTCAATCAACAATAAAATCCTAGACAAGAGAGAGAAACTTATATTCAGAATAAACCAATGAAGATAATCAGATGACCAGATATCAGCAAAAAAAAAAACAAAAAAACAAAAAAAACAAAAACATAAGGCATACTAAACACAGGAAGATATGGCCCAGTCAACAGAACAAGTTAAAAAGTCAGACGAGACACAGAATTTGGAATAATCAAAGATGTTCAAATAAATCTCAATCAATTCAAGGACATGGCTAAAGAGATAAATCATATTAAGAAGACACTCTGTGAGCAAAAAGGAGAATTTGAAAGCGTACAGAGAAAAATAACAGATCTTTTGGAAATGAAAGACCCTATAAATGAAATTAAAAAGACACTAGAGACACACAACAGCAGATTCGAAGAGGCAGCAGAAAAGATTAGTAAACCGGAAGACAGAATTGTAATTCGAACATAAAAAGGAACAGATGGAAAAAGAATGGAAAAATTTGAGAAGGGACTCAGGGAAATGAGTGATAACATGAAGTACACAAACATATGCATCATGGGTATCCCAGAAGGAGAAGAGAAGAGAAAAAGGCCAGGAAGAATGTTTAAGGAAATAATGGTAGAAAATTTCCCAACCCTAATAAAAGACATAAATATGCAAATCCAAGAAGCCCACTGCACTCCAAACAAAATAAATCTGCATAGGTCCACTCCAAGATACATATTAATCAGACTGTCAAATGCCAAAGAGAGAGAATACTGAAAGCAGCAAGAAAAAAGCAATTCACCACATGCAAGAGAAACCAAGTAAGACTAAGTGCTCATTTCAATCAGCAACCATGGAGGTGAGAAGGGAGTGGTATGATATATTGAAGATACAGAAAGAGAAAATTTGCCAGCCAAGAATTTATCTGGCAAGGCTAACCGACAAAAATGAGGGAGAGTTTGAAAGATTCACAGATAAACAGAAGCTGAGAGAGTCTGTTAACAACAGACCTGCCCTATAAGAAATACTAAAGAGAGTTCTGCCAGCTGAAAAGAAAAGATAGGAGAGGCTTGGAGGAGAGTGTAGAGATGAAGATTATCAAAAAGATACAAATCACTTCAAGAAGAATTAATTCCAATCCTGCTCAAACTCTTCCAAAAACTGAAGAGGAAGGAACAGTACCTAACTCATTCTATGAAGCCAACATCACCGTAATACCAAAGCCTGAAAAAGATACTACAGGAAAAGAAAATTACAGACCAACCTCTTGAATGAATATAAATGCAAAAATCCTCAGTAAAATACTTGCAAATTGAATCCAACAGCACATTAAAATAATTATATACCATGATCAATTGGGTTTTACTTCAAGTACAAAGGTGGTTCTACACAAGAAATCAATTAAGGCAATATACCACATTAAAAAAAAAGGGGGGGGGACACATAATCATCTTGATTGATGCCAAAAAAAAAAAAAAAAAAAGGCATTTGACAAAATCCAGCATATTTTCTCAGTAAAACACTTTGAAAGGGCATATATGAAAAACCTAAAAAGAGAATCTGTAGATTACCAGGAGATAGAATGAGACTAGAGAATGGGGAGCAGTTGCTTAATATGTACAGAATTTTTAACTAGGTTGAATTTAAACATTTGGAAACAGATAGAGGTGATGGCAGCACAACAATGTAAGTATAATTAACAGTGCTGAAATGTCTGTGAATGTGGTTGAAAAGGGAAGTTTAGAGCCATGTATGTCACTAGAAGGAAAGCTAGAGGTTAAAACATGGGACTCTAACACAGTAAATCTTGTGGTGGAGAATGACTGTGATTAACAGCAAAAATATAAAAAACAATTTTCATGAACTAGAACAAATGTACATCACTACTACAAGGAGTTAACAATAGAGTGGTATGTGGGGAAAATGCTTCTATGGCAAACTATGGACTATAATTAACAGTAATATCTTAATATTTTTTCATTAACAGTAACAAATGTACTAAACCAATGCTGGGGATCAATAATAGGGAGGTAAAAGAGGTATGAGATGTCAGGGTTTTTTGGTTGGTTGGTTGGTTTTTATTTTTGAGTAATCAAAATGTTCTAAAATTGCTTGTGGTGATGAATGCACAATTATGCAATGATACTGTGAGCCATCGATTTTATACTTCAGACGGACTGTATGCCATGTGAATATACCTCAATAAAAGTGCATTAAAGAAAACTAGATGCATGGCTTTCCTGAGATTTTAGGAAATTACTTTCTAGTGTCAGAATCTTATGAAAATGAAGTATATATAAATACACACACATAAAAAATAAGATGAGCACAATGTAATGTAATGTATCCTTAAGACTATGATGAACATTTATTTTATCTGTAGAGCACAAAAACTTAAAATCAATAGTTTATATGTGTGTGTCTGTGTGTGTATAAATGCCTATTTTTCTGTTGTTTAAAATAGAAAGTGCTTTGGACATTTTCAAATTTTAGAAACCACAATATAGAAATGTTCATATTTTAAAATAAATATAATTATATATAAGCTAAAGACTCATAATAGTTTTAATGCAAAGTTTTTGAGATATATTCATCCAGTGTACAATTGTTCAGTGTCATCATATATTTGTACATTCATCACCACAATCAATTTTTCAAATATTTTCATTATTCCAAGAAAAAGATGAAATAAGAATAAAAATAAAAATATGAAAGAACACTCAAAACATCTCATACCTCTACCCCTCTCCTCCATTATTCATTTACTTTTTGTCCCCCTTTGTTCTACTCATCTGTTCATACACTGGATAAAGGGAGTGTGAGCCACAATGTTTTCACAATCACACAGTCACACCATATAAGCTATATAGTTATACAATCATCTTCAAGAATCAAGGATACTGATTCTTGCAGTTCAACAGTTTCAGGTATTTCCTTCTAGCTATTCTACCACACTAATAACTAAAAAGGGCTATCTATAAAATGCATAACAATAACCTCCAGAATGACCTCTTGACTCCATTTGAAATCTCTCATCTGCTGAAACTATTTTGTTTCATTTATCTTCCCCCTTTTGGTCAAAATAGTTTTCTCAATCCCACAATGCTAGGTCCACGCTCATTCCCAGGAGTCATGTCCCACATAGAGAGAAGGGCAGTGAGTTTACCTGCAGTGTTGGCTTAGAGAGAGGCCACATTTGAGCAATGAAAGCAGTTCTCTGGGGGAGACTTTTAGGCACAATTATAAGTAGGCTTAGCCTCTCCTTTGCAGTAACAAGCTTCAGAAGGGCAAGCCTCAGGATCATGGGTGTGGCCTACTGCATAGTAATCCCCAATGCTTGTGAGAATATCAGGAATTCCCCAGGTGGGGAAGTTTAATATTTCCAATTTTTCCCAGTCCCTCAAGGGTACTTTGCAAATACATTTTATTCTCTGTCCAAATTACACTGGGATGTATCGGGGCTTCATGCTAACCTGTACAAGCCAACCAGATCTCACCCCTATTCAAAATTCCATGTAATTATGATGTTTGAATAAACTGACCATACAAGCTAAACTATACAGCATACTACAGAAAACAGATTTCCCACCAAATAAACATCTCTTCCTTTGGTCTCACATATAAGTTGAAGTTAACACAGTGAATATCATCCTTTTCCCTTTAGTCTGGTTTACTTTATTCCCAACAAAGTCCATTTTGTTCATATTTCTAATTGAAGTCTGATCTTTCTTTCAATACTGCCACCATAAACTACAGTGTGCAATGTCCACTCATGTCCCTGCTCTCAGTTCTTCCAAGTATATACCCAGGAACAGGCTTGTAGAACAACATGGCAACCCAAAGTTAGGTTCTTGTGGAACCACCACACTGCCCTCCAGCTGGGCTGTGCCATTCTACCTTCCTACCAATAGGCAATAGGTACATCTGTCTCTCCACATTTTCTCCAGCACCTGTATCACTCTGTTTACTTATTAAACAGTTTTCACACACACCATACAATCCATTCTAAGTAAACAATTAATGATTCCTGGTATAGTCACATAGTTATGCATTCATCTACACAACCTGTATGAGGACATTTCCATTTCTTCTGCAAAGAAAGAGGAAAAGGAGAAAACAATGAAGAATAAAAATATAAAAGATAGAAGGAAAATAAAAATAAAGAAACACACAATGAAGAGGCCAGAAAATAAAACCATCATCAAGAAGAATCCCATATCACTCCCTTATAACCCCCTCTTATAGACATTTAGCTTTGGTATATTGCCTTTGTTACAATTAATAGAAGCATCTTACAATGTCACCATTAACTACAGACTCTAGTTTGCATTGGTTGCATTTTTTTACCTTGTACCATCCAATTTTCAACACCTTGAAATGTTGTCATTCATTTGCTCTCCCTCTTTTAAAAACATTCTTATATCTGTATATTTAATCACCATCTTTTAAAAACATTCTTATATTTGTATATTTAATCACCATCATTGGCCAATCTAGGTTTCACTAAATTTTACAATCCCAGTCTTTATCTTCTATCTTTCCTTCTAGCCTTCCTAGCCTTCCTCTTTCAACCATACTCCTGTTCATCTTTTTTCAGAGTACTTACAATATTATGCTACCATCACACAGTATTATGCTATCCCTTTCTGCATCTATACAATCAATCCTGTTTACCCTTATGTACTTCTTCAGCATCAAATGAACAATTTATAACCTCTTTCTTTCTCCTGATAACCTGTGTTCTCAGCTTTAACACTCAAATTTTGCTCATCAATGTTAGTGCAAATTAGTTAGTCCACAATGTACCCATCTTTTTTTTCTAATTTCCCTCAACAAAATGTCTACTGTCTGCCATTTTGACTTTTGGAATTTATGTCTTTTTTATTTTATTTTATTTTCCTCACTCTCTCTCTCTTTTACTCCACTGATAGTCTTCATTTCTACTCTTCTCCAACTCCTGTCTTTTCTGATCTGCCTGTAGCACTCCCTTTACCATTTCTTGCAGAGCAGGTCTCTGGTTCACAAACTCTCTCAGTGCCTGTTTGTCTGAAAATATTTTAAACTCCCTAATTTTTGAAGGTCAGTTTCATTGGATATAGAATTCTTGGTTGACAGTTTTTCTCTTCAGTATCTTAAATATATATCAGTAGAAACTCACCTCCATGGTTTCTACTGAGGAATCAGCACATTGTCTTACCAAGCTTCCTTTGTACATGATGGATCACTTTTCACTTGCTTCTTTCAAAATTCTCTTAGTCTTTGACATTTGATAATCTGATTATTAAGTGTCTCAGAGTAGGTCTATTTGGATCTATTCTGTTTGGAATATGCTGTACTTCTTGGATGTGCAATTTTATGTTTTTTGTAAGAGATGGGAAATTTTCAGTGATTATTTCCTCCATTATTGTTTCTGCCCCTTTTCCCTTCTCTTCTCCTTCTGGGACACCCATGACATTATATTCATGTTCTTTTCTTCATGTTATTATTCAATTCTCTGAGACCCCACCCATATTTCCCCATTCTTCTCCCTATCTGTTATTTTGTGTGTAGGATTTCAGATGTCCTGTCCTCTAGTTTCTGAATCCTTTCTTCTGCCTCTTCAAATCTGCTGTTGTATGTCTCTACTGTGTTTTTCATCAGTTCTATTGTATCTTTCACTCCCTTAAATTCTGCCAATTTTTTTTTCAAACTTTCAAGTACTTCCTTATGTTTTCCCAATGTTGTCTTTATATCCTTCATCACTTTTGCAATATCTTACCTCAACTCATTGATTTTATTTTTGAATTGATTTAGCAAATTTGTTTGAAGATATTTAATTAGTTGTTTTAACTCCTGTATCTCATTTGAAGTGTAAGTTGGTTCATTTGGGCCATATCTTCATTTTTTCTAGTGTGAATTATAAATTCTTATTGTCTAGGAATGTGATTTTCTTGATTACTCCAATGAGATTTTCCCAGACCAGAGGGGCCTAGGTCTCAGGAAGAGAGTGTAATCAAGTATCACATTTCCCTGAGGACAAAACCCAGAATTTCCTGTGAGGCCACTAGATGTGGTTTTCTCTATCCTGCCCAGCAGGTGGCACTTGCTATCCCACAGCTCCCCACAGGCATAAAGGGGTGTGTTGCCTTTAATTCTCAGTAGACCCTGTCTCTGTCATGGGCTGAGAATGTCAGAAGCCAAGCTTAAGCTCTTTCTGGGGTTTTCTTTCTTTTTTTTTTTTTTTACACAGGCCCTAGGGTCTGAGTTCTCTGAGGGAGGGCAGCCACTTGAGCTGGGCCTTACCTCCCTCTTTCCTTAGGGAAGATAAGCCCTTTAGGGATTTATCTCATGCAATTGACTTCTTCCTTTGTCTCTCATCTTAACTCCACCTTTCCTGGATCAGTACTAACAATTGAAAATGCCTGAGGCTTTCTCTTGAGAGAACAAAAAGGTAAAAAGAAAGAAATCCCCTTTTCAGAGCCAGCCCCCAGCCCCCCAGTTACCAGTCAAGAACTAGAGTTGGTGCCAGGTTCTGTGTGCCCCTTTTCTTGGAACACAGCCCTTTTTCAGTATTCTGAGCTCAGTGACCCAAAAAGCCTCTGATTTTATTTCTTTATGTATTTTTTTCCATCAGCCCCACCTCCTCTCTACCAGGAGAAATAGTGAGTCCCTTTCCTGCTTGCTCCGGGTTTACCTGTGCTGGTAGCTTATATTCAGTAGTACAAATTTGTTAACTAAAACCACAGCTGAAGCTTGACTGAGCTCCCTTCTCTTCCTCCTAGTAGTGCGCTTCTTTTTTCCCCAGGAAGTGTTTCAGCTCAGCCTGCCATGCTGGTGGGGGAGGGGCACCAGCTCAGCAGTTTGGGGAGCTCTACTTACAGTTCTTATGCTGAGATCTCAGCCATACCACCTATTCCAGACTGGTGTACAATGTGTGTCTGGTCACAGATGTCCCCCAAAAGTTGTTCCAGACTATTTACTAGTTGTTCCTTGGCTGTATGCTAATTGTTCCAGAGGACTAAATAAATTCCACACCTCTCCTCATACTACTTTTTGTTGTCAAAACATTGATAACATGTCATCATTGTTCATAAACTCCAATAACTTTATTGATTTGTTTGTAATCTATTTCTTAGAGCCTTCTCTCATAAAATTAAATTTTAAATATCCTTTCTTTCCTTTCTATTGTAAATATTCCAAGAATTCCTAATACCTACAGTCTGATAATATTCTTTAAGTTAACAGAAGTGAAATTTTAATTCATTCATTATTTTATGTTTAAGTGACAACATATTCAAAATAAACATTTTAAGACATAAATGCAAGACCACATATATCATTGTAAATAAACTGGCCAAACTGAATGAAATACTGACACATTAAGTGGCAATGCGGTGGAAACATAAATTTACACATCAATTGGATAAAAATATTTTACCAAACTAGGGGTATATTGGAATACAAAAACAAAAACAAACAAACAAAAAAAAAACGGAAAAATTCTTACTAGAGAAACATGAAGATACAGATTTCTAAAGCTCCAAAATACATAATGGAAAGAATGATAACTAATGAAAACAATGTAAAATTTAAAATTACATATTACATTGGTACCATCCCTAATAAATCCTTTAAATGTTACAGTCAGTTATAAACTGACTATACTCTTACTACTCATAAATTGCTTGTTACTTATCTCAAAAATTACAGTATCTCACAAAACATTAGCTTGCACAATAGCAGTATTGTGACCTTCATTCATACTCAAATCGAGTCCTTTAATTTGATGTTTTAAAATTTATACAATATTTGCATTGCAGTGTGACTTAAATAATATATTGTAATCATTGTCTTTTTAGTAACACAGACACATAAGTCTCAAAGCAGTAAACTGAGTTAACCAATTATTTCATTTCATGCTAATTTAAAGTTAAATGTCTAAAGTTCCAGAACACATCATTTTGGATACCATTTCCAAAATAAATTATGAGGAATTTACTTTCATATTATTCTAGGGAACAGGCATATATTCAATGGAAAAAGGATAGAAAACTAATAACTTTAGAAGTCATATTTAACATGCATGGCCTACATTAGGTAATGAAATATATTCATACTTTCCAACGAAAATGCCTTGTCCATTACACAAGTCACTAAGCAATCAAACACTATTATCTTACAACTCATGAGAAAAGCTATTTGCCTGAGTTTTCTTATAATACAAAAAAGTGCAATGGAGCAAAGCAAGTTCATTTGTTTTTCTTCTCAATATTGCACTTACTCCAACTTTCATAATTAATATCAATAGCATTATCTTAATTACTAAATTTTTGTTTATTTTCCTATCTTAATAGTTCATATAATTCAAACATGCAAGACATTCTCTTCAAAATTCAATCTTTATATTATCCATTGGATTTGTTCTATTTATACTATACCACACAAAATTCAGCTGCAAATTAATCATCTAATCAGAGAAAACAATAAATTAAAATTTTCAAATACTGCAAAATAAAATACTTTAAAATAATTGCACATTTCTTTTATCACTATTATCATTTTGGAAAAGCAAATTCCTAAGGATATTCATGAGGCTAATATTTTCAATCAAAACAGAATTAAAATATGCATTTACAATATCTGAATGTGTATAAACTAACTTCAAATATTTCGAACAGAGGATTAATTTAAACAAATTAATGCACTATTCATTCAAGTAATTATTAAGCACCTTTTATATGCCCAAAACTCTTCTAGCCACTGATGATAAATCAAGTAACAAAGACAAAAGGTATTGAATATTTTGAGAACATATTATTTGATATTATTCAAAGTATAGTGTGGGTGCTTTGAAGCCATATGTACCCCAGAAAAACATATTCTTACATTACTGTGGATGTGAACCCATTGTAGGGGGACCTTTTGTTGAGGTGACTTCAGTTAAGGTGCGTCCCACCTCAAACACGATTTGTCTTCATCCTATTACTGGAGTCCTTTATAAGCAGAATGAAATTTAGACAAACACACAGACAGACACAGGAAGCAAAAAACTGAGTATCAGTGGAAATGGAATTGAAGGGAGAGAGCAGGAGACGCTGCCATATGTGTCGCCATGTGATCGAAGAGCCAAGGATCCTGGCAGCCAGCCCCAGAATGCCATTCTTCAAGAAGAAAGCATTGCCTTGACACCTTGCTTTGGACTTTCTTTTAGCCTCAAAGCCATAAGTCAATAAATTTCCTTTTCATGGTATTTGCTTGAGTAGCCTAAGAAACTAAAATAATATGTATATAATATATTCTACTTCATCTTTATTCAAAAATATTAAAATTTGCAGATAGACAATCTTGACACTGAACTCAACATTGTGTTATGATTTCTTATGAAATAAAATAAATCTATTAACATATATGTTTGAACCAGAAGTTTAAACCTAGGCTTTAAAAGCAATTGTCTAGAAAAATTGATTTTTGATTTATTTATAAACAATTTGGCAAGCTAATATTTTAACAACAATTGCTTAATTTCTTACCTCTAAATTCAGGGAAATTAAGAATATGATATTACTGGAATTGAAAGCATATTTTAATACTTTTTTCCCAAGAAAAAATCAAATAATACATTAATTAGTGTATACACTGACCATGTATGAAAGAGAAAGAAAGATATTTTTTGTAATGATTTGAGAAGTAAATAGGCTGCAATATTACAATGCCTTGTGAAGGAAAATTTTCACAGTTTGTGTTCTAGGGTAGCATATCAACTGCCTAAAACTGTGTGTGTTCAGGCTTGTAAACATCATTGCAAACTAAAAATACTTCAGATGTATAGTGCCTCAATTCAGGAAAATACACATTTTTATAGTTAGAGATGCAGCTTTGAGTTTCTAATTTCAGCTCTGCAGTGAACTATCCTCAAGATAGGACTAAACAGATGGAATAGTATATTGATTTTTTGTTTAAATGTGTAAAACAATGGAGAGTGAAATTATGACAAAGTAGATGTCATCTTCATATATTATAGAAATGACTAACTTCCAACTCTTGCAATAACTCCCATTATAATTTTATAAATAACTGCCTTATTTGCTTACCTGTATACTTTGTAGGTCAGAGACCAAATATACTTTGTTCAGCCAGACTCTAATTCAAGGACTTGATTGTAGATGAAATTCAATATTCATTTGTTTAATAATCAGATTATGTATGGATAAATGCATAAATTTATGAATTTTAAGAAATTTTAAAAAACAATTTCATGAATGAGTGTATGCATGAAGGAAATGGAAAAATGAGTGACATGAACATATTTTTAAATAAGTAACTAAAATCATAGAAAATTAAGATTGATTAAGAAGGTCATTGATCTTATCAGAAAATAGGTAAACTGCTACATTTTTCCCTTTCCCTCCATTAGGTTGACTTCATTCTATAACATTAAATTCATGTTTGTAATTCCAAATAGGAATTACGGTATGGGCTATAGAGTTTAAGTCCAGAGGTTGGTAAATCGACACTTCTATTTTTCCTCTCTTCAGTTCAAAGGAAAACGTTTCTCAGATACCATGAACAAATCTCTCCTCAAATTTTATTGGCTAAAATGCAGTTGTATGGGCTTCACAAAACCAAGATATGGACGTGGAAGTTTTGCTTAGTATACAACGTATTTTTATGTTTGTTGGGTGAAGCAATTTACCAGAGATCTTACTTTAGTTTGGATATTTGGTTAATTAACACTCATTTAATATTTTCTTTTTAATCCTTAATAAATACATCTAATTGAGTCACCTTCTGGCCAATATATTTTTTCCACATATGGCATTTTCTATTTCAAAAATTTTATGTGATTGATCCCTCCACATCTTGGTACTCTGTAAACTTGGATGACTCTCAGCTTCCAAATTTTGAAAATTCCAACTCCCTAAACTTGTTCTTTTGTTGTATTTTTACATTGAACTTCAAATCACTCTATTTATCTGTATTTAAGAAATTCTTTCTTCCTCCTTAAGTGCTGACAATACTTTTTCCCATCTTTGATACCTCCCTTTAAGTAGTTATGATACAATATATCTGGAAAGAACTTAGAATGTTAAATAATTCCTTCACAAAAACAAGAAAATAGTAAATTGTTTCCTTAATTGATTGCAAGAATTTCTACCAATCTCTTTCTTTAGAGGCTTTTAATGTCCAGTCTTTTCAAAATACAAATTAATAATATATGGACTCATAAAACAATTATAAATAAAATTACGTCTGAGCATTGTGAATTGTATATTTGATAATTCATTTTTTTATTTTTTAAAAAATAAGTATATTTTTGGTCCCTGTAACCACCATGTGAAACTTTAAAGGATTTTTTTTTCTATGAAACATTGCAGATACTAGGTCATGAGGAATTTGATTTTGTAAAGTTGGATTTTTAAAAATATATTTTCATTATTTTCTGTTTAATTTTGTCCCTGCCACACTCAGCTTTACTTTTGGCTTCTAGTACTTGAGATCCTATTGTGACTGGCTCCTATAAACCATGGAAACTCTTTCACTTTTACTTTTAACACTCCCCCGGCATCAAATGTGTAGATTACAATGATTATGTGATGAAGACAGGGGGATATTTTTCCACTGCATTTGTACCAGATGACTTAATTCTAATAAGAAGAAAATGAGATTATCTATTTTTCAAATGTGATTAACACTTTCCATGCCCAGAAAATTAGGATACATGGAATGTTTAAAATAAGATATAATCCTACAAAAGAAATGCACAGTATTTCATAGTTAACCAGAGAGAACACAGACTTCTTTGACTATAACTAAATAGATAGCAGTTTTTGCAATAGTCTGATGAGGTCTGTGACCCAGACACCAACCCCTCTATGGAATCTTTTGGGAAAATAACTTAGGAGCATTGATCACAAAGTGGTAACAAAAACCTTATTGTATGCACAAAATTTAGATTTCTGAGTTTTATAAAAAGCTGAATTTATTATATCACATGAAGTATATCTCAATCTATATTTTCATGAAATAAGCATTGTACATTTTAGTTAAGAGTTTTAAAAGAAAACTGTTCTTAAGATAACAATTTGAACAATTATATAACTATTTCAATCATGCATTTAGGTATACCTCACTCACTTTTAAAATGCTCTAAATGTGTTGCAGTCTACACTGAGTTGTAAGAAGGTGAGAAGGAAGAGAAGAGATTTAGAATTATAGACAGAGAAATTTTTAAATGTCAAAAATGTGATAAAAGAATCCCATAGTGTTTAGGAGGAAGTTGAGAGTGTCCTGCCTGTGACACTGAATGAAGATCTGAAAATATGGGAAAATTTAATAAGAAACATTCTCAAAATACCATGAGGTCTGTCTTTAGGTCTATTCAGTTTAAACCAAATTGATAATGATGACAATTTCTTAAAAAATCCTCTTTCCAATGGCTAAATAGCCAAACCCTGTGAATATGCTTAGCTCAGGAATTTTGTAAAATAGTGACCAAAAAACATGGTATTGTGTAGTATTTCTCAAGATGATTGGGGTTCTTTAATTTTAATCATCATACTGAAAAGAATAAAGTCTTTACTGGATAACACTCATACATACATGCATCTTCTAAATATGCAAAGTGGTATTATCCAGTCACTATATGCTTCTTACTTTCAAATGCAGGTTTATATCTTGAAGTGAATCTTTAGACTGCAAATGTTTAAGAATACATAGGAGACTACTTTTTTTTTTTTTTTTTTTTTTTTGAGATTTTCAAGAATTTTATTTTTACTTTCAAAAATTAAAGTAAGAATACCTTCAAGCATTGTTCTTTTCTCTTAAGGTCTGTTAGAGAAGCAGCATATTCAATAAGAAACTACACATAAAAACACATACATTATGTACACTTAAAAATGGTTAATAGGAAATTTTATGTTATTTGTTACCACAATTTAGAAAAGAAACATGTTTTTTTAAATGTTCATACAGATTTGATTAAAGTCTATGTTGTTAAGACAGTAGTTGTGATGAATTTTATTACCATTTAGACATTTTCCCCATAGAAATAAATATATGTAAAATATTTATTAGGGAGAAAATAGCTTAGATATGCATACAATATTTAGATATGTCAAGGATACTATAATGTTTATGATGAATGTTAAATTTTTGCAAGAAAATGACTGTTATTAACATTTAATTTAACTTCACTTAATAACAAGCTATCTGGCTATACTCAATAGCTCCATGCTCCAGGAGCAATCTTTATTTGTAAACCCAAAGCTTCCAGAATATATTGTAAGGTGCTGAGCATTTTGATACTTAGGAAGAATCAAAGATGCTGTGTTTTAGCTATGCTTATTTATGATGGTTTAGTAGACTTCAAGTCTGAATTTTAATGTTTTGTTATCATAGTTTTTCTGTAGATAAAGGATTTTCTACAAAACAAATGCTTAATAAAGCAACAAACCTGTTGAAGCAATAAATTAACAGAAGGTTATGCTTTTAGGATATGTACACTACAGAAAAGGTATTGTACTCACTCTGCCCAGTGATTAGGTTTATACTACAATGTGACTCACCAGACTCACTGTACTGAATAAAAATTTAGGCAATTAGTGATCTTATTTCTTAGGAAGAACTGCTTGCTATCAAATATTAACACAGATCTGGCTCAATTAAAATTGCTCACAGTCAGCAAAAATAATTTCTGCACTGTAATAAAATAATGAAATAATTATATGCAAGGGAGGACTTGTGATCTTTTTAATTATTCTATTCTTCATTTTTAAAAGGGCTATTTGAAAACGTACTCTTATAATTGATTGCTATAAATCAGTCAAACGCATTCTAAGGATCATAAATATTCTAACTTTTAAAAGACAAAGAAATGCTAAATATTCAATAGATACTTCAATATTCAGAAAATTTAATCTGGGGGGAAAGGATAGACTGCTCTTTGGAAAATAAAAAAGTAAATTTGTTGTCCCGTGAAAAATGAAATATCTTGAATGTCAGTAACAGAAATGGAATTAACAAGAGATCTTTTTATTGTTTTTTAAGGTCATTAGGCTGTGACTTCTATAATTATGGAAATTGTCAGTCCAGTTCTACAAGAATGTTTGCTCCCATCCATAAGGTAGTGGAATGTTCAATCAGTCTCTCTCGTGGGAAAGTTAGGTCATAACTGCAAGTGTACCAGCAAAATTGAATTAAGCAAAGAGATTTCATTAGTATTTATAGCCAGAAGGCATCTGTAAAAGTACAGGGCAAAGAAGTTATGTGGAAGTCAAAGGAGAAAAAAAAAAAAAATGGGTTTCTAGTGACAAAGGCAAATCTGAAAGAGATATAAGTGTATAATGAATAAGAGCTATTGAACGCTACTGCAAAGAGGGAGTTGCAAAGATGTCAAATATTGATTTTCTTGTGTATGCCTTTGGACTACATATGTAATTGTTTGGATTTGCTGTCTTCATGGTACAACAATATTTGTTGTCAAAGGTTAAAAAGCATGATGTGAAATAAACTAAAAACCGAGAAACATGTTGGAGAATTATAATAATCCTCCACTCAGCACCTCCTTAAGAGGTTTCTGTGTTTTCTTAACAACAACAACAACAAAAAAACCTTTTTAATGACATATTTTTCAAAAAGAATAAAAGGCCCTTTTTGGTTAGTTATGTTACTGAAAATTGTCTTTCAGCATCATTTTAAAACATACTAGTTCCCTACTTCCTCATATTATTGAATAGATATTTTTAAACCACATACCTAATTTTGAAAATATAAGTATATAATACTTCTTTTTTTCAGTATGATTATTAATGAATCCAATTAAAGCTAAACTGAGCATATAAATCTGATGTTACCCCTTTAAAAGATATATTTCCTATAATATTTTCCTTTTCAGTACTAATACCCCAGAAAGAAAACTTTATGTTTTAATGCCCATATAAGCATACATATTTAATAACAAATTGCAAACTCAAGTAATCAAATTAATAATCAAGCGAATATGGTTACCAAAGAAACAAAATACTTTTTTCCTAATGTTTTCAGGGGTTATTATTTTGCCTTTTAATATTCAAGTCTTAACAAAGAATGTTAATTAGAATAATGCTTTTTTAAAATAACAGACTCACTGGTTTATTTTATTTGATTTATTATTTCTTAGGTTCTTGAATTGTATTTATCTGTATTATTTTGTTATCTTTCCTAGCTCAGGAAGTTTAAAAACAACAAAACTTTCCAAGTGGACTTTCTTGCACTTAAACACACAATGATCACAAACTAAAAAAAGAAAGAAAATTATGAGGTGTTTCATGCATTTGCAGGAACAGGGGTACAAACAAAGAAAGAGTAAAATATACAGCAGAAGCCCATCATTTCACCAGTGCAGAAAATACCAGATAGGAAAACTGCAGAGAAGACCATCTCTGCAGTACAAATAAGTTTCAGATTTTATTTTCAATGGCTCCCTTTTAATGTTATTAAACATTTAATAGCAAAGTAAAACAAACTAACAATGTTGAGTCTGTGTGCAATCCAAGATACTCTTTTTTCCAGTGTTTTCAAAGCATGTAGGACGCAGATAATCCAGCAGTAACGTCAGCTCCTCTCTGAGGTAAATACCTTCACTGGAGAATGGCCAATGATGTCCGGAAAACCTCTGTTAGCTGGGAAGGCACATGGCTGGCGTCTGCTCCAAAGTTCTGGTTTCAAAATGGCTTTCTCCCAGGACATTCCTCTCTAGGCTGCAGTTCCTCAAAAATGTCACTCCTAGTTGCACTTGGGGTATTTGTCCTCTCTTAGCTTCTCTGGAGCAAGAGTCTGCTTTCAACAGCTGTCTTCAAACTGTCTCTCATCTGCAGCTTCTGTGCTTTCTTCAAGGTATCCCTATTGGATGTACTAGCTTGCTCCTTCTGTCTGATCTTATATAGAGCTCCAGTAATTTAATTCAGACCCACCCTGAATGGGCGGGCCAACACCTCCATGGAAATTATCCAATTGGAGTCATCACCCACAGCTGGATGGGGTGCATCTCCATGGAAACACTCAAAGAATTACAATCTAATTAACACTAATAGGTCTGCCTACACAAGATTACATCAAAGATAATGGTGTTTGGGGGAACATAATACATTCAAACTGGCACAATCCCACTACCCCAATTTTTTATTCATTAAAGTACATAGTTGACATTATGTACTTCAGTCTCCTAATTCATGATACCAACACATCTATACTTCCTGGGTTCTGTTTTGTATTTTAACGTTTCTGTTTCTTAGATTCTCTTTCCCATTCCATTTATCATTTTAAATGCTATTATTTTTTCCTCCTCATCAGTTCTTTCTTTGTCTGTATTCTCTCCCCCTGAATTCAGCTTGTGAGTATGACTTGTGTCCAAGAAGTTCCTGGAGGTACCAGCGCCGGCGGGAGGGCTGGGCGCTGCGCTTCTGCCCGCCCCGCCGCCAGAGGGAGCTGGGCGTCAGAGGCGAAGTGGGACCGGGTGGGCCGAGGCGTCACCGGAGAAAGTGCCGGCGGGACCTGTGGCTGGCGGCCCAGCGCGCGCTCACCAGGAGACTACTTTTTATTATTTTAAACTTTATAATTAATTTTAACATATTAATGCTTTAAACTGGAGTCTGAGGTTTATTAAATGCATTATGCATCAGTCATTTCTTAATAAAATAAAATCCAGAAATAAGGCTCCAAAAATTCAATGGAGGGCCATTTCTGATGAATGTTCACTGATGATACTACTATAATTTTTTCACTCTTTCATTGATTTTCTGGTTACTCATATTCAGTTAATGGAATTTATAGACAGTCAAAGAAGAGAGCTGAAAGCAAAGGGAGAAGGAAATAAGGATTTCAAGAAGAGGAAGTAAGAGATTACATCATGTTTGAATATAGGACATTATTCAGATGACATAAATCCAGATTAGCTTTCCTTGCTTAAAGTATTAGGCCAGGATAAGGATTAATTCTTACAACATCTGAGTAAAGTTGGATTCTTTAGAACAGTATTGGTAGTTTAAAATTATGTATAAAAGCTTTCCATAATAAAAGTTATACTTGTTATTTTAAATATGTTAAGTAACATTTTCATTATAAATAAGATTGTCTTCCTTCTTTTCTTTAAAGAAATGACTGCATTCTGGATTAAATAAAACATTTCTTACATTCCATTTAAGATAGAAGCAATATATTTGCTATATATTATTTAATATTATTCAGCACAGAAAACTGAAGATCTGAGATTTTCTCCTCAATGAATAAGGTTAAAATTAAACTGTTACTCCACAAATTTTTATGATGTGAAAACTACATCTTTAAAATGCAAAAAAATTAAAGTTGCTATATCAGCATCCATCTTTACAGGAGAGCTAAGGTCTAAGTCAGTAATCTCTTGATCTTTACAATTGTTTCAGCTGCTGTCAATCTTGCTTATGAAGGTATATTGACCCGGTTTTTGCAGTTGATTATCTTTATTTCTAATGTCAAGGGGGATCATATATCCAAATTTGACCTAGTAACATACGGCATAAAGGAAACTGCCTGGTGTCAGTGTAAAACTACTTTTTAGTGAGATGTCAGATTCCCTTGTGGATGTTCTCTATTTTATTATCACAAATACTTTTAAATAAGAATATGAAGAACTCAAAAGAAAAGCGGGGATATGGAATTCCAGTAATAGGGATAAGATGGCATGACCTAGTTTTGCAGCTTGTTTTTATTCAAATTTTAGTTAGAAAATAAAGACAATTTTATTTCATTCTTCCATAGGAAAGGGACATTCTTGAATATACCTTTCTCACCTAATCTCTGAAGTCAATGCATTATTTTCACTGGTGCTGATAACAGTATTCTTCCACACTCACTTACAGAATTAGAGTAAAAGTAATAATGGATCTAGTAATTGAGGCAGTTAAAAATTATTAAGTTCTTGGACTTTGAATATGAACTGCCTGGGTTCAAATTCTAGTTTTGCAAGCTTTTGTAATCTTGGGCAAATTACTCAACCTCTCTATACATTCATTTACTCATCTGTAAAAGAGATATAAGGGAACTGGCTTCAAGAGTGCTACTGTTTAAATGAATTAATATATATTAAGTGTTGGTACTTGGCATTATGAATGGGTGCTTTCTTCTAAGAAATATACATGCACTTTTGCTTAATCCTAATAGTCCCTTTGAGGTAAACATTACATTTTTTACCACTTACAGGTGAGAAAACTAAAACTCAAGGAT
Source organism: Choloepus didactylus (assembly GCF_015220235.1). Taxonomy (NCBI): domain Eukaryota; kingdom Metazoa; phylum Chordata; class Mammalia; order Pilosa; family Megalonychidae; genus Choloepus; species Choloepus didactylus. The sequence goes on from NC_051318.1 coordinate 52,221,528, forward strand.
GTTAACTAACTTGGACAAGGACATAGTTAGAAATTAGAATCTAAAAGTGGGGATGGGAATTTATGATGCAAATCTGTATCTACTGTAACATCTGCTCCATTTTAACAACTATGTAGGTACTGTAGTATATCAGAATGAATCTCAACATTTAGAATGTATAAGGCAAGACTTTAAATAACTAAATATTTTGGAAGTACAAAAAGCATCTATTTATGTAGTCACCTTCAAGAGTTTAGAGCAAAATGCAAAGAGTTTAGACATAAAAAATAAAAGCCTATTTAATTGAGGCTAAAATTAAAACATGAAATTTGAAAAGAGAATTTCTCACATTTCCAGTTCATTAAAAAAAAATTTCACTGTGTGCTAATCATTTAATAGGAGGAAACATTAAGTGAAATTTAAAGAATAAAAGATTAAAACTATCCTAATCAAGAAGATTATTTTCATTTAAAAAAATTACACAACTGAGAGAATATGACATTCCTTACATAATATAAGAGAAAGTGAAAAATGAAACACAACAAACCAAAACAAGTGACTGTGTTCAAATCATTTTAACTTCTGAGTTGCAGTTTTCTCTCCTGGGAAGACCTTAAATTCCATATTTTCAGATAATACACTTTCTATTTCCTTGAATTTCATTGTATTAAAGACAGGGAGTGACATGGCAAAATTGTATTAAGAAAATTTTGTATGTAAAACATAATACCGTACAAAACATCTATCATTTACAAGAGGTCGTTTCCAAGATAACAAGTTTACTTCATCTGGAATTACTTTTATTTTATTTCCCTTGCTCCTCACTATAGAATTGTTTTTGTGTTCATACTTCATGTCTGTACTAGATCTTTACTAAATGTCTAAGTAAACAGTGTGTTTCAGAAACTGCACAAAAATATGGCTATGGATGTCTTTTGTGTCTATATATGTATGTGTATATGGTCTATGATCTAGATTTCATGAATTTATATTCATCATGAATATATATACACATATCATATCTGTATTTGGGATGGAATCATGTCCCTAAAAGACATTTTCAAGGCTTAATCTGCATTCCCTTGGGTGTGAACCCATTTGTCTATAGGACCTTTGAAGATGTTATTATCAGTGATGGTGTGGACTTGTGTAAATAAATCTTCAAAGGTCCTACTTAAAATAGTCAAAATTGAATCAGGGTGGGCCTGAATCCATACGGCCGAAATCCTTATAAGAACAAGAATCTAGACAGAAACACAGATGATTGAGCAGGAAAAGAAGCCCAAAGTCATTAGAAACCACAGAGGAGAGAGAGATCACCCTGAAGTAGAGCACTGCCATCACAAGAATGCTGCAAACTCTGTGAGAAAGCATGGCCTTATCTACATTTTAATTGTGACTTCCAGCTTCCTTACTGTGAGCCAATAAATTGTTTGTTTAAGTCAACCCATTTGTTGATATTTGTCCTAACAGCCTGGCAAACTAAGACAGATTTCAGTCCCCAAACGTGGGAGAGATGCAATTATAACAACCTAAAAATGTGGGCTTGGCTTTGAAATTAGTTAATGGGTAGAGGCTACAAGATTTTTTTTTATTATTGAGAATGTTCACAAACCATACAATTATCCAAAGATCCAAAGTACAATCAATTGCCCACAATACCATCATCCAGCTGTGCATCCATCACCACAATTAATTTTTCTTCAATTTTTAGAAAAACATTTTCATTACTCCAGAAAAGAAATAAAGACAAAAGAAGGAAACTCAAATCCTCCCATACCCCTAACCACCCCCCTCAATTATTGCTTCATAGTTTTGGTATAGTACATTTGTTACTGTCAATGAAAGAATGTTAAAATACTACTAACTGTAGTATATAGTTTGCAATAGGTATATACATTTTTTCCTATATGTCCCCTATTATTAACTTCTAGTTATAGTGTCACAAATTTGTTCTAGTTCATGAGAGAGATTTCTAATATTTGTACAATTAAAAATGGAAATTGTCCACCACAAGATTCACTGTTTCATACATTCCCATCTTTTAACCCCCAGCTTTCCTTCTGGTGACATATGTGACTCTGAGCTTACCCTTTCCACCACCTCCACAGAGCATTCAGCAATGTTAGTCATTCTCACAATGCTACCATCACCTCTGTCCATTTCTAAACATTTAAGTTCAGTCTAGTTGAACATTCTGTCTGTAATAAGTAACTGCTCCCCATTCTTTAGCCTCATTCTATATCCTGGTAACTTATATTTCATGTCTATGAGTTTACATATTATAACTTGTACATATCAGTGAGACCCTGAAATATCCTTATGTGTCTGGCTTATTTCACTCAATATAGTGCCCTCAAGGTTTCTTCATCAACCCGTTTTTTAAGACAGTTTTTTTCACACACCATATATTTCATCCTAAGTAAACAATCACTATTTCCCTGTATAGTCATGTATTTGTGTATTCACCACCATCACATTATCTATATAAGGACATCTCCATTTCTTCCACAAATAAGGAAGAAGAATCAAAGAAGGCAGAGAAACAAAAGAAAAAAAAAGAGAAAAAAATGACAGCTAGGAGACAATAAAAGGAAAGATAGCATTAACCAAAGTAGAATAAAGAGTCAGACATACCCCCAATGCCAAGAGTCCCATACCCCTCTCCTATGACCCCCCCCATAGGCATTTAGCTTTGGTATATTGCTTTTGTTACATTAAAGGAAGCATAATACAATATTTCTGTTAACTATAGTTTCTAGTTTGCATTGATTGTATTTTCCCCCAATCCCACTCTATTTTTAACACCTTGCAATGTTGACATTCATTTGTTTTCCCTCATGTAAGGACATATTTGTACATTTTATCACAATCATTGAGCATCCTAGGTTTCACTGAGTTATACAGTCACAGTCTTTATCTTTTCTCTTTCCTTCTGGTGTCCTACATGGTCCTAACCTTCCTCTTTCAACCATACTCACAGTCACCTTTGTTCAGTATCCTTACATTGCTGTGCTACTATCTCCCAAAATTGTGTCCCAAACCTCTCAATCCTGTCTTTTCCTTTCTGTCTGTAATGCTCCCTTTAGTGTTTCCTGTAGAGCAGGTATCTTGTTCACCAACTATCATTGTCTGTTTGTCAGAGAATATTTTAAGCTCTCCCTCATTTTTGTAGTACAGTTTTGCTGGATATAGGCTTTTTGGTTGGTGGTTTTTCTCTTTCAGTATCTTAAATATATCACACCACTTCCTTCTTGCCTCCATGGTTTCTATTGAAAAATCCACAAATAGTCTTATCAAGCTTCCTTTGTATGTGATGGATCGCTTTTCTCTTGCTGCTTTCAGGATTCTCTCTTAATCTTTGACTTTTGATAATCTGATTATTAAGTGTCTTGGCATAGGCTTATTCAGATCTATTCTCTTTGGGGTACACTACGCTTCTCGGATCCGTAATTTTATGTCTTTCATAAGAGATGGGAAATTTTCATTGATTATTTCCTCTATTATTGCTTCTGTCCCTTTTCCCTTCTCTTCTTCTGGGACATCCATGACATGTACATTCCTGTCTTTCATGTTGTCATTCAATTCCCTGAGACGTTGCTTATATTTTTCCATTCTTTTCTCTATCTGTTCTTTTGTTTGTAGGCTTTCAGATTTCTTGCTCTCCAGTTCCTGAGTAGTTTTCTTCTACCTCTTGAGATCTGCTGTTGTAAGTCTCCATTGTGCCTTTCATGTCGTGTTGTGCCTTTCATTTCCATAGATTCTGCCAGTTGTTTTTTCGAACTTTCAATTTCTACCTTAAGTATGCTGTGTTTTCATTATATGCTTCATCTCTTTTGCTATATCCTTCCCTAAGCTTTTTGAATTTCTTTAGGATTAGTTGTTTAAATTCCTGTATCTCAGTTGAAGTGTAAGTTTGCTCCTTTGACTGAGCCAAACCTTTGTTTTTCTTAGTGTAGTTTGTAGTTTTCTGTTGTCTAGTCTCCTGGTTTCCTTGATTATCCCAATCAGGTTTTCCAAGACCAGAATGGGCTCAGGTCTCAGAAGAAGGCAATAGTATCACATCTCCCTGAGGGTGTGTCTTAGAAGATTGATACACCCTTTGTGGCCTCAAGCCACTGTGCTTTTCTGTCCAGTAGGTCATGCCTGCCAGCCTGTCAGTCCAGACCGCTGTAAGGAGGTGTGGCCTGTGACTGTTTTCCCCCAAGCAACGGGGTCTGGTTCTGAATGGAAGGTGGATAGTAGAGCTTGGCACCACCTCTTTACTCTTAGGGAAAATACACCCCTGGAGAGATATCATTTGCATTCAAATAGTCTCTCTTCCTCTGCTATCTCTCCCCTGTTTGGGTCAGAGCATTGGGAACTGAAAATGGCTGAGGCTTTCTCCACTGAGCTGAAAAAGAGGCAAAAAGCCCCCTTCAGGGCTAGTCCATGGCCACCCTCAGTTTCACCTGTTGGCCAGAGACAGCACCCAGTCCTCTGGGTTCCCCCACCCTCCCAGAGAGGTCCTCTGGCTCTCCAAGGTCAGTTGTCACCAAAAACTTTTATCTGCTTATTGGGAATTTGTAGCTTGTATTGAGTGGTCAGCATTTGTTAATTAAAACCTCACTTGGAACTGGGCTGAGGTATATTCACTTGTTCAGAGAGTGCTGCTCTCTAGCACAGCAAGGCTTTGCAGTTTGGGCCGCCATAGGGGAGGGGCTCTCAGCTCAGCTCTGCAGTTTTCACTTGCAGATTTTATGCTGTGATCTCAGGCATTCCTCCCAATCCAGGTTGGTGTATGATGTGTGGACAATCATGTTTGTCCCCCAGCAGTTATTCCAGATTATTTACCAGTTGTTCCTGGTTGTTTATTATTTGTTCCAGGGGGACTAACTAGCTTCCACTCCTCTCTATGCCACCATCTTCCCCTCCAGTGAGGCAAAAAGAATTTTGAAGTGTTTGAAAGAAAAAGCCTAGATTGCTTTGAAGAAACTGTGGTAGAGATATGGAGATTAAAGGTGTTTCTCTTGTGAGGGCTTAGAAATTAGTGAGAGCTGCAAAAATGTTCCTATTATCCTAAAGAATACATATATTATTGCAAAAGGTAAAATAAATTATATTGGTGCCTTGTCATTTTGCCTAGTCATAAATTCCCCTTTTGAGTGACCAACCTGTCATCTCTGCCCCGGGCATAACTGCAACTTGTAGGACATGCACCTTCATGTGGTTCAGAGCCACCCCCAGCTTCTCCAAATGGCCTTTGCTATTTCTGCCCTTTGCAGCACATAATTCACTAGCAGGACAGGTATTTCCATATGGCTTGGATGATAAGAGATGCCCTCAGCTTCTCCAAATAGCCTTGCCACTTCTGCCCATCTCTAGCATCTGAAAGAAAGCTCTAATCCTCCCCTCTTAGTCACAATAAAGGCAAGAGCCCAGGACCCATACTTTTTTCCTACACCCCTCCTCTGCTGACACTTATGAGAGCCTAGTTTAGGTAAGCCCAGTCTTCTCCACTGCCCTCCTTTTCCCTTAGCTCCCTCCAGGCCCTTTTATCTAACAAAGCTGTCTTTTCACGCATTCTCAGCTGCCTTCTATCTATGTTTGCTTCTTATCATGTAAAGAATTTCCACATAACATCCAAAACAATCATGAACAGAATGTTGGTAGATATATGGAGGATAAATGTGTTTCCATTGAGTCCTTAGAAGAGAATGATCAATGTATTCATTGGAAATTGGAAAAAAGGTGAACCTTGTTATAAAGTAGCAGATAATGTAGCCAAATTGTGTTCTGATGTTGGATGGAAAGCAGAACTTACAAGAGATGAACTTGGATATTTAGCTGAGGGTTTGCAATCTAAGTGTGGATGTTGTGGCCTGATTTCTCCTTGCTTCTTATAGCAAAATGAGAAAGTCCTCAACTGAGGACTGAACTGTTAAGCACAAAGGAAGCAGCAATTTATAATTTGGAAAAATATTATTGAATCCAGAGGGCATCCTATGAGACTAAGGTCAGAAACAGCTCTATCAAGGTAGAGCCTCAACCAGGCTCCTGATCTCCCAAGTGGTAAGTTCCTAGAGAACAGGGCTCTGCATGAAGGTGTAGCTGAATTGCCCTTTGCTAAGGAAATTCAGTGTATGACTCATGGATTCAGTCAGTCAACTCAAAGGATGTCAGGATTAAAAATGCTTTCATCCAGGAAAGATCTGTGGAAGATCCTTTTGTTTGATAGCTTGGATGCCCCTAAAACTGCACAGAAAACTTACAGGGTATTTGAGAATTTTCTATGAGCAGGAGTACTGCCAACTTCTTCCCATTCCTTTGGATAGGGTGGGCCTTTTGTCCCAGTGCTGGGGGAGAGCATGACTGGAACTGCAGTACTTGGAGAGGCTGGGGCCTAGGCCCCAGCATTTGAGGAGAGCATGGCTGCTGCCCATGTGCTTGGGTAGTGTTGTACTGCTGCTCAAGAAGGTCCAGGGGACAAAGCCTTGATTTACAAATGGCTTTCACATAGGAGAGAGATCACCATGTGTCAGATGACTACCAGAATGCTGCAGTCTTTGGAGAAGGTATGGTCTGCCAATATCTTGAATTTGGATTTCAGAACTCCAAACTGAAGCCAATACATTCATTTTATTTAATCCACCCCACTCTGCATCATTTGTCACAGCAACCTTGGAAAACTATGACAGCTTGCAAAGATTGTTTCTACAAAGGTTTCTATTAGCCAATTTGTCTAGTAATGCAGTTTTTTTAGTATTGTATATTACTTTTTACTTCCTTATACTCTCTCATATTATATTTACTTTTTAAATTATATTAGATGTCTTTACTTATTTTTATTCATTTTTAATGAATTGTTTTCATATTATAGTGAATATTCCTTCTTCTTTCACTCCCCATTTCTTTGTTTGTTTCTTTCTTTTCTTTCTTATATTGAAATTTAATCTAAACTGATTTTAAATGTTCACCTATGTGATGTCACTATGCAAAATTAAATATTTTAATTCTATTCACAATATCATGCATGGTAGATAGAACCATTACCTGTATCAAACTGGGTGATTACACAAATCATCTAGGTCCCAGTTTACTGACTTTTAAATTGAGGGTACTAATAATGAAAATTTCACTACAGTGAAATATACCAGTATGATTTTGAGATAACCAGCAACTGAATGTTTTCTTTAGATGAACGTTTCTTTACAAAAACAGTCTCCAGGAACACTAGTTTAATACTTATTTCTCTATGGTGTAATCATGCACTATTTTCCTTTTTCAATGTTGTAAAACACTAGCACATATTTTAGATTTGAAAAGATGTCTTATGGCCACTTAATATTATATATATCGGAGAAAGCAATTCCTAACTAAAAGTAGCAAACGTAAAGAAAGCCAGTTATTCTTCACTGTGCACTCCAACATGATTTACCATGTGTAATAAGGTTAAGACCTATGACTTGAATTGTATTCCAAAAGAAATATGGCCATCTATTCTTAACACCCTACATTCTTACAAAACAAAGTATTGAACATTTTGAAGTGCGTGTGTGTGTGTGTGTGCGTGTGTGTGTGTGTGTGTTACTGTGTGCTTATTCCCATAGAAATTAATTCCTTTAGAACACTGTGATAGCCTACATATAATCTGCCAGAACATAAACCAAACTGCTCTTTTTAGGACATATGTGATTAAGACGGTAAAATCATTAATAAGAAAAACAACTTGATTGTTTTGTAATGCTCTGATTTTTGCTGAATAATGGTTTCATTTTTAATTAATATTAATTCAGTCATATACTGAATTCAAAGACTTCAACTGCAAAAGATATATGAGGGATATAAAAATTCTAAAAAGAGAATTATAGAAACTATACTCATTTTTTGATCAGCATGTTCCTTGAATTATTCCTTCTGTTTTCCTAAATATACAAAAATGGAAACAAATTCAATAATTTCTAAATGTAAAGTTCATAATTTGGAAATGATATACTATAAATGTATAGCAAAGATGTGTTTTCTAATTATGTATGGATTTAACCACAAATAGGAGAAGGTATTTGAGGCTCAAAGCAGAAGTAGGAGAACCTTCTGAATAGCCTTTAGCAATTCAAAAGGGAGTAATTATGTTTTATTTTGGATTTTTAAGTGAGACTGATTTAAAAATTCTCCCTTCAGGTTGTCTACATTTAGAGACAGAAAACCAAGATAAATTAGAAAATAGTCATTTTTCTAAACCAATGTAATAATTAGCTTGCTTATTTTTACAGTGAAATTCTTGAAATCAATTTCTACATACAACTTGCCTTTATAAAATTTCAACTTCAAACCAATGTTAAAATTATTATTTTTTCTCCTATAGAAAAATATTGATAAATCTTGACCACAGCCAAATAGGAATTGTGAGTAATGGATCAAGAATTAAAATTAATTATGCATTAATTTTATGTCTATATAAAATGTACAGAATATGAATGATAAGACTGATAAAAAATGGCATGATTTTGGAGGAGACAGAAGAGAAATATACTTTTAAAATTCTGATATAAAAATTAGTAAATTCTTTAAAATAAGAGGTCTGTGTTTTCTCATCTCTAATATGTAAAGATTGGAAAAGATTTTTAAAGTCTTTAATAATATTCTAAAATTATGTCATAGTAGTTCATCTTTTTTAAATAGTCAATGGTCATTATACTGTTTTTTTAGATTTCTTCCCCCAAACTTGATTTGCTAAACCACATAAATTTGTGGAAAATGCAAATTTAAATTCTCACCTGCCAAATTTAAGCAGGGGAAATATATTTTATCAGTTATCTGAATAGAAATAATAATTTTGTAGAATAAAATTATTCTCTTTTTAACACACTTTATAGAATAGATAAGTATCCTTTTTTTTCTTTCACTTCATTTTGCCATCTATGGTACTATTTAAAGCCAATGTGATCTTTACGCTCAGATAAGCCCTTCAGGGTTGCTGACCAAAATGAATATGCCCAATGGGATGTGACTAGCTATGCCTCAGTTTGCCATGCTGAAAGTTACTGAAAAGTGGGGAATTTACAATAAAACACTATGACTTTAGAGTGTTGGTCTTTATTGGTAGAAATTGACAACCATAAAGTGTCTAATGTGCTATGCAGGATCTCAACTTAAGTTTAGCTGATCTTCAGTTGTCTTTCAAATAATTTTAATATGTTTTTACATATTCTAAAATCCTATATAAACAGACAGAAGGGAAGTTCCTTCAATAGAGTAAAACAGTACCAAGATTATTTCTATAACTATAATTTACTGAATACCTATGGGCTATGCATTCACTATTGCAAACATCTGGATGAAAACAGAAAATGTGAACAATTTGCTACACTATGCCAATATTCCAGATGGCTTCTTTTATACAGAAAGATTAAAATGGCTGATTTTTGACTGAAAATTTTGTTTTACACAGACTGATTTAGGGTTGTTTAACGAGTCAGTACATGCTTGAATTTATGTGAATTCTCTCATTTCTACCCTGATTTATACAATATTACATCTGTTGTATGATAGATTTGAATTTTGTGCTTCAATGGCAATGCCATCAATTCATGTAATACAAATTATTTGTGTATATCTATATAATTATGGAAAGAAACAAAAATAAACCAACACTGATCAGAAAAGATGTTAAAATGGACAAAAGAGGGAAATACTTGTTAATTTGCAAGTAAATATTTTTAACCAATTTGCAACCAATTAATATATATTTGATTACTTAAAATGCTTTGATTTTTGAAATATAATGTGTCAACCATGTACAAAAAGGAAGTCAAGAGAATAACATACCATTAAGTATAAAACTAATAATTCATCATTGTGTTACACTTAAATCACAATCATTGTGAAATAACAAACAAGATACACAGAAAAATATTAAGATAGTAAATTACCTCAGTGAAACCTATTTAAAATGTTTCATAAGCCTTCATTTTTTAAAAAGAAATCCATCTTTGTAAACACATTTTTGGTATATGGGTGTGCTTCAGGTAATCTGCTAGAACTATAAATGAAACAGCTAATTTTTTTCAAAGCACCTACTATCTTTATGCATTTTCTGGCTTTAATACAAGAGTGAATTTCTTGTGCAGATAGGATTATGCTATAGCTTGTTTTCTGAAATAAACTTCTTTCTTCTTTTTTGTTTTGACCTTATTTATTCACATATTTAGTTGCATTATAATCAACTGTAATTCTAATTTTAGAATATACACACTGCTTACTATTTTACATGATCATTTTACATATTTTTTATTTTTAAATTCTAAGCATCCCTTGATCAAAGGTATTAGTTTTATATGTACCTGAAAACAGAGTACTTCAATTGACGTAAGTAGGGGAGGAACATTTTAAAGAAAACTTCTTATGTCAATCTTTTGGAAATAGGCTTTAAATTATACATAACTGCAAGGTTATGATCAATTTATGAGCAGGCCTAAAGGAAGACATTCAAAGTCCTAAACAATGAACAAGTTATATCATTCCACAACCTCTACCATAGGAAGTTGGAAACTATAAAAAATAATGAAATAGGTGTATGGACTAGCAAAACAAGCACTAATCCTCCCTATGACAAATAATCTATTGCTTTATACTTCATTACTGGTGACCTAAGGATGTGCTTAATTAGCTTACTATTCATTCCATCTCCATTTGAATACCACCTAGGGAAAAATATGCAATGAATGTAGTGTATGACAATATTTATCTGATTTAATATGATTCCTTTATTTATACTTAAATTTCCTCTTTTCCAACCCGAAGACTTGATATTGCCCCCATCCACCCTCTGCAATGCATAAAGATAGTAGGTGCTTTGAAAAAAATTAGCTATTTCATTTATAGTTCTAGCCAGCAACTATACTAGTGCTCTGTTTCTTTATGCCACAGTTTCACTTTATAAATATTAATTTTCTTAATCATTTCAGTAAACTAAAGGTGATTGCTCACATTCATACCATCTACAAAAATCTCAAAATGCTATTTGTGAAAGTTTTTCTTACTTAACCAACCCATTTGTAATTTCATTATTTGTTGATAATTAAGAAGGCATAAGGAACATATATGTTATTATAAATCTCAAAAGATTTAAGAAAGGTAGTCCTTCTGGATTGGTAGAGAAAGAGTATCCAAAAATCTTGTCCTCCCTAAAAGTAATAAGAACACTACTGAAGTTGCCCAGATTAACTCTGTCAGAATTCTGGGAATTAATAAAACTCTTGCAAAATTCCAAGGAGCATCCATTCAAGAAAAATGGCCAAATCTTGGTAAGAACAGCAAGCCTTGTGGGGTTTTAAATTGCTCTGTTCCCATCCTTTTCCCAGGCCCGTGGTAACCTTCAAAACCAGCAGCTTTGCACATGGTAGCTTGGAAAACCAGCAGCCTGGCAGCCACTGGACGGGAGAGAATACTTTTGTGGCTGCACTAATTCTCCAAATAAAAATGTTCCTATTTGACTTGTCTGGAATAGCCCCTGGAAAAACCCCATTAACAAGGCTTTCCTTTATACAACCTAACTCAGTGTTCACTCCATGGGAAAAGCCTTATTCACAAGATATTTGCATAAAAAATATTCAGCAGAAATTGTTAACCATAACAGCTGTCTGAGCAGCATTATCAGTTGAGGAATACAAGAGGCTGGCTAAAAATATTAAAAGAAGTATCAATAGAATGTTATGTCCATGGGGGGCTTTAAAAAGCTTTGACATATTCCTGGGTATCTAGAAGGTCGCTATCATTTTCAAGGCTGTAGAACTCACCGGGAAGGCCTGAAGGCTCTCATCTCTCAATTCTGTCAGAACTTGAAGCTCTGCATAGGTAGAAAGTGAACTCTAAGACAGCACTGTTAGCTACCAGAATTTTGATGGCATGCCCCAACACATGCACAAAGCTTCTTGGCAAAGGGTGGGAGATGCATTGACTCCAGGCATTTAAGGACCTCTCTGACTAATCCTTAACTAATGGAGCAGAGACTTCAGTGGCCACACATGACAAAGAATACAGGTTTTACAGAATTCATCCAGGGAAGCCATTAAAAAAGTATAGGACAGCAATAGCAACAACAAAAACAAAAACAATAATAAAGAGCAACAACAACCAGAAGACCTTGACAGGGATATGACTTCCAGAGTATCCTAGTTCTACTTTTAAAACGGAAAGGAATAGTAGGAAACAAATTAGATACCTTAGATTTAACAGACAAATTTCTAAAAAAGACACAAACCACTGAAATTGACTCATGGAAAAATAGAAAAATCTGAATAGACTGTTAACTAGTAAAGAGGATGAATTATTGAGAAACTTCCCCAAAGAAAATCTCAGATCCATATGACTTCATTGATAAATTCTATAAACTCATTAAGAAAAGATATAATATCCAATCCTTTACAAACTCTTTCATAAAACAGAAGAGGAAGGAATATTTCCCAACTCATTACGTGATGCCAGTATCACCTGGACTCCAAAGCAAAGACACCACAAGAAAACTGCAGAGCAATATCTCTTAAGAATATATTTATACAAAAATCAATCCTGAAAAAATTACTAGTAAACCAAATTTGGCAACAGAGAAAAATGATTATATATGATGACAAAATTATATCTATCCCAAGGTTCATTTAACATCTGTAAATCAAACAATGTAATATACTTTAACAGAATAATGAACAGCCACAAGTTCACATTAACAGATTCAAAAAAGCATAGTACAAAAAAAAACACCCTTTAATAATACAAAAACAATCAACAATCCAGGTATCTACTCAAAACCCACAGCTAACAAGACAAGGATCTGGTCTTGCCACTTCTATTCAACATTGTACTGAAGGAACCAGCCAGGGCAATTAGGCAAGATAAAGGAATAAATGACATCCAGATAGGAAGCAAAGCAGTAAGTTCATCTCTACTTTTGGATGAAATGATATGATATGTAGAAAATTATATGAATTCCACAGGAAAAAAAATTAGGATTAATAGATAAGTTCACCAAGGTTGCTGTATACAATATCAGTATATAAATATCAATTCTCTCTATATTGACAACAAACATTCCACAAATGAAATTACAAAAACATTAACATTTAAAATAGCATGAAAAATACAAAATACTAGGAATATAGTTAAAAGAAGTATAAGACTTGTCACTGGAAACTCCAAACTGTTATTGAAAGTAATTAAAGACCTAAATAATTCATCCATGTTTATGGATAAAAAACTTATTATTGCTAAGATGGCAATACTCCCCAAATGAATGTATAGATTCATCCAAACCCTCATCCAAATCTTAGCCATCTTTTTTACAGAAATCAGCAAGCTGATTCTAAAATTCATATGTAATGCAAGGAACCCAGGAAAACAATGTTCAAGGACTCACACTTTATGATTTCAAAACAGACTATGAAACTAGAGTAACCAAGAAGAGTATGGTACTAGTAAAACAACAGACATACTGATCAGTGCAACAGAATTGACAATCCCCAAATCAACCCTTCCATTTATGGTCAATTGACTATCTCAAGGATGCTGAGATAACTCTACGGAGAAAGAATCGTCTTTTTAAGAAGTGGTGCTAGAATAACGGGATAGCCACATGTAAGATACTGAAGATGGATTCTATCTACTACCATATACCAAAATTAATTCAAAATAGATCATAGACCATAATGTAAGTGCTAAAACGTTAAAACTCTTAGAAGTCAACATAAGAGTAAGACTTCACAACCTTAGGTTATGCCTTCTTTTTTTAGATATAAGCAAGAGCAGAAGCAATAAAAGGCAAAAATAGATAAACTGATCATCAAAATTAAAATATTTTATGCTTTAAAGGATGCCATCAAGAAAATGAAAAGACAACTAACAAAAGGGGAAAATAATATTTGCAGAACAATTTCATCCAGAATATACAGAGAACACTTACATCTCACACAAAAAAATAACTTAACTGTTGGACAAAGGATTTGAACCCTCATGCACTACTGGTGCCAATGTAAAATAATGCAGCCACTTTAAAACACAGTTTGGGGATTCCCTAATATGTTAACCATAGTGTTACCATATGGCCCAATGATTCCACTCCTGGGTGTATACCCAAGTTAATTGAAAACACATGTCCATGCAAAAACTTGTATGCAAATATTCATAGCAGCATTATTCATAACAGCATAGGGATGGCAACAAATCAAATGTTCACATTAACTGATGAATAGATGAACAAAATGTGGTATATCAATACACTGGAATATCATTCAGAAATTAAAAGAGGAATGAAGTGCTAATACATGCTACATGGATTAACTTTGTAAATACGCTAAATGAAAGAATCCTGTGCCCCAAATATATATTTCTTGATTACAACATATGTCTTATCTAGAATAGGCAAATCTATAAAGAAAGAAAGGAGATCAATGGTTGTCAGGGTGTTCTGGAGTTAAACAGGAATTAGGAGTGATTTCTGCCTCTGGCTGTTCTGGCTGTGGCTTTTTCTCACTGTGTCTGATTTTCATTACCTTATAAAGGACTGCAGTAATAGGATAAAGACCCATCCTGATTGAGATGGGCCACACCTTAACTGAAGGAACCCTATGAAAAGGTCCTATTTACAATGAGCTCACACCTACAGAAATGGATTAAGTTTAAGAACATGTTTTTCTGGGGTAGACAGCTCAAAACAACCACATCATAGGTGAGCTGCTGCCATTGATATACTGTCTCCCACCATACCCCACCAATTACTCATTGTATTCTTGGCAACACAGTCTTTACAAGGCACTCTTCTTATATCACCTAGGTGATGGTACATTACCTTGGAATTATCCACTGTAGTCCAGCTGTAAGTGTTTCTGAGACAAGAGCCATGAAGTTCTAATCATCTCCGTGTTTTCTGTGTTTTCAGGGTGCTAAATACATATTGTGTTCATCTTTTGGAGTGACATTCCCTAATATTAGACTCCACAGTGTTTCCAAATTGGAGGATCTCACTGAGAATAATGTTACAACTTAAAATTACCAAACGCATCAGAAAACTGAGTGAATGATGGTGGCCAATAAAACACCATTGTGGAAACTATAATATTAGTGGTAAAAATAATTTAAGATAAAACAGGTGAATAAATATATTAAAATCAAATACTGCATTTTAAAATTAAAGGTAAATTAAAGGTAAATGAAAGATAAATCAGGTATTAAACAGTATACTTCAGGAAACTGAAACAAGTCTTCGGGAAATGAAGAACAAAGTCACTGACATAGCCAGTGCAGGAAAAGGGTAACAGGTAAACCAGAAGATAGAGCTGAAGAAAGTATGAAATGCCAAATATAAAGAGATGGGACATATTAAAGGGAACTTTGGAAGCATGAAGCAAATGCTATAAAATTCTAATATGTATCTAATAGACTTTTCAGAAGAAAAATATTAGAGAAAAAGAGAGGAAACAGTTGAACAAATAATGGCTGAAATGCTTCCAGAAATCTTAAAAATATGAACCTGCTTCTACAATCATAGAGATGCCAAACATATTAAAACTTGTATTACCTATGCAAATTTCAAACCCCATAACATCAGTAGAAAGATAAACAACTTAGAGAAAAAAGTGATATTTAACCATAAAACATAATTAACCACAAAGAATGTCAACCAGACAAAAAGCAACTTCTCAGAAGCAAAGGAACATTATTTTCAAAATGCTGTTAAGATAAATAATTGTTCAGGTAGAATTCTATGCATAGGTTAATTATCATTAAAGAACAAGAATGAAATAAAGACATTCAGATAAAAAGCTACTCAAATATATTGTGACTAATAAGCTATTTCTGAAAGAAACTAACGCATGATGTATTTCAAGTTTAAGAAAAATTGAGGCAAAAGTTAGGAGTCAGATGCATGAAGAAAAAAGGTGAAACAAGGAAACTGAAAACATGTGGGTAAATCTATTAACAATTGACTGTTAAAGGTATATAAAAAGCAGCAATATTAAATGTTGTGGATAAAATCAAGGTGGAAATAAATAATAACATGTCAGAGAGGTAAAGGAATTAGAATTATCGAGCTTTAACATCTATGTACTTTCTGGTGGGAGAAGTATTGAGTAATTTTAGAGTTTATCAGGTATCCCTATCAAAATCCAAATGTTAACCACTAAAATTAGAAATGAAATATGTAACTTAAATAATTAGTGAAAAAGTGAGAAAAAGGAATAATAAAGAGTTAGATTAAAAGTATAAAATAATACAAAATAAATGCAACTAACATTAATAGTACCAGGAAATGTAAATAGAGTAAAATTGTTGGTTATTTGACAAAGATTCCAAAAAATATATATCTATAAGCCATTTATAATAAACATCTTAAAAAATATAGAGAATAGAATAAAAATAAAAAGAATGTAAAACCACTATTAAGCAGAATCTCACCAAAAAAAAAAAAAAAAAGTAGCGGTAGCCATGGCAATATTACACAAATAGATCTTTTGGGAAACAATATTAAGGATAAAGTTAGTTACCACATAATGACAAGTATGAGTTACTCACTAGTAAGCTAGAACTACTCTGAACTTGTGTAACATAACTCCATGTCTCAGAGAAATTAAAAGAAAAATGACAGAATTACAATGGTACGTTGATAAATATAATACTCATCTGAGAATTAAAACACCATTCTCAGTAATGAATTAAATGTCAAAATTAATAAATATATAATTTGAACCACATTTATTTAATGGGTATATATAAATATATAAAACTTTTTGATTGACAACTAATAAGGACCCATTTTTTTAAGAACCAATGGAACAGTTATGAAAAGAACTTTCACCCAGTCACAAGGCATTTTTCAAAAATTCCAACAAAAAAGAGTATTATCAAACATTTTTTTTTCCTAATTTCAATGAAATAATTATGCCAAAACCAGATAAATAACCTTCAAAAAATTAAAAAAACAAACTTCTAAGTAAATAAATTTTGATTTAAGGAAGAAATCCTAGGATATATCCAAAATCTATATAGTGTTCCCTTTCTTTTGAGCTCATTAAATGCCAAGTACTGTTGTAAGTGTTTTAAATTCATTATCACATTTGATCCCCATAACCCTGTGAGGTGCAACAGAATATATATTGAGCTGAAAATTAATATAAAAGCAACCAGTAGGAAAATTAAAAGATGCAAAGAATAGGAATACGAATAATCCTGAATGTCTAACAAAAATGTAGCTTATTTAGAGTTAAGGAAACAGCCCGTATTGTGTTTAGTAATTGGGCTATAATGGAGGACACATACACATTTTTATTCCCGTTACTGAGTGTTAATTATGTGTCTGGCACTGTTAAAACTGTTTTATATTCATTATGACATTTGATCCTTGTCTTAATTTGCAAGTTTGCTATGTCAAATACCACACGATGAGTTTAGTTTAAATAGTGGGAATTTATTCACTCACGGTTTTGACGTAGGAGAACTCCAAACTCGAGGCATCAGAAAGGCCATGCTTTCTCACCAAAGTCTATAATGTTCTGGAGCGCGTTGCTAGCAGTTCTCAGGTGCCTTGACTTATATTCCTGATTCCCGCCACCTGGCAATGTCCTCTCCCTTCTCTTCCAGTTTCCGTTGACTTCTGGCTTCCGGCTCCTCCCATGGCTTTCTTTGACTGATTTTTTTCTGCTTATAAAGGACTCTAGTAATCTGGATTAAAGTCCACTCTCACTTAATTGAGCCACACTTGAACTGAAATATCAGTTTCAAGAGATCCTATTCCCAACCACAGGAATGCAGATTAAGATGAAGAACATGTCTACATTGTGGTACATAATTCAATCTACCACAGCACTCATAATCTTGTAAACTATTTTAGAATATTTTTCACTGCTAGAAATGGAAAAAACTTAAACTGACTTAAACAGTAAGAGAATTGATTTGTTCACAGACCTGAACGTCTAGAAGGTCCAGGATTGACATAATCCAGGCTGTCAAACTCCATTTACACGTTTGTATATTTTGTCTTTTTCCATGTGTCAGCTTGGTAACAAAATGTTTGCAGCAGACCCCAACATCACTTCTCCTGACATCAAGAAGAGGGAAAAAATTGCTTGGAGAGCTTTCTAAGAAATGCCAGGAGGAACCTTCTTACTGTGGAGCGTCCAGCAATGTTCTCATCATTACTAACTGGCCCAACCTGTATCAGATGCCAATCCTCAACTAATCACTAACAAGGGAGATGTGGTTATAATTAGGCCAATAAACTCAGTCTCCTTAAGGATGGAAGTGAGATCAACTTCCATTGATTGGAAGGGGCTGTGAGGACCCTGAAGTCTGGTTAGGGAAGTGTTATGAGTGACTGGATGCCATGGAGGCATTCAAAACTGTCCTCTACAGGTGTGCACTGTTACTCACATTTTATAAATGAGACTTAATATCTTGCCTAAGGTCACTTTATTGATGGGGCTGAGGTTTGAAACTCAGTCTGTTTATGCAAGAAAATTTTCAGGAAGTAGTCTCAGAACCTACACTTTTGAGGGAGTGAAAAAAAAGCCTAAGGGTAGACAGATAAATTGTATTGCAAAGTTGTCCTGAGAGGAAGCAAAAGGATTTGGTTTTTATCGTTAAATGTAGAATGTCTCAAAGGGCAATTCACTTACAAGATTTCAGCAAGCCACACTTCAGGCAGCTGGAAGAAAGAGGGGTCATCTGAACTGCCTACAACTATGCTCCCCTCTGCACATAAGGAAACTTCTAATATTTTAAAATGAATTCAATGACATACATTAATCTTTTCTTCACTAGGCTAAATATCCAAGTCTTTTCTAACTATATTGTAATGTATTTCAGGAGAGAAAATACTTTGTATTTCTATTTCTTCATCACAGAGTTGAACGCAATCTGTACTCAAAGTCAATTTTATTCTGTTAAAGAATTCACAAATACTATGACACTCTTCACCTGAGCATTCTCCCTGATATTCCTGTTTAAAAAATCCTAACTATCCTTCAAGTCCTCTTACAAATATCACCATCTGCTTATAGTTTTTCCTAATTGATGGTGATCTATTTTTTCTTTTTTACTTCATACCATGTTTCTTTTATTACTATTATTCTGGTTTATTAAAGTTATAATTAGTATTTTGTCTGTATTTTAAGAGCAAAATACTTTATAGCTTGTGTAATAAAACATGTAAAGAATAGAAGCAAGGTTGCAATATGAAAGTAATAAAAGAAAAAATCTAAATATCACTACTCAGAATTAGCAATCATAAACTGAACATACTGTTGGAAGGATAAATATTTTTTTAAATAGAATATTTTAAAAGTTTCATGTTAACTAAAATTACATATAATGAAATGTAAAATCTTAAGTATACAGCTAAATGCAATTTTACATTGGTATATATCTTTGTATCCACAACCTATATCAAGATTTAAAGCAAGAAATAATTTAATTAAATGCAATTTAGGAAAACTAATTCAACATTTGAATTCAATGAAAAATAATAATTAAGTTATATTAAAAGATTTCCTGAACTTCAGAAACATATTTTCAACTCTAGAAATATTTTTTAAAGGCTGATTCTTAAGGCTACAAATAATAATGTTAGGATTAGAGTCATCATATTTCATAAACAATATTCCAGTTTTAGATGGATTCAAATGCAAACATGATATGAAAGAAGAAAACATTGATACTCTCATGCTTATTCTTAAGTCCCCTCTTCTCTGTAATATTGTTAGTTTTATTATTCATATTATTACACATTCTTTTTTTAACATTTATATTCTGTAACAAAACTATAATGCCCACAAATATCCAGTAATTTTTTTTATTTGTGAATGGACTTAAGTCACCTTTATGCTCATATTACCTAGGTTTTTCTATTCCTGAACTATTAATATCTTCTTTTTCGGCTGGGTTTTCCCAACCAGCATTTTTTCCAAAAAGTGCTTATGAGAGATGTATTCCCTGAGTTTCATCATGTTAGCTTATATTTGTCTGTTGACTTTATATTGCTTGAAATTCTGGAGGGTTTTATACTATAATTTTTAATCACCCATTCTTTTCTTCAGAACGTATAAAACATTGCTCTGTGTTTTCTGACAATAAAGTTGCTTTTAAGAAATGTAATGTCAGTCTGATTTCCCTTCTTTTTAGGCTATTTACATTGTTTTGCCTGGATGTCTGAAAAATATTTTCTTCACTCTTGAAAACTAATAATTTAGCCAGGAAATGTCATGTTGTTGAACATTTCAGTAATGAATATATTTTATATAATACTTATGGCTAATCCAATAAAGGGCTTTTATATTTCCTTCCATGTCCATACTTCTCACCACTTTGTCATTTTGTTTTATTATTATCATGTATACATGGATTTAGTAATACCTTAATTTGGGGGAAATGTTTTTATATTGTAACTTTGGAAATTATTTCTTTTCTATTTATCAGGTGTATAATATTTAGGTGTACCAATTATTCTTAATTTGATCATATTTTCCTCTATATTTATTAACTTCTGGTTTTATTTGTCATTTAAAATTTTATTTTATTTTATTTTATTTTGCATACCAAGCAAGTAAAAATCCAATTGTATCTGATCCTAACCTTTATTCTTCTGCAGATTGACTGGGATTTGGGTGATCTGTACTGAACCTGACAGGGAAATCTCTGACCCCTGGGTTTGTTATCCTCCTCCTGGGTCTAGTATAATATGAGGCAAGTCCTGCTCGTGGTGAAGTCAAGAAGCACAAGAGAGCAAGCAGAAACGTGCAAGACCCTAATGCCTAGGCTCAAAACTGGCACACTTAAATTTCTTTCTAATTCTATTGCACAAAGACTATTCAATCCAAAGAGAATCAGAAAATTAACTCTGCCCCTTCAGTGATGGGAATTGCAAACCCAAGAGCGGTTACAGGAGAAGGTGAATAGGAGCCCATGATGCATGGCTCATGGATCAGATTCGTCATGGAATATTTTCCTCTATATTGTCTGTGATTAAATTTTGTCATTTCTCTGTCTAATTCAAATTCTATTCCTTATTGTTTTTTATTGTTTCATCAGTCATGATCCTATTGTCTATGTTGTGTCTTTTCTTCTAATTTTGTTGTTTTTGTGATCATTTTGAATTCCTATATTATCAAGCCCATGTCCTTATTAAGTTGTTTTCCAGCTTGAAACATACACAGAGAATTTACTCCTATTCTTCGGATTTGTGTGTGTATGGGGGGGAGGGGGTTCAGCTGAAGCTATGTATAGGATTGGCCAATCTAAAAATGTCCACAATATTTTTAAATGACCTTTATCTATATCCCCCCTCTTTATTAGGGTATGTGTCCCATGTCCAAAAGAACATTCTTAGTTTTTGTATCCACACATTCAAATTTATGCCATGAAATAGGTATGCAATCATAGAGGACTAGACAAAATATGGGTATAAATATAATTAGTCATCTATTAATTTATTTTCCTAAGAATATTGACACATTATATGCCCTATTACAATTCAAGTGCATTTTAATATTTCTTCCTTGAGTTTAAATCTTTATTTTCACACTAGCCAACAGTATTGATTGGCATCCAAAGAATTATGCACAGAGGATAGTTTTCTTTATTTTAAATTATTTTAAATAATGTGCACATAAATATACATATATACATATATATGTACATATACATATATGCACACACACAAGACAGTCAAAAAAGGGTATAAATGTGAATGTATTTCTATTATAGGGCTGGGATAAATAGCAAAATCATAGACATAATAGTATGAATATTTAATAATAATTGTCTAGATTTTAATTGCTATATTTGGTTAAAGCTGAACAAATATTTAGGAGATTTGAGATCATACTTTGAGGCAAGAAATGCCAATAAGTGTCCAAACCTGGTGTGGAAATTAGGAATAACCTACTGAGCTTATTTTGCATTCTGTGTTTGAAGTGTTATTACATTTGGGTACATATACTTGTAAACAAAGCCAATAATTCTTGGTTAGAATGTAAATTTTTTAAAAGTTTCCCAAAAGTTTGTGTCTGGTTTGAATAGAAGTCAGAATCATTGACATGTTCAGCTACTGAATCAAACAAGTGTTGGAATAATTTAATCTTTTTAAATGATATAATAATAATGTTCTCATTTTCTTAAAACTAATGCTGCTGTTAACAAATCCCCAAATTTATGGTCATGCCTGAAGTCCTAAATAACTGGGTGAGAGAAAAAGACATTGGAGCAATATCTTGTGCTTAGACAGTAAAAATCTGCTATACCACAAATACTCACATATTTAGTCAAAAAGAAATAGAGACTTTCTTCAGAGCACACAGTGTGAGCTTTTAACAACAGAGAGTGACATGTTTCATGCTACTTGGGCTTCTCTTTTGCTTACAGAACAAAAAAATATATATATTTTGAAATCATCCAAGTGTTATCCGTGGTCAGTTATCAATTATAAATGAACAAAACACTTATTTTAATATAACCATCATGTGTGTGTGTTTGTATTTGTATAGACACATATATAGTTTTGAGATTTTTAGAGGCAACTATCAGATAAATGGATTTAAGGAGGAGAAAGAGCGCTCTGCAGGGTAATGCCAATAGGGCATTCAAATATTGGGCCTTCCTAGCTCTTCTTAGCATCAAGCAGGTCACTGTTAATACTACATTTCGTCATGAATGTATACTTCAAAGACATGGATAAAACTCTATAAAATTCAGCTTTTCTTTATATCACCAGTAGGGTGAGTAGTCCATGCAGTAACTATTGAGTTCTTTGACAATGATAGTGCATGGAACAAAAAGAGATTCCAAGAGCTATAATGTATAGAAAGTATTTCAATTTGTTGCAAGTTGTTCCAAATTTTCAAATAAAGTGAAGAAAATCTGAACTTTTTTACAGGAGGGAAAATATAACAATATTTTAAAAATTAAGGAAACTTATTGGAAGTATTTACTGGATCTTTTTTTTTTAATCCAGAAGAACAATGAAACATAACTGATGAAAAGGGGAAGAGTCTATTATCTCTTTCTGGCTTGACACAAACCATGTACAATTTTTGTGACACTAATTTTAAAAAAGCAAAGCACTACTTACAAGTATTCTGTTCTTAGTTAATATTTTTTTAATGAGGAGGAATGGACATTTCAGAAACATACATTCTGATAAGAGTTTAATTGGAATCTAAGGGTTTTATCACCAAATTTGATTTTTACTCCGCCAGGAGTAATCTGCCTCCAAAGTACAAACTATGAGATTTATACTATTGATATCATATATACACACATAGTTTTTTGCATTTAATTTTTGGTTGTTTACCATTACGTTAGTTTCTTGCTACATGAAAACTATATTCCAAACTGAGTTTCAAGTTTCAGCTGAATACAGAATGTGGTTTTTATAATAAAAAATTGGCCCAATTTGAATGTTGAGGAATGATTTTTGAGGACTGGACTATTGTAATTTTACATTTGTTATTTGTTTTTGACAGCAGAGCCAAATAAAGTTGCTTTGTTTAAATAAAAATGATGTCTTTTTGTCCTCACCAATATCATTCGCACAGCTCCTCTGAATTATCAGAATCAGACATTTAGATTTAGTATTCTCATTCCACACCCAGACGTGGGAATCTCCCACTGGTGTTCGGCCTCATAGTGCCCTCCCAGACAGCAGGCTGTGCTCCTTAGCTAACTGCTCTCCCCACATCTGTTCCACATTGGTATTTTCTGTGTTCCCTTCCCACAGAAAATTTCTAGATTGCACCTAGATCATTCCAAATAATCTAATGTACACCAAGGTATAAGGATTTAATGTATTAGGACTTCAGTGTATTACTGCTGCTGGTGAATTTGAATTCCTTCATTCAAAGGATAAAAACTTGAATGTATTAGCTGCTGCAGGCTAAGAAGAGAAAGAAAGAAAAAAACAACTTTAGCAGGGAACCATTTAGTTTTCAAATTACATATAATTTGACCTCACATATACATGAACTCTTTGAGTGAGTATATACACAAGAATCATATAAAGATATTCTGGAAAATTTGCAATGCCCTATCTTCAAAATTTGATTTAACTTTAGAAAAACAGGTAGAATATGCAAGTATGCACACATACTTATTTTCATTGCTAGAACATGTATTCTTTATATGCCTTCCAGTTTAATCACTCATATCCTTCATTGAACTGATTAGAGTGATTAGTTTAAGAATATTACATTAGTGCAATATCTCACCCTCATTTCTTGGTTTTCTGAAGAATGTTAAGCAGAATAAGAAAAAATTATGATCTGATTCTTCCTT
This sequence comes from Choloepus didactylus, assembly GCF_015220235.1. Classification (NCBI taxonomy): domain Eukaryota; kingdom Metazoa; phylum Chordata; class Mammalia; order Pilosa; family Megalonychidae; genus Choloepus; species Choloepus didactylus. The sequence goes on from NC_051318.1 coordinate 52,245,798, forward strand.
GCAAATACAGTATTTTCTGAGTAATTTAATACATGGGCTATAACGGTGGTTCATTAATATATTTAAAAATTAAATTTTCAGATTCTATTCCAATGCTAACATTCTAATAAGATTCCTCTTCTTGCTCAGGTTGTCCTGTATCTTCATTATTCCTGGCAGTATAATAAAAGATGAAGATGGATGGAGTTCTGTAGTATTGGGATATTGGAACCCAGGACCTCAAAGTGGTTTTTGTTTTGGCCACTCTAAATGGAGACTTCATAATTATATAAAAAAAAATTTAGTCTCCTTATATACACATATATGCATATATATGTGTGCACATATGTACATACATAAATAAATACATGTATGTGTTTATGTACATATATGTATGCATGGCTGTGTGTACAGAATGAGAGAGAGAGAGAGAGAGACAATCTTTTATATTGACCAGCTCAGGGACCTATTGCATGTTTAAGTTTAAACTTCCTGGACTGAAGGAATCAGCTGTGGTAAATTACATGCAGTCCAATTCCCAGTCAAAATGTCTTAATTTAGACATAATCAAAGGCTTTTGTCAGCATTGGAGAACAATCCTCTATCAGTCATCCTCCATGGTGGGGATAAAAATATCAAATTCTCTGTTTAATATCTCTCAGAAAAAAGATTTGTGCAAAAATAATACATATGACAAAGCATTAATAAATTCTTAAAACAGCAAAGGGAGTTGACACTCTAATCAGGAAAGTGCCTAATACTTCTGGGAGTATCAATTTACCTGACTCATCAAAACAATTTAAAAGTAGTCATGATTCAGGAAAATTAAAAATAAATCTATGTGCTTGATTAACATTACATTAAAGTGATAGAGAATTCAAAGCAACAGACTTCAGAAAATACATAAATCTCCTTTTTTTTAAACACAGAATAAAAGTTACCCAGAAAAGAAAATATCCATTTTTTAATTTCTTCATCTTCATTTACTCATTCATTTGATATTTTAGAATGAATATCAGAAACAGACACTGCTTTCAGGCTATACTCTTGCTATAATGCACTAATTTGGCACTCTGCTATGTATTATTTTACATTCATACAACAACTGGGTTTTTGAATATGAACAGATTCTGGTAGTATACAGCAATGGGATGATTAAATTTTCTTTTAAAGGGTCCTATACTCACTTTTAAACTGAAGAGTCTAGGCCAGTGATTCTCAAACTAGGAGACATTTTGCCCCAGGGAACATATGGCAATGTCTGAAGACATTTCTGATCATCATATCTGGGGATGCTACTTTATCAAGTGGTTAGAGTGCAGAGCTGCTATTAAACATCCAAACATCCTACAATGCACAGGACAGCGCTCATAACAAAGAATTATTTGGTCCAATATCTCAATGTTGGAGAAATTGAGAAACTATGGTCTAGGCAATATGTAAGTAGAAAAGCATAACTTAACGTTTGGGGTTTTTTTCCTGAAAGAAAGATGACCAGCTTTTCTCCCTTAATTAATTGTGGGCTTGGGGTTATTAAGAGCTCATTTCCCTTTCCTGAACCATTCATGGGTAAAATCAATTAATATAAAAATGCATACAAATATAGATGCATTTACATTTTTATATCAAAAACTAAAATTTAGATAAATGAAATAATAGAATATTATTATTAATATCTCCTACAGTTTAAAGGATAAAAACTTATCTTATGTTTCCTGGAAAAAATACCAACTCATTCTAAGCAAATGAAGTTGAGAGAGTGTAAAACATATAGGACTGAGAATACAGTGACTACTGATTTTCTAAATGCATTTCATTTGACTATTGTGGATCATTCTAAATTGATTTTAAATGAAATAGAAGTGTTTGAATATAGCATTTTACATATAAATCTGTATAATTTCATTGGCATTTCACTAACAGATAATAAATGGAAAAGACTACATTAACAACAGGTTATATGTATTGTCATAAATGTTACTAATTACAGGTTTGTTCTTTCATAGGTATGAACGTTTTGAAGTTGTGAAGTCATCTAAATAATGCCTTAGAAACTAAGGTGAAGACAAGATTTATTCAAATACTACACAATCAATAATTAATTATGGCAATATTTAGCATTTGCAAAATATGAATCAGATTTGCTTTTATATAATCTGAAACCCTCAAGCATATTACATTATATATTTATTTTATTAAAAGGATTCACTTTTTATTGACCACTTTTGAAAAGCAGAAATCATTTTCCTCCAAGAAAACTTTAGATAACTGTTTTCTATGTAATAATGTTTGCTATATAAATGAATTTCGGATGAGCAAAATGAAGACAGAATCACTAACCATATCTACCCAGGGAAATGTAATGATATAATTTTAATTGAATATCATTTAAAATTGTTTTTTTATATGCCTAAATACTGTTTTGAAAAAGTGAATTAGCACTGTATCTATGTATCTGTTTTTTCATTCAATAATTACAAAGAATATTTTAATGAATTAAATATTTTAAAAAATTCTATATTATATTTTAGGACACTAATATTAAATATGACATAATTTCAAATAAGAATTTTAAAACCTTCATATTAGTATTTCTAAATTATTTTCTAAAAAATAATTATATTTACTACCAAATATGAAATGTGCCATCCCCCAATAAGATTCTGTTCATTTATCCAATAAAACTTAGACTTTAGAAATCCTGAATAAAACAAAATATTGTAGAATATGAGTTGGTGTTTGTGTTTACTTGTCTGTTCCTCTGAATATGTAAAGAGTCATCTGATGGATCAGTTTTACCTGACATGTGTATGAAAAATAGTTTTCTGATGGGTTAAATTTACCTGAGATTATTGATTATGTTAGGAAATTGTTTATAAATAATTTTCTTAGTCATTTAAATGTATAGGAAGAATCAATTTGATGGTGTATCTGCATAATCTTAATATAGAAAATAAAACTGTCCCTCCTGAAGACTTCATTTCTCCAACACAATTTTTCTTTTTTTTTCCATTTTGGTAGCTAGCATAAACTCTGCATAGCTACCATTATGTAGGCTGGGTTATTCTGAAGTTAATGCATGGAGACATTATGCCACCTGAATTGCTCAACTTTAAAGATTCCTGTCTCTCAGTTTCAGTGTCATGCTTCCAACCCTATTCTTTTTTATTTTTCCTTCTTGAACTAAAGAAAGGTATCTGAACATCCCACTGAGTGAGAACAGCTCACTTTCCACGTTCAAGTAAAGCATATTTCGCATGAAGTAGGAAGATGTGGGAGAAGACCTTAGTATTTGGTTGTCGTGCTTTTGAGTCTTAGAGATAGTTATCCTCCACTGATTTATTTCAATCTTCTAAATAAACTGATATTTAAATCTTTTGTGTTTATTTTAATCCACTCCAATTTAAGATGAATGGGTCAGTGGACATTCATTCCATTTAAAATTATGCCTGATAAAAAATAAAAGTAACTCTGTATTATTATAGAATTCTTATATTAGCTGTGTTTTGTAGCATTTTTTGAAGTCTTATGTCAGGCTTAATCATATCTATTATTTTATGAATGAAATACAATATAGAAACAAGCCATCTCTCCTCCATGTTCCACATCTTCATTTCTAATACTAGAGGTTGTAGAGGGAGAATATTTTTCACATCAGAGTTATGAATGAAGAGATTTTTTTATGATTTTAAAAGAGCTAGATATTTAAAGATGAAGAAACTAAGAACAAAAATATTTCCAGGAGAAAATCAAGGTTTGATTTATGGAATCACCAACTATTACATAACTTGGGAATTTATTTTTTCAAAAGACAAAACATGGAAATGGAAAATTATGCCCTGGATATTTCGTACATTTTCAAACCCAAACAATATTAATACAGCATTGAAATGTGCATGTTTTCATTTGATCAAGCAGTATTTTTCTTGCAGATGAAAGGAAACTTGTTTCTTTCTGATTTCCTAAGAATATAACTGCTTAATTTCTATGTAACAAGTAAACAATGGAGTTTTGCTTTCGTGGAAACTCAGATATTTATTTATTTAAGTACACAATTTAAAATCCTAGAAGCACTGCAGCAAAACTGTTTTACAATCTCACCTATAACTTCTAGTGATGTTCTGTTAAAATTTAGATTTTTTAACAAAGCTCTAATTTGTCATAGGTATCTGTCTTCATCTCTTTATACTGCAGCCATTCCAACTGAGTTATATATCACTTCACCCATGGGTTACCGTGACAACCTCATACCTGGTCCCTACTAGCAATTGCAACCTGAATCTTCCAGAAAGCAAATTCAAAAAGAAGGAGTAGTTTCTAAACTCCCAGGATTTTGTTCCCTCTTTTTGGTGTCTTCCAGGTTAAAACAAAAACAAAGACAAACAAACAAACAAAAGAATGAAAGGTAAATATCTGATCTAGTTTCATCAGTAACGAGAGTCTTCTCTACATGGAAATATTTATACTTTGAGAGAGACATCTTAAGAGGGTGCTAACATAACACATGAACAGGCCTGTGCAATAAGCACAAATTTTTAGCAGGTGATGAAAATTTGCTCCAGTCTACTACTTTGGGAGAAGAAAACTTGGATCTACAGTCATTTAAAGTTCCAAATAAAAGAGTATTAAATCAATGTAATGGGAATTTTAAGGGTGCTTTGCAAATGAAAAATCATGTCTTTATTTTTATTTATTGTTATGTGAATCATCTACAGTTTCATGAGATCACTCAAATAGTTCCATTTAAAATTCAAATGTCTTGACATGCAGATTTCTGCTCTTTGTAATTCACCTTAATAGTTTTCAAAGGAAATGCACCCAATTTCCCTTGAAATCCAACGTTTGTATTTATTTTTAAATTAAATATATGAGCAAAATTATATAGTTAATTTAATCTCTCTATATTCTAACACCACTTTTTATAATAATAAATATTTTCATAAATATAGTTTTAGGAGAGCAGATAATCTACCTCCCCATTTTTTTTTAAACTGCAGGTCATAGATGAGATACTAATGGCTATGGATTAAGAGTAGTTGTTTTGGGATGATAGAAGTTCATGCCTTTTTCTCATGTGGAGAGAGTCTAACCAGGTATAACATGGAGTAGAAACAGGAACTAGGCTGGATCTGTTTTGTAGTAAGGGAATTTTGCCCAAAATAATAACATTATGAATACCTGAAAGTTCCCAATAATTCACAGCTTTTGAGCCAGTATTTTTCAATCTCAAATGTACATTAGATTCAATGGAAGCCTTTACAAACCACTAATGCCTTCCTAATATTTGTAAAAAGCACCTCCCTAATATTACCTGTCAATTGCAATAACCATCTAGAGCATAGACTGACTGTTTAACATATAGCAACAGGAAAATAATATCCTTTGAAATTTGGTTTTAAAAATCAAACTTCATTTTCTGGGATGTCAATAGCTTCAAACATTTTACAGTTTCTGTAAGATTTTCCATAATTTAAAAGGACTCTTCATAAAAAATTTGTGATTTAATCAATGCAGATAGATATAATCAATTACTAAATTGATGTCTATATGCTAAAATATGCTAATTTTATCCCAGAATTTACTACAACTATTTAATCTTTGAAATACCCCTATCCCCATTCTCTGATCAATCAGTAGTTAGCATTTCCTATATTATTTTGAAGATACTTTATCACTGTCTTTTCAGATATTTATGCTGAGGACATAACAGAAAAATAGAGTGCTTTTAAAAATGTTTACTTATAATTTATTCCCTATTCCCTATATCCATGAGACAATATAAAGACTTCATGTCCCAGGTAATTAAAAATGCATGGGTGTGTTTGTGTGTGAATTCATTTCATTTTCTTAATCTTTCATCCCCAGACATTAAGTAAACAGTATTCACTGATCTATGCTTTTATGATAGAATGACTACCTAATTAATTGCTCATCCCAGATGACATTATTATGTAATCTTAAACTTAAAATCAGTGATTCTAAATATCTAAATGAAATGCTGATATCAGGCTACCAATTAATTCATGGGCTATTTTTGTTGGTGACCTGTCTTTGACATATAGTACTCAGCCTAGCCTAGAGATAGGGCAAATGTAATTTACCACAAAGTTACATCACTATCAGTGTTTTATAATTTAATGAATACAAAAATTAGCTGTGCCATTATATTTTTAAGGACATTTTTTGGTTAAAGACATAAGACAATATGTGCAAAAGTAAAATAAGAAGTAAAAAAGACTTTACTCCAGATATTTATTACTCAATGAATGTCTCCCACTTGATGAGATCAGTGCCTTCTGGCCCCTTCATCCTTTTCTTGTATCAAAACTATTCATTAAGAAAGAATTGGGTGCCGATCACTAAAACTCAATGTTGAATATAATAACCTGATAATTATATAGTCTTGTAGCAGAAAAGTACTTTAGCAACCATTTAGGCAAACTGAGCACCTTCCATTTGTTAAGTACTAACTTTGAAACAGGCAATATAAACATAAAAGAGATTAACTTCCTGCAGAGGTATTTTATTTATTTTTTTAGCATAAATTTTATAAATTGTGAGAAAAAGTATATTGTTTCCTTTAAAAGTGTTGTGCATATGATGTGTTGGGGAGAAAGGAAGCACCTTTCTATACTGCATGAAACAATAACCAATACGAGGAGCCTCCTCCTCTTTCCTCTTCTAGTTTTCCTCTTTATGAACTAGTAGCTATCCCTTCAGTAAATCTGATGAGTTAGCAGCTGTGTTTATATTGAGACATAGAGCACGTGTATAGGAGAGAATGGGGTTAAACCAAGTGAAAATTTGCCTCTTGCACTTATGAATGAGGCCAGTGTTATGTCAAGAGCAAACTGCGGCAGTGGTCTGCCCCAGGTCCAGGAAATAAGGGGGTGTATTTCTATAGAAAATTTGTAAATAATAATGAAACTGACTGAAATTCAGTTTACTCTGTATTATCCCATGGAACAGCAATTCTAAACAATACTAGTGAAAATTCTCATTGTCAGCATTACTTTCCTGACCATTATTATTGTTCATTTTACTTCACACTTATTACTGAAAATAAGTTTATCATCTATAGGGGAGTGATATAAAAAGTATTTTACAGAACAGGCAGTATATGAGCTCAATTTCCTTATCTTTGTTTATATCACTTTCCCACTATCTCCCCAGAATATTCTGCCCATTAAATTCTGCCTGTGATTTCCAAGTTTGAATGCAATTCTTACTTAAACTATTTTCTGATTGACTATTGCATTGAACTATCTGTTTTTCCTCTCTAAATCTTGACACTGTTTTGGTTAATATTACTCATTCTCAACTTACGTAACATACCTTCTTTTGGTTATGGTTGTTTAAGCCTATTTTCAGCATATCTGTAAACAATGGAAGGACAGAACTATGCATACTACCATCTTTGTATTCCTATAGAATCTATAGGGCTTTACACATTTTGTACATTCAAAATTCATTGTATATTTTAGTTATATGGGTTTGCAAAAAGCAAAAAGAACATGATTCCTATCCAGAGACATAAAGCAGTGCTACCAAAAATGTCAAATATCATGAGAGGCATTTGAAGTACATTATTTCACTTTCTTCTCCTAACTATTGGGGCTAAGTACTATTGTATCATTGTTGAAGTTAAGATGATATAAATGGGAATATGTTACATTCCTGTGGTGGCATAAAATAAGGAAAATTCAGCATATTATCCTAGATATATATTTTAAGAGCTAGACTAGGGATATCTATGGAAAAATACACAATGTATTTTTCCTTCTAGGGTGGTGCATATGGTATTTATCTGCATTTGAGAAAATATTTCAATCATAGTTCATTCAAAAGAAAAATGTAGCCACATCTATGTTGCATTAGTTCCTAATTTATCTTCTCCAGTTATCAAAATATTAGGGATTACCTTTTTGTTTTTTCCTGACAAGATTTGATATATAGCATGTAGCATTCTTGGAAAATACATTTTAATGTCCAATATTCACCACCTCATAACATGGCTTTGAGTTATTATTGAAAAGGGACTTTATGCTCTTCCCAACTTTCTATTGGTTTGCTATTTCAAGAAATTGCTAGATTATTTTCCATTTTTGAATAACAAAGGAAACTTCATAAAATGTTTTTAAATAACACAAAATCATCATGACCCAGAAAAAAATCATAGGTATGAAGATAGCCTTCTTTCAAGTACCTATTGCTGAATGATTTTGACACAGTTTAGAAGTTTTGTAAATAAACAGTAGCTGAAAGAATACAGAGGATGGGACATTAACCTAGAACACAGTCTGAAGATGGTCAGCCGTGGAGCCTGAAAGTCGGGTTTCTTGCCTCAAAATATAAATGAATTTTCTTGGATTCTATTCAAACCACATTACAAAATAAACTTTATTTTATGAAATACCTTTTGAATTGCACTAAGCATATTCATTTGGCTTTTTAAAAAGAGCATTGGCATAGAGACAATGTTTTTCTATCAAATTAAAGTCTGACTCATACTTTACCAAGAAAAAGTGTGGATTTTGAAGTATTCCTTTTTTAAACCATTGTCTGCATATTTTCCTCCTAACATAAAAATCATTTCTACCAGGCATAAATAGATGAACAGCCAGATTACATCTTAGACTTTCAAAAAATAATGGCATTTTTTTTCCTGAGAATAGTATTTTTTTACTTTTAGGTTTCTTTCAAAAGCATAAAAAAGCACCCCCCAAAATTCATGTTTTTAATATTAAATAGAAATTTATCTGTGACTTCTGTTGAATAAGTCTGTTGTTACTATTCCCGATGTCACATATTTGGAAAATGAGGACTTCATGTGTCAGACCCATTTCTGGTATTGCTTGGCCATTATAAACAACTCAGGAGAGAGAATTGTGGGAAGATGGCCGAGTAGGAAGCACCAGGAATCAGTCACCCCACCAAAACAACTATTGGATCAGCAGGAACTGTCTGAATCAACTATTTTGAAACTCCAGTGTCTAGTGGAACATTGTTCAGCATCCAGGGAGGAGCAGGAGGAAGAGTCTGGTAAATTGCAATAAATACCATTACTTCAGATCTCTGGTGGCCGGATCTGAGGGCAGCCATTTTTCCAACCCCCACAAAGGCAGCAGAGCAATCTTAAAGACTCCTAAAGAGGAAACTTCCTCAAAACTGTTGAAAACAGTGGCATGGTTGCATTAACCAGGCAAGTGCTGAGTCAAGAAAATACAGCTTCAAAAGCCAACGAAGCAGGTCCTGGCATCCTTGCTGGCTCTTCCCCCTCCCCCTCCACAGTGCAGGGTGAAGCCAGCTTGTGATCCCACTGTGGGTCCTTGGCCCAGTTCCAGAAGGAGCAGAGTGGCCCCTGTGTGCATACTGAGGTGTATGTATATCAGCGCCAATCTGCTGAGTGGAAGTCTGAGAGACTGAGGTGGGGAACCTATCTCAGGCTGGGGCTCACTCTCTTAAAATCTGTCTTGAGGCAAAGAAGCTGCTTGCAGACAGCTGGGACAGTGTGAGAAACAATTGAGTTGAAGTGACCTTGGGCAAAGGACTACTTACATTAAGTCACACAAGAGAGCACCCAGGAGTGGGAGGAAGTCTATGTCAAAGGGAGAAGAGGGGTATTTACTCCAACTCATAACAGGGAATTCCTGAGGACTAGCAAGCGTAAGCCCAAGAAAAGAAGCAGTCTACCTGGCTCTAGCTCAACAGGCTCAGGTAAGACAGAGAGGACTCTGCACTTCCAATTTCCCTCAGGCTGATCTTCTGGATAGGAGGACTAAGCTCTAAAGAAAACTACCAGCCAAAGCAAAGCCAATTTGCCAAGACAGTGAAAGGTGTGTTTGTCTTGGTTGTTTTGCTTTGATTAACTCCTGATATTCAAGAAAATCTCTGTCAGGTCACTAGCTGGATACAAAATTAAGGAACAGACCATTCAGGCACTAAATCCCAGAGTTAACACTTTAAAATATCAACATCACAGTGTGCAGTAAAAGATTACAAGACAACCAAAGAAACAGGAAATGATGGCCTACCCAAAGGAAAACACTAAAAATCCAGATGTCATCAATGAAAAGGACCAGATATTGGATTTTCCAGACAAAGACATTTTAAAAAATGATCCCTAATATGCTCAAGGAGATAAAAGAAAACATGGAGAAAGAATGAAAAGATGTGAGGAAAACAATGAATGTACAATAAAGACTTTCTATCAAAAATGAGGTGAGATTAAAACATTACCAGATATGTGAATATATCTCAATAAATCTGAATTTTAAAAAAAGTTATCAGATTTACAAAAGCTGAGGGAGTTCAATACCAATAGATCTACCCTACAAAAAGCTGAGAGAGTTCTTTAGACTGAATGGAAAGTACATTAGACTGTTGTTAAAAGCAGCATAAAGAAATACAGACCTAGAGTAAAGGTAACCATATAGGTATTGTAAATGTCAGTAGTATTGTATTGTATTTTTTGTTTTGCAACTCCACTTCTTTCAACTTAGGTGTATTAAAATGCAAGCGCATAAAAAATAATGATAAATTTTTGGTTTTGTACTTTCAATGTACAAAGATATAATTTGTAAAAAGTACCCAAAAAAAGTACTGAAATCAAGGTGGTAGCTAATCAAATATGATTGTAATAAATTTAGGACATCTAAAATCCATTCTAGATGAATTGTGACTATAAATATAAATATAAAATCTAATGAATAAAGCTGATAGAACACAGGAGAGTCTCTTTACAACATGAGACTAGGCATAGGTTTTTTAAACCACGGACCAAATTGCCACATCTGAAGGAAAAAAACAGTAAATTAGGCCTCATTAAAGTTTAAAACTTCTATTCATCAAAAGACCACAAAGGGAGTAAACATGCAAGTCAAATCACAAGGTGGGAAATGAAATTGCCTCTCATACATCTAACAAGACTTCGTATGCTCAATATATTAAGAACTCCTACAAATCATTGAGAAAAAGGAAGATGACTCCATTTGAGAAAATGGACTGAGGGCTTGAACAGTAGTTTCACTAACAATATATGCAAGTGGACAATAAGCAGCTGAAAAGATGGAAAACTTAATTAGTCCTCAGGTAAACCTAATTCAAAACAAAACACCATGTTCCACAGCCACCAGAATTGCTTACAATATAAAGATTTACAATTTGAAGTGTGCTTGGGAATACTGTATAGAGAAGCTTGAACTCTCGGTCACTGCAGGGTAACGTAAATTAACACAACCATTCTGGAGAACTCTTTAGCGGTATCTACCAAAGCTGAATATACACAAGTCCTAACAATTCCACTTGTCATATACTCAACAGAAATGTGTGCATAAAATCATGAATAGACTAGAATGTTCATAGTAGCTTTATTCATAATGGCTTCAATGTGGAAACTGCCCAAATGTTTGGGAACAACTGAGTAAAAAATTCATGGTGTAATAATATAGTGGAGTAATGAAAACATATTGTAATGAGGATGGACAAACTAGAAATACAGACAACATAATTATTGAATCTCAGACATATTATTGAGTGAATGAAGCCAGATATACAGAAAATACGTAATGTGATTTTATATAAAGTTCAGAACTCATCTGAACTAATCTTTTATTTGGACTATCAGGGTAGTCTATAGCATTCAGCGAGAGGTAATGATGGGGTGATACATCATGAGGCACATTTCCAGACACAAGTAAATTTCTATTATTTGATCTGGGGACTAGTGGCATGGTTGAGCTCACTTAGCAAAAATTCTTTGTGCTCTACATTTATGGCTGGTGGTCATTTTTAAGTATATCATACTCAAGAAAATTTTAAAATATTGAATGAGTCAAGAATCTGTGTATTTGTTATTAAGAATATTTTAAATCTAGGATATCTGACCTTGCTTTCAATTCCAGATTTAATAGACAATGCTTTCAAAACTTTGCTGCAGTTTACTTCAAATTAAGTTTAAAAGATAATAAACTTGTTCTAATTCCTGGTGACAAAAACAAAATACAATTTAAATAAAAGACAATGTATTCCTTTGCACTTACTTTCTTTAAATTTCATTTGCCATTTGCAATTGGTATGCTTTGCCATGTTTTTAAACTCTACTATTCTCATCACTATTATTGATTTTAAGTTCTTTCTATTTGATTATGCTTTATTGTTTTAATTTCTTCATGACTGCTGTCTTCTTTTTATATATCTATGAAAAACATGAAGTGAAATTCATTCTTACAATATTTATATTAGTTTATAAAGGCAATAGAAATGTAATGACCTCTTAGGATAAACAAACTAGTTAACAAAATTAATTTCATTTTATGCCCATGTTCAGACACACCTTTATAAAATCTGGAGACTATATCAGAAAAACATTCAGTGTCGGGAAACATTTTTCTTTGAGTTTTCTAATCATTCTGAAATACATTCCCAAGTTTTCAAATCATAGATTACTGGGAACACAAATAGTAATACTCGGTCCCAAGTGACCCTCTTCCTTGTAAATTACGCATTGGCTTTGCCTAATTTCATGTTTTAATCAGTTTGTATTGGATTTGAATAATAGCAAAGATAAAGTTTCCAAACGTAATGGTGACTGTGTGGGATTCTGAGATACAGCAATCATTATATAAAAGGAATATTTTAATTCCCACCAAAATTATTTCTACAATGTAACTAGTGGCTTATAATCCATCTTTGCTTCCAAGTAGCCATGGAGTCCTATGTTACCACATGACTACTTGATTACAAGTTTCTTGACTGTAAAACAAAAATTCTAATGTTAATGAAATAAGTAAATTGTCCTAGGTAAACGAAAGTTATTATTATTTGATTTGTATTGAGAGGACTATATTTTATAGAGTCACCTCCAGACATATAAATATATGGATATTATATTATTCAGGGGCTTGATATTCAACATCTTCCACTAGTAAAATATAAATAAAATGGATTTCTCCTGTAGTTTCATAAAAAATTAAAAATAATGGTGAATTAAACTAGTTGGCATTTCTCTTAATAATTTATTTCATTTTCTAAGTTTTGGAATTTCTCTACCTTGTATAATTCACTAAACAATTATTCTCTTTACTTAAGGTTTTAAATTTATCTCTTATTTAAAAGGGATTTTATTTTGAAAAACTATGTAGGTTAATATTTTTTCATATATTTGAAAAATTAAACCACCACTACTATTTGAATAATATTTTCCTTCTGGAATGCCCATTTTTACAGCATGCATTAGACATTTCATCAGCACATATATTTTGGAACAGGTACTCATGCAGACCTAGGCTATGTAGTACTAATGGATAAAAGTGTCTGTGATCATAGAGTTTGTATTTTCTTATGAAAATGTTGAGAATACACACCTAAAAAAGATATGTAATATGGTAATTAGTAAATAAAATTGTGAAATAAATGAAGGTAAGGCAGAAGGAAAGTGATGGAAGTTCTATTTTATATATGGTCATCAAGGAAGACCTCTTTGACATGATTGCATTTAAGCAGAAGATTGGAGTTAGTTTTTGCAGTTTTTTTTTTTTTTTATTATGTTTGTAGTTTCTTTATTCACATAAGAGTACAAAAGTGTTCTAATTTCTGCAATTTTATAATCTGACTTAATGTTTAGCAGTGTTAATTCTTTCATACATTTATTTTTTAAATAGTCTCCTTGTTATTTTTTGTTGTAATTTTACTGAGCCCTCTAGTGAATATAAGCACACATACAAAATGAGATTTAAATAGAATTACAATAATTTAATATTTAATTTGCAATACACTAACTTATTTTACAGCACTTAATCTTTATATTCAGAAACAAAGGATCCTTTCCCATTTATTCAATGGGAAATTATTTCATAAAAGAATGTGATAGATATTCTTTTGTATCTTGTAATGAAAGTTTCTCTCATATTTACAGTCATATTTATTCTATTCATTTTATATTTTTGCTTCTATAATAAATAAATATGCTTTTTTATTTCTTATGAGCTATTCCTGCTACATAGAAATTCGGGTTTTCTTGTATGCTTATCTTAAATACTGACACCTTGCTGAATTTACTAGTTTTATTGGATTTCTCTATTTTTTCCCTCCTGTAGTGTTCTATGCATGCAATTATATACTTGTGTGCCTATGCATGTGTGTGTATTTGTGTGTTTATGTATGTATGTGTATGTGTGTATGTATAGGTGTATATATATTTATATGTGTGTACACATAAACATATGTATTGTATATATATGCATACATTTTATGTCATTGCACTCCTAGATCTTCTAAAACAATATTAATTGCCATATTGAGAATTTTTGTTTGGTTCTTACTTGTTCTGTTCTTATATATTGCTATAAGACTTTTATTCAGTATGTACATAGTCCTCAGAAAATAACAAAGCACTCTAGCTATGTAAGTCTTCTTAACTGCAATATCCCTTTAAATGAAATATCCTTGAATATTCTTTTCTAGCTGACCCTGGTTTCTTATATCATTCACCTGCATGTGTAATTTTTGGAGTTCATGTCCTATTTCCTACCTGCCACCTGGATATGGAAACATTAGCTTTTTAATTTGATTCCCAATACACACTTAGTTGCAAAGCACTTTATATTCTGATTCTATTTCATTTGCCTCTGTTGGCCATGCTGTCCTATCAAGCTTTCGCTCTGAGACTCGACTTTGTATAACCCCATTCAACCAATATTGTGAAACCATGAAGGATAAGAAAATATGTTCTATTTTTTGTTGAAAGGCTAGTTGGAATTTTTGTATCAATTATACAATAATTATTAACTTGGTATTTGTTCTTGGTGAATAGACAAATTGCATTTTATTATCTTTCATAGAATGTTATTTGATAGAAGTGACAATTATAATGAATCATCCAAAATATTGGGTATGACAAATGGTATATTAAAAATTCAAGCCATGATGAGCCTTGTGTCCCTATCCCTAAGGCAATTCAAGAGGGAGAAACATCAGCGTCAATTTAAGACCTTATTTAGCACATTTCAGTGATTTCTGGTGCTTTGTAAGTTCTTTCTGAACCTTGGGGAATAACACTCGAGGTAAGCTCATGTTGTCTTAGTCCTACGTGGAACCTCTCTACTTTGTACAAGTGGCCATTTTTTCTTTCCTCTCTTCTTTTTAAAGGTACAGAAAATATATAGCAATTGATGTCAATCTTATTTTATTTTTGCCACCATTTGTCACACTGTATCAGACTGATTCCTTTTTAAAGCTTAGGTAATTGCACTCAGGTGTAATTTTTTTTCCAGACTCCTCCCCAGAGGAGGAGCTTATGTATCCAAGTGAGTTGGCATGACTGTTTCTCTTGCTGATCCTTAAATTTACAATTTATATCAGTTTGGTCCTGGTTGTATGACACGCTTGAGTGAAATAATGAGATTTTGACATCTAAGAATGGAATCATCTGGATTTCTAATGGTAGTTGCAGAGAGATGTGCTGAGTCATCATCTAAGAAGCTCAATAATATATCCTATGTTGCATTATTACTGCTAAGATTTCATATGCCATGTATGATGGTTAATTGTATCTGTCAGCTTGGCTAGGTTATGGTGTCTTGTTTGGTCACACAAGTCTAGATGTTGCTGTGGAGGTAATTTGTAGTTGGCCTTAGCATCTACAATCAGTTGACTCTAAGTAGAAGAGATTACCCCGGATAATGTGGGTTGGCCTCATTATTCAGTTGGAGGCCTTAAAGACAAAAAAAAAAAAAGGGAGGGGGGTCCAAGAATAAGAGGAAATTCTACCTCAATAGAACCCCCTCTAATTTGTTCTGAATTCCCAGCCTTCTGGTCTCTCCTATGGATTTTGGACTCAAGAATTTAACAATTCTTACCAGAATTTCCAGCTTTCCCTAAGATATTCAGATGCAAGACTTAAAAATTACTTTTACCAGAATTTCACTGCCCTGTGGAATTCAGCTTGCTCTACAGAATTCAGACTTTTCAGCCCCTACAATTGCATGAGCCAATTCTTTATAAAAAAAAGTCTATACACATGCATATATCATGTTGGTTCTGTTTCTCTGGAGTAACTTAACTGATATATACCAAGTATAAAGAGTGCTAAGTGTTCCAATTACCTTGATCAGTAATAAGAACACCTAATCTATAAAACCTTTAATTTATTTTTCAGAATAAAGTCATCATTGTTAAACAACCAAAAGCAGCATGCATAATTTCAAAATCCATCCATCCATCTATTTTCGAAAATAAAGTCATACTTTCTAAATCTTGATTGCATTAAAAATGTTCAGTCAAAACAGTAAGATAAATAAATAATAGAAAATTCATTGAAAAAATTTTAAGTATATCTAGTTAGACCATTGTATTATTCAGGGATCTCTAGAGAAATAGAAATGGCAGGATGTATAAATAAAAATTTAAATATACTGAAAGATTTACCATAGGAATTGGCTCACATGACCACAGGGTTAACAAGCCAAATTCCTCGGGCAGGCAACAAGGTAGAAAAGTTGAAGTTGCATTCCCCAGGAGATACTGGTTGAATGATGAAGAGGTAGAAATTTTTCTTTCTTCTAGTTTATTGGAAGAGGAAACTGCCCTCACTGCTAAAGACAATCTCCTTTGTGAAATGTAGATACAATCACCCTTAGATGCATTCAACTGACTATAGATGTCAATCCCTCTATGAAACCTTCACAGTAGCAATCAGGCCAATGTTTGCTTGACAAAACAACTAGACACTATAACCTAGCCAAACTGACCACATGAAATTAACCATCACAACATTGTTTCTGGATTTGCAAATAAATGACATGTTTATTCAGCAACTCACATAGCTTTTATTTATCATTTTCCTCATTTCCTCTATTGAACTTATGGGGCTATTATGAGAAAGCATAAAAGCAACTGATAATTATTATACAAATAAAAAGTATAGAAAACTGTTCAGTGTGTCTTGGTAGAACAGATCCAAAATGGACTATCATCTAGAAAAAGAATGACTGGCACTACTGATCCAGCCACACAGTTCACATATGAACAAGATTCCAAGTTTGTCTGCTGATCTCCTCCTCAATGCCTACATTCAGATATCTAATAGAAATATCAAAATTAATATGTCCATTATTGAACCCCTGGTCTCTTCCCATAACCAGCTTCATTCCTCCATCAGCAGATTAATCCACTTTAGTTAATGACAGTTGTATTGACTTTATTTACAAAATATATTCATAACATACCCACTTTTCGTATTTTCACTGCTAGCACCATAGGCTAAGCTACATCATTATCTGTCACCTGGTTTACTGCAAATACCTCCTAACTGTCCCTTTAACTCTTGCCCTATCACCCTACAAATATATTCTCAAAATAGCAGCCACAGGGCCCCACATATATGGCTCACCATATATCCTAGAGTAAAAATAAAAGATTCTCACAAATGCCCCAAATTTCCCATCACTAGTTTTCTGACCTCCTTTCTTACTGTTTTCCCTTTCAATCATTATGCTCCAGCCACACTGGCCATCAAGCTATCCCGAGAAAACATGGGCCTTTTTGCACTGTCTTTTTAGATTGATGTTTATGCTATTCTCTCCAGATACCCACATGACTCCATCTCTCACCTCCTTCAATCCTTTGCAAAATTAACTTCAACATATCTGGACCACTCTATTTAAAATTGCGCCAGCTTCCCTGCTCCAGTACTTCTCTTATCCTGCTTTACTTTTCTCCATAACATTTACTATCTTCTATCAAACAGTATAATTTGCTTTCTCCCTCAACTAGAATATGAGCTCCATGAGGATTGGGATTTTCACTGCTGTTTGCTGAGAGCCTACAATGTGCTCACACAAATAAATATTTGTTTAATAAGTGAAGAAATGAATTATTTTTACACTGCCTAAAATGACAGAATTCAATGAATTTGTTAATGATGTATATTGTGAGTCATCTTATCTGGAAATAGTGTTGGAATTTTCTGAAACTGACTTATACTATTTAAAAATTGATTCAAACCTAGAGATAATTAATTGTCGCTATTTACAATCATTTGCTTTAGGGATAGGCTAAGAAGGAGACCATGTTGGGAAAACTGAATCCCTACATCACTGCTAAATCAATATTTATAGAACATCATAGGGCCATGGTAACCTTCTTAATTATTCTTATAAATAAAATGAAGAACATTCTCAATCTAGGCCCAATACAACATCTCAAAATGAAAGAAGTATGTGTCTCTCTTTTGGAAATATGAACATAAGTTTTCATATTTCTTATAAATATAGATATGTATTTTTATCTATTTTAGCTTTTCATTTATTTTATTATGCATTATAATCCATAAGCAATTATAAATATGTGTAAAGTTTTGAACCAGGCATCAATATAATTCACTTCCTTTCATTTATTAGTATCTACATAAAAATAAATATACCTCTAGGAAAAGGAAATACCATTGTGTCTATCTCTTTCATAATGCCTACTCTTATTATGTATTTTCAAAAGGTAATTTTCAATTTAACAAGTGTATTTTACAGATGGTTTTCTTTTCTACCAAATATATTTATCTGTTACATAGACATGACTGGAAAACAGCCCATAAATTCACACATCAGGATCTCTGTCATTACAGAGGCAAAAGTGGATGGAAATATTTTCCCTATTTTCAATTTCTTACCTAGTTTCTTACTTTTTAATTGATTTAGCTAGCCTATATTCACCAGTTGGTTTAAAAGTAATTATTAATTTTAGCTGCTATCATGTAATCTTTTAAATTAAGTTCTGTTTTACTCCAAATAATGGATATATAACTTTATTCTGTAATTAGAGTAATAATAAAATAAAATAAATACATTGTAGTTTTATGTCAATTAATTTCATTTGAAATATATTAATGGCATAAAAAGGTTAATAAATATAGTCCCTGACTGTAAGAAGCTAATAGATTCCAATGTGAATTTTTAAAGCTTTTTTCTTCTTGTATTCATTAGTTAATTAGGATTTTGAAATATGAATTTCTTATCTCTCAATTTGTGGGATATTAACAATTCATTTTCAATAAGTACATAGTAACAAATATTGTTACAGTATAACTTTAACATAATGTACAAATCTTGGAAAGTTACTTTATAATCTCTAATGTCTTTTATGTGAAATTTTAGTGCTTTTATCTTTTTGTTTCTGATACTTACATCATGAATTGTTTATGAGAACTCATTAAAAAATAGATATCATAGCTATAAGTGTAGAAATCAGCATTGTGAGTGTAATTTTATGAACAAACTGAACTATGATTGTCATTAAAAGCTGTATTTCACAGAAAACCTGTTCTGAATAAAAGGTCTCAAATATGGGGCTGATTTGGAGAAATTTATCATACTATTTTGTATACTTTTTTTTACTTTCCAGAGTCTCATCTGGATGTTAATTTCAGGTGATGGTTTACAGCTTTAGCAGGAAGACAAGATTGTCAGTGTTCCAACAATTTTACCAAGCAAAATCATACAAAAAAATGATATATACTACCAAAATTATTCCAGGAGTTCTTAAAGAATTGTACAGAGTAAAAATCAAGAGCAGTTAAATATAGCCTGCCAGATAAAAATATAGGGAAAAAGATTTGGGAAGTACATAATAACAGTGCTTGTTCACTCTTGGTTTTAGTACTTTAAAAAAAAAAACAGATTGCAAAGAAAAGTTCTAAATGATATCCCTCCATATGAGATCTGTTTTATATTAATTATATTTGTTTATCTGCTTATTGTTCTACATTTAATTTTCCATTCAGGAATATAAGCAATCCGTGATTATACACAGACAGAAAAGGAAAATTTATTATATCCAACATTATATGCATGGCCTAAATATAAAATACCAATTTTTTTACACTTACTTTTTATACTTCAAGTTAACTGGAAATTCAGAAGAAAAAGAAACCCAGAAAAACACTACATTTTAATGGAAAATAAACCCCACATGTAACTCTTACATATAACAAAATTATTAGTCTGCAAAACCTAAGTATAAATGTTGACAAGAGATCTTCACTTCACAATGGCAAAGCCAGTAATTGTAAAGTGAAAAATCCTTTCACTAGATAAAACACCTTGTTCTCAATGTGAAAAAGATGAATCAACTTGGTCATCATATTTATTTGACAAAAGTATGGTATATATTCAAAGTTCATATTTGTCTTTGTACTTTTATTTAGACAGTGTTTCCTACAAAGTATGATTTTGCCTCTCTCAAAGCCCATCTAAAGACAAAAATCTTCAATGATGTTATGGGGAAAAATGCAATTTTCAATCTTAAAAATGAAAAATCTCTCTCTATATATATACATTAATTGTTATATGTATATGTCTATGTTCCAGGTCCTCTTATAAGTATTTTACAACCAGTGCTATGACATTTAATTATTCCTCACATAAACATGGGAAAAAGATACTATAAAAACACCCAAAATGAAAAAAAATACATACATCAACACCTTATTACTCTATTAGAGTAAATAGCTGCATGGCACTGTGGAAAAGAATATATAACCTAGCACAAAGTAGATAACAAATAAGAATTTAATGAATGAACACAATCTAGGAATGCAGATAATGATGGCCAAGTTCTGATTTTTCCTCCAAATAATTACTAAATGTGCATCCAGGGATAATTCAATTAACATATTTTTGCCTCAGTTTTCTAGTCAGTAAAGTAGGTTTTTAAATTGTCCTGTATTGATCACAGAGTTTGTGTGAGATCTAATTTGAGATGTTGTTAAATTGTAAGATAGCAGAGTGTTCTTGTAATTATTTTTAAAAATGAATTAACTTCAGGGGGCAAAGATTTTAGTGTTATGTTAAAAAAGACTTTGTGTGAAACAGAAGTAACCAAAGTCCAAGGAATACATTAAGGCTGTCCTAATTACTGCCTGAAAGAAAAAAATAAATAAATGGGATCAGTTTCATATGCTGCAATACAATTGTGGGAAAATACTTTAACATGTACAAGAAGCATTGGGGAAATATATTTACTGGCAATCTCCTTCAAAATTTTTGTCTAACAATTAAATGATTAAAAATACTCTCTAAAGAGATAAAACAACTTCAAACATCCAAACTTAAAACTATTATTATCATTATTAAAATCAACACTGTTTGTCTTGGAGGGTTCATTTTCCTGTCTTATATGTAGCAAAATATTGATTTAGACTTTCACAAACCTTTCCTTACATCTATTTGCTTATTCCTAGATTCCTAATTTATTTTTCCCAATAGACCCATAGAAAATTTAGTATGGCTGGCATAATTGTACTATATTTCTTTCATAGTTGTTGTTGCAAAATTTGCATGGGGATATATTTTGGGGGAGGAGAGTTTCAAAAGAATGATTCTATACCACAGTTCCAAGTTGCCACAATAAAGTATAAAAAAAGAAAAGGTTAGGTAATTTGTGAGAAATAAAGTATGTAAAGAATGTACAACTGTATATTTTTTGATTTTGTGAATTTTTAAGGATTAGTGGTATCTGAGAATGACACAGGATACTTTTACAGCTTTACTTTTTTTCTAATATTATTTCTTGAAATAATTTACAACTTACAGGACATTTTCAAAAATAATACAAACTTCATGCAGAGAATGCCAACATAACCCACTTCCAAAGATACCCAGATCCACCAGTTTTAGCCTTTTGCCATGTTTGCAGTATCATTCTGGCTATCTGTCTATCTATCTGTCATCTCTCTATTCATTTGTTTGTCTATATAAATTATTTGTCTGTCAATCTACTTATCTGTTTTCTGAACATTAGAGAATAGATTGCATATATCATGTACCTTCAACACATAACACTTCCATATACATTTACTAAGAATAAGAATATTCACAAGTTCAAGAAATTTAACATTGATATAAAGGTCACAGATTATATTACAATTTTTCATATGTCCCAATAATATCCTTTTGAGCCCTTTCTCCTCCATTGTTAGATCCTATCCAGGATCACATTTGCACTTGTCACTGTCTTCTTAGTTGCTCTTTCATTTTTATAAATTGTGGAAGCATATATAAAATACAAATTTTCCCATCACAACCACTCCCAAGCATACTGTTGAGTGGAATTAATCACATCCACATTCTTGTGCTACCGTCACCACCATCCATCACTAGAATGTTTCCACCACACCAATCAGAAAACCTCCACCCATTACGCATTAATCCCCAATCCCTAATATCATAAATCTATAAAAATCTCATTTGGTTTGATACAAACTTACCTTGAGTAGCATACACAGACTATGTCCCATAACCACACATCCTCCCACCTTTTTGTAGTTCCTGTCATAAATTACATATTAATACATTATGATCCATTGATAAATCATTTTTATACATTTGTATTTTAGATTCTGTAGGAAGTAAATTAGTGGTTACAAGCCAAAAGTACAATAGCACTAGCATTCACATTTACCCATGTTGCTACCTTTATCAGAGATCTTTATATCTTCATGTGGCTTCAATCTGTTGTCTGTTGTTCTTTCCTTTCAACCAGCAGAACTCCCTTTAGCATTTCTTGTAGAGCCAATTTAGTGGTGACAAACTCCCTCAGTTTTTGTTTATCTGGGAATACCTTAATCTCTTCTGCATTTTGAAAGACAGTTTTGTCAATTTTTTTTTCCTTTCAAGACTTTAAATATGTCATCTCATTATCTTCTTGCCTTCATGATTGCCAATGAGAAATCAGCATTTAATATTATTGAGGGCCCCTTGTTTATGACACATGGCTTCTATCTTGTAGCATTCATAATTATCTCTTTATCTTCGTCATTTAACAGTTTGACTATAATATGTTATGGTTTGAATCTATTTGGGTTTATCCTATTTGGAGTTTGTTGAGCTTACTGGATGTGCATATTCGTGTCTTTAATTATGGGAAGTTGTCAGCCATTATTTCTTTGAATATTTTCACGATCCCATTATCACATTACATATATTGTTTTGCTTGCTGGTGTACTACAGGTTCTTCAAATTCTGTTCACATTTCTTCCTTCTTCCTTCCTTCTGCTCCTCAGACTGAATTATTTCAATTGTCCTATCTTCAAGTTCATTGATTCTTTTTTTCTGCCAGCTCCAATTTGCTGTTGAAACCCTCCACGGAATTTTTTATTTTCCATTAGCTCTGTTTGGTTCATTTTCATTATTTTTATCTCTTCATTGATATTTTCTTTATGTTGATCTATAGTTTTCCAAATGTCCTTTAGTTCCTCGTCCATGTTTTCCTTTTGCACTTTGAGTATATTTAGGACCATTTTGAAAAAATCTTTTTTCTGGTTATCCTAACTGATGATTCTAAAGCTTTATCTTGTTCTTTTGTATGGGCCATCACTCCTGTTTCTTTTTTAATCTTTGGTTGTAACCTGTTCATTTCGATATTTCAACATGCTATCTCTGGAATTTAGACTCTGAGGTGTCTATCCCTTAAGATTGTATCCAACTAGTGTTTTTACAGAGATTTTCTTGATTGTCAGGTGGTAACAGAAAAGAAGGAAGGAAGGGAGGGAGGGAGGGAAGGAAGGAAGGGAGGAAGGGAGGGAAGGAAGGAAGGAAGGAAGGAAGGAAGGAAGGAAGGAAGGAAGGAAGGGAGAGGGGAGGGGAGGGGAGGAAAGGAAAAGAAAAGACACTTCCCAGTCTTGCAGAATGGCCTGGGGGAGCTTAACTATGCACTGAGTTTAGAGAACATCCTAAGGCAAACACATTGGGATTCACCAGTCCTTGCTGTGCATGTATCTAGTCCTGGCCTGTGGTAGGAATTCCCCAGTTTACATATATACGAATGTCCATATTCCCCTAGAAAACAAGTGTTTCTTCACATCCCAGGCACTATACCGTACTTCCCACAGCAAACAAACCTTTATCCTCAGGCAGCTGCAATTTGTGTTCTATTGTGTTTGATAGTATAGCTTGGTGAGCGGTCTCTAAAGGCAGGGCAAGTTCTGGGATGGTAAGCCTGTGACCATAGTTATGGCGCACTTATTAAGGCTACCTCCAAGCAGATTTGCACAGATATACCTGCTCCCAGTATGTGTGCTCTGGAAACAGGTACAGGGATCTGACTGGGAGCATGGGATGGCTCTACACCTGGCTGGTGAGGGATGGGGCAGGAACCAGCAAAGGCACCATGAGATCCTACCATATTTAATTTGCCTTTTTCTTGATTTGGGACTTGCAAATCCTTCAGTTGTTTTCTTGAGCTTTGAGAAAGATGTTTCTGCCAGCAGTGCATATTGTTCAAAGCTTCTGGGGTGGACATAGCCCAGGAGTGTCTCACAATACCATCTCGATCAGGGCAGACTATGATTTTACTGACATGTGACTTTTGAGCACCTTCGAAACCTGCTGCAACTCTCTATTTACCTTTTCAAAATCAAGACTGTTGAGAAGTCTGCACTATTTTTTAAACACATTATTGATTTAGTTTTCTATCTCAATGTCTTTAAAGTTAAGCATTTTACATTGGTTATATGCTTAAGTTATATACTTACATTTATATCAAGTAGACAAAATAGGCAGTTTATTTTAAATCAAACTTTTATTCTGAGAATGTGTCTACTATGATTTGTGTAGAACACTGACTGAATTTTATTACAAGATACTGAAGCATGTGGAGTTAAAGGAACTTATATTTTAGAAGTGTAATTATACTATCCCTATTGATTTAGCATTTCTATATCATGCATATTTCAGCAAGTGCTAATATATGAAAATAATACAAATGTATGTATGTGATTCAAAAATTGGATTCCATGTGTTACCAGTTTTAGAATAAGCCAATCACAATCAACTATAGTTTTCTCTATAGTTTTTATTTTCTTATATATCTTTTCTCAGTAGCAAACAAATGGAAAATAGAAATGTTTAAGGAATTATGTCATAGAAAGGAGTAAAGAGCATAAACAATATAAAAATAGAAGAAATATAAAATGAAAAATAACAGTAATAACATATAAAGTAAGGATGCTTTTACATACCATAAATTGAAAAATTTGAAACTGTAGGTCATATACTTATTTGTGTCGTGTTTATTCATACTATGTTCAAATATTGTTTCTTCTCTTTGCTAAAGAAGACCTATGTCACCTAATATATGTTGATCTTCCTCCTTCCTCCTGATCCTCCTACTCTTGTACTACTAGCTCGACTGCAACTAACTGCTGCTACTGGTACTGCTGCTACTTCTGCTACTGCCTCTGCCACTCTTAGTACACTGCTATTTCTAAGTCTATTACTATTTATAAAG
This sequence comes from Choloepus didactylus, assembly GCF_015220235.1. Lineage (NCBI taxonomy): Eukaryota > Metazoa > Chordata > Mammalia > Pilosa > Megalonychidae > Choloepus > Choloepus didactylus. Next base: position 52,271,055 of record NC_051318.1, read on the forward strand.
CTACTTTGTAGTAAAAAATATACTATGTAACACAAGGGGCTAGTATATATTTTTTACATAGTTTCCTTTTATATATCTTAATTAACTACTAAATTAAGTTTTATTAAGACAGGCATTGCAGTCTATCTTTTATAATTCTAAAACTTTAAGTATCCAGATAGGGAAAATTTGCAAAAATTAAGTATTGCCTTACCCCAAATGTTGCTTTATAATCAGTCATTATGTTGATTCAGGAAATTTCTCCCACAAAACAGCTTTATCCAATAAACATGTTGAACTTGGATGATACATCTTGGAAGTTACAAAACTAAAAATGGAAGAAAGTGAACATACTTAAGAGGAATTACAATAGTCAAGTTCATGTGAATGCAAAATAAACCTACATAATGTTTGAGCCAAGCAATTAGAGATTTTTGGTTTTATTTCTTACAATGGTTAGTGCTACTACCTAACAAATAGCACTGGTTTCACAGAAATTTTAATCTGTATTTTTAGTCATATGGTTATTTTTTGACTTCCCAGTGTTTGCAGAGTAGTAGTATTGTCTGAGCATTGAGCATTTTTACATAGATAATAATAAAAACATACTATGTATAAATTCTATGGGCTTATAAATTTTATTAAAATTATAACATTTTCCCAATGTATTTTCCTTTTAACCAAGATGATGATTAAAATGTCTAACATATTTTAATGTTAAACCTATACAGCTTATCAATAAAAATCCCTCTTTTGTAATAGCATAATTTCTTTAGTCATATATACTATTTGACATTATTATGCCAGTCTAAAATCTTAAATCTCCAGTCTAATTTTATGGAGTATTGTGAGTTTTAATTTAGTAATTTTATTTTATTCATGGGTCTTTAAATTTAGGATGAGGCTATGTATATTATCAACTTGAATTGAAATAGGATTCAATATTAAGTAGAAAATTAGTCAAAAGAAAAAACATTAAGATTTATCATTTTATCCATTGAAAAAGAAACTAATAATATAATAATATGTACTCAAAGGGAAAAATACTTAAACATAAAAGCAAAGGTTTCTGGCAAAATGTAAATAGGAAATAATTAGTTGGAAATATTACAAATTAAAGGATAGTATACCATCATTAATATTATAAAATAATATTGATACCACTATTAACTATTTATTCTATTCTGACACTGAACCAAGTTCTTTCTATATAATATCACAATTACCAAAATTCATCCTTCAACCAAAATCTTTATGTCATCATATCTCTTTCATAGACGAAATACCTAAATTACTTGTCCAATATTAAACAGTCATTGACAGAGCAAAGCTTAAACTCAAGTCCATCTGACTCAAGATTGTATGATTATAAACAATTATGATACTTCATCTAAGTCCATAATTATGCTAATACTCTTATTTCTATCGATATCTACATATTTATGTCCATATTTATAACATGTATTTGTGTGTGCACATGCATATTCATTTACATCTATACCAACGGTATATATTTAAGTTATATGGTTTATGTTATCCTTCTCTAAATACAAATTAATGAGGGGAATATTATGTAAATATTATGTAAAAAATGAAAATAACGTTTCTTTCTATTTTGCATCTCCTGTTCAATAGTACCATGCATCTATTTTTATGGGTATAGCTTGTTTTGATTGAAATTGAAAAAGAAATGAACGTATATTGATAATTTTCACAAATCTATCAATCAATTCTCTAATTTTAGTTGTCTTATCTGACCGCAATATTTAGACTGTTGAATACCAACTTCCCCATGAAATGCTTTACTCCCCAATTTATCCCATTATCTCGCTCACAGCACCTTCTCAATTTACTTTGCTGTTTATCTCCTCTGAGGTGAAACCTAAGGGTTCAGGGCCTCAGTGTGCTGCGATCATTTGTCTTTTACTCACTCATTTCTATATTAGTAAGAGATGCAATCAAACAATTTCACATATACACAAAAATAGGACACCCACATACATTATACACATGTATATGTAATCATTAATTTCTTATGTCATTAAGATTTTTAATTTAATCTCCTTAAATTCATGTTATGTTGTATGATTCTCAGTAGTTGCCCATATTTTTCTTAATATAGAATATTGAAACTTTACACTTGGAAATAAAAAACAGACAGGGAGAGAGAAATATGTGCACAATAGCTTTGTACCTGAATTAAATAGGTACCACTTACAATGGAATATCATCTGTAGCAATAGAAAATGTTCACAATGTGTGTGTGTGTGTGTGTGTGTGTGTGTGTGTGTGTGTGTGTTGTGTCAATACAGCAGGCATGGACAACATATATATATATTGTTGACAAATTTTCCCAAAGCTACAGGCTTAAAAATTTTATTATAACTAATAGTTTTATAGATAGAACTTGAGTAGGGGAGAATTTCCAGCATAGTAAACTCGGGGTTGTTGGATTTCTTATATGGTGTCACAGGGCTCCCAGAGGTAGCCTTTCAAAAATTATTAATGCTCTCCTAAAACCTACATCCAGAATAATTTCTTTCCTTGAGCAGTCCAAATGCAGAGACTGAGGGAGGTAGAGATATGAAGTCCCTGATTTTTGGCCTTTCTCGGACAACTCCAGTGAGCATACTATAACTCCCCACCAGGGTGGCTGAGGATTCATCATAGTTGTACTCCTTCCTCTGCACAATATTGTTTCACCCTTCTTCTTTTCACAGGTGTTGATACTAACAAAAATTTTGTGCATACCACTCTCTTACTGTCTGCTTCCAGAGAACTTAACTTTAAAGAAATATCAACTTGAAAATGTTACCTCCTCCCTAGACTCAATAGCAAACTGTGACTCAGAATATTAAAGTTATTTGCAAGTGTCATGAAAATTCAGAAAGTCTCAATTATCTATCTTAGAATGTCCTTGGTCTTTACTGAAAAATTTGTAAAATTCTAATCATTTGTGCTTGGAGAAATCATAAGTAGATGGAGAAACATATTCTGTCTCTGGATTGAACAATGCCATATCACAAATACATCAATTAATATCTAGAATATGTTAAATAAATCCAAGGTAGGCAAGCAGATGAGAAAGATAACAATTTCAGAGCCCAAAGGGAATTTAAGCAGTAGTAGCAATTCCGGAAAAAAATCTGATGGTACTTTTTGAAAATTCTTATGTATCTTTATTATTGTATAAAACCATTTCTGAGTATATGTTCCCATAGAAACTCAAAAAAATTCCATAAATTGATGTGAACAAAGATTTTTCTCACAGCAGATTTACAAAGACAGGAATCTAGAGGTAATATATCTGTCCATCACTAGGAGAACACATAAGAGGAATGGGTTTATGCCGTATATTTGAATACTTGTAGCATTTAAAAATGATGAAGTACAAGACATATAGCTACTTAGTTATATCTTAAAATATATGATGTTTATTGTAAAAGTAAGAAATAAATCGAGATCGTACAAGATTTATGTAAAGTAAAACTGTATACACAACTAACACTACATATTCTTTAAAATGAATACATATGCAAAGACATATTAAAACCCAAAAAAGTAGGTTCCATTGGAAAGAAAATGCTATTGAGTGAGAAACAACAGGGATTTTGTCCAGACTGATGATTACTATAACAAACAGTAATAAATAATTAAATTTTTATCAAGGTATAAATTAGCCAACAAATCAACACATGAAATAAAGCAAACCACACAATATACAAATACTAATATTAAAACTTAAGTATACAATAAAATAACAGGAAGAAAATGGTATTTTTTTATTCATCCCATGTGAATATTTATTGAATCCCACACACTGAAATTACTTTTGGCAAGGGGATGAATTCAAGTCACCAAGAATCTGATTCAGTAACAGAAGCTGGCTTTGCATTTTGCCTTTTCCTTTTAGTCATTACTATTATTTTTTTTAACATCAGAACCATTTTTAGAACCTATTGTTCTTCAATAAGTTAGTTTTTAGATAAACACTGATGCATGAAATTGAATCATGTTTTCCTCAGGGATTCATTCTCTGTATCACTAGCTGTGTTCCAATCCACACAGTCAGAATAGAATTGGTCAAGTAAATGTTGAGAATTTAGAAATATATAAAATATGTGAAAAAAATATAATAAAATCTATGTAGTTAAAGCATACCTTGAATATGTTTTCTGAAAAAATTTAATGAGTAAATACATGTAATTTTTTAAAAGTTACATTATTTTTGGAAGTTGCGTATAATAAATGATACATAATGAGGCAATGGAAAATTATGCATTTTTAATTAATAAGAATATCTGTAAATATTTGTAAAGATAAGACTATTTGAGGAAGTTGCCTTTAATAATACATGATATATAATGCAAAGAGAAATTTATAATATATATACAGTTATATACTGTATTTGTAATTATTTGTGACAACATAAATGATGCTAAGCTTAAGACACTAAAATGAATCTCATTTTCCTTATCTTTAAAATATGGATGGAAATAACAAAAGAGGATGTTGTAAAGGTTAAACAAATGAATATATGTAAAGCAATTATTATAATGTCTAGCAAATAACATGTATTTAATAATAATATATTAAGTATGAAAGAAAATTACTAAAATAATGATGTGATAAAAGAAGAACAGAAAGCAATAGTCTCAAGTAATTGATGAAACAAATTTATTAAACACATTTCTCTAAATAGTAAAAGACTGGGATATATTTGTCCTCCTTCAGAAAGTTCTCCAAATGTATTTACATTGAGGTGGGAAAATTAAGACTACTTTGATCATTTAAATAAAAATCTTTCAGTGCTTTCCTCTTGCTGAATTGTTTTCATGTGTATGTCAAGTTTTACTTGACATTTAAATGTGTCAACTGAATAAACTAATTCCAAATTTACAGGTAGATTTTTCTATCTTTTATAGTCTATTTAGACTGTATGCATGAATGCTAGCTTTTTTAAAACTCAGATTACAGTTTTAAAGAAGAGAAAGAAAGAAAAATCAATAGGGCAGTTCTAGAAATGACTTACTTTCCATAATGTTGTGTTTCATCATAAAGACAGATACTTTCCAATAATTTTCTCTAATAGTCTTAAGAAAAAGAAATACTCTTTTCTATTTTTAAATATGCTGGTATACTCAACAATTTTAAATACCAAGGTTATAAAATCACATTCTGAAGCACACTATACAATGGTAATGAAAATTCAATTTCAACTACTGGCCTAAATAAAAGGCAAGTAAACAGCATGAAGCTACATACTAAGACATCAACAAATATATTTGGTTTTTCAAAGAGTTATTTTTAACTTTTTCCACTTATTTTGTTTAAAGAGGGAATTAGAGATTATGCACTAAGTCTCTGTTCACATATAATGAAGTGAGTTCATTGCATCAGGATTTTCAAGGCTAAATCCCATGCTTAAGGAAGACTGTTCCACTGTAATCCATTTGAAATGTTGAATCAAAATATATAATTAAAGTTGCTCAGTATAAGGGATGAATAATGCATATTTTGGATGTTGCTTTTTAGCAATGTGACAACAACCATTCACTTTCAGTAGTGGTGACTCAAATTTATGTTTATGTGAGCTCTTCTTAATTGTGAGAATGCACATTTTGGAGGCATATTGACTACAAGACTAGCATAAATAAACACATTCTAGGTAAACTTTGTAAAATTTGTCAGAAAATCTACTTGAAATTTTGACATGATTTATCTGATACAACTAAAGTCAAGCAAAATTGATTTATGCATGGAAGTAAAAAATAAAGTAAAATAAAATATTTTTATAAAGTGATCAAAAGCAGACTATGCACCAAGCAACTTACTAGATAAAATGTAAATTGTAATAAATATTTTAACATTTCATGCCTTAGATTAGAATATGAAAAGAGATGGATTTCACTTGTATGTTTAGACAATTTGCTGAAAATTCAGAAAACAATTTATATTCTAAAGGAAATGTAACTGGAATAAAATAATTGTTTATTTTATAATTATTTGTACATATATTCCTGCAATGTTCATTTCTATAATCAAGCATATTGGAAACACTTGCAATGTACATGTCTCATGTAACATTTGTTAGACATTTTTTGCATTCAGTAAAGTTATGTAATACACAATTTGATTATACACCTTTAAGGTCAAAATCCAACATCTTACTCAAATATATTATTTTTGAATTAGTCATAATTTACTACTTCCTGTCCATCTCATGTATATATTAAAATTAATGGAATCATGTTTACACACTTTATTTGTATCAGCTAGAAATAGAATATCTGCCTTTCAATGTTCGGTATTTTATAATGAAAAATAAAGATGAATATACTGTTTTTTCTTTTCTTTCTATTTTTTTTTTTTTTTTTTTTATTTTAAGATCTATTCTCTTCACATTTATACCCAGCTCTAATCCCTGGTTGTCTAACCTGAACACATTGTCTCAAAGGGCTTCCATATGCCAGTTGGAAAGGGTAAGACATGAGAAAAGTAAATTTGGAGTATTTATTCCTCTAGACAACTTCTTATTGTGTTTCTGCGGGTTAGTTGCCTCCCTCTACCAAAAGCATAGCTCTTGTAGGACACTGTCTATTGCAGATACAGTCAATTACTTGGTGCTCAATACATGTTCCTTCTCCTTGCCCTTTCCTATCACTAGCTCATGGATGCTATAACATTTCTTCTTGATTTTCCTTAATCCTCCCCACATTTTTGAAAATAGTCTCTTTATTAAACACTCATCATTTAACCAATATGATTATGGCCCCCCGTTTCCAGACAAAAATAACTAAAATACTTTAGCCCTAGGGACTAACCCTGAAAATGGAATTCTGGAATAGGGTTGTGCCAGTTTGAATGTATTATGTCCCCCCAAATGCCATTATTTTTGATGTAATCTTGTGTGGGCAGACCTATCAGTGTTAATTAGATTGTCATTTTTTGAGTGTTTGCATGGAAATGTGCCCCACCCAACTGTAGGTGATAACTCTGATGAGATATTTCCATGAAAGTGTGGCCCCACCCATTCAGGGTGGGCCTTGATCAGTGGAGCCATATAAATGGGCTGACAAACAGGAGGAACTCAGTGCAGCTATGAGTGACATTTTGAAGAGCAACTGAGAGTGACATTTTGGAGAGAAACTGAAGCCTAGAGAGGAACATCCTGGGAGAAAGCCATTTTGAAACCAGAACTTGGAGCAGACACCAGCCATGTGCCTTCCCAGCAAACAGAGATTTTCTGGACACCATTGGCCATCCTCCAGTGAAGGTACCCTTTGTTGATGGACACCTTATGGCCTTAAGACTGTAACTTTGAAACCAAATAAACCCCCTGTATAATAGCCGATCCATTTCTGGTGTTTTGCATTCCAGCAGCATTAGCAAACTAGAACAAGGGTTATTCGCAGAGTTAAGGCAAAGAAAGATAACCTTCTTGATGGGAATGGGATACTGGCATTCTGGGGAAGTGTGGGTTATGGATTCTCAATGTATAGCTCCTCATGCAGGAGATAAAATTCAGGTGGAGGACAAGGCACTTGTGGCTGAAATCATTGTGGTTATGTGCTATTATAAAAATAGTGATTAAAAATATTGAGGCATTACTTGAATGTTTCAGAGAGATATAGAGTGTTTACAGAGTAAGAAACTAATTTGTGGGGCTTAATGTCCTAGCTCAGAGCACAATCTGAATGTCAGAAATCTGCTATGGCAACTTCAAAGCATTCCCTCATCTCTTATGTTTGTAAGGCAGATACATTGAGGACTAAGTCCAGAGCATGATTAATGCAGAGTTTCAGTGCCAATTAAGTGAAAACCAATGTCTGGTAAGGGCATAGGTAGGCAACAAGTGAAACTCACACTTGTAGAACTGTACATATACATGGATGAATTTGATAACTTTAAACTTTTAAATCCCTCTACTTTTTCTGGTAGAGACAGCCATTCAGCTCAAATATAGGACCTTACCTTTACTAGCACTAGAAAATATTTTCAGTAACTACGCCAAAGGAGTTACACTACTAAGGGTTGTGTGCCTCCAAGACCCATAACAGATAACTCTTCCTGACTCTCTTATGCATGATAATCATTAATAAGGCCTTCTCCAAGAGAACATAGCCTAATCCCAAACATGTTATTGGGTATTGCCAATTTGTATGGGAAAGGGTCTAAAGAATACATATGAGAATGATTTCTAAGTATGCTGTATCAAAGGGGGGGGGGAATAAGACTTGATTTTCATAAATGTCTTGAAAAAAGGTGAACTTACCTGGAATTCAGAATATAAAATATTTGCTGGAGGACTATTTATAGACTGGTAGATTAGTTAAAAGGAATCAATATTGGCCCAGAGGCAATACAGTTGTAATGTTGGAACTTTTCTGGCATAGCATACAAGAAGGAATCTGAAGACTTAAGTAGATGGAATGTTGAAACAAATATATGTAATCCACTTATATACCCCTTAAGCAAATGTCTCAAGAGTGCTTAGTGGGCATTCTCACCAGTAAGGCCTTAAGAAATGCATTTAAGAGAGGTAGCCATCAAATTATTTGAAAGTGTTGTAAGTGGCCCTTCTCATTAGGTTCAAGATAACAGTGGAATTTGCTGTAATGAAATTTGGTTTCCTGGTATATATTGGGAATAATCGAATTTCAGCTATATATATATATAGATACATAGATATTTGTCAGTTGGAAGTGATTAAATGTAAGAGAAAAGGTAGGCACACTTGCTAAAATTAAACCATCATGACAGAATAGTAATCAGCACATTTTGCCCTCTAAAGGTTTGTGGTAATGACTAATTGATCCTAGTGTCCTGAGGAATGAAATAATGGACTGCCTACTAAAGTGTTGTTTCAAATATATATGCAGAAAATGTGTAAGTCTGGTGAGGTGAAACCTGACTCAAGTCAATAGGTATTTATATCTGCTTAACCAGATCCAAGATCCTAGCCAATCCAGGGGTCTCAGATTCTTAGGGCTACCATAACAAAGTACCACAAAGTACCTGGTTTAAAAGAGCAGAAGCTTACTGTCTCACAGTTCTGGAGACTAAAACCCCAAAGTCAAGGTGACAGAAGGGCCATTCTTCCTTCAAAGTTTGTATGGAAGAATCTGTTCCACGCCTCCTCTAGCCGGTGGTTACCAGCAATCCTTTGCAGTCCTTATCTTGTGTGAAGTCTAATTCCATCTCTGCTTGTCACTTGGCCATCCTTCCTCTCTCTCTGTCTCCTACTCATTACAATCAATTATTTTCTCCTTATAAATAGACCACTAACAATGGGTTAGGAACCACTGTATTTCAGTTTGTCCTCATCTTAACTAATAACATCTTCAAAGTTTCTATCTCCAAATAAGATCATATCCATAGGAATCTCGACTTAAACAATTCAATCCATAATACCAGGTCAACCGAGAAACATAAAATCACTTAGTTGAAAAAAAGTTGGATCTTTTTAATTAAGTCCCCTGCAGTATAGCCACAGGTATATGTTGTGAATCTTACTTCTAGACTTCCTCAGTGCTGCAACTATTTACCAAAATGACTGCTGTGCTCTGGGCAAATTTTTTTTTTTTTTTTTTTGTTAATCATCTTTACTTAATCACACAACATCATGAAACGGCTAGTGCAGGGAAGTGCTCCCTTCCACCACCTGGGTCAGTTCTCTTTCCACGCATGCTCCACAATGCAGTGTAACCAAACAGTGCATTAATCTCTAACAGAATGCTTAAACAATACCTGTCCAATAACTGCTCGTGCTTTTTTGTGCTGTTGGGAGAGGAAAACACAAGAAAGCAATAAAACCCAAACCCTTTGCAAGCCAGCTGGTAGTGTCTATCCTTCCAGGGCATTTCTGGTGGAATTTCTGCTGGGACCTGCCCCTTACCTACCATATCAGTTTGGTCATCTGCGCTGGAGTGGAAAGGAAAACCAAACACAAATCTGGGCTACAATTTGATGCTGGTGCATTTCTAGATTAGATTAGAGATGTCACTGGGTGTACAGGAAGCAGGCAACGGCGTTTTCTGGTGGAGGTAATGCCTGTAGGCAGACCAAATTGTCTGATCTGCTCTTTAAGAGGAGCCATCTGTGGTACGGACAGCTGAGCTTAAGGAGCCTCGAGGAAGGTGTTGGAGGACACGATCTTCCCAGTGGTGGTGATGGTGCTTTCGCTGTCTGAGCTGGACTCTGAGTAGCTGCTCCCAGAGTAGACGCCCAAGCCTGGGAGGATTCCAATACAGACAGCAGCAGAAGGGCAGTGGATAGAGGACTGCTCAGGGAAGTGCTTCCAAGATACACGTAGGACGAGGCCTCTTGATTCTTGTCATCTGGGTCAGGGTCTGGTTTCAGCCTTTTCACACTGTTGCTACTCTCTGAACTCTTATGCTCTTATTCAGTGAACTCCTGACCCAAGTTCCGCTCAAATCTTCAGTCCAACAATGTATGAAAGCAAAAGATAAACTTAGAAACTGGTAGAAATTTCTCCTTGTCTCCCTGACCCACGGATTAAGGGCCATCAGGACCCAGAGGTCCTTCCTGAATCTAATGCCATCCCTGCCCCAACACTGCTCCACTGGTCTGCTCTCCTCCAAGATAATAAACAAAAAATCAATACCACTTCTCTGAGGAAAATGCAAAGATTTATATCACCAGCAAAGCCTTGAATCACATCAGAGTACTGATTTCTGAAGTATCCTTTTAATTCACCTGTTTGGCTGACACAATGGCAAACATAGTTCCATGTTTCAGAGTGTTGGAGTACTTTTATCAGAACAGTCCTCCCATTGAGAACTATAAAGCTGAATAAAATATAAAATATAATTATTGAAAGTCATTGCAGCTCAATCAAGGCATTTGGATTTTGGAGACCAAGTTACCAGAGAAAAAGGAAACATTTAAATGATACTGGCATTTTCTGTAAACAGTTTTTAAAAGACCAAAGCCAAGAAGCCAACCAGAAAATTGACTCAGAGTTTTTGGTAGTCTCACAAGACTAAGTGGATAAAAAATAAATATCTAAACTAGTAAAACTGCTGAGACTTGAAGTTCACCAAACTGAAGAAAAGAGAAATTCAGAGAAAGAAATTTGAAACTCGACACATTTTCCCTCTTATTTATCATAGAAAGACCAAGCAGCAATATGCTCATAGGAAACTAAAAATCTAAGCAGAGTTTAGATTTACCAAATTGGTGTAATGCTTACTGCTGGAAAGACTCAAACTGGTGTTCAGGATCTGTCAAGGAAGCAGGCCTCCATTGAGTAGAGACCCCCTAAAAGGCCATGCCCTGAAGTTAGGGAAAATTGAGAATAAGCCACCCCTCAAATCAAAACCAAACAAAACACCCCCAACAAACAAACAAAAATACGAGCAGCTTTGAAGACTTTCAGTCCATAATTAAAGACGATTTTTCTACACACTAAGTACCTCCTAGAAGAAAGTCAATGTTATCTGAAGAAAGACAGTATCATCTATTACCTGAAAATGTTACCATACATGTTATTTGACATTCATTGAAAATCATCACATGTTCCATGTGAAGAGAACAAAACCTAAAAGGAAAAACTGGAAAAAAGATCACAAATGATACAGATATGGGAGTTATTAGACATTTAAAATAAATGAGATTATCTTATCTAAGAAATACAGTCATTTACTTCAACAGAGAACTCAAATCTAAAATAAAATAAATTAAAATTGAATTTTCGGAGTTGAAAAATCAGTAACAAGCTGAGAACTCAGTGCATGGGTTAAACAGCAGATTAGTAACAAAATAATATAGAATTAATGAGCTGGAACTAATAGGTTAATATAGGTAGACTAAAGCACTGGAAGAAAAAGAATTACAGAGAAGATTTCAGAGACAAATGGAGCTTGGTAACAACCACAAAAAAGTAACCTAAATAAAAGTGGAGATGGACATAAAAAATTGAGAGAGGGAGAGAAAGAGAAAAGAAAGCAGAGAGAATATTTAAGGAAACAATGGAAGAACATTCTGAAACAGATGAAACACATTAATACAAAAAAATTCAAAAAATCTTCAGGAACTGCAAGTAGAATAAATTAAAACAAACAAAAAATTAGTCTGACTGTGTACTCCTGAAAATTGAAGACAAAGAGAAAGCACTCAAAAGTATTTAGAGAAAAGACTCTTTAAATGAATAATGAAAATTCTCACAGGTGCTTCCTCTTCAGCAGAAATTAGGGAAATCCACATATAATGGAATGATGTCTCTAAAGTGCAAAACCTATTTCTGAAATAACAAAAAGGAGTAAAGGGCAATGTAAAGAATAAAAAAAATATAATCAATAAGAAAATAAAAAACATCCAAATGTTAAAAATAATAATAAGACTTGATGAGGCACTTCACAAAAGAGATAGGGACATTAAAAATTAAAAATGAGTATGTTCTTAGATTCACTAGTCATAGGGAAATGCAAAATAAACAACTATGCAATCCTACAACACAAATACCAGAATGGCTAAAATGGAAATAAGATGTAGCCATATACTGATGAGGATTTGAAAGAACTGACACTCTCATACACTGTTAGTGGCAATGCAATTAGCACAAATTGGGAAAATTGTTAGACAGTAGCTTCTAAATCTGAGCATGTAACTACTCTATGACTCACAAATACCACTCACAGATGTAAACTCACAGAAATGTCTGCATATAGTCATATCAAGATGTATTTTCCAGACTGCTCATAGTAGTGATATTTATTAGATGAAGAAAGAAAAATGGACAGCGGGGGGGAGAGGGAGAGGGAGAGGGGGAGGGAGAGGGAGAAAGAAAAGAAAGAAAGAAAAAAAGTAAGAAAGAGAGAGAGAGACAGAAAGAAGGAAGGAAGGAAGGAAGGAAGGAAGGAAGGAAGGAAGGAGAGAAAGAAAGAAAAGAAAAGAAAGAAAGAAAGGAAAGAAAGAAAGAAAGAAAAAACAACTGGAAAAAACCTAAATGACTGTCAGAAATATAATGTCTGAATACATTCCGGAATACTTAAATATATGTACTCTACAGAGTCAAACTAATGAAAGTAGTAAAACTACTCAAAGTAATGAAGAATCTCAACACAATATTGAGCAAAGAAAAGTAGGTACAAAGAGTACATAATGTACGATCCTATTTAAATCAACTTTAAAAACAGCTCAAACCACTCTGTGGTTAGACATGACATTAGAGGTCAAAAAATAATTAAGGGGTTTCTGGATTCTGATGCTTTATTTATTTTTGCTCGTTTACTGGGCAGGTTCACTTTGTGAAGATTCTCCAAACTATATGCTTATGATTTATCCACTCTTCTGTTTGTATGTTAAATACATTTAAATTATAAATAATAGAAAAATCAGTGAATAGCGTCACTCCAACTCAATGGGATTAAAGCTTGTATAAAAAATAATCAAGTTTGGATGTGGAAATAACATTAAAAGAAAAGAAAAATCAAAATAGCTAATATTAAACCTAATGAAAGATTCATGCAAGTTCCCCAAACCAAAAACTACAAAAATTAGTGAGAAAAATTAAATAGTGTCTAAGTAAGTAGAATGATACACAACGGTCATGGTTTGAGACACTGAATATTATATAAAATAACCTATAGATATTAGCACAATCTTGAGCAAACTCAGTAAATATTGTGAATGTGTGTGTGTAGAAATTGACATGTTGATTCTACAATGTATATGGAAATATACAAGGCTACGAATAATGGAGAAAAACTTGAAGAAAAACATATTTAGAAGGATTACAATCTTATATATTGAGACTTATTATAATGATACAGTAATGAAGTATGTATTGGTGGAAGGATAGATGCAAATTGGCTAGGGAAAAGAATGGAGTCCAGAATCAAACCTATACATAAATGGTCACTTTTGTTATGAAAACACTGACTCTATTGTGTAATGTTTATTTTTTTAATGTTATTCTGATATATTTACATATGCATAGGGGAACAATAAATCTTGCCTCTCCCAAATCATATGTAAAAATCAGTTTCACATGGATTGTAGATGCATATTTTAAAGATAGAATCATAAAATTCTAGAATACATAATAAAAGATTATTTTCAAAATCTTGGTGAAGGCAAATATATCTTAAATAGGGCATATACACACAAGAGGAAAAAAACAACAAAGAAAATATTAACCACTAATAAAGTTAAAAATAAAACAAAATGGGCCATAAGATGTTTATATGTATATATATGTGTGTTTGTATATATATGAAAAAAACTCCTTTCCAGAATGTATATGAAATTACAGACAAGAAAAAAGAAAAAAAAAAACAATTTTAAAATAGGAGACCTAAAGATTAGACAGCTATTTCAAAAAATTAGGATATCAATGGCCAAAAAACATATGAAAAGATGTACATCATTATTAATCATTAGGCAATTAGAAATTATAACTTCAATAATCACAAGAATGGCTAAAAAACAAAACAGAGGAAAAAAGAAAACAAGAAAATCTGACAATTGCACTTGCTGTCCTGAATATGGAACAAATTGTATTCTCATAAACTGTTTGTGGGTGTGTGGATTGGAATCTATTTGGTGTATCTGTGAGCTCACAACATAAATTTCCCTAAGCAACATGATTCTTAACAGCCCCAAAGAGCTAGATAACAAAATATCCATCAACAATGAAGTTTGTAGGGGTCCAGTGGTCTGGAACATGATAGAATATTATCTGTAATACGTGAGACAATTTTCTGCACCTTGTACCATTTACCACGGAAGAAAAATGTACAACTTCCAGTGGACCTCCTTGCCCTATTTTTTATATAAATCATAAGGCTCCCATGTTTTACTACATCCCGGAGAATGAAAATTCTCTATAAAAGGGAAGCCCTGAACCAGGTTGCCAGCTCCTTTGCCACTTAGCCTTTATTACGGAGCAGACCCTAACGTAACAGATGTGCCTGTGGTACACAGTGATGCCAGGTGGAGTCTCTGGTAAACCTTAATAAAAGAATCACATTTCATCACAACTCAGACTTGAATAATTTTGGATTTAGTTTAGAGGATCTTTGGTTGACTACTATTCTTTATCTGAAAGGCTCTTCTGGATTGCATTGTGTTCTAGTAAAATTGAAGATCTGGTCTTGAGGCATCACATGGCTATGTGACTTGAGCTGTCCATCCTGAACTAGTTTTAATTTCATCTACCAAAATGCAACACTGGACATGCCCTGCATGTCCATTGTTAAATTGGAATTGTATATGTAAGAGCAAGAAGACACAAATAAATTAAAGAAGCAAATGACTTCGACTTCCACGATAGCTGCTACACTTGTTTCACATTCAGTTCCTTACAATTACTGAAGGAGGAACTATAGTAGGCCTCTTCATGGGTCAGACTAAGTTGTATGCTAGCCCTGCTCTGAAGTAGCTGGCAGTGGTATTACAGCTTCATCCAGCAGTGGCCTGGAAGACAGTAGTTAGGAAATTTTGAGTGTTACATCTGGTTGTCACTCATTATATCCAGTTCCCTACTAACTATGGAAAGAAAAATAGTCTGAGGTTTGAATCTACTCTGATTCATCAAAATGATTATCAAATTGACTAGCTATAAATAAATAAAATAATGGTTTGAAATATTACTAACAAGGCTCTCCGAAGGAGAGCTATGTGGATGGCTTTCTTGGAAAAGACATAGAATTTGAACATATTTATGTTTTCTCTTCACCAGAAGGCATCCAAGGCAATAATTAGGTGGGAAATGATGATCTGTCCTATAAATCTAGGCAGTCTCTTTTTGCCATCATCTCTAGGTTTACTCACTGAGACCATGTACAAAAGTGGCTATGATGCAGTGAGCTATTATGAGTTCACTAGCTGTCGGCCCTTCACCAACGGTGATCTTATAATTGTGACTGATGAGTGACCAAGTTCCCACCAAGTGCAGAGCCCAATGTTGAGTCTTCATTATCACACAATGAACCTGTACAGATTAATTTCTTAAAATAAATAGAAGATAAGTATAGAGGTAACCATAACTAGCAACATTTAAATTAACCCATCAAGTAAAAGTTTATTCATCTGTAGTATCCAAAAGTTATCTTCAGTTTCTACTTTTTAAAAAAAAAAAGTAGATATTATTGGAAATCTTATTTATA
This sequence comes from Choloepus didactylus, assembly GCF_015220235.1. Classification (NCBI taxonomy): domain Eukaryota; kingdom Metazoa; phylum Chordata; class Mammalia; order Pilosa; family Megalonychidae; genus Choloepus; species Choloepus didactylus. The sequence continues at coordinate 52,287,167 of NC_051318.1, forward strand.
TATTTACAAATTATCTGAGACACACTAATAAAAATAAATTTAAAAAGTAATAAATGGAACATATGGAGCTAAACACTGACAGAAAAATAATACAACTAACCATGAGGCAGACGCTATTTCCATTTTCAACGGAGTTTATAGACATAATGGCCAAATATTCACTCAAAGTCACTTCAAGCTAGTAAAAGATGAAGGCAAGATTTGTGCTTATAATGTCTGATTTCAAAGCCCAGAACCTTTCCAACATCATCAATATACTTCAAATATTTCTTTAGATTTGCTTTAGTATCTAATAGTTTTTTTGTATTATACATTATATTTCTTAATCAATAATAAAATATTTAGGCGAAAATATTCCACATCTCTGTAAATAACTCTTTTCTGTGTTACCATTTAACATTGGGACAAATGGGGATACCTTTCAATTTTAAATATGTAATATGTGACCTATGATATTGTTGCCTGTCAAAATTCATTATTGCTTTCATTAAAAGGCTGTTTCTTATTAGCTGATTGCATAGGATTTGTATGTGATAATGATCAGAATATTTTATGCTCAATCATACAGGATATCTAGATGATACCAATCTATTTCAATTTTTACAATAATTTTGCATGTTACAGTTTATTTAAAATCCTGACGAAATCTGAACACCTAAGTTTCAAAAACAGTTCTCTACATTTTCATGGGGTTAGGGATAGCTAAATAGCCTCATCTAATTCAGATTTCCAAAACATGAGATTTCACAAATAACCATTCAAATGCCATGTGAGTAAAGAAACTCAAACTGAGAAATTGTTTTAATACATTTTTACTGTTCTTCTGAAGATTCAATTAAGTACATAAAACTCTATGTGAATGAAAAAGCAAATATATTCTATCCTTGTATTCTACTCCTCATGTGTTTTCTTTAATGGTGTTATTTCTTTATCATTCAAAATATTTCTCAGAAGTAAAGCATTATTATAGGTACATTAGCTTATATAAACTTACAAAGAATTACCCTCATTTCCCACCCACCCCCAAAATATCTTTGTTATGATGTTCTTGAAGAAACCAAACACTTCAATTTACCCTATGTTCATTGTTTGTATAATTCTTCCACATCATCCGATGGGCTTTAGCTCAAATTTAAAACTAAACTGAATGGGTTTTTTTTTTTTAGAAAGTTCACCCGGTAATGGAGGAAAACAAGCTGAGGAAAGGCAGTTAAGATGATGAGTAGTTTCAGTTTTCATTTTTTGTTTGTCTTGCTTTTGTTTTTTACTAGAAGACACTTAGAGATCATTTAGTCATTTCCCTCATTTTCCATTGTGTATACTGGGAACAAAATTACTCTGTTGCTCATCTAAGACCACACAGGTATTATATGCTATAGTTCTGATTATGATCCAGGTCTCTTAACTTTATTCAATATTTTGCTTCATTATAATTTTTGATAATAATTGTTACTTGACATTTGACTTGAAATATCACATTCTTCAGTCTTGTTAGCTGCTATATGACCAAACTAGTACTTATTTATTTAGTAAAATTATGTAAAATTAAACTCTGACAGTTTTCTAGAGCCTGTTTCTGTTATTTGAATGAAAGAGGAAAACTGAACATGGAACCATTTCTATCATGCCAAAAAGTCTCCTTATTTGCCAAACATCAGAAATTGCCAGAAATATACCACAGATTCCTGGAGGAACTCATGGAGAATTGCTCTACAAGACATACCATTTAAGTCATGCTTTAAATCTGATATTTTAGAGCTCTAAAGTTAAATCCATTTTGTACTTAGCTACCCATGAGTGACAGGGCTAATTGATTCAGTCTCCCATATAAAGTTTCTCTGGAGAAGTCAGATGATGGATTTTTGAAATTGTCAAGCTGACAAAGTTAGTTCTTTATTTTTTATCTTCTCAGAGGTCTGGAAGGTATTCTTAAACATTCATTTAAAGGTATACCAGCCTCTTTGCATGAACATACGTGCCTAAAGGAATCTAAAGTTGTAATCTGCTTGAGATATCTGAGTTAGAATAAATCAAAATAGTTTAAAACTTTGATTATATATATTGGGAAATAAAATAATCAGTTGAACACTCAAAATATTTGTACAATTGTTACTTTACATTCTATACAGATGTGCAAAGTAAATTACATCTATTATGCTCATGATGTTTACTGAACACAGTCTATGTGAAGAGACATATGAAATTCTTTTCCTCCCCCAGTTTTCAAGTTTGTGAGGTCATTCCACTGAAAAATTAAAGATATATAAAAATCTCTAAAGAGCAATAGTAATAAAAGAGACTTAGATAACAAAACAAATCAGAACAAAATTAAAGAAAAAAGACTCATCCTAAATCACCAAATTCCCACACAGCACACCCTTAAGCTGGTATAGCAAACCTTATCCCTTTACCAAGATTGTATCAACCTTTGCATTTATTTCTTAGAAAACCTATTTAAGAGGCTTTGGCCACATGCATTTCTTCATGATACAATTTTCTCAATATGATATATTTATGCCCAATATTAATAAAATAATAATGACAGTTTGTGTTCATTGTGGTCATCTATATGTCTGATATTATTCTAAACCTCTGTGTGTGTGTGTGTGTGTGTGTGTGTGTGTGTGTGTGTGCTCATTTAATTTTCACAACAGCCCTATGAGGAAGATATCTTAATGTCCCATTTTTGAATGGTTAAACTGGAAGACAAAATAAATGCAGGCATTTTGATTTTAGACCTTACATGAAGAAAACTTTGCAAACTTGCAAAGCCAAACCAATAAGTAGTAGGCTAACACTACTAGCACTGATTTTAAAAAATTGAGTATTTGGTCTACAGCAAATATCTAAAATACCATTTTCCTAATAGTTAAATTGTAAACTGTTTAAGGGATATTTTTAAATTCAAATAAATTTTGAAAAACATCTTGCTGGTTATTTTGCAAATTTAAATCAAATGGTAGATGTAAAGCCTTTCAGTGATTCCATAAAATATTTACAAATTATTTTTATTGGAGTATGTTTAAAAAGTTAAATATTACATGAGCAAACTTATTTTTTTTAAATGAGATAGAAGGGTTAAAGGAGACCACTTATCTCAAGTTATTGTAGAGGAAAGCATTCTATAGCTGGAACTGAGTACATGAACATTATTTAACACTGATACACTGCAAAATCTTTGGCAAATCATTCATCATTTCTGGATAGTAGGATCATCATTTTAAAATTATGCAGTTGATATAAATTACATCAAATTATGTGTCAGAACACTTTCCTCTGTTTTTAAATATATAATTTATTGATAACTATCTGAGAAACAATGGACACAGAAACAAGTTTCAATTCTGTCCTCTAAAATTTAATTTGACTTCATTTTCATTATGTAAAAAAAAAATCCTGAGTAGGAATTAATTCTTTCATATTGATGTAAAAGAATTTAAATGAAACATATCAATGATGCAGTGAAGTTTTGAATATTATTATATGAAGGGAAAGTCATATTCATATTTTAATTAGCAAATTATTTAAATCTTCAGGCATTTATAATATGTAATATATATACACTTAGAAATAAAAATTTTGTTTCATATTTTTTAATGATACCCTTTCCTTCTAGAGGGCTGAGACAATATATCACTTGATAGTTTCCAGTTCTTAGTAATACGCTTTTGTTTTAACTTGATTGTTTGTCATTGTTTTTACTTTTTATTAATTTTTGTTGTTTTTGTTTTCCCCCAGTTCTTAATTTTTTAAGATTATTTCAACACTGTCAGGTACATTCTAAAAATAAATGTTTTGTATTTGTACTTCTTGTTGCTATTATCTATATGGTAAATAATGTTAATAAACAGTTTTGTGCAGTCTTTATATAGTACTGAAATTCTTTGGTTGAAAATTGGCTTAAGGAGTAGTTCTTCACATCTTAATTATATTGATCTGAAAGAATTATGTATCTGTATATATAATTCCCCTTGCTTCCTTCACTTATAAAGGTGGATTAATTTACCTTAAGCCTATAGTATTTGCTTTCTATTTTATCATATAAAATATATGTATATATTTGGTACACAAAATCACATGATCATACAAAAAGATCCCATGCTGGCTTGCAGTAAAATTAAGATCATAACTAAGTCATTGGGCACTTTAATCCCATGCTTTTTGCTGCTAACTGGTATTTTGCTTTGCATGCACTTTTTAAATTAAGTGGAAGAGCACTTTTAAAATACTGTGTAAAACATTCTACTCCAAAGAACATTACTTCAAGGAACTGTTTGTTGCTCTCAGCTTCTTAGAGAATGAGAGTGATCAGTGAAACAAACATCATAAAAGAGATGTTTTAGTAAAGTTAGGAGGCATAGAATTTGATCCTTTGAGTCTTAGTTTTTGAGTGGATGAAAATTAAATTCTTAAACATCTGAATTATTACTAAGCACACACCCATATCACAACTTGGATAAACAAATTTTCATTGTTGTGATAAAAGTCTCATGTCTCAAGCATCTCTTCTCAGTTATGTGTTCAGTGATACCACACTGATAGCTTGAAATGGACTACGGTAGTAGTATAAATACAATGGAAATAAACACAGACAAAACTACAAATTGGGACTTTCTTGGGGTGTGGGTAGAGTGTCAGTTAAGGATTATGTACACTACCTCATTCCCACTTTCACATTTTTTTCACTATTAAACGAAATAAAAATAGTTTCTGATTGGTAAGAGGAAAAAGCAAAGAATTTGGATAATTTCATTTTTGCTGATAGACTCAAAAATATAAGTTGAAGGAATAAATAATCAAGTTTAAAGTCAGTTTATTTATTTTTATATTTCTGTAGTTCAATCTCTCCATGACATTCTGTGAGATTTTCCCAAATTATTTTTGAAGCATATCCTTTACTGACAGCTCACAGATAAATGAAGAGAGTTAATTAATAAATAGCACTGCAGTTTTAAACTAAAGAATAGTAAGATAACCTGTTAACTTGATAATTGAGGGAATACAGCATGGAACTTAAGTGATACAATCAAGAAAGTCATTAATTTAGTTAATGACTATGTAGAAAATTGGTTCTTGTTGGCTGAATAAATATCTAAATAAATTACTTGAGGAATTTTTAATGTTGAATGAGTTCTTTTGAATGAAAATAGAGATACGTATTAGTGGACGAGGGTTTTGATTATCACTGTTGTTTCATTTTTTGACTACTGCAACTTAAAGTACTGAACTGTTTGACCAGTATCTGTAAATTCACTATAGTATTTGTAACACCATAGGAAATAATTCTTGGAATAATAGATTTCCTCTAAGGAAATAAAGAGCTGGAAACAGTGCTACTCTCAAAAAAACAAAAACTAATTTTAAAAAGCACATGAACTCAAAACTTTTCTTGAGCCACTGGAGAACTTGATCAGAGTCAAAAGCATTCAGAAGAAAACTGGTCATTGGCACTTACTTACATGAAACAGATGCAGGCAAATATTCATGTATTAGTTTCCCAGGCTGCAGTAACAGAGCACCATAAATTGGGTGACCTGAAACAACAGATGCTTGTTGTCTCACAATTCTGCAGGTTAGATATCTGAAATTAAGGTGTTGGTAGGGTCATTCTTCTGCTTAGACATGTAAAACATAACCCTTCCTTGCCTCTTCTGGTTTCTGGTGGTTTGTCAGAAATCCATGGTGCACTCTTCCTCAGTTGTCACATGGTAACATCCCCTCATCCCTTTTCTGTGTCCAACCCTCCCCTTCTTATAAAGACACCAGATGAATTGGATTCGGGCTCACTCTACTCCAGTTTGGCCTCATCTTATCTAATAGCAACTTCAAAGACCCCATTTCCAAATATGGCCACATTCACAGGACTGGAGGTTAGGACTTGAACCTGTCTTTTTGGGGGACATGATTCAATCCATAACAACTATTCAAATAATTTCCCTAGAATAGTAAATGAATTTGTGGAGTTGAGAATGGGCTGGTGAGAATGTGCAGAGCCCCCAGGACCCACATATATATAAGGGGAGACTATATCCTATATCAGTCTTTGCTTCACAGACCCTATCAGGCATGAACAAAAACAATAGGCAGAGTGCTGAAAAAGGTCCCCAGTGGTGCAGGATTGAAGGAAGGAAGCAGAGGCAATTGTGAAAGGACAAAATCCTTAAACTGCTGTAAGAATAGGGGAAAAAACAAAACAAAACACAAAAAACCTTAAAACATATTCATAAGTTCCAGAAGATGGTGGCATAGAGAGGAGTGAAAGCTAGTTATTCCCCCCGGAACAACTAATAAACAATCAGGAACAAATAGTAAATAATCTAGAATAACTGTGCGGGGAGACAAACGTGACTGCCCACTCATCATACACCCACCTGAATTGGGAGGAATGCCCGAGATTACAGCATAAAATCTGTAAGCAAAAACTGTGGACCTGAGCTGAGAGCCCTCTGCCCCCACAGCTCGAACTGCAAAGCCTTGCAGTGCTAGAAAGCAGCACTCTCCCAGCAAGTGAATACAGCTCAGCTGAGTTCCAACTCAATATAACTACGAATACAACTCAATACAAGCTACGAATCCCCAACAAGCAGACAGAGGTTTTCAGTGATAACTGACCTTGGAGAGCTAAAGGACCTCTATGGGAGGGTGGGGGAACCCAGAGGACTGGGCGCTGTCTCTGACCAATGGGTGAAACTGAGGGTGGCCACAAACTGGCCCTGAAGGAGAGATTTCTGTAACTTTCTTAGCCTCAGCCATTTTCAATCCCCAGCACTCTGACCCAGACAACCATGGAGACAGCACAGGCAGAAAGACTATTCAAATGCTAATTACCTCTCCCTAGGGTGTGTTATCTTCCCTAAGAGGAAAGAATTGGTGCCAAGCTCTACTACCTGCCTTCCATTCAAAACCAGACACCAGAGCCTGGGGGAAAACAGTCACAGGACATACCTCCTTATACCAGTCTGGAGCTACAGGCTGACAGGCGCCACCTGCTGGGAAGAAAAGCACAGTGACTTGAGGCCTCACAGGGTGTACCAATCTAAGACAACCTCAGGGAAACTAGATACTATCGCCTCCTTCTAGACCTGAGCCCATCCTGCTTTAGGAAAATCCAACTGGAGTAACCAAGGAAACCAGATGCCTAGACAGCAGAAAACTACAACCTACAGTAAGAAAAACAAAGTCATGGCCCGGTCAAAGGAACAAACTTAAACTTCAATTGAGATTCAGGAATTGAAACAACTAATGCTAAATCAATTCAAAAAGTTTAGGGAAGATATGGCAAAAGAGATGAAGGGTATAATGAAAACACTGGGCGCACATAAAGTAGAAATCAAAAGTTCAAAAAAAAACAACTGGCAGAATCTGTGGAAATGAAAGGCACAACACAAGAGATGAAGGACACAATGAAGACATAAAACAGCAGATCTCAAGAGGCAGAAGAAAACTCTCAGGAACTGGAGAACAAGACACTTGAAAGCCTACAGACAAAAGAATAGATAGAGAAAATAATTGAAAAATATGAGCAACATCTCTGGGAACTGCATGACTACATGAGATGCAGGAATGTACATGTCATGAGTATCCCAGAGGAAGAAGAGAAGGGAAAAGGGGCAGAAGCAATAATAGAAGAAATAAGCAATGAAAATTTCCCATCTCTTATGAAAGACATAAAATTACAGATCCAAGAAGTGCAGTGTACCCCAAACAGAATATATCTGAATAGGCCTATGCCAAGATACTTAATAATAAGATTATCAAACATCAAAGATTAAGAAAGAATCCTGAAAGCAGCAAGAGAAAAGCAATCCATCATATACAAAGTAAGCTTCATAAGACTATGTGCGTATTTCCCAGTAGAAACCATGGAAGCAAGAAGGAAGTGGTGTGCTATCTTAAAGATACTGAAAGAGGAAAACCACCAACCAAGAATCCTATAACAGGCAAAACTGTCCTCCAAATATGAGGGAGAGCTTAAAATATTCTTTGATGAACAGACAATGACAGAGTTTGTGAACAATAACTGCGCTACAGGAAACACTAAAGGGAGCACTACAGACTGAAAGAAAAAGACAGGAGTGAGAGGTTTGGAACACAATTTTGGGAGATAGTAGCAAAGTAGTGTGGGTACACTGAACAAAGATGGCTGTGAATATGGTTCAAGGAAGAAGGTTAGGAGCATGTGGAACACCAGAAGGAAAGAGGAAAAATAGAGATTGGGACTGTATAACTCAGTGAAACCTAGGGTGCTCAAAGATTGTGATAAAAGTTGCAAATATGTTTTTACATGAGGCAGAACAAATGAATGTCATCATTGCAAGGTAGTAAAAATAGGGTGGGATGGGGGAAAAATACAATCAATGCAAACTAGAGACTATAATTAACAGAAACTTTTTATTATGTTTCCTTTAATATAACAAAGGTAATATACCAAAGCTAAATTCATATGGGGGTGAGACATGGGAGAAGGATATAGGACTCTTGGCATTGATGATGTTGTCTGACTCTTTATCCTACTTTAGTTTAATGCTATCTTTCCTTTTGCTGCTTCCTAGCTGTTATGTTCTCTCTCTCTCTCTCTCTGTCTCTCTCTCTCTCTTTCTCTTTTGTCTCTCTACCTTCTTTGACTCTTCCTCCTCTTTGTGGAAGAAATGGAGAGGTCCTTATATAGATAGTGGTGATGGTGCTGAATATATAGGGAACCATCGATTGTTTACTTAGGATGGAATGTATGGAGTGTGAAAAAAACCATCTTAAAAAAATGGGTTGATGAAGAAACCCTGAGGGCACTATATTGAGTGAAATAAGACAGACACATAAGGACAAATATTGCAAGGTCTCACTGATATGAACTAATCATAGTATGTAAACTTATAGACATGAAATATAAGTTACCAGGATATAGAATGAGGCTAAAGAATGGGGAGTGGTTGCTTATTATAAGCAGAATGTTCAACTAGGCTGAACTTAAATGTTTGGAAATGAACAGAGGTGATGGTAGCATGTTGTGAGAATAAATAACAGTGCTGAATATTGTGTGAATGTGGTGGAAAGGGTAAGTTCAGAGTCACAAATGTCACCAGAAGGAATGTTGGAAGTTAAAAGATGGGAATGTATAAAACAGTGTATCTTGTGGTGGACAATGTCCATGATTAACTGTACAAATATTAGAAATGTCTCTCATGAACTAGAACAAATGTATGACAGTATAGCAAGAAATTAATAATAGAGGGGCATATAGGAAAAAACATACTTATTGCAAACTATATACTACATTTAGTAGTATTTTAACATTCTTTCATCAACAGTAACAAATGTACTATACCAATACTATGAATCAATAATGGAGGGGGTTGGTTAGGGATATGGGAGGTTTTGAGTTTCCTTTTTTTCTCTTTATTTATTTTGTGAAGTAATAAAAATGTTATAAAAATTGAAAAAAAATTAATTTTGGTGATGGATGCACAACTGTATGATGGTACCACGGACAATTGAGTGTACACTTTGAATCTTTGTATAATTGTATGATGTGTGGACAATCTCAAAAAAAAATGTCTATCAACAGACTATCGGATTAACAAGAGGTGGCATATCCATGCAATGGAATATTATTCAGTCATAAAAATGAATTAAGTTCTGCTCCCTGCTACAGTATGGATCTTGAAGCCATAATGTTGAATGAAGTAAGCCAGACTAAAGGACAAATATATGATTTTGCTTTTAGGAAATTCCTAAAATAAGCAAGTTCATGGAGACAGAAAGTAGATAACAGGTTAGCAGTGACAGGGGAGGGAGAAGAATGAAAGTTACTGCTTAATGGGTACAGAGTTCTGTTGAGGTGAAGAAAATGTTTTGATAATGGATGGTGGTGACAGTAGCACAATATTGTGAATGTAATTAATATCACTGAACTGTACACATGAAAGTGGTTAAAATGGGGAATTTTGTGTTGTATACTTGTTACTCCAATAAAACACCTTCTTTTCTTAAACAAAACAAAACATATTTACAACTCATTGCAGTTAGATGCATAAAAGACAAAAAAAAAAACAAAAAACCAGAAAAATCCTCAAACATGAGGGTAGAAATAGGACTACACAGAAGACCTAGAACTAGAGCTATGAAAGGGGCAAGCATACTGAGAAAGTCATATTCCAGAGACCCAGGGACACACTGTTTGCCTAAAATTGAGGCTTAGAAAAGCAAAGAACATCCCCACTCTCTGCTACCTATTAACAGGCTAAACAGCATTCAGTAAATTTAACAGTAGAATATTGCTGAAAGATTTACAGGAATATGGACATAGACACTCAGTGAGGCACAGTGCAATAAGAAGGCAAACCAAACATATCCCTAAAGTAAGTTGATGCTCGATAAATTTGAAATCATTGCTGCCCTAAAGGTTAACAGAGTAAAATCCAATAGTAAACACAGGCTACCTCCTGAGAAAATTAACTAAAACCACCACAATATAGTACTAACAGAAACAAGGTTGAACCAATATTGAGGCATTAAACTATTTACCTAATTCTCTACTGTCCAAAGAAAAGTTTTATTTTTCAACAAAAATTCCAAGTCATGACAGAAGGTAGGGGAAAAAGTGTTAAGAGACAAAGCAATCAAGAATCACACTTAAATATTACACAGAAACTGGGACCACATGTCATGGAATTTAAAGTAATTATATCTGATATGTTAAATTAAATGTTAAAAAAACTGAACTCAGAGATAGAAATTACAAGAAAGAATCAAATGAATATGGTAGGTGTGAGAAAATCAATAGATATGAAGAAACCCTTTGATGGAGTACTTATTAGAAGACCATGCAGCTGCAGAAATAATCAGTTAACTTTAAGCTTTGTCAACAGAAATTATATAACCAATAAAACAAAGAGGTAAAGGATAAATAATAAAAATAATAATGAAAAGAAAAAGAAACAGGTCTGAACATTCCAGAACTGTAGGATGATATCAAACCATCATACATATTCAAGATTAAAGGGAAGGTGAGGAAGAAGAGAGAAGATAGGAGAGAGAAGAAATATTTGAATAAATAATAGCCATGAATTTTCCGAAGTCATTTACCAAGCCATGATGAAAGAAACTACAAAACCTCTAGCAAAATACATACAAAACACATGCAAAAACACACATTGACAAACAACCAAATGACTAGGCATATCATAGTCAAATTGCTGAAAAGCAAAAAGAGAAAAAAAAAAAAAGGAAAAATTTGAAGGCCTACAGAGAAAAAAGGCACATCACAGAGAAAAAAGGCATACCACACGTAGAGAGCCAAAGATAAGATTTACAGTTCTCTCATTATCAAAAACCATGCAAGCCAGAAACAGTGGAGAGACATGTTTAAAAGTTTGAAAGAAAAGACAATAGAAACATACAAATAAAAGCAGTCAAACCAGAATTCTATATCCAGTTAACATAAATTTCAAAAATGAAGGAAAAATAAAATATATTATCCGACAAACCAAATGAGGAAATTTATTACCAGCAGACTTACAATACAAGAAATATTAGAAATTCTTCCAACATAAAAAATACAGTTTTTCAGGGATACATGTTGGGAAACAATTCTACATGGTATTTCCACATCTTATATACCAGTCAATTTTCTGGAATATTTTTCAAGGATGTTTTTAGAGCAAATGGCCTTGGAAAATAGAGGTAGTGTCTCCTCCAGGCCAGTGCACAACATCCACAAAACTCACATCTTCAAGGGCAACAAAGGTGAACATAAAGCTCAAGCTGCCAACTGTGCTGTTAGTAATAAATGAATTATATGTCTTTTACCAGTATCCAGGAAACTGTGGCAGGCTGCAACACTACCATGGGAGAAGGGGATTTCTTAAAACCTTTGCACATTTGAGATAAGGAACACGACACTAGACAGAAACATGGACGTACAGAAGAATAAAATATCAATGTAAATGGGATAAACTAAGGAAATACAAAATCATGTATATTATTTTAATTAGTTTATAGACAACCGACTGTTTAAGGAAAGAAGTAGCAATGACTGTGTTTGTATCATATGTAAAATGAAAGGTATGAAAACAATAATGCAAAGGATGAGAGGGAGAAACTGGAAATTAAAACTGGGAATTAAAAGGCCCTTTCACTATACATGATGTGGTATAATACTACTGAAGACAGCTCTGACTTATTAAAAGTTTTAATATAATTCCTAGGGCAACCAATACAAATTTACAACATGATAAAAATAAGTCAATACTTGAGATAAATATAATTCTTTAAGTGTTCAGTTAACACACGTGAAGGCACAAACAGAAGAAAATAGAAACAAAGAACAGATGCAATAAACATAATGTACACCATATAAATAATTATATTAAATGTGAGAGGCACAAACACTCCAAATAAATGATTGAGAGTGTTTGATTGGACAAAATATAGCAAAATCTATGCACTATTAGAAACTCACTTTAAATGTGGAGACACAGATAGATGAAAAGTCCACAAATGAACATGTTATACCACACAAACTCTAATCAAATGAAAGTTGAAATAGCTATATTAATATTAGAACAAGGAGACCTCAGGAAAAAGAGTTTCAGGTGTCAAGAGTGACATTACATGATGTTAGAGTTCAATTCTCCAAGAAGGCATAATAAATCAAAAAATATATGCACGTAATGGCAGATCTTCTAACTCCATAAAGCAATAACTGATAGACATATAAGGGGAATTAGATACATATTCAATTATAATTGTAGATTTCAACACTCGGTTTTCAGTAATTAATAGCACAAGTGGCAGAAATTTTGTAAGGATGTAGAATATTTGAAAAAACTTTTTCAACCAACCTGAACAACTGACATTTATAGAACACTTCCTCCAACAACAACAGGATATATAGATATACTTTATATGTGCAAATGGAACATTCACCAAGCGGAACTGTATTTCAAGCCATAAAGCAACCTTTAACAAATAAAAAAATAATAAAAGTCATATCAAGTATATTTGCATAACATCATGAAATTAAACTTGAAGTCAATATTGAAATTATCTGGAAAGTGTCCAAATACCTGGAGATCAAAATTACACTTTTAAATGACTAGTGGGTAAAAGAGCTTCCTTCTCTCAGGGAACTTAACACATATTGGAACCAAAAGAAAATTAAAATTAACATATGTGGGATGGAAGCAGTCCACACATCTATCAACAGAAGAAAGGATAAATAAATGTGGTATACACACACAATGAAATATTATCCAGGCATAAAAAGGAATGAAGCTCTGATGCAGGCTACAAAATGGATGAACCTTGAAGACAACATGATAAGGAAAATAAGCCAGATAAAAAAAGACAAAAATACTAAAATATATAAAAAAAATTGAAATACAATTTATGGTAAGGATATTGAGTAACATACTGCTAATGGGAGTGATAAATGGTACAATCAGTTTGGAAAACTTTCTTGAAGTTTTTCATAGATTTAAAAATACTCCTACTTAATGATTCAGAATTTCTCAGAAGAAAAATGAGTGCATACTTTCAGAAAAGGAATTGTACAAGAATGATCAGAGCAACTTTATTCAGAATGCCCAAATATCTATTAACAGGAAAACTGATGTTAAAATTGATGTTCAATGGAATATGATGAGCAATCAAATAAATAAATTGATATATATGTGACATAGATGGATCTCAATATTTACTCAGTAAAAGAAGCCAGACTCATGTGTTATTTTAATCCCAAACTCACCTCAAAAATAGATGTTGTTTTCATTAATGAACATGGACAAGTGCTTAATGAATCTAGAATGAAACAGAAGTCATAATTCAACATTCCTGATTATTACTGGTATTCATTACAGTAATGGCAATGATAATAAATAGAATACTAGCATAATTCAAAGCACACCACTGAGTCCCTCAAGATACACAGAGAATTAGAAGACAAATTTTGTAATTTATTCATCCATTTATCTACTATTTATGAGCTGCTGTTACATGCTAGGTACCAAGTCAGCATTCGGGGTATAGCGGTAAACTAGACAAACCTATCATATTAAGATTAGCCAGAAGAGTTTAATTATCTTAAAATCTAACAGGAGAAATTACATTTCCAGAAATGAAGAAAATAGATAACAATGGCTATTACTATTGGGGTTGAAGAAAATACCATGTGCTCTCTGCTAGATAAGTGCAGAGAAAGATGGGGGACCTTTGTAAGATCATAGATGTTTACAGTAATACTAGATCTAAGGTGACCTTTGAAAGCTCTAAAAGGTAAAGAGCTTGTATAAGGGGATAAAAACTACAAAAAGTATTTATAATAATAAGAATGTCTTCACTGGAGAAACATTTCAGAAAACAATACACAAGAGAAGATATTTCTTATTGAAGTTTAAAGGGAATTACAGAAAACAGAATATGGGTTACTTTTTAAAGGAAGCAATGGATTCAATTTGTTAACTTATGGAGAAATTTTTGAATAGTAGAGAGCCAGGGTGAGCATTATATTTAATGAAGTTATTACAGATATGGAAATTTAGACAGGAGAAGAAAGAGCCTGGAGAGGAACTCTTTATTTGCTAGTGGGGAAACTGTAGTAATCTGGACAACATAACTGTGATTACTGAGTAAACCATTATCGTGGCAGAAAACGGCAGCTCTAATAATTATTTTGAGGAAATCAATTTATGTACATGTATGAAGAACTATTATAACAAAGCATATCTTCTCATATGGTCACAAACAAAATCCAAAAATCTTAACGTATATACCACATTGCCAGTAGCAACTGAGTCATCTGGTTTTATGCTTCTTTTGGTAGAAGAGATAACAGTACTCTCTTCTACCAATATTCCCACTACCAATTTTGGTGGGACAGGGACTTACTTGACTCCATTTGCAAAAGTCACTATGAGAATTGTAGAAAATCAGAGGGTGTTATTAACACTCCCAAATTCCTATAAAACACTTTCTTCAGATAATATTGGTCAAAGTCTGAATTCAAAGGGAGAAAATTTAAACATATGGTTTACATTGTCTCCTAAAGTTTGCTTTAATAATAATGATTCATATAGTGTTGGAATTTCTAGACTGTCTCTTTGACAAAATCATCCCCAATTTTTAAATATTCAATAAATTCTTTTGAATATGAAAACAAAATTTGAGACATGATTCAAAAAAAAAGAAACATGCTAATAGAAAACTGAAAAAGGTCTTAACATATTTTTCCAATGGCTTTTATTTCTTAATTACTTCATTATATAGTTAGTAAACTATTCCTTTTAATGTAGAATTCATTTAAAATAATTATATGTATATCTGTTAGTAATGAAATCTATTAGTGCTTTCAGAGTTTCATTGAACCACAAAATACTTATTCAATTTGACAAATATTAACTGTATGTATAGTAGATTGTGTTATAAACAAACATTTTCATTTACTAATGTGACTTTTAAAGGATAGTCAGATATTTAATGAAAACTCATTTTCCAGCTGCCTTCACCACTTTTTTTTTTTACATTCTCTAGTTGAATGGCATTTAACTGAATGATGTATTTGCTTAGCTAAGATAAACAGAAAACCTGTCAAGGAGACTAATGCAGTATTTTAAATAATGATATACTTCAAAGGCAATTAGCAAATTCAGTGTCAGAAATAATCACCTGTTAAATTACAGCATGGACTTTTTGAAAATAGAATGGAAAAATGATGGTCAAAAGCAAAAAGTGTGTGCCTGGTGTCATATTGAAAATTAATAGCTATTAGATCAAAACTATTCAGTACCTGAATATTCAATTTGCCAGAGGAGAATGATTAACACATATATATGATTATATAATGTGTGTATGTATACATAGGTTTGAAAATTTGTAAACAAGCATAATTATCTTGATTGGTTGTGAGAACAGTTTTAATACTCTAAATTATGATTGTAGAATTTTTATCCATTTTACTTGTAATTATGATCATATTTAAATACTTAGTAAACAGGAAATACAAAGATATTTATGCAAACAATAAAGTAAGAACACTTACATATATGTTTAGAAATGTGGGTGAAGGAAAGACCTTGCAATAACAGTCATTCCAATTCCTTAGACTAAGTATGGTAATATAGAGTTATCACTTCATGATATTATCAGCATTGTTCTTTTATTTTTAGTATTATTTTGATTTACATATCTTAGTATTTCCTATGATGGATGAGCCTACTTTTTCTAGTAGCAGTGATAGAGTGATACCACTTTTGATGTTGCTGTAAAAAGTAAGCAATTTAGCATTATATTTGTCTGCATATTTCAGCAACTTGATCCAAGAATTTTAAATGAGAAATTTCTTTTATTCACTTAAAAAAATTAGAAGTAGACAATTCAGGGCTTGCACAGTGGCTTCAATGATCCATCTCTCTTCTTTATCCTTATATGTCTTAAGTATCCCTATAAATCTGATCTATCATCCTTAATATATATGCTTTTTTTACACACTGACATAAAGGTTGCTGTGCTTTTATGCATCATGTCCTTATTTTAGGCAAATAAAAAGGGGGAGGGACAAAGGACAAAGAACACAATGTATATGCCAATCCTTTTCCATCAGAAAACTGATTCCTGGTGGCCATATCCAATATTCTTCCACTTATGTGTGACTGGTTGGAGCTGCTGTGAACAAACTTGGGGTTCTATTGATAAGGGAAAATGGAAGACTAAAGATTGTTGGGCCAAACAACAACATCTCAAAATGTGCACAATAGTAAAATTATAATGTCTCTTTCTAGCTTTCCAACTTAAGAAATGCAATGCAGTTTTATTATTACAATTTTAAATGTAATATGTAAGAACCTAGGTACCCATCTGAGAAGTTTCTGGACTAGATCATATTCTCAGTATGACCATATTGGACACTATCCACATTTTCACTGCAGTTTTTTTAAAGAGAAGAAACTGAATTGTATATAATATATCAACAAAGAAATCATTCCTAAAATCATGTTTTGATACATTTTTCTTGGTATCAGAAAATGTTTCAGCTCCCTTTTCTCTTTGCCATCCCATCAATAACATAATGTGCAATTCATACTTCATTCAGAATTTCCACCATGTATTTTATTTTCTCCAAGTGAATACATTGTATTTCCTTACCTGAATTTTTTTTTTTTTCTAAAGAGGGACATATCCTCTTAAAACTAGGATGAAAATATTCTAACTAATTGCATCTTTCTTCAAGAAATACAAAATGGCATTCCTAAAATTTCTCAACAAATTTCTCTTTGAATGTTAGGTGAAAAAATTCAACACACATTTCTTCTTTTTTCAATTGAGCTTTTATGCAAAACCTGGTCCAAATCTGCATTGCTTCTCTATTTTCTGATGAATCCGTCATTACTTTGATATCCCTGGGGCTGTCATGACTTGATTTAGAATGGCTGTGTCCACCAAAATTATTGTAGGGAGCCTCTTCTTTGACATATATTTCTTTCCTGGAAATATAAAATATATATGTTATGTTATATCTTCCAAATTCACATTTGGATACATTTGGCATCCTAATTACTACTCTCACCATAACTTAAAAGCCTGTTATGCTATTTGCACCCACCCCCCAAATCCAGGTAGAACTGAATTGCTTAAATGTCTAAAAGTGGCATAATGATGTTTATAATGAATAAAGGGATTAGACCTTCAATAATCACAGCAATACCAGAAGTGAATACTTGTTATCCTGGATGCAAAATAAAGGATACTTTCTAAGTTGAAGCTCCAGGATGGTTTTATCTAATTTGGGGACCCTATCTCTGCCTAACCTCTTGGGATCTCACATGTGGCAAATTTTACTTTTTGATACTTATTTCCTGTTACCAAAATCTATTTCAATTTTTACAGGCTTATTCTCATTCATTTGGTCTCATTCCTGGAGTTTTTCTTTTGTTGCCTTCTTCTCTCCCTTAATTCTTTTGAATATAAAATAAAAAGTCACCAGAAGATCCTCTGATTTTGTGGTCAAACAAAATGGAATTAATAGAAAGTGACCAACAACTCCTGTGGTAGATCAGATGTTCTGTTTCTCCAAGCCATGTTCTACACTTTCCTAGGGGTCCACATGGGATTTTGTTAGAAATGCAGAATCTCAGGTATCTTCCAAAACCTACTGAATTAGGATCTTTACTTTGAAGGAATTTCCAGGTAATCATATGTGCATTAAAATTTGAGAAGCACTGCACTAGGGAAGTCCCTCCTCCTATGCACACTTTTAATGGGAATGTATTTCTCCTTCTTGTTGATGTGGAACAATAAATTCAATTTTAAAATGTCATTTACTCTCCACTTTGAAAATTACTCTTTAAAGTAACAGGTAGTCAGGCAAAGTGGCAAGAATTCTGCTGGTTCTAGGTTCAAAATGAAGGACACTGCTGGCAATCACTAATAGGTGACATTTCTCAAACTACCATCCTTGTACCATTTTAGTGGTACACAGTAAGGACTACTAAAATTCCTTAATTCAAGTCCTTTCAGCAAGTTATCATGTTTCTGGAAACAAATAGAGTTCAACCGTTGTTCCAAGGTCATTATGATTGAATGTTATACAACAATAGCTGATAAGTCTGCAGGTTATTTAATCACTATTAGTTGGATAGGGCCCAAACCTTCATGTAACCGATCACGTATGCTATTGACCATGTCACTCCAACAAGAAAAGACATTTCTTTTTAAACCCTCATTTGTACTATATTCGCAATAGTCCAAGGACATTGGGTTACTTTGGCTAAAATCTTGATCAGTGCAATCCAATAGAAATATAGTACAAACCAAATATGTAATTTAAAATTTGCTAGTAGCCATATTAAAAAGCTAAAAAGTAACAGGTGAATTTAATTTTAATAATATATTTTATTTAACCTCATGTATTCTAAAATATTTCCAATTTAACATGTAATTAATGTGCAATTATTAATGAGATAGTTTGTATGTCTTTTGTGTACTGTCATCAAAACCTTGTGTGTATTTTTACACTTGAGCACATCTCAATTCAGATTGGCCTCATTTCAAATGCCTGTTAAACACGTGTAGCTAGTGGTGACCATGGCCACTATAGACCAAATTCATGTTATAAGTCTATGTGATTACAACAACTTAGTCCCAATATTCAAGATGATTTGCCTCAAAATGTTACTCTTTTGAAATTAGTTTCCTGATTGATTTGCCTGAGTATTGTGTGAAAATAAACAAAAACTCCTGTCACCAAAAGCCTCTACAAATACTATAGGTTGTTTGTTAGTGTGGTGAGTTTTGCAAAGAAGGCACAGTGAGATACAGGTCATTATAATATAGCTTCCTTTCACAAAACTGCTTTCTAAACACCTCTTTTCTTCCTAGAGTTTTACATTCATGGTAGTTGGTACAACATGTTCCCCTCTTTCATTCCACATAGCACTTTAAACATCACACCTTTCTCTTACTCTGTTTCTCCTGCTCTGGCAACAGGCTGCTCTCAAGGAATGGTTTTCTGAAAGTCCACACTTGTAATTTGATGCTGCCTTCAATTAACAACCCCCTGGAAATTTAGCTCACTTTTTGTCATTCTTTTTTATTGCTTTTCTCATAGGATATCTGGTGAATAAAATTCTCCATTAACATAGCATTTAAAAATTTTGTCAAGTATCTAATTTTTTTTTTATTTATATGTGAAGTCTTAGTTATTTTTTTGGCCTAAGTTTAAGGAATAATAATAATATTATTACTAATGATTGGGAATTAGATAATAGAGATAATTTTCATAAAAATAGCATACCCCCAGATTTTCCCCTCAAAGTAAACAGGCCCAGATATGTTTCATACTGAATTAAAATTGTAGCAAGCATTTTCATAAACTTTAAAATTTAAAGATCTTCACATGCGTTTTGCTTTTTTTCTTACAGTACTAGAATGAAAATAAAAATGAAATGCTGTTTTTTGGTACTCTAGAAAGCGTATCTTTACCTAGTCATAAGCATCTAGATTCAACTCCTTACTCCAAGAAGTGGAAATTATATATGAATTTTTCATACCATCATCTGTTGGACTAAAGCTTATTTTACATTTAGGATTAAGATTTCTTTTAAAAAAAACAACAACTTGAAACTGAAGAATTAAGAAATCTAACTAAAGTAAATTACATTAAAATCAATCTGGAACTTGTGTTATTTTTAAATAAGCATTTCTTCTTATATTGGGTGAACCAATTTTATTAGGTGATCTCAGATCAATTCACATCATAACCTACCAATATTTGTTTTCAACTCAAGGAATGAGAATACAAAATAACATACTTTCTAAACTCTGTGTACTCACCCTCACAGACCTCAGTCTTTTGTGCTTCTCAAAATTCCATGTTTTCTTTAGATATGGTTACTCACTAACTAAAGAATGAATGATCTCCCCTAAATACTTAAGCAAATATAGAATATACAAAAATGGACATTCATCATAGCTCACTTATGCATTATTATGCCTTTATCTTGCTTCCCTCTAGAAAACATGATATTTATAATATCCCCCAGCTGGTTGGAAATTATTTTATGCAGGACCAAATAGAGATATGTTCTTCACAATGGCATTCAGATTCAAAGTGTTGTACTTTTCTACTTGAAATTTGATAGTTTAGATTAATTTACTTAAACTAAGATTCTTAATAATTTAGATTCAGGCAAAGAGAAAACACTTACTTTGTTTCCATCCTCATAAAAACTTAATTTAGCTCACTAGGCATAACCACTATTGTGCCAAATTAAAGAAGGTAATATAGATGGGAGTGGGTGATTGGTATCAGTAATGTCTTGAAATTTGAGGGATCCCATCAAGCCTATTGTTATAAAATATTTTCAGCACTTTTTGAAATTACAGCTGAGATTTCAATCAAAATAGTGCAATTAAACCAACTTATTAGCAATAGGAACATGAATTGTTGGGAGTATAACATGTATAATGAGAAGAGCAACAAATTCTTGATGAATTGAAATCACTAAGTTTATTAATGGTGATTTATTCTATAACATTGGAGTAAGTAATACTGCTGCCATTACAGTGAGAGGGAAACTGCAGATAAAAATGGTTTAAAAATTTCTTTATGCACATTATTAAGATATTCATATATTCAACCCCTTGTTGATTATACTTAACAGTATTCTTACTAACATGCCATATTGGAAGACACTGCCCATTTGGATTATGTAATGTATTTGTTATGAATATTTGAGGAAAGAGTATAAGTCAACATAGAGAAGCTTGCTCTGTGCCAAACATTAAGCTGGGTATAGGAGAAAAACAATTAAGACCTATGCCTCAGTCTAGTTGTGGAAATATACAAGATAAACAAATGAATATAACCTGCTGTAATTATATACAGCAGTAAATACGAAGAAATAAAGATCTTCAACCTCTGGAAGAACAGGGAGTGGCTGGGGTCAGGGAACAGTTTCCTAAAGGTAAGACTGCTCAGCTGTTTGACAAGGTATTTTGTAATTCCAAGGCAAAAGAGAGCATGAAAGATCTAGCAACTACAAGTAGTTAAGCAGGCTATAGCAGGGCCTGGAAGAGCCTAGCAACATGAGTAGAGACATGAAAAACTGGTAAGAAATACAGGAATAATACACAATCTGTTGATAAAGAATAAGAACATTATGTTAACATTGAAATATACTTTTGAAAGGAAGGCAATACATAAATAAATAGCAAATAAATAGTTAAAAACCAAAATTGTCAGCATCTGGAATTCTACTATATGCATCAAGATTTTCTCCTGTACTGTTTATAGGAGAGATACAGAAACAGAAAATCAAAGAATTAAAATTCAGACAATGTGGATAAAATTGTTTACCATGTTTACATTATTAAATTTTGTAAACTACATTAGACAAAAAGATTTATGCTCTTAACCACATTCAAATTAATCTATAGAATTCAAAAGCAGAAAATCAAGCTTGGAATAATTTCCTATATTTCCTGCTGGACCTGTCAAACTAGTCAAGGATAATACAATTAGTACATTTATAGAAGTCATTGTAATTGTTTTTGCAGTTGATAAATGAAGTTTTCAGTCCGTTAAAGAAATATCTAAGGGATCTAAGCAAGTGTTACTTTTTTTTGTAATATATCCAAAATGTTAGTAAAAGTAATGAAAAAATCTTAGATCAATGCCAAGGGCTAGTAATTAGTTCTGTTTTGCTTTAAGGTGTATGTGAGAGAAAATGAATTTTAATAAAACAGATTATTATAAAATTAGTATTTGGGTATCTGTTTCCATTTCATAGCTTTAACACCAAAAACTCAAATCTATTTATTTATATTTGTACTTAGTAAAACAATTTAGTTCATTAGTCAAGGCTGTCAATTCAACTACAACAACAAGTCAAGGTGTCCATATAAATCAGGCCCTAATCTTTATCCTAATAGATGTGTAGTACTCAAAGTTATGGTGACTGTCTACCCATTGACTATGTTCTAATCATTTTAATCCCATGCTTCTTACCATAAACAAAAATGGATCACCTGTGTAATATATGTTCTATTGCTTCAAGATTGCAATTTTTCCAGATAGACGTTAATGTATTCTCATATAGACTGTGAATAAACAAAACCATCATTCAAAAGTAAGGTATCCTTCTGATAACAATAATAATTATTCTGAGAATTAACATGAGTTTCTGTGGAAAAAGAAATAAAGATTGAACTAAGTTACTCTGATGTGAGTTTGAACATACTGATATGAATTTCAGCAACATGAAAGACATAAGTTTGGCTAGAGTAGATGAATGAGATACTTTGAAAACAGTCAAATTCAGCATAAAACAGATATGGACAAACACACAAATCATGACAATAGATCATCCTGAAATACACTGAATATTAATGATTATAAATGGGCTAACAAAGAAAAATCAAAAACTGTATAAATAAGAAATGCCTAAAATAAAGAGAATCAGAAGGATTAAAAATAAAAAAGATGGGAAAAAACTGTCAGGCAAATGCAAATAAAAAGTAAACTCAGATACACAGAAACACTCAATATGTAATGAGACATTTTATAATGGTAAACACCACAACTTATGATGGGGTTATAATAGCTTTTAATGGCAGTGCTTCAGTTAAATCAACAGCAACTTTCAAAAACAGATTACGTCAGTAGCTATAACAAGAAACAGACGGAAACACAATAATATAATAATGAAATATTTAACATACATCTCAGTCTAAAATACATTATCCAAGGACATTTGTTTAAAGCTCATGTTATCTCAATGTTACTTAAATTATCTCAGTGCAAAGAAAAAGATGGAAATTTTCCATAGTTTATTTATGGATCAATTATGTCATTGATCCTGATAAAAACAAATACAGTACTTGTGCCAGTTCGATGTATTATGTCCCCCAGAATGCCATCATCTTTGATGCAGTCTTGTGTGGACAGACATATTAGTGTTGATAAGATTTTGGAAACCTTTGCGTGTTTCCATGGAGATGAGATTCAATCAACTGTGGACAAGACCTTTGGCTGGATACTTCCCATGGAGGTGTTGCCCCAGCCATTCAGGGTAGGTCTGAATTAAATTACTGGAGCACTATATAAGCTCAGAGAGAAGGAGCAAGCTTGCTACAGCCAAGAGGGACACCCTGAAGAACACCCAGGAGCTGAGAAAGGAGCTGCAGATGAGAGACAGTTTGAAGATGGCCGTTGAAAGGAGGCTCTTGCTCTGGAGAAGGCGAGAGATGACAAACACCCCAAGAGAAAATGAGAGTGACATTTTGAAGAGGGGCTGCGGCCTAGAGAGGAACATCCTGGGAGAAAGCCTTTTTGAAACCAGAACCCGGAGCAGATGCCAGGCATGTGCCTTCCCAGCTAACAGAGGTTTTCCGGATGCCATTGGCCATCCTCCAGTGAAGGTACCTGATTGTTGATGTGTTACCTTGGACACTTTATGGCCTTAAGACTATAACTGTATAACCAAATAAACTGCTTTTATAAAAGCCAATCCATTTCTGGTATTTTGCATCCCAGCAGCATTAGCAAACTAGAACAGTACTCAAATCCCCAAACCTGGATAACTCTGAAAAGGGAAAACACAATATCATATTTCTTGACTCTATTCAAAAAAGCAAAACAAAACAAACAAACAAAAAAACAGGATGTCTTTTATCCCCACTATTATTTAACATTCTCTTAAGTGTTAGGCAATGCAATTAGACAAAAGAAAGAAATTAGAGGCATAAAAACTGGAAAATGTCACGAAAACCTCTATATAAGTATTTCCAGATAGCCTCATATCCAGAAAACTCAAAATAGTCAATAGAAAGGTAAAGGAATTTAATGAAATAATTTGCTATAAAATGAATGTCCTAGTTTGCTAATGCTGCAGAATGCAAAACACCAGAGATGGATAGGCTTTTATAAAACGGGGGTTTATTTCACTTCACAGTTACAGTCTTAAGGCCACAAAGCGTCCAAGGTAACACCTCAGCAATTGGGTACCTTCACTGGAGGATGGCCAATGGCGTCCGGAAAACCTCTGTTAGCTAGGAAGGCAGCTGGCGTCTGCTCCAAAGCTCCAGCCTCAAAACGGCTTTTTCCCAGGATGTTCCTCTCTAGCAAGCTTGCTGCTCTTCAAAACATCACTCCCAGCTGCACTCAGTTTCCTCCCCCCCCCCCCCAGTCAGCTCATTTTTATAGCTCCACTGATCAAGGCCCACCCTGAATGGGCGGGGCCATGCCTCCATGGGAACATCTCATCAGAATCATTACCCACAGCTGGGTGGGGCACATTCCAAGCAAATCCAACCAGCACCAAAACGTCTGTCCCACAAGACTACAAAGACAATGGCATTTGGGGGACACAACACATTCAAACCGGCACAATGAATATTTAAAAGTTACAGAGCCATTATGTAAGAACAAAAAACAATTAGAAGGTATCACAGAAGAGTATGTATACACACACAAGTGCCAGCAGGCACACACATACACAACCAAGGAGAGAACTATTCTGTTACTTTAAAAACAGGAATGTGACAGTGCATGCTTAGAGACACTGTATCTCTAGGGAAAATGCAGGGAAAACACCTAATTCATTTAAAATGACTAAACAAATCACACTGCTGGTAATAGTGTCAGTATTGTTATTATGCAACTTTTGAGTTGTGAGATAAAGCAAATAAGTAGTTTTGTTTTGTTTTGTTTTGTTTTTGAGTCCTGGTGTTTGGCTTGCTGAAAGGATATATAGTTGTAAGGTCAATGAAGTTAAATAAAATCTATTCCTGAATGTGAATTGGAACTATAAGCTCACAATGTATTTTATCTCTAAAAAAAAAGATACTATGTGATCTGAAAAGCCCCATGTGCTGGTTTGAATCTATTGTGTACCCCAGGAAAGCCATGTTCTTTTAATCCAATCTTCTGGGAGCAGACCTATTGTGGGTAGGACCATCTGATTTGATTATTTCCATGGAGATGTGACCCCACCCATTCCAGGTGGATCTCAGTTTATTGGCATCCTCTAGGAAAGGATAAAAGGCAGAGACATACTGAAAAGAGCTCAGAGATGCTAAGAGAGAGAGATGCCAGAGACATTTTGAAGAAAGCCATTTTGAAACCAGAACTAAGGAGAAGGACAAGGAGACAACACCATGCGCCTTCTCATGTGACAGAGGAGCCCTGGATGCCATCGGCCTTTCCTCAGAGAGGTATCTACCTCTTGATGCCTTAATTTGGACATTTTCATTGTCTTAGAACTATAAATTTGCAACCTAACAAATCTGCATTGTTAAAAGCCAGCCTATTTCTGGTCAATTACATTTTGGCAGCTTTAGCAAACCAGAACACCCAGAAACAATAACCATCCCATGAGCAATAAGCAACTCTGGGGCCCAGATTTTGGACTCTAAATATTACAGTCTACTGCAAGGGACTGGCCAAATAGGTACTTCCAGATGTCGAGCAGGAGAAGCACATTACTATTAATCTGTGGCATCTTTTACAGCAGAAAGTGAGGAAGGAATCAAGGACTACTTAGGTCCTTTCAAAAAGGCTCAGGAGTCAACTTGAAGAGGCTCCCACTGGACAAAGACAAAAAAAATTAGACTCAATAATGGCTGATTATATATAAATTATTTTTCACATGCATAAGTGCATAGGGATACTACTAGAAGTAAAAAAAAAAAAAATGGACAACGTAGGAGGAATGTGGAAAGAATTCATTATTGTTAACAATGGTAAATAAAAAAAAATCAAGTATTTATTTTGCCTCTCCTTTGTGAATTGTACCTCAGGGTAACCACGTAAGAGATTAGGAGACTAGTCTTTATAAAAATAGTTCAGCAGCTACACGACGAAGAAAAGGTAGAATTAGGTTACCATTTTGCAACCTCTTATGGATAAATGGATTAAGGGAATGATAATCGGTAGTATGCAGTATCACAAAAAAAGAGAGATAACAAGACACTATGATCTAAATAATGAAAGTACATAAAAACATCTTCGAGGTATGAATATATAACACGACACTGTTGAGAGGCAAACATAAAAGCCAGACTGCAGAAATCACTAAAAGAAAAAAAAATTCCCACAAATATATCTTTAGGAAAAAAAACGGGTTAGGAAACTTATAGAACACAAAAGGTATTTAAGAAGCCAAAACAACCACTTGCAATTCCTTGCCTTTTCATTTGTTCACCAGTTGTAAACAGCTTAAAAAAAAAAAAAAGACCCTGTTTGGAAAATTGAAATAATTACTTGTATATCATGATAGTAAGGGGTCTCTGCTAATTATTTTATGTGTGACACTGGCAACCATTGAAAACAAATAATCTGACTTAAAAAATGATTACTAACATACTTAGCAATGATATAGTGTTAAGAATGTGTTTCCAAAATTATCTGGGTCAGGAATGAATAGGTAAAGGGAAAGATGAAACAAAATTAACTATGACTTGATAATTGTTAAGTCTTGGGGATTGATACATGAAATCTGTCAATTTTGTATACATTTGAAATTTACCACAATAAAAGTAAATACAAAAATAAAATAATAACAAAAATCAAGAAACATGAATATTGCTATTAAACTGTCCATTCAATGAGAAATGTATTTTGGATCATCTCTCTTCCCCAGTACCTATTAACTTATTCCAATTTCAAGCTAAAAAAAAAAAAAAAATGTTAATGAAATCAAATTAAGAACTTTGGAAGATAGACAATCTATTAAATTTTGGATTGACTTAGCTGTCATAAAAAAAATTATCCAAAATGTCATTTGAACTTGATTGGTCAATTGCACTGTATATGTGTGCCTTGCAGGGGTGGGAGAAGTTGGTTGATTGGAAGGATTTTAGAACGAAGTAAAGAGTGATCAATCAGATATAGCAACTTGGTTTAGAACACAGTCATGCATTAGGTCTGTCTTGTAATTTTAAACCACTTCTAATTCTAGTATTTGTTTTTCTGAAGATCATTTTTTCTCAGAATCAGTACATATTTGATAGCATATGAAGTACAGAATTCCAAAATAAATGCACATTTTTGGAATGTTGAATGAAGTTTTTGTTTTGAACAATATCAATAAATGAAATAGTTTTACGTAGGCAGCAGGAAGTCTACATTGCCATCTGTTTTAGCTTCCTTGTTTCTAAAGCAAATACCATGCAATGTGTTGGCTTAATCAATGGGAATTTATTGGCTCACGGTTTTGATGCTATGAGAAGTCCAAATCAAGACCTCAGTGATGTTTTCTTATGAAGACAGGCATTCTGGGGCAGGCTGGCTTCCTGCAATCTTTGGTCCTTGGCTCCTGTGTTACTTGGCAAAACACATGGCAGCCTCTCCGGATGTATCCTTTGTTTTCCGGTTTCCACTGACTTTCAACTTCTTGTTGCTCCCTCTATGGCCTTCTCTCTATCTGTATGCATTTTATTCTGCTTATAAAGTATTATAGGATTAAGACTCATCCTGATTGAGCTGGGCCACACTTTAACTGAAGTAACCTCATCAGAAGGTCCTACTTACAATGGGTTTACAACCACAGGAATAGATTAAGTTTAAGAACATGTTTTTCTGGGTACATAGCTCCAAATTGATACCACAAACACAGTTTTTTTCAATAGAAGGGCCCGCCCAATCCAGTGCTACAAAGGAGAAATATGCCTCTGAGTGTGAGAAGGTGATTTTATTGCAAGTGCACTGACAAGGAAACAGGAGGAATCCCAAAACCAGCTTCAAGTGGGGATGTGATTATGGTTTTTATAGACAAAGGAAAGTGGACAGGGGTAAGAAAATAAGTCATGTCTGCATGATACATTCTTTTCAGGTCCTTGGTGACACTGGATCTTTGTGAGGAGGACATGGGCAAATTTCTCAATTTTTGTGTTGTCTCAAGCATGTCTTGTTTCAGCTTCAGTGATTATATTTAGATATCGATGTGCAAGCTCTCAGGTGCAGAGTCTTCATGACTCTTCTCAAAGTTTTGTCTTTTGAGGATGGAGCCACTGACTTACTGGGCTATAGTGTGCTCCTGTTGCCATTCTCTTATCTTATTCCCATAAGCAGAACTGAGAAGGTTGGTTTCTGTCCTTCTGGGAACTAAGGGCAAAGAACAGACTGCTCAGCTCAGCTAGGAGAAGTGGATTTTCCTGCTGTCAAAACCACACCACACAACCTTAGAACAACAAATGGCTTGGTACTTCTTTTGAAGTTTCAACCATGAAATATATAATTTTGTTTTGTATTTACGATATCACCAAGTGTAAACATGTTGAGAATGTCAAAATATGGCATAGGTAAAACAGGCCAGCAGGAAACTTCTGCTTGAAGGTAGGAAGGAATGTATAGATTTAGAAAGATGATAATGGTGGTGGTGATGATGGAGATGATGATACTAACAATACCTCAGCTGCAACTACGTTATGAAGTCGGAGTTCAATATCATACTTTAAACTTTGAAATTGAGTATTCAGAGTGAAAACATGAGGGCCAAACTGAAAGACATATCATGAAATCAACAAATAGTTGCTATTGTTACTTAGTGGAAAAAAGCTACTAAATGATGTGATGTACAGAATACAAAGTGGTTCCCACAATCTCTCTCTCCTTTTAATCATGCTTTTCCATAATTCCCTCCCTTTGAGTGGTAGAAAAATCTGTAATTTGATTCTAGCCAATAGAATATGGCAAAGGTGATGGGAAGCCACTTCTCTGATCACTTCATATTGATCTTGCCATCAGACTCACCCAATCTCTCTACATATTTTTGGCTTTGAAGAGACAAGATGCCTTGAATCCTACAGATGGTCAATGAATGCAGCGATATAAATGAATTCCACCAAAAACCTGAGGAAGCAGATCTTTCCCTAGATGAGCTGTGACATTAAAAACCATCCCTAGCCAACACCTTGACTGCAGCCTTGTGAGACCTTAAGCAAAGAACTCAAATAAGCCATCCTGTGTTGTTTAATGCTGCTAAGATTCTGTTGTTTTGTTATGTGGTTTATAAAACTAATATGGATGGCAAGGAACCAAGAAAGAAACAGACCAAAAATAATGGTCTGGAAAGGCGTTATTTTTTGCCTGGAAAGGAGAAGACTTATCATTTAGGTGTTCAGCAGATTTCCCTGAGCAGAGATTGAAAGTCATAAATATGGAGTCAAGGAAGAAAGTACATCAAGTAAGGCAAGAGTCTGAATTTAGGTTTCTAGCTGACTCATGCAGTGGCTGGCAATATCTTTGTTGACTGCTACCTTTAGGTTTTGTATCACTGATACTTAGAAGCCTTGATTCAAACAATTTTGAGATGAGGTATGTCAAGTACCAGAGGAACTAAGACCTTTCAGCATACACACTTGTATGCTCTTGATGGAAAATAAGCAAGATTTTATTTAACAGTGATGACATAGGAATATTCCCTAATCTAGATCTATGGTTCTCAGTCTTTGATCCCCAGATTAGCAGTAACAACTGGGAACTTGTTACAAATGCAAATGCTCAAGCCCCACGTCAGACCTCCTAAATCAGAAACTCTAAGGATGTGGTCTAGAAACCTGTTTTAACAAGCCTTAAACTTTGATGATGGCAAAGTCTGAGAATCAAGTTAATGTGCTTCTCTTTCTTTAGATAAAGAGAAACTCAAAAAAATTTAGACAAAATATCAAACCTTATTTTTCCCCTCTATAATCTAGATATAGAGTGAACTAGGTAATATTCATAAATAAATGTTAATGAAAGCAAACCACGTTTAGACTTAAAGAGAATAGGCTGGGGAGAAGGAAGCTGGTAAAAAAATCTTGAGGTGCAAGTGATCTAAAATCAGACATGGAGAACAAACAGAAAATACATGAAGAATTAGAAGAATCAAATTTTTGGCAGGGATACTACAGCAAGGAGGCAGCAGGGAAGCCACTGAAACAAAATCCAATAATTTCAATTGTCCCCAGTTCTTACCACTCCACCAGATACTGCCCAGATAACAGAAGAAAAGAAGGGAAAGAACAAAGCATCAAAGACCAGGTAAAAAGTGAAAAGTTCATAGATAATTGCAATTTTTGTGAAAGGAAATATTGATAAAGCTGAAAGAAAATTACCTAATGAGCTATTTAAAATACTACTTCTGCAAAAAATAACAGAAGAAATCACATATTCAAAAAATATCACAATACATGATCTATGGGAATAATATATCACAGAAAAAAGTAAGAGCGAAATTAAGTTTTTAAAAGATCATAGATAAGCAAATTAATTAAATACATGTATATTTCACATTATAAATATATTGATAACAGAAAAATAAAATGTGGCATGGCAGAGAAATGGTTTGTGACATGGAGAGTCTTAAAAACACCTCAAAGAAAGTACAGGAAAAAAGAAAATATAATATAGCAAGCCAATGACTATGATAGATTTGGTGAAAAAACAGTTGTGATGGTTAGGTTTATGTGTCAACTTGGCCATGTGATAGTACCCAACTGTCTGGTCAAGCAAGCACTGGCCTAACAATTGCTGTGAGGACCTTTGTGGCTGGTTAAAAAAACAACAGGCTGGTTTATTAAATTATCAGTCAATTGGCTGCAGCTGTGACTGATGACTTAGAGAAGGGCGTGTCTTCCACAATGAAAGAATGCAATTGGCTGGATTTAATCCAGTTAATCAGTTGAAGACTTACAAGCGAGACAGAGAGAGGACCTTCACTTCTTCAGCACCCAGTGAAGCATTTCCTGAGGAGTTCGTCGAAGCTGCCGGTTCGTTTCCTGAGGAGTTCATCGGACATCTTCATTGGAGTTGCCAGTTTGCTGACTGCCCTACAGAATTTGGACTCGTGCATACCCTCAGTTGCGTGAGTCACTTTTATAAATTTTATGGTCATAGATACCTCTCATTGATTCTGTTTCCCTAGAGAACCCTAACTAATACAACAGTAAAGCCCCATCCTATTCTAGAATGTACATTAAAAAGAATACCTCCAATTTCCCCTCAGCTACTGCTTCATTCCTTTACTCTCCCTCAAAGGAAAATTCCTGATTAATCTATCAGTTTTTTCCGCACTTACTTACCTCCCATTAACCCTCAACCCACTCCAAGAAGGCTTTTATCCCAACATCCATTGTAATTCATATAATCGATGTAACAAATGGCCTTTTTCTTGGCAGATCCAGTGGTCAGATTTCAGTTACCAAGTCATTCTACTTCTGAGTTGTGGTCTATACGACGGACACATTCCTTGAAACAACTTCTAGTGGCTTGGTGAGATATGGCTGCAAGTTCCTTTTTCTCCTTTCTGGTTCTATTAATCTACTAATGTCTAATTTTTGGAATGTCTCCAGGCATTGTTCTGGGTCCTTTATATACACTATTGCTGGGCAAGTCACCGACACACTCAGGGGCCATGTCGCATTCCTTGCCTACTTCACTCCGCCTTTTGTTTTGTGTGCAGATGTTTCAATATGTTTCCATTCCTCAGCTAGAGGGACATATTAGGTCTAATGGAGAGGCCTGACCTTACCTTAAAACTGAAACCTGGAACAAGTATCCCCAGCTGCTAATCAGGGCAGGAACCCTGCACAAAAGTTGCTTCATACCTACATTTGCTCAGTGGAAATGACCCTTCTCCTGAGGTTGCATAAATACTGAACTCACACAGCATGGGGACTCTCCTCTCTGATGAAAAGCAGGGTGTAATTTGAAGGCTGTCATCTGACCAGAGCAGTTGGCCCTCCCCAAGTCACAGGCCACGATGGGATCTCTTCACTTGCTTCTTTGGATCCTTTGTTCTGAGTAAGTAATTAATAACAGAATAATAAAGCGTGGCATGGAAGAGAAATGGTTTGTGACACGGAGAGTCTTAAGAACACGTCAAAGAAAGTACAGGAAAAAAGAAAAAAATTATAGTAAGCCAAATGACTATGACTGATTTGGTGAAAAGACAGTAAAGCTAATGACATCTTTATTAACTATGACATCTTTGCAAGGCCAATGTAAAGAACTGACCACTTGGAAATTTTGTATACATGCCTTTGGAATTATTTCTCTCTCCCTCCATATATTTTAATGGAAAACTCTATGTGTGCACATGTGTGTACATGCATGTACTTGGGTTCATGTGTGTGTTTGTGTAGGCTGGAGTCAGGAGGAAGTCTACCAGGTCAACCTCTATTATAAAGAGCAGGGGTAAGGAACGTTACTCTGGCAGTGTTCTTTGAATAGGTATGTTCACTTTCCAGTTAGTCACTTTTGTAGCTGGTGATTTTATTTCAACTGCAATATTGAAAACTAAAGTTTTGATATCAAATAAGAAATAAATTATTATTTTCAAAAAAATTTTACTTTTGGTGATTGTTACGTCAAGCTAGAGGAAAATCATTGCAACTTATAATCAAAGTAAAGAAAGTTTTTTAAAAGTCATAGATTCTGAAAAGACCAGAAACAAAAGCAAAATATAAAGGCACAACACAAAGCTATGGGGGAAAGACATTCACCAACACAAATCAGGTTTGTTTTGGCACAGTTTTTAAAGGCGTTGTTTGGACCTTTTTAATGAATAGAAAAGGGGAAGAGTAAAAATTATACAAAAAAAATATTACAATGATTTTTAAAAGTATAGATCTCCACAAAAGAAGATTCTTTGAGATTTATCTTTTTCTTAATTGAATATATAATATACATCCAATGCATTAAAACTAGAGAAATGGAATGCAGCTACTTTTTCCTATTATCAAAAGGAATTGATAAGCCCACCTATAATTATGCCTAGGAGTCACCCCCAGAGAACCTCTTTTGTTGCTCAAATGTGGACTTTCTCTCTCTAAGACTAACTGCAAATAAATTCATCTCCCTCCCCCTGATATGAGACAGGACCACCCAGATGAATAAGACTTCCTGGTGACATGGGACATGGATTCCGGGAATGAGCCTGACCATGGCATCAAGGGATTGAGAATGCCTTTTTGACCAAAAGGGGGAAAAGAAAGGCAACAAAATAAGGTTTCAGCAGCTAAGAGAATTCAAATAAAGTCAAGAGGTTATCATGGAGGCTACTCCTATGTAAGCTTTACCTAATATGCCAAATGACCACAGTATGATAAGCCCAAAACAACAGTAGTCCCCAAAACCTTAAAGAATACCTGGATCCCTATCTGAGACTCTATAACAAAGTTTCACTCACTAAGTTTATTCTTCAGAAACTTGAATCCTTCAGAGAACTTCTATGCCAGCTAAGTCCCAAAACCCAGAGGCAATAGCCTCTTCAAGAACATCAACCAGATGTGTCCCCTTTTCTCATAAAGTTGACACCCGTTTTCAACATGAACAAGTTAGGGTGGTCACTGCCTAGACATCCCTGAAAATATTGAAAGTGATTAAACTAGAGGAAGGGGTAACAACAGACAAGATAGAATTTAACAAAGAATTATGAATACTGAATCTCTATATAATTTTCTTTTTCTTAGTTGCTAGGGTATTAGAATGGCTAGAAGGAAAGAATTGAAATGGTAGGGCTGTAACCCATAGCATCCTCTGAAATTTGTTCTACAGCTATTTGTTAGGTTGTAATTTGAAAGCTGTCATCTTTTTGTAATATACGTTATATTTCACAATAAGGAAATAAGTTGTTAAGTTAACTCATAACAACTTTGGAAGTTTCATATATGACTACTTGTTAATTCATACTTTGAAAGATATTATCTTTTTGTATATATGTTATATTTCCCAAAAGGAAATAACTGAAACTATGGAACTGTAATCCATAATATATTTGTTGAAATTTGCTCTCTAATTACTTATTAAATTGCACTTGGAAAGCTATCACTTCTATGTATATATGTTATATTCTAAAATAAAGAATATGATTAAAAAACAAAGGAATTGAACCCTGAACCTGGGCAGAAGGGCCAACAGAGGAAGGGTGGGCAGGGTATTTGAGTCATGGTCTGAGATCCTCTTCAGGATGACTGAATAGCTGAAACATAGCTAAGCATAAGTACTTCTAAAATTCACAAATTTAAATCATGTATATTTTTAAATGATACATGGATATTAAATCCAAACAGAAATATCTCAATATATTTAAGAACAACATAGTTGAATTCCAGATAAATGGAATTCACATTTTCTCTATTTTTCCAAAATGAAACCTTGGTAAATTCAGTGTGGCTTGTCTGAAAAATAACCAATCAAAATACATTTCCAAGACCTATGGAGAATCTAAATTAACAGGTTCTATCAAAACTCTAATTTTTATCTTATTCAAAGGGAAAAAAAGTACCTGACAATGGCTGCATTATCACTTTTAATATGAGGAGACATTTTCTTATGTCTAATAAGAAAATAAGGAGCAAAGTACTTGAATCCAAATGGAAATCAGATGTACATTTTAATTTTGCATACCTTTAATTTCTATTATAGCTGTTGATATAAATTTAAGGAGTCATAAAGAGATATTTGAGAAAATGTAATCGACACCTTTATTATTGAGTCAATTAAGGCTTGACTTTGTAATGAATAACATACAAATGACATGATTTTATTATTTAGCAATTTAGAGGTCATAATCCATTTAGCTTTGGAATTATTTAATTCTGTGGATTTGAATTTTTAATTGTCTTCATGTCTATGATCTTACAATATTAACAGAGAGATAGGGTCATAGATCAATAGTCTGTGGTTAAATTCGGTGTACTGTATGACTTATTCAGCTGAAATGTGCTTCAGAAGTGGTAAATTTGGAAACCTTTGAGGATGTATGTATTCTCTGGTTATCCAAGCTGCTACTTCTTTCTAATACCTAAAACCTGCTTATTTCACTTCTATTTAATGGCTACCTGGCTTATTATCTTTGGTTTATTATTTGGTAATATATAAAATGATTACTCTTTACGTCTCCAGTTTGTCCTCTGAGTAACTACTCAATATTTAGAGTATTTGACCCAAATAACTTATTTTGTGATTCAACTCACCATATATATCGGTGAAACTTAAAAACATTGCCTTTGAATTCAGCAACAAGCAATAAATCAATCAACAGTTATCTCCAATAATTCATGGGAGGTTCTAATCAGTTAAATAAGGCAAGAACAAACTCAGTATAAGAATATTATAAAGATGCAAACTATCATTGTTTAATAGCTTATTTTCCTCATGGAAAACTCAAGAGATGTTTCTGCATGTTTGTTGGATATGAATATATAGATTTATTACATTTTTATACAGCAGTATCAAAAAGAAGAAAACTGAAATAAGATAAAATTTGCTGCACCAGTACATTATAAATTGTAATAAATTATTAGAAAATCTCCATGACATGTTCATGCTTGTGGAAAAATATGTAATAGTCCCACAAAAACAAGTATCTGTATCCAATATTAATGAGGAGTTTTAACATAGAAATATCAGTTTTCCAAAATTAATTTAAACAGTAAAGCAGTTCTAAACCAAATTCTGACAGAACTTTTCCCCCAAGGACTCTGAAAAGCTGTTTCTAAAATTCACATGAAACAGCAAAGTGAACAAAATAGTGAAACTAAAAGAATTTTGGACAGGGTATTTTGCTCCAATAAAGAGCAGGGCTGTGTGGTATCTGTGGAGAACAATGCCAGTATAAAAATAGTCTAGAAGCAATTCCTACATGTAGGGCACTTTTCATAATATGGATCAAGCTTCATTATGGATACTCACTTTTATTTTTATAGCTTTTAGTTGTCTATCCATTTTTACCTATCCATATAGTTTCCTAGTAAGATTTTCCATACTCTGAAGAGTGGTTTTAATTATACACTATGCCAGAAAAGAAAACTGCTTTGTAAAATTCCCCATAATAGTCAGGATTCCTGTCTTGAAAATAATTTAGAACTGCTAACACACAAAGTGATTCATTTGTTTTACAACAGATGCCCCATCTAGAAAATAATTTAGAAGTGCTAACACACAAAGTGATTCATTTGTTTTACAACAGATGCCTGCCACAATTCTGAGAGAAAATTTTGATATAACTTTGGCATATTTAACATAGAAGCAATTTGTTTACATTATTTGAGTTTTAAGAATAAGAGAGAATGAATTAAATATTACACAAATCATTATTTTCTTAATATTGCCACATCATGTGGCATAATTTTTATTTAATGATAATAAATAATAGAGTAATGATTTCAAATACTAATATCTTGAACAAAAATATATTTAATAATATCAACTTAGTGTTTGGATAAAATATTTAGAAAATATATTGGTTCATTTAATTAACTGGAAGAGCATCTAAAACATTCCTCATGCTTTGGCCACAGCACATGATAGTCATCATGCATATATTTTTTTCAAAATTATATAATTATTGTTGAAAATGTTATCTTGTAATGTGAAAGTGACTGGATTTCTACTGGAATTCTCTGCTCTGTACTTGAAGCTGTTTTCTCTTATCAGCTCCTTACAACATCCTCTCAAAAATCTATTCAGCTCCAAAACTATTCACTAATAATATGAATGTAGTTTTAATAAAGAGAAGGAAGCATATGCCAGAGAAGTCACCACACATCATACATCTTTTAAACGTGTCTTTCAGTTCCTCTCAGTCTCTTAACCAGCATTTGGGTCAGATTCAACTCATTCTCGTATCTTTGTCCCTAGAGACTTTTCCTCAAAGTTATTTCCAGCTTCATCCCATTCTGGGATCTAAATTGTCATTAATGTTGGAATAATCAACAGTCTAAATCCATAAATAAAATCAACAGATAAACATTGTATTATAATTAAAAAAAAAAACAGATTAATGCTGAAATGACTTGAGTAACGACATCCATTTAATTTATAGACAATTATTCTGCCAGGTCTTTTAGACCAATATACAATTTTTTAGCAGTATACCTAGAGACAAGTTCTTTTTATATGTGGTAAACTGCTTTAAAGATACAATTGAAAAAAAAATAGAACATGAAATGATAGATGCATTATAAAAATAGTGTAAGTCATCTTTGAAATCTTTGATTCATGAACACTTAGGCTATTTATTATGCTCTTTATGATTAGTACTGGATTGATTTAAGGTTTCATATAGGCAGGGATTGCGACATCCACCTGATTAACAGCATGTTATTTTTGGAAATAAAATGAATTTACAATCTCGGTAAATTAAAGTGAGGCAGAGAATAATGTCAGGTAGAATGTGCATAACTGAAATTCAAACTTGTTTAACATTGTCAAAAAGCAGCTCTGTAACATTTTATTTCTCTAAATATTCAAATTAGACGTGAAATATCAAGAAAATAAGCAATTTCAAAGTGAATATAAATATGTAATATATTATGAATACGTGATATATATGTGGATATAAATTTTTTTCATGAATCATTTGGCAATAATTTGGAAATATCAAGCCTTTTTCCCATAAATGTATCCACTAATATTTACCCCAACAAGGAAATCTTACATTAAAAACAGTACAATTCTGAAAACTCAGATAACACTGGTACTAGAGCTGCCCAGAGTTTGTGCACAGCCCAGTACAAATATTTTCATGGAGACCCTGTCTATAAAAACAATGTTTCAAAATGTACTAGAATAATTATGGACCCATATAATGTTTTGTTTTTGCATGGGAGCTTTGATTTTTAGTATTTGCTTGTTTGTTGATATATATGTTTATTTATAGAAGTTGTAGGTTTAAAGAAACATCAGGCAGAATGTGCAGAGATCCCATACACCCACCCTCACACACTCAGTTATCCCTATTGTTAACACTTGCATTAGTATGAAACAAAAATATTATAATTATACTATTAACTATAGTCCATAGTTTACACTAAAGTTCAGTGTTTGTGTTGTATTGTCTTATGTTGTTTGTTTTATTACAAATATCTGTATTCTAGTAACATATATACAACCTAAAATTTTCCCTTTTAACCACTTTCAAATATTCAGTGGTGGTAATTACATTCACAATGTTATGCTACCACCTTCACCATCTATTACCAAAACTTTTCCATCACCCCAAATAAAGACTCTGTAGCAGATAAGTATTAAATTCCCATTCCCTTTCCTCACTCAGGCCCCTGGTAACCTGTGTTACAGGTTCTGACTGTACAAATCTGTTTATTCTAATTAGTTCATATCAGTGAGGCCATGCAATGTTGGCCCCTTTGTGTCTGGCTGATTTCAGTCAACATGATGTCTTCAAGGTTCATCCATGTTGTTGCACACATTAGGACTTCATTCCTTTTTTTTGTATCACATTTTCTTTATCCATTCATCTGTTAGTTGCTTCTGTCTTTTAGAAACTAAATAATGCCACTGTGAACACCGGTATGCAAGTACATATTCAAGTCCCTGCTTTAAATTCTTTTGAGTATATACCTAGAACTGGGATTCCTGGGTCATATGGCAATTCTATCCTTAAATTTCTGAGGAACCACTGAATGGTTTCCCACAGTGGCTGCACCATTTTATATTCCCATCAACAATGAACAAGTGTTCTTCTTTCTCTACATCCTCTCCAAAACTTATTATTTTCCAATTTTTAATTATTAGCCATTCTACTGAGTATGAAATGGTATCCCATTTTTTATTTTGATTTACACATCCCTAATGGATAATGATGTTGAGCAACTTTCCATGTGCTTATTGGCCATCTGTAACTTTTTTAGAGAAATGTCTTTCCAAGTGTTTTGCCCATTTTAAAATTGGGTTGTCTGTCTTTCTCTTGTTGAGTGGAAAGGTTTCTTTGTATATTCTGGATATTAGACCCTTATCGGATAGGTGGTTTCCAAATATTTTCTCCTATTCTGTAGGTTGTCTTTTAACACTAATGATGAAAAGCTTCAATGCACAAAAGTTTATAATTTTTATTAAGTCCCATTTGCCTATTTTTTTTCTTTTGTTGCTAGTGCTTTTTGTGTAAAGTCTAAGAAAATATAGCCTAACATAAATCTTAAAGATGTTTCCCTATGTTTTCTTCTAGGAGTTTTACAGTTTTGTTTAGTATATTTAGCTCTTTGCTCCATTTAGAGTTAATTTTTCTATATGGTGTGAGACAGTGGTCCACCTTCATTTTATGCATATGGATATCCAATTCTCCCAGCACCATTTGTTGAAGAGACTATTCTTTCCCCATTCAGAACACTTGGCAACCTTGTCAAAAACCAACCAGTGAATGTCAGTGTTTATTTCTGAACTCTCAATTTAATTCCATTGGTCTCTATAGCTGTCCTTGTTTTACTTTCTTGGGCTGCTTAAGCAAACACCATGAAACGGGTCAGGTTAAACAATGGGAATTTATTTGCTCACAGTTTTGAGGCAAAAGAATATGCAAATAAA
Source organism: Choloepus didactylus (assembly GCF_015220235.1). Taxonomy (NCBI): domain Eukaryota; kingdom Metazoa; phylum Chordata; class Mammalia; order Pilosa; family Megalonychidae; genus Choloepus; species Choloepus didactylus. Next base: position 52,326,966 of record NC_051318.1, read on the forward strand.
GTATTATTGAGGTGATGCTTTTTTCCTGAGGACTGGCACTCTGGGGCTGGCTACTAGCCATCTTTTGCTCCTCTCACATGGCAAGGCACATGGTGGCCTCTTCTGTCCTCCCCATTCTCTGTTGGGTTCCACTGAATTACATCTTCTTGCTTCTGTGACTATCTCTCTCTCTGAATTTCATTCCACTTACAGAGGACTCCAGTAATAAGATTAAGATCCATCCTGACTGGGCCAGGCCACACCTTAACCTAGCCAAGAAGTAGTATTTACAAAGGATTCACACCCACAAGAATGGATTAAATTTGAAAGCATAATATAGTGGGGTAAATACAGTTTCAAATTGCCAATTTCCTTGTGCCAGTACCATGCTGTTTTGATTATGATAGCTTTGTAATGAAATTTAAATATGTACATGTGTTTCCACAACTTCATTCTATTTCGTTAAAGGTTTGGTTATTTAGGGACCCTTACTATTTCATATAAATTTGAAGATTGGCTTTTCCATTTGTACAAAAGAGGACATTGGGATTTTGAATGGGATCGTCCTGAATCTGTAAATCACTTTAGGTAGAATTCACATCTTCACAATGTATAGTCTTTCCATGCACAAACAATGTTCATCTATTTATTTAGGTCTTCTTTGCTTTCTTTTAGCAGTGTTTTGTAGTTTCCTGTGTATAAATCCTTTACATAATAAAATTTATTCCTAGATGTTTGATTCTTTTACTTGCTATTGTCAATGATTTTTTTTTCTTGATTTACTCTTCAGATTGTTAATTATTTATATATAGAAACATTGCTGATCTTTATACTTTTATCGTGTACCCTGTCACTTTGCTCAATTTGTTTATTAGCTCTATTAGCTTTCTTGCAGATTTTTCAGGATGTCTTCCTATAGGCCCATGTCATCTGCAAATATGGAAAATTTTTTCTTCCTTTCCAAACTGGATGCTTTTATTTATTTTTCTTGGCTAAGCACTTGGCTAGAATTTCCAATTCAATGTTGAATCACATTGTTGACAATAGGCATCATGTCTTGTTCCTGATTTCAGAGGGAACGTTTTCAATCTTGTACCACTGAGCAATATGTTAGCTATGGGTTTCTCATGTATGCCCTTCCTTCTGCCGTAGAAGGTTCCTTTTATTCCAAGTTTTCTAAATGTTTTTGTCAAGAAAAGGTACGAGATTTTGTAAAAATCCCTTTTCTGTGTTAATTTAGATGGTCATGTGGTTTTTCTCCCTAATTCTATAAAAGCAGTCCATTATATTAATCGATTTTCTTATGATGATCTACCCTTGCATACCTGGCATAAATACCACTTGATTATGGTGTATAATTCTTTTAAATGTGCGGTTGGATTTAGATTACTAGTATTTTGTTGAGGATTTTTGCATCTATATTCATAAGGTGTATTAGTCTGCAATTTTCTTTTCTTGAGCTATCTTTATTTAGCTTTGGTATTAGAGTGTCTTTGTTCTCATAGAATAAGTTTGGTTGTGTTCCCTCTTCCTAAATTTTTTGGATGAGTTGAGCAGGATTGGTGATAATTCTTCTTGGAATAATTGGTAAAATTTGCCAGTGAAGCCATCTGGTCCAGGGATTTTCTTTGTTGGGAAGTTTCTAATTACTGATTCAATATCCTTATTTGTTATTGGTCTGTTTAGATCTTCTATTTCTTCTTGAGTTGGTGTAGGTAGTTTGTGTGTTTCTGGGAACTTGTCTGTTTCATCTAGGTTATCTAATTTGCTGGCATACATTTGTTCATAGTATGCTCTTATAATCTTTTTCATTTCTGTGGGGTCAGTAGTAACATGTCCTTTTTCATTTCTGATTTTAGCTATTTGTATGCTTTCTCTTTTTCTCAGTGTCTGTCTAGTTAAGGTTTCTTGATTTTATTGATCTTTTCAAAGCATTAACTTGTGTTCTTGTTGATTCTCTCTACTGATACTTTTTGTGTTTAGTTTGGTCTTCATTGTCTAGATCATCCAGTTGTGAGGTTAGGTCTCTGATTTGAGATCTTTCTTCATTTTTGATGTAAGCATTTAGAACTATAAATTTTCCCCTCAGGACTGGCTTGCTACATTTTATATGTTTTGGTAATTTTTGTTTTCATTTCTATTCACCTAATTTTCCTTGTGATTTCTTCTTTGAACAATTGGTTGTTTAATAATGTTTTGTTTAATTTCCACATATTTGTGAATTTTCCAGTTCTCCCTGTGTTATTTTTAAGCAGTTTTATTGAGGTATATTCACTTACCATACAGTTCATCAAAAATGTACAGTCAATGGCTTATAGCATATTTATAGAGTTGTGCATTTGTCACCACAGTCAATTTTTATTACTCCAAAAAGAGATGCTCCATACCCCTTAGCAGTCACCTCTTAATCCTGGTATCTTTACCATCCCTTCTGTGCCAGTTTGTATATATTTTGTCCCCCAGAAAGAAACATATTCTTTAATACAATTTTGTGGGGGCAGATTGATTAATATTTTTGATTAGGGTATGACCTTTTGATTGAATGTTTCCATGGAAATTTGGCCCCACCCATTGAGGGTGGGTCTTGATTAGTTAACTTGAGTCCTTTACTACGGACTATTCAATAGATACAAATTTGATCAAATGGTTGAAAATGCTGTTCGTTATCAGAGTGATTCTGCCAATCTACAAACATGGTATATGCCTCAATTTATTTATTAAAATATCTTCCTATATTTTTTTATTTTTCCTTGAGTTTCTACCCATTATTGCCTTATGCAGTTTTGAAGCTCTGTGATTAGGTACATAATTATGTCCTCCTGATGAAATAACCATTTTATTGTTATGAAATGACTCTGGTAATATTTTTTTTTTTTCCAAAATACACTTGGTCTCAAATTAGTATAGCCAATCCAACTTTCTTTTGGTTAATTTTACCATGGTATCTCTTTTAACATATTTTTGCTTTTAACTTATTTATTTACATTGGATTCCTTAGGCAGCATATATTTCTTAATTCTTAATCCAGTCTACTATCTGTGACTTTTCATTAGGATGTTTAGACCATTTAAAATTAATGGGATTATTGATGGAGGCAGTTAAAATATACAATTTTTTTGTTTCCTATTTCTCCTATCTATTCTTTGTTCTCTTTCTCCTCTATGCTGCTTTTTTGTACTGTTTTGAACTATTCAATTTTGCCTCTTTCATTATGTTATGTTAATGCTTCCCTTAGTTTTATTTGCATGCATCCTTAACTGATTAAAGCCTTTCTTCAAGTAATGTTATTCTGATTGATGTAAAGTATAAGAAATTTAGCACAGTATATTTCCACCCAGCCTCCCACTGGCCTTTGTTATAGTTTTGTGGTACTTTTGTGCATATATTTTAAATCCCACAATGTGTGGTTATCAATTTTGCTTTAATCAGTTGGTAATTGGTAATCTATTAAGGATATTTAAATAATAAGAAATCTTTATATTTACTCCTGTAGCTCCAATTTCTAGTGTTCTACATTATGTTGTATAAATCCAGTTTTCTATCTGGTATCATTCATTTTCCTTCTGGTTAGAGTATTGTCTTTAATATTTACTGTATTGCAGGTCTGCTGGTGATCAATTATTTCAACATTTGTATGTCTGAAATGTATTTTTTAACCTTTGTAAAAAACAAATTTATAACATTAAAAAATCCTCATTTGAATGTTTTTCTCTTTAAGCTATTGAAAGATATTGCTCATCTCTCTTCTAGCTTGCATTGTGCCTGAAAGGAAATTAGTTCTCATGCTCATCTTTTTTCCTCTGAATATAATGTCTTTTTGTTTTTAAAAACTCTGGCAGTTTTTGATTTGTTTTGTCCTGTTTTGTTTTGTCTTGTTTCTTGGGCTCGGGCACATTGAGCTTCATGAATCTGGAGAATGATAATTTTTTATTAAATTTAGAACATCCTTGGCTTTTTGTTCTTCTGTTATTTTTATTTTCTGTCATTCTCCTCTTTCAGACACTCCAATTACTTTTTTTTTTTCAATTTGTTCTATCCCTCTGTTTTCCATTTTGGATATTTTCTTTTGTCATATTTTCAAATTCATTTTACTTTTCTCCTACTTTCTAATATGCAGTTACTCCATCCAAAGTCCCACATGAAAGTGCAGTTTTCATATCTAGAATTTTGATTAAGGTATTTTTTTAAAACTCTCTTCCTTGTTTTGCACATGAAAAATATTAACTCTAGTTGCCTGAACTATGAAATAGAGTTATAATAATTGTTACAGTGTCCTCATCTACTAATTCTGTCATCTGTGTCATTGCTGGTTCAGGTTTGGTTGATTCATTCTTCCTTCATTTCGGTCATGTTTTCCAGATTAATCACATGCTTAGTATTTTCAAATTGAATTCCAGACACTGTGAATTTTACCTTTCGTGGTGCTTGGTATTTCTGTATTCCTGTAAATATTCTTTAGCTTTTTTGGTTATGTGGGTAGTTTGGGGTCTTGCTTTTAAGCTTTGTTATACAGAACCTGAGCTGTGTAACAAAAAATTGGAAAATCTTGCACTGAACCTTAAACTTATTTTGCTAATTATGCAAGCGATCTGAGTGAGCTTGAAAAAAAAGCCCGCTGCTTTAATAGAAATATTGGTAAATAAATAAACACTGAAATAACAAAGAAAGGAATATAATTTGTTAACATACCTATGCAAACCTTTAAACATGCTAATAATTATCAAAATGCAAATGAACGGTTTGATATATAATTTTTCACATAACATCCAGTGGCAAAATAGGCCCTCTCAAAAATATCTAATGGAGGTTAAAATGGTACAATATTTTGGGGAGTAAAATTTATCAATATATATCAAACATAGATACAAAATACATCAAACAACTATATCCAATTGTTACCAAGTTTCTGACTGGGGTGATGGAAAGGTTCTGGTAATGGATGGTGGTAATGGTAGTACAGTATTGTGAACATAATCAGCACTACTTTACTGCACATTTGAAAGTGGTTAAAAAGGGAAATTTTTTAATTTTTAAAAATTTAAAAAAAAACAAGTTTAAAAAAGACAACCTAGAAATGTACAACACAGTGATCCCTACTATAAACTACAGTATAGTATTGCTAATCAATTGTAAAAAAAAAATTACCATATTAATGCAAAGTGTTACTAATGAGGAAATCTGTTTATGTGAAGGAGGGTCGTATCTCTGTACTTTCTGTGAAGTTTTTCCGTAAACTTGTAACTCTACTAATAAAACATCCCCCCCCAACATGTGTGCACATTTCTATGTACGTACGTATGTGACAGTGTGTGCGAAATATAATTTTCAAGAAATAGCATCTTTAAATGTTGCTATAGTAATCTAGGAACTTTGGTTGTGGGAACTGATTTTTTTTTTTTTTTTTAAGAGCTGATTTTCCACATACAACAATAACTGGAGAGGTTTACATGGATGTAGGATACAGGAGAGATTTCATGAGCCTGTCAGTCTTTCACACTGGAAAAATGCTAACAATGATGGCCTTGTTAAATTTTGCATTATAATTGGCCTCAGAAAAATATTCTGTTTTATTTTGTTAACATTGATGTTGTTTCCACATAACAGCCATGTAAAATTGCCTTATCTGAAATGCCTTTTCCTACTTCCAAATGTCAGGTTATTAAATTTCTTTTTATTTCTCTATGGAACAGGCTGATTTTCTATTGTGTAAAAATGTCACAAAACAGCTGTGACCTTATGTTTGGAGATGACAGGCACAAAGAAGTGTCAGAAAAAGCAAAAATGCCATTTTCTGATGAAGTGAGCTACTGCAATCACATTATCATGTGTTTATAATGGCTAATGCAGGTGTAGGCTGTTGAATAAAAGCTAATAAATTTACTATAAAACATAATGCTCTTAGTTACAAGTTAATCAGAAAAGAAATCATAGTTTTAGTGAAGTGAGGTCACCATATGTCAAATAAATGAAAGATCTAGGTTATTCACATGGGTAGAATGATGTCTGAGTCTAAGTAAGAATCTGTTTTTACCATGCTATGAAACTTTGAAACATTTTTATTTCTTACTATCTTCATGTGATATGTTAAAATTAGGTGCTGAGTTTTTAGCACCCAGATACTACTGCCCTCAGACAAAAGCACTGAAACTTTCAAGTTAATAGCAAATGGTACACACAGATATATACTGAGGTAGATTAGATACTTAGGAAGCGGCACTGGAACATATTCCCATGAAAATACTTTTTTTCTTTATATCAAATTCTGTTGAGAAATGACCCTGCTTTTTAAAGTCCATGTACTCAAACTTGCCAATTTTTCTCACTTTTAAGAGTGTATATCCACAGCTCCTCATGGCTCTACATTATTTACATTCTGCATTTTATCATGCTGTGAAGAAAATGTGAATAGTAAATAAATGGATGGTTACGTGATTTCTACTTTAGTTGCACTCTATGCCTGCCTTAGAAATGGAATTCTTAGCATTATTATTCATCAGAGATTAAAATGTATTATACCAATAACCTTCCTAAATCAATAATCTTTATTACTTTCAAAAACAGACAAATATACTTCCTGTTGGTATAAAAATGACAGTAGGAAAAAAGTGTAAATGAGAGCATGCATAAAGTGGAAGAAGTCCTTTTTGGGGATTCAAATAAAATTTGGTAAACATTTCAACGTGAAAATATAGCTAATTTCTATAACATATATGCCAAATTTCCAATTTGCTTCTAATTAGAGACAGCAAATCATAAAACATTTAAAACAAGGTTGTGAACTAATAATTAACATAAAGAAAAAATTTACCCAATTTCAAATATTATCAAGTTTTGTTATGGATTCAGGTTTTGTTATTTCCTTCACATCCAAGCAGTAGGCTTTGAAATTGATTATTTTGGGAATTCAGCAGCATTATGACCAGAAAGATACATGAGAAAAGGTTTTATAGATAAGTAAGATGGAAGTTTGTAAAACTAGAGCAGGAATACAGATCAGTCTCAATTAAAAACTCCAATTAAATAAAATTTGGAATCATGGGTTTGGAAATTAAAAAAGCACTGATGAACAGGAAAAAAAAAGAGATGGATATAAGATCACCTCAAAAGAAGTGTCACTCATATTAGAATTACTAAAATTAAAAATGCTGATCAAAGCAAGTGTTGGTTAGGATGTGGAATAAATTAAACTCTCATACACTTCCCGTGGGTGTGTAAAATAATACAACCACTTTGGAAAACATTTTGGCAGATTTGTTTTTGGTTTTGTTTTAAAATAAACTGCACCTACAATTTGATTGGGCCATCCCACTCCTACATACAACAGAAATTGACAATGTGTCCAAACTTGTACACAACTTGTGCAAAAATATTCTACCTTCTTTACTTGTAATAGCAAAAAATGAAAAGAACTCAAATACCCATTAACAGGTTAAGTGGATAAACAGTGTGTTATATCCATAAAATACATCTTATAATACACAGCAATAAAACTAATGAATTGTTGAAATGTGGAAAAATAGGGATGAATCTCAAAACCAGAATTCTGAATGAAATTATACACACAATACATATTATGTGATTCCAATTTTTTAAGATTATAAAAAATGCAAATTAACGTATAATGAAAAAAAATCAAATCCATTGTTGCCTAGGATGAGGGTGGAGGGAGTGATAGATTAAATTGGTTTACATGGAAATTTTTCTGAGGGGTGGAAATTATGTTAACTTACTGTGATAATGGTTTCACAGTTTTATACATATGTCAAAAATGAATCAAATGGTATGCTTACAATATATGCAGTTTATTTTATCTCAATTATACCTAAATCAAATTGAAAATCATAATAAAATAAAAGAGTGTTGTGGAGTTATGACTAAATGAAAGTTTCAATACTTGTAACTACTGTGGAAGGTAATACACTTGAATCAAGAAGGGCTTTAAATATTCAATATAAATTTTAGGAAAAGCTCTAAACAAAGTTGGGAACATGTTGAGTTTTAATTGCTGATCTAAGGAGAAATGAACAATAAGGGAAAATAAAGAGGACTAAATTTGGAAAATAATTACAGCTACAACTCTGAATTTCATGGCTTTTTTTTTAAAAAAATAAGCACTTCGTTTTCTGAAATACCTTCTGCAACATGAAGAAAAATGAAGATATAAACCATTGAATATTATATGGCAGTGTGGGAGATTTACATTTTATTTAAAGTACCTTGGCCAGATGTCTGACTATACTATTAATAAAATACCTAAAATACCCTATGATGTCAATCTGCCAAAAACTCTACAGACACAAACACACATTCACACAGACAGAAACTCACGTAAACATACATACTAATAACCTAATGAACAATTCACCAGAGATTTTTTTGACAAATTATTGAAGATGCTTTCACAGTTAATTTTTATCTTGCTGCTGATCTTGCCCCTGCTTCTGTCACTTTATATAACAAAGGTCTTTCTCATAAAGAAAGTCTTCTTTCATAGCTCCATCTGTAAAATTCTGTTCCATCCCTACTTTCCTCCTCTTCCCCAGGCTGCCAGATCACATTTCAAATGGCACCTTGAACAATTTTTTTCACAGCTTTTTTACTATTACATATAGGCAAAGAGATGACTGTCAAGGACAGGAAGAAGGCAGGTTCAGAAGTAGATTTAGAATTAGAAAATAAGGTTATTAAGAAGCAGATGCAAGGCCAGGGTAGGAATAAAGTCACGGCAGGGGATAAACTAAAACTTTTACTCAATAAAGTATGAATTGACTTGATATAGATTTATGGCTCATCCTATAAACTAAGTTGGCTGAGGGACTCAATAACAAGTTGACAATTGCTAATTGTTTTCTGACAGGAAAGAATTGTCCTAGATTATTAGAAATGGGAACTTGTTTTCCTTCTGCCCTTTGGGAGATCTTGGTAGATTAAAATGGCCCTACAAATCCAGATGAAAGTGAAAGGGAATAAAAGAGGGATATGTGCTTTTCTCTTAAAACCCAATCCATACCAATATACCTTCCACCAAGATAGATTCTGGGATTAGGGCAAAGGGGGTGTGTGCATGTGCATGTGTGTGTGTGTGTGTAGAGATGCAGACTGGAAGAGAGAGAGAGATCAAATATAATTTTGGCATAGATGAAGACAGAATAATTAATTAAAGAGAGAACAGAGAAAATTCCACACAACAAAGCATACCGAATAACAATAACATCAAAACAAAGGAAAAACATGGAAAATAAGAAAAGTAGGTTAAGAAACATGAGCAATAGAAGTATATTTAATAGGTGTTCCCCTCTATTAAATATATGAATAGATATATACATTTATGAATATAATATATGAAGAATTTATGGCTTAGTATTTTATGGAAATACCAAAAGGCACCAAGTTATTTTGTGTGTGTTTTATTGAATTTGAGGTCGGTGACATACAGTTACAAACTAGTCCCATGGTAGTAAATCTCTCAAGGATAAGGAGAAAAGGAGAAAACTTATGCAGTAAGTTTAAGAGCCAAGCAACAAACTGAGAGAACTTTTCAACAAACTTAAGAGAAAAATATTTAGTAACCAAAATAAATAAAGAGAAAGATAACCTACAGGATATTGAACAAAATCTACAGGAAAAAAATAGTAATTCCTAAACTGAAAATCTTTATACCAAATAAACATATATAGAAGAGCTTGTAAGAACAAGCTACCAGTAAAATATGAATTAAATCAATTTAAACCTATTATTTCCAAACCTCAAATTAAGAAGTGTATAACAGACTCAGATATTGGCAAAAATAAAGACAAAATCATAGTTATTAGCTGCTTCTGAGATGGTAAATTGATACACCTATTTTGAGAGCAATTCGTCTAATTAAACTGAAAATGTTCATAACCTATGACCCAGTAAATCTGGTCTTAGTTGAATACTCTGTAGAATATGTGGCACAAGTATACCAGGCCATTAGACCTGAATGTTTATTGCAGGATCCCTTGTCATAGTGGAGACACTGGAAACAAAGCAAATGTCCATAACAGGGGAGAAAAATATGTAATATATGATCTAGTCATAAAGTTGAATAATTAGTAGTCAAAACTGATAATTTATAAATATATGAAAATGAAATTGGTTCATAAATTATAGTAATGAGCGGAAAATAGAAAATGCAGAATAACATGATTTTTCACAAATCAGATGAAATAAAACACAACATGAAATATTGTATATGGATGGTTAAAGTGAATGTGAGTAAAACTCTAAGAGATTAGATTGAAGAAATAAAGTAAGACTCCTGATATTGATTGCCTTTAAAATTGGGCCTGGGATATGGGCCTCTGATCTTGAATAAACAGAACGTAAGCCATGCTATATATTTGTTTGGTTTATAAAAGTAAAAAGAACCAAATACATTATAAAGTGTCATTTCTGTTTTTTTGAAGTGTTTCTTTTAATAATTTTAATACCTTTCTTTAGCTTTTACATTTCTGAATAAAAGGAAAAGTAGATTAAAATGACTATTTTATTTTTCAGTTAAAAGTTTCAAATGTAACCTGCACATACGTAGAAGGAGGTAGGTCAAGGTATTATCATTTTTGCTACATTTTGTATGTCAAGTGGAAATAATTGCATAAATAACAAATTCTTCAGTATATTTCTTTAACAGAATGTAACTTTGTGGTAGATTTGCTAGTTGTACAACATTGGGCTTTTTATATTTTTTCTATGAAACAGATCTTCACCTACCACAGAGACTGAAAAAAGTGTTCGTCTTTAAGTCTTTGTGTTAAAGGCTCTAAAAAGATCCTAGTTTCTAACAAAGAGCATGCATTTTATCATCCTGCTGAGATCTACCAGGCTGCAAATTTGTGCAGAGACCCCATGATAGCAGTGATAGTTACAACAGTTAAGAGAATAAAGCTGCACATTGCATTTTGGATAGAAAATGAAGGACACATTCTGACGGTAATTTTTCTGCCTATGTATGCAGCTTCTGAGACTTTTGTTAAACTATATTTTTAGTGATCTAAAAGGAAAAGTAACAGCCTTTAAAAGGCGGTGAAGACAGAATATCAAATCATTAAAAAGAAATCGGCTATTTTGAAACTGAGAACTGGCTACTTTCTCCAAGTGAGAAAAAGTCCTAGGGAAGTAGAAAACTGCATTATCATGCCCTACTTCCAAATAAAGTAAAAATCAAAGCCAAGGATATGATAGATGAGTATCTTTTTTCCCCCTCTATAAATAAAAATGTTCTTTTAAGAACTAATATATTATTTTACAAAGTTCTGGAATTTTATATGTAAATATCTGATTGGTTAAATCTATGCTGTAATTATGACTTTTTATACTTCTGTACATGTATGTAAGCACTCACCACTTTCTTTTATTATGTAATATTTGATTATGAGGCTTGGAATATTAAGGTGTTCCAGCCACGAGAGTCAGGAAAAGAATTAGAAAGATGCAGGGGAGCTGCATAATTTCACTCAAACATAGGCAGCACTGCAAAAATCCACTGAAGTGCTTTTTTAAGTTTGAAAGGTTACCTTTGACATGGAACAACTTAATGCATAGAATCTGGTGTAATCCCAGAATCTAAATTAGCAAAAGCTACAGACTTTCATTGGAAACATTTCCCCGCAGAACAGTGTTTTATGTATCTCTGAAAAATAATTCAGGAAAAGGAAGTAACGGAGATAATAAAATATAGATGGAGTTAATTTATTTTAATTGTTAAGATAAGCATATTCTTTTAAGTGCCGCGACTTTCCTGTTGCTCTCTTTGTTTAATATACAAACTAAAATTATTTTCTCTATGAAAGAACATGCAAATTAAGAGAGATAATCAATAGGTAAGCGTACATAGTGAACATTTATTCTAATTTAGCATTCTACTTTGGAATTTTTCCTGTTTTATTCCCCTTTATTTAATTGTCTCTGTAATATATAATTATAACCAGCAGGTGACAATATAGTTGCATGGATCAACAAAAGTTACATCCTTTTAGAATATATATAGCCCTTCTCCCCCTTCAGGTCATAAAATGTTATGACAACAGAAATGTTTGTAAAATAAGAGTGACAGGTCTTACAATATCAATCAGTTTGAATGTAGGGAATGAGCAAAAGAAGTAAACAAAAGATGCCTCTTAGGTTTTTGATCTGCGTAACTGAGTGAAAGGTTGTGCCATTTATGAGTCACAGAAGGTAAAGTAATCATGAGACTATAAGAGTGTTTAGGAGGAAGAGAATTCTGTTTTTAAACTGTTTTATATTGAATGACTCCTAGAAACTTGAATGGAAATATTAATTAGTCTGATTGAAGCAGACACTGGATGCTCCACCAAAATCTGGGATTCTGTTCACTGTGTTAGTGCTACCGTTACCTCAGCTGCTGTATACCTTGACTGCACTGTTGCTCAAACCTGCTCATACATTGTTCTTGGGCAGCTGGAGCTTTATAAAGTTCCTTCCAGGGACAGTAGTGAATGATTCACCAATGTGAAGTAAAAAAGCCCATCTTCCTTTCCTCTAGGCAGAACTCTGTGGTTCAATTTACACCATCAAGTTGGGACTAGATTTAGCTGAAAATAAATCCTTGCTTGACTTCTTCCTTTTCCTATTCTGCCTTTTCAGAACATTGTACATTATCCTGGCAAAGCTTCCTTAGTGAGTTCCTTGTATCAGAACTCCTCTCTCAGGTTCTGCTTCTAGGGAATCTTACCTAATACCCAAGTTAAATACCAGCATAAACGTCATTTAAACACATAGGCCCCTATCTACTTATCTGGGCAATGAATATGGATATAGAAAAAAGAGGATATAGCCCTCACTCCTGGAAAACGCTAATATTTAAGTGTATATAAAGGACAAAGAACCAACAAAGAAGACTTAAAATGAATGGCTTGCAAGATAGGATTAAAACAAAGGGATGATAATATACCAAGAAGCTGATGTGATCAAGTGTGCCAAATGCTGGGGAACGATTAAATAAAATAAAGATGGAGAATTTATCATTGGAAAAAATACTTCAAAACAAAGCTAAGGTATAATATTTGTAAATGACAGGGAATTATTAGGCCTCCTTAGGATATAGGAAGAGAGTGCCTAAAAGGAACTGGAGCAGACAATGCTATGGAAAGAGAGTCTGAGAAGAAGTAGATGGATGAAATATAAAAGAACTTCTGTGAAAACCATAATATCAAAATTGAAATTTACACTGGAAGTAGGGAAGAACATAATTTTTTATTCACACACCATTGACAATAAAACATCAGTGCTGTAGAGAACATAAGAAATTCTACCAGAATGCTAAAGAAGAGAACATAAAGTTTAATAGAAAGTGCAAAAGAGGAAGAAAAGATAGGTCACAGAAGAAAACAATAATGGTCAATAAACATACAAATGAAATATTCACATGTAGTGGTAGCCATTAAAGGATATATTAAAATTATATATAGCTTTTGCCTATCAAATACTGGCAATGATGTGAAGAGAGGTACACCACTAATTAAAACTTCTTGATAATCTATTTGTCTTCACATATTGGGACTCAGTAATTCTACCACATAGAAATCCCACTTACATTTAAGATAATTTTAAAATTTTGTATAAAAGAAGATTTTAACTATTATTTCCTATAGCAAAACTGGAACCAATTTAAAATTTTAAAATTGGAACCATTTAAAAATTTTTCATATTCTCAAAGTAAATATAGACACACATTAAAGCAATCTGAGTTTTCTTTTAATATCTTCAGATCAGCATCAACATAACTACAAATGTTACTATTTAATACAGACAAATTGAGGTATTTATATGCTGGCTGATATAACTGTGATCTGTATCGGAATGTTTTCTGGAGTTAGACAAAAGCTTTCCCCCATCCAGTCAGATACATAGTTTCAACCAGTGTCACAGGGGCAAAGAACATGAATTGCGGTGTCACATGGTATTCTGAAGTATTGACATGTCTTGTGAAATTTGGGGGGACATATGCAACAGGACTTATATGCAGGGATAAATACAGTGCCCCTGGGAGTAAATCCCCCATTGCTTAGATGCCAAGAAATATGAGGAGGGAAGCTTTGGTTCCAAGTGGAGGGTGCAGTACTTAAAAGGAGTTGAGGTGCAGCTACCATGGAGGTTGGAGGCCACCTCATATGGAAAGAACAGTGGATGCCTAAAAGAGTTATGACACCAAGGCTCATATAGTCTGTGGCTTTACAACAATTGGGAGAACACAACAAAATGGGACCAGAATTTTTAACAAGATACATTAAACAGTGGCAATTTAGAGCAATGATGAGAACAGGAACCCAGGTATCATAAGCCCTCTGGGCTGATCAAACTAAACACTATTCCTGAGGGAGTTTTAGATACAATTAAAATTATGCCCCTGAAGACTCTGTAAGATTCTAACATATAGTAAGGAAACGTCAAGATGTGGCTGTGGGCCCTTAGATTCAAACCAGGGTACTTGAAATTCCACTGTTTTTATGATCTCACTTGCATTCTGGGCTTCTAAGGAGATGTGTGTGGGATTTGAGTTAAAATGCCTATTTTCTATTTTTCCAGAGACCTTGTATTGTGTACATATTCTTATAATAAATACATAACAGAATGGTTTTGCTTGCTCTTCATTATCACCCAGGTCAGAAAGACATTGGATCCCAAAGACACTGGGATCTATAGTACAGAGTTTTGAAGGTATAAAATGTAAAAGGATGCTAAATTCTAATTTCAACAAAGTAGATAAACAGCAATTACCGTTAATTGTAAAGAAAATTTATCTGAAATAAATTATTCTGTTTGCATTAATTATCAGCTACTAAATGGAAGAACATATATTTAAATTTGTGGAAACTTGATACACCTTTGTTGACATAGCAATTTAGGCAAATTTTGTTACACTCATATCAGTTTTGCACAATCATGTTTTTTAACCAGATAACACTGATTATACAGTACTCAAAGGGATTAGATTGCATGTATATGAAACTCACTTCTAATGAGAATTTGTGAGTTGCAATGCTGATTTTGTTCTGATACTTAGTATTCTTTCCACAGAATTTAATATAACATCTTATACATGTAAGATCCTTGAGTAATTATGTGTGGACAAGTAAAATTAAGAAAAGATTATTTGAGAAATCCATTTTTTAATAATTCTGGTATGCATTTTGAGGAAGAAATGTTAATAATCAGAACACTTTAATCTGAAATTATTGATTATTTTTGCTAAGTATCATCACTCAAATTCAAGGAAACACACTACGTATCCTCAGCATTATGACAAGGATTTGCACTCCAGCCCCTTCTAGTCAACATTGTATTAGAGGTTCTAATTGGGACAAAAGGCGAGAAAAAAATATATAATGTACCCAGATTATAAAGGAAGCTCTGAAATTATCTCTATTCAAGATGGCATGATCTTTTATATAGAAAATCATAGGACTCCAGTAAAAACTTCTAGGATCAATACACTCATCCAGCAAGCTTACAGGATACAAAATCAATATGAAAATAATTGTATTTATATATACTAGTAATGAACTAACCAATAATTAAGTAAACAATTCCCTTTACAATAATACCAAAAATCATAAACTAGTTAGTAATAAATTTAATGAAAGATGTGCAAAACTTGTATACTGAAAAACTACAAAACACTGTTGGAAGAAATTAAAGAATGTGTAAATAAGTGGAAAGACATCTCATTTTCGTGGATCAGAGGACTTAATACTAAGATAGAAATATTCCCCAAATAGACCTACAGATTTAAGACAATCCTTATCAAAATTCACCTTTCATATTTTGGCAGAAATTGATAAGTTTATTCTAAGCTAATATAGAAATGCAATGGATCCAGATTAGTCAAAGCAATCTTGAAGGCGAATAACAAATTTGGAGAAGTCATATTTCCCTATTTAAAATTTACTATACAGCTACAATAATCCAGATATTGCAGTACTAGTATAAAAACCGACCGATGTATAAATCAGTGGGATAGAATCAAAGTCCACAAATAACTGTCACATTTTTAACCAATTAAGTGTTTTCAAGGTTGCTGTTAAAATTAAATGGGAAAGGAAGAGTATTTTCAATAAATGGTACTGGCCAACTGGGCAGCCACAGGCAAAAGATTGATGTTAGACTGCTACTTTTCACCATACAAAAAAAGTGACACAAATTGGCAACAGACCTAAATATAAGAACTAAAACCATTAATCTCTTAGAAGAAAACATAAGAGTAAATAAATCATCATGATCTACGGTGAGGCAATACTTTCTTAGATAAGATATGAAACGTAAAAGGGACCAAAGAAGAAATAAACTGAACTTCATCAAAATTAAAAACAATTGTGTTTCACATGACACAATCAAGAAAGTGAAAAGAAACTCACAGTGGGAGAAAATATTTGCAAATCATATAAGGGACTTGTATCCAGAGTATACAAAAACTCTTAAAACTCAATAGTAGAGGAGAGCCAAGATGGCAGATTAGGAGAGACAGAGCAAAATACTTCTCCATGAAAAACACTAGATAAAAGACAGAAATTGCTCCAGAATACCAGTTCCAGTGTTGCACTGGCTGGACAAGATCCACTAAATCCACAGGGACTGTGCACTTGGTGAAACCAAGAGTCTGCGTCCAGAAAAGAGTGAGTGAGGCTGCTGGGGAAACAGCAGCCACATTGCGGGTGGAAGAAACCGGGGTTCAGCATTTGGAGATGGATTAGTTTAAAAACCCCAAAAGCAACTGCAGATCTGGCAACAAGAGCCACGCAGTCAAGTGTGGTGGGGAGTGCCTTCCATGCCCCAGGCACCCGCCTCAGTATCTGGAGTGGACAATAGCCTTTCACACACCTGCAGCTAACTGTCCCGGAGCTAGGAAGGCAGAGGTCCACAGAAGGAGGAAATTACCATGCCCCATAAAGCCATTTTATCAGCAGTCTGGGAATGCCCCTGTGTGGTGCCATGACCTGGAGCTTCCCTAGGGGACTGTGCTCACCTGTGATGTTGCACAGTCTTCCCTGCACAGAGGCCTGCAGAGGACACAGCTTGGAGGCAGGGTCCTGTGCGGAAGTCCCAAAGGCCCTACACCAATCCCAGGGACTTGTGGACCCATGGCAGAGAGAAACCGTGGGGAGTCTGAGCTGAAGAGTTGGGCCCATGCAACAGCTTTAAGTCTCCAGGAATGTCTGTGAGATTTGAGTTTTAAAGCTACCTTCCCTCCCTAACTGCACAGGGCACACCCCACACCTTCAGGGCTGGCTGTACCAACTACACATGGAAATTTAGTGCACTGATTGGAATCCCCACAAGATTTGGACCCCCACAAGATTCAGAACCCCACTCACCGCAAAGACAAAGTTGGGGAGAACTGGCTTTAGGGTAATAGGTGGCTTGGGTGTGCCATCAGCTGGTATGTCAGCAAAAGTGCACTCCACCAAGCCGTAGCACTGAAAAAATATAGATACTTGTTCAAATAAGCCTGCATATCCTACAAGAATCCTATCAAGATAAGCAAATGCCAAGAGGCCAAAAACAACAGAAAATTTTAAAGCATATGAAGAAACTAGAAGATATGGATAACCCAAACACCCAAATCAAAAAATCAGAGGAGACACAGCACTTGGAGCAATTAATCAAAGAAGTAATCACAGACAACAACATCATGGCACAGGACATAAAAGACATAAAGAAGACCCTAGAAGAGCATAAAGAATTTGCAAGAGTAAATAAAAAAATAGACTATCTTATGGAAATAAAAGAAACTGTTGATCAAATGTAAAAGAATCTGGATACACACAGTACTAGATTAGAGGAAGCTGAGGAAAGAATAAGCAAACTCGAAGTGTGCAGAATGGAAGGTGAAAATACCAAAGAAAGAGTGGAGAAAAAATCAAAATGGATTTCAGGGATATGACGGGCTACATAAAATGCAAAAATATAAGAATCATTGTTGTTTCAGAGGGGAAAGAGAAAGGTAAAGATCTAGGAAGAGCATTCAAAGAAATTGTTGGGGAAAACTTCCCAACCTTTCTAAACAAATAAATACACAAATCATAGACATGCAATGAACTCCAAACAGAATAAATCCAAAAAACCCACTCTGAGACATAGTCTGATCAAACTGTCAAATGCTGAAGAGAAAGAGCAAGTTCTGAAAGCAGCAAGAGAGAAGCAATTCACCACACACAAGGGAAACAACATAAGAATAAGCAGTGACTACTCAGCGGCCACCATGGAGGTGAGATGGCAGTGATATGACATATTTACAATTCTGAAAGAGAAAAATTGCCAACCAAGAATTCATTATACAGCAAAGCTCTGCTTCAAGTTTGAGGGAGAGCTTAAAAACTTCACAGACAAACAAATGCTGAGAGAATTTGCTAACAAGAGACCTGCCCTACTTGAGATACTAAAGGAAGCCCTATCGACAGAGAAACAAAGAAAAGAGAAAGAGGTATGGAGAAGAGTTCAGAACTAAAGAGATTTAGTGAGGGTACATTAAAGGAAATAAAGAGAGAGAGGGGGAAAATATATCTGACAAACACCAATCAAAGGATAGGATGGCTGATTCAAGAAATACCTTCACAGTAATAACACTGAATGTGAATGGATTTAACTCCCCAATTAAAAGATACAGATTGACAGAATGGATTAAAAAATATGAACTATCAATATGTTGTTTACAAGACATTCATCTTAGACACAGGGACACAAAGAAATCGAAAGTGAAAGAATGGAAAAAAAATATTCTATGCAAGCTACAGTCAAAAGAAAGCAAGAGTAGCAATATTAATCTCAGATAAAATAGAATTTAATTGCAAGGATTTTATAAGAGACAAAGAAGGTCACTATATACTAAATAAAAGGGACAATTCAACAAGAAGAAATAACAATCATAAATGTCTATGCACCCAATCAAGGTGCCTCAAAATACATGAGACAAACATTGGCAAAACTGAAGGAAGCAACAGATGTTTCCACAAAAACTGTGGGAAACTTCAATACATCATTCTCTCCTATAGATAGATCAACCAGAGGACCAATAAGGAAATTGAAAACCTAAACAATCTGATACATGAATTTGAATAAACAGACATATATAGAATATTACATCCCAAATTACCAGGGTACACATTATTCTCTAGCACTTTCTCCAGAATAGATGGTATGCTGGGCCATAAAACAAGCCTCAATAAATCTAAAAAGATTGAAATTATTCAAAGCACATTCTCTGATCACAGTGGAATACAATTAGAAATCCATACCCCTCAGAGACGTAGAAAATTCACAAATATGTGGAGGTTAAACAACACACTCCTAAACAATCAGTGGGTTAAAGAAGAAATGGCAAGAGAAGTTGCTAAATATATAGAGACAAATGAAAATGAGAACACAACATATCAAAACTTATGGGATGCAGCAAAGGTGGTATTGAGGGGGGAAATATACAGCTCTAAATGCATACATTAATAAATACAAAGAACTGATGGAACAACTGAAGAAGCTAAAAAATGAACAGCAAACTAATCCTAAACCAAGTAGAAGAAAACAAATAACAAGGATTATAGTGGAAATAAATGACAGAGAACAAAAATATAATAGAGAGAATAAGTAACACCAAAAGTTGGTTCTTTGAGAAGATCAACAAGATTGACAAGTCCCTAGCTATACTGACAAATAAAAAAGAGAGAACAGCCAAATAAACAAAATAATAAATGAGAGAGGTGACATAACTGCAGATCCCAAAGAAATTTTAAAAAAATTATAAGAGAATACTATGATCAACTTTTTGCCAACAAACTGGATAATGTAGAGGAAATGGACAATTTCCTGGAAACACATGAACAACCTAGACTGACCAGAGAAGAAACAGAAGACCTCAACAAACCAATCACAAGCAAAGAGATCCAATCAGTCATCAAAAAGCTTCCCACAAATAAATGCCCAGAGGCAGATGACTTCATAGGAGAATTCTACCAAACTTTCCAAAAAGAACTTACACGAATCTTAATTCAATTCTTTCAAAATACTGAAGAAAATGGAACACTTCCTAACTCATTTTGTGAAGCTAACATCACTCTAACACTAAAACCAGGTAAAGATACCACAAGAAAGGAAAACTACGGGCTAATCTCCCTAATGAATACAGATGCAGGAATTCTCAACAAAATACTTGCAAATTGAATACAAAGACACATTAAAAAAATCATACACCATGACCAAGTGGGGTTCATTCCAGGCATGCAAGGATGGTTCAACATATGAAAATCAATGTAATACAACACATTAACAAATCAAAAGGGAAAAATCAAATGATCATCTCAGTAGATGCTGAAAAAACATTTGACAAAATCCAGCATCCTTTTTTTTGAAAAAAAAAAAAACACTTCAAAAGGTAGGAATTGAAGGAAACTTCCTCTACATGATAAAGGGCATATATGAAAAACCCACAGTCAGCATAGTACTCAATGGTGAGAGACTGAAAGCCTTCCCTCTAAGATCCGGGATGAGACAAGAATGCCTGCTGTCACACTGTTATTCAACATTGTGCTAGAAGTGCTAGTCAGATCAGTCCAACAAGACAAAGAAATAAAAGGCATCCAAATTGGAAAGGAAGAAGTAAACCTATAATTATTTGTAGATGTGATCTTTTATCTGGAAAACCCTGAGAAATTGACGACACAGCTACTTGAGCTAATAAACAAATTTAGCAAAGTAGCGAGATGCAAGATTAATGCACGTAAGTCAGTAACGTTCCTATACATCAGAAATGACCTAACTGGGGAGACACTCAAGAAAAAAATACCATTCTCAATATAGCAACTAAAAAACTCAAGTACCTAGGAATAAACTTAACCAAAGATTTAAAAGACTGATACAAAGAAAACTACATAACTTTACTAAAAGAAATAGAAGGAGAACTAAAAAGATGGGAAAATATTCCTTGTTCATGGAGAGGAAGGCTAAATGTCATTAAGATATCAATTCTACCCAAACTCATCTACAGATTCAATGCAATTCCTATCCAAATTCCAACAATCTACTTTGCAGACAAGGAAAAACTATTTATCAAAGTATATGGAAGGAGAAGATGCCTGGAATTGCTAAAAACATTCTAAAAAAGAAAAATGAAGCAGGAGGACTTATACTCCCTGACTTTGAAACTTATTATAAAGCCACAGTAGTCAAAACAGCATGGTACTAGCACAAAGAGACATATTCTCAATGGAATCCAATTGAGAATTCAGAGATAGACCCCCAGATCTATGGTCAACTGATCTTTGATAAGGCCCCCCAAACCACTGAACTGGGAAAAAACAGTTTATTCAACAAATGGGGCTGGGAGAGCTGAATATCCATATCCAAAAGAATGAAAGAGATCCCTACCTCACACCCTACACAAAAACTCAAAATGGATTATAGACCTCAATATAAGAAACAATACCATAAAACTCCTAGAAGATAATGTAGGAAAACATCTTCAAAACCTTGTATTAAGAGGTCACTTCCTAGACCTTACACCCAAAGCACAAGCAACAAAAGAAAAAATAGATAAATGGGAACTCCTAAAAGTTAATAGTTTCTGTACCTCAAAGTAATTTGTCAGAAAGGTGAAGAGGCAGCCAACTCAATGGGAAAAAATTTTTGTAAACCATGTATCTGACAAAAGACTGACATCTTGCATATATAAAGAAATCCTACAACTCAATGACAATAGTACAAGCAGCCCAATTGTAAAATGGGTAAAGTATATGAAAAGAAAAAGTTCTCTGAAGAGCAAATACAAATGGCCAAGAAACACATGAAAAAATGTTCAGCTTCACTAGCTATTAGGGAGATACAAATTAAGACAACAATGAGATATCATCTCACACCAATAAGATTGGCGGCCATTAAACAAACAGGGAACTATAAATGCTGGAGAGAATGTGGAGAAATTGGGACTCTTATTCATTGTTGGTGGTACTGTATAATGGTACAGCCACTCTGGAAGACAGTCTGGCAGTTCCTTAGAAAACTAGATATAGAGTTATCCTTCAATCCAGCAATCGCACTTCTCGGTATAGACCCAGAAGACTTGAAAGCAGTGACATGAACAGATATCTGCACGCCAATATTCAAAGCAGCAATAGTCACAATTTCCAAGAGACAGAAACAACCCAAATGTCCTTCAACAGATGAGTGGATAAATGAAATGTGGTATACACACACAATAAATACTATGCGGTAGTAAGAAGGAGCAATGTTGTGAAACATACGACAACATGGATGAAACTTGAAGACATAATGCTAAGCGAAATAAGCCAGGCACAAAAAGAGAAATATTGTATGTTACCACTAATGTGAACACTGTGAAAAATGTAAAATAAATGGTTTATATTGTAGAATGTAGGGGACCTAGCAACAGACAGCAAATAGTGAAGGGGGAATGATAATCTAACAAGAACAGACAACTTATGGGGGTAAACTTAATGTTCTGGGAATGCTCAGGAATAACTATGGTTTGTTAATTTCTGGGTGGTATGGTAGAAACACATTCCCAGAAATGTAGCTATTTTAGTTTATTTGTTTTTCTTATTCCTTTGTTCAGTTATAGTCTATTTTCTTGGGATAGGGTAGGAACATGTTGGAAGCAACATTGTTATTTTAGGTTGTTTTTTTTCTTATTCCTTTGTTTCGGTTTTCTTCCAAATGATGTTTTTTTACTGTTAGGTTTTTTTTTTTTTATTTTTTGATAAAGTTAAAAAAAATGAATGAGTGTGGAAAAAAAGTAATTGAACAATGGGGGAAGGACAGGAATGGAATGTTTTTTGATGTTCTTTTTTACTCTAATTTTTATTTTATTTTTTGGAGTAATGAAAATGTTCAAAGATTGTGTTGATCAGTGCACAAGTATGAACAACTGATTGTACACTTTGAAGAACTGTACATTATGGGAATATATCCCAATAAAATTGCATAAAAAAACTCAATAATAAACATACAGTCAAACAGTTTAACAATGGGCAAAATATTTGAGAAGACATTGCTTCAAAGAAGATACATAAACGGCCAATAAGCTTTTAAAAATATTCTCAATATTATTAGCCATTAGGAAAACGCAAATCAAAAACACCATTTCATACCACTTGGATGGTTAATTATAAAATACAAAAATAAAGGAAGGATAACAACATGTGTTGGCAAGGATGTGAAGAAATTTTATCCTTTATATGTTGCTGGTGGAAATGTAAAATGGTACAGCTGCTTTGGAATACTGTCGGGCAGTTCTTCAAACTGTTAAACATAGTGTTACCATATGACCCATCAATTCAGGTATATATCCAAGGGAAATGGTATGTCCCCACAAAAATGTGTACATGAGATAGACACTTTGAACAATCATCAAAAATGGATAGGAACATCTTTCCCAAAACTCCATAAATCAATTAAAGGTTTACAGTAACAAAAAGAGTGCCAAATCCAGAGAAAGGCCACTTGAAAGCAGTAGGATCACATGGTACCCTAGTTGTCTTCTCCCCCATCTCCTCACCAGATTCTTGTGGAGCTGGCCATGCTCCCAGTGTGGATCCCTGGTCCTGGTTCCTCAAGCACATACTGGGAACATGTGTGACTGAACCAATCTATCTGCTGGTAGCCTGAGGTTCTTATTGTACCAGAACTTGCCCTTTGTGTAGAAGGCACCTCACAGAGCTCTCATGCAGAATGCTGTGAGAGAACAGTCAGGTTGCTCTCAAGTTGTCCAGGGCTGCCTGGGGCAAGGGATTGCTGACTGTAGGACATACAGTGTAGTGCCTGGGTCTATGAAGAAACTGTGTCCTAGGGAGAAGGGGACATTTGTAACTATGCAAATGGGAGAAATCATCAGGCTACATGCACATGTCCAAGACGAGACACATACACAGAAATGATCAGGGAGGCCCATATGCTTTGACCTGGAGCTATTTTCTAAACTCATTTCATGGATAAACACTGAAGAAGAGCACTCAAACAGGTCAGTTTGCAAAGACTGGGAAAAGTGTCTACTTTTTACTTCCTTTATTTATTTATTTTTGTTGTTGTTGTTGTTTTTCTCTCTTGCCATTTAAAGTAAGATCAATCACAATACAAGTTGTATATACGAGCTTAAGAAACATGTGTCAGAGTCTAAATTCCAGTCAAAACACATTAAAATAACAAAATGCCCAGGTTTCAATAAATGATTGTACCAAAAAAAAAAAAAAAAGAAGAAAAAGAAAGACAAGAAAAGATGAGAAAAGAGGAATTAATGGCCCAGGCAATGAGAATGATTAAAGCATTAGAATCTATCAAGAGAATGCCCAAACCTGGGACATCCCAGGCAAAGAACTTAAAAATATGGTCCTTAATATGCTCAAAGAACTAAAGGAAAACATGCACAAAGAATTAAAGGATATCAGGATATCAGGAAAATGAGATGAACACAAAGAGAGTATCAATAGAAAGATGGGAATTACGAAAAGAACCAAGGAGAGCTGAAGACCAAAGTAACAGAAATTTAAAATTCCCTAGACAGTTTCAACAAGAATTCTGTAACTGGCAAAACTGTCTTTCAAATATGAGGGAGACATTAAGACATTCCCCAATAAACAAAAGCTGAGAGACTTCCTCATCACTAGGCCAGCCCCAAAAGAAATGCTAAAGGGACTGGAGATACATGAGGAAATAAAGATTTTCAGTAATGACAATGACATGGATAAATATAAATACCAGTATTACTGCATTTTTTATTTGTAACTTCACTTTTTATACCCTACCAGACCTAAAATACAGATGCACAATATGTAACGATTTATCAATGGTTTTGACTCATAATGTATAAATATGTAATTTGGGACAAGAACTACATATAGGTGGGGAGAACAGAGGGACAGAGTGGTATAAAAACATAGTTTATGTATGCTCTTAAAGTTAAATAGGTATCAAAGTAAATGAGATTATTAAATATTTAGGATGTTAAATTTAAACCCCATGGCAATCACAAAGAAAATATCAGAGAATAGGCAAACTCATAGACAGAAGATAGAGTACATGTTACCATGGGTGGGGCACAGGAGCAATGGGGAGTTAATGAAAAATGAGTGTAGGATTTCTGTTTGGGGTGAAGGCAAAGTTCTAGTGATGGCTGATGGTGAGAGTCCTGCAACCCTGTTAATGTGATCAATCCCACTGAATACTATGCTTGCAATGAAGTGGGATGGGAAGATTTATTTGAATATATATTTACATGATTAAAATATATATTAGTTTCTCTTTCTTTTTGGAAAAAAAGAAAGAGAAACTAAAGAGATAATGGCAATTCAATGCAATACATGATATAAGATGGGATCTAAGAATGGAAGATAAAAGGCTAAAAAGGTCATTATTGAAACATAAGCAATGTTTGAATAGGCCATAGAGACCTCATAAGAGTTTCTTAAAGAACTGAGTTCACTTTTAGAGAATGAGCAGGGACTTTATTTTTCCCCTCCTGTCCATATCAAGAGGACAGGAAACATGCTATTCTTTTCAATTTAAAGATATATTAATTACTGGATGCACTGTTGATACTTCATATTTCCATCAGGTAACTAAGCAATACACAGAGATGAAAGAAAAGGATGAGTATTAAAGGAGAAAGGGAGAAAGTGACCTCAAAGCTGTCTTTGTTCCTTTTCTTTTTCTTTTCCTTTTTTTTTTTTTTTTTTTTTTTTGATAAACAGGCCTAAGAAAGCAATGAAAAGGAGAAATTTGTAAATTCTTAAACACCTCTCAAATCCTGGAAAATTCTGTAAACATAATGTCAGTAACTTTCAATTTCTTTAAACTTAATTCCACACAAATTACAGTCATCTACATAATTAGCACTTAAGAATACAGTATCTTCAAAGCCTGTCAAGTTGATCTCTCAAAAGCTTTGTTACTCATTTTAGAACCTGCCATTACTGCCCATCAACTAACCTTTTTGTCTTTCTTTTACTTACCTTGTATTACAAAATTAACCGAAATTTAGGTGATAGTGTGGAATTTAAATGCTAAATAATTAAAAAGTAAGTTGCCAAGTCATCAGCAGCAGCACATTACTTTGTCAAGAGTTTAAGAGCTAATCAATAGTTTCTTTTTAAAAAAAAAAGAAAGAAGGAAGGAAAAAAAAATAGCTGTTACAATCAGAGGCAAGGTATTACTTTTTAAAAGTAAATTCCATGAGAAAGCAATTATTCCCATTCTACCCGCTAAAAGACTAAAAGAGAGGTTAAGCTGACAAAGCACATTTCATGACAGTGATATCAACAAAAACCTTTTAGAATAAGAAGTATGCAGTCTAAGGTAACTGTTTATTACCTTATAAACTTCAGTTTGGTCTATCTTTCTGCAATGTGGATAGGAAGATTTATGAAAATCCCTACTTTCCACTGATGACTCATTGTTTTCAAGCTGCTGGATATAGAACCCTTAACTGTAAAGTCATGTAAGTGGTGACTCACAAACTATATTTTCAAGAAGCTTTTAAAATCAGACTTTCAACCCCATTTTTCAGCAATTACAAGGGAAACTCCTCTTTGCTTTTTAACTGACAATAACAGTAGAAAACAGTTGTTCTAACATCTCTTTTCCATGTTGTCAGTTATTTCCCCATACATCTAAATAAGTGGGATCAAATAATTGATTAATGTTATCATTCCATTTCTCAGTTTGTTCTTATGTTTTATTACCATATTTGAGTTTTCATAAGCAAAGCTTATCAGAGACCACTGTAACTCCTGTTTACTGTTGTAGCAAAAATAAAGATCAAGATGAGTCCATCAGTGGAAAAAAAAAAGAAAAAGAAACATAAACATTGACTAATCTTGACCTTTTTTTATGGTAGAGAGGATTTGAAGATTAAGATTTTAATAATATGGGTTGGATCCCTAAAACCTTTATCAGCCCAAAATTGATTTAAAAATGTAGAGGATTAAAGCATTTCATGCAGAAAATGATAGTTCTTTTAATCCACTTGAAATTAGAATTAATTCTCATTGAGCTGTACCTATAGCTTAATGACATGATATTAAATAATACAGACACTAATTCAAATCTCCCATTTTTAATTTTGTTAGGACTGCCAATTTCCATCAAAAGATAGCTACCTAAAAGAAAAAAAAATTAGCAAAAAGATTTTCTTTACTCTTTTATGTCAAATGGCCATTTTAAAAATATATTTTTTGACTGATAATACGGACTGATTTTGAAATATAGTAGAAATAGTTGCAAAGTGATAACATTGTATAAACCATTAAAATTATTTCTAATGCAAATATTATAAATATTATGTTATCATATACAGAGAACCATTTTAGCCATTAAGCTACAAATTTAAGTAGACACAGAGAGTATTAATTGATTGAATTCTACGGTCCTTTCTTTTATAATCTTCAGCAGTATTTGAACCCTTGTCATATATGTTGGAATGCATGTCACTATGTACCAGGTCTCCAGGGCTTGAAAAAAGGAATGGGAATTATCCTGAATCAATGTTAGAACTGGGAAGAAACACATGACTTCTGCCATTTGTAAAAGATTAGAAATAGCTTCATAGCGTGTCCCTGAATTTCCATGTTCATTAATACTTCAGAAGAAAAAAATAAGGCAAGCATATTTGTGATAGTGCTGGATAAATTTTCTTAACCCTTGTGCATTGTCAAGTTCAGTTTTGCTCCTTTAAGAAGGTCTGTTTCTGCTCTAGTAACATAAGCTCAGTATTACATAGGTGATTTATTTGTGCTCAGTAACATGCGATTCAATAAATTCCAATAAGGGAATAAGCACCAGAATTTCCAACTGATTAGTTAAGAAAAAAAATTAAGAACTTCAATCTATTAAGTCTATATAACTGCCCTTGGTTAAATTAGGCATATCACACCAGTTATATTTTCCTGAAATTGTTCACACTCCTACTAAAGTTCTGAGTGTCTACCTAAATGACCCTCTTCACATTACCTGTTTTCCTGTCTTGCAAATATATTTATGGAGCGTCTTGTTATATTTCAGATATATGATAGCTACTAGAGATCTAAAGATGAAAAGACAGACTCTGGTTTCAAAAAAATTGTAATCAAATAAAAGAGACAGTGTTCAAATGCTGATAAAACTAGATATGAAATAATGGAAACATTGAATAGTATATCACTAACCCACAATGCATATTGGATTTGAGATTGGGAATTTTGCATCATTAAATTAATAGCAATACAAAAATACTAACATAATTAATGAATTACCCTAAAGAAATTTTTATTCATATTCAAAAGGAGAAACCTTTATTTTTTACTGCAGCCTCTGGACTTTTTCAGTAATGACTTTTTCAGTAATGCTTTATATCTGGCACAGTGAAAAAATTTTAGCTTTTGTTCAGTTTTTCTGCAGCAACTACAGGACAGGATGTTTTCAGAGGTTTTCAAGATGTTTATAAACAATATATTAGCACAGTACTGTATAAAAAGAAATCAATCAGGAAGGACTAAATCCATGGCATTTGAAGTATATACACTATTTACTTTGCTTGCCCTTTTGAAAATTTAACTTTAAACTTATGGCTTATGGACTGGAAACTAGTATGCTATTGGACCCTGGGGCTCTATGATGTGTTTTGGTGTGGTATGTTCTGTTAAGTAGGAATGGGGCTCATGGGACTACCGCATGATTTACTGTTTCTTCTTCAGAATGGATGTGCACAGTCTACAAAAGGATTTGTTCAGAATACTGGCAATCCTACCAGATTCCTTGGGATGACTCACAAAACCATAAAATGACATTGGTAACCACCTGCTATTTCACTCTATGTATCCTCAGATAAGGATTGGGAAGTCTATGAGGTGACCCTGATAAGTACATAGACCTCTAGCTACTTTGTAAAAGAGACTACTATTTCTCAAATGTGATTATGAACTTCACTACAAGCTAGAAATCTAAATTTAAAAACAAGATAAAATAAATATTTTTCTCTTCAAATGCTGTTTTCTCCATTATAACTATATACACTTGTACTATATTATTCACTTCAAGATGTCCTCCTAAGTCAGACTGATTCTCAAAATAGGCTATAGAAAAACAAAATTAGATGGTAAATACCCATTTTAAACTGCCCTAATAATTATTGGCCAGAGGTCAGAAGTATCTTTTCTTTAGTAGGCCTATATGTTTTTAGATGAAATATGCATAACTACAAGAGAAATAAATCATAAGGGTTATAGAAATCAATAATTAAATATTGCTTGAATTTATTTTTCAAACTTATTTTAGTGAAATTTCCCTCTTTCATTTCAAATACCCAAGTAGAAATTCCAACATTTTCAGCATGGGTCAATGAGGACACTTGAAGAATGCTGTTGCTTCCAAAGTAAAAGAGGAACTAAATACCCATTTTATTATTGCAAACTTTATTTAAATATTGCTTGAATTTATTTTTCAAACTTATTTTAGTGAAATTTCCCTCTTTCATTTCAAATACCCAAGTAGAAATTCCAACATTTTCAGCATGGGTCAATGAGGACACTTGAAGAATGCTGTTGCTTCCAAAGTAAAAGAGGAACTAAATACCCATTTT
This sequence comes from Choloepus didactylus, assembly GCF_015220235.1. Taxonomy (NCBI): domain Eukaryota; kingdom Metazoa; phylum Chordata; class Mammalia; order Pilosa; family Megalonychidae; genus Choloepus; species Choloepus didactylus. The sequence continues at coordinate 52,356,538 of NC_051318.1, forward strand.
ATTATTGCAAACTTTGTCATCCAACTCTACATTTCCTTATCAAGAGTCAAGCTTCCCCCTGTTCTTTGGTTAAAATAATTTAATTCCAGGAGTTCAAGCTGTTTGCATAAGAAAAAAAGATGACTGACTCAGGTAATATACAATAAGTATTTATCAAAATTCAACACCCCTTCATAATAAAAACTCTCAGATGACTAGAAATAGATTGGAATATTAACAACCTAATCAAGATCATCTCCAAAAACCTACAGCTGTAATAGTACATAATAGTGATGAAGGACTGAATGCATACCTCATAACACCAACAACATGGCAAGGCTGTTCATTATCATTGCTCCTACTCAACAAAGTACTGGAAGTTCTAGGAGTGCAACAGGCCAAGGAAAAGATACAAAAGGCATACGATTTGAAGGGAACAAATAAAAAGATCCCTATTCATGTAATACATGGTCACATATATAGAAAACCCAAAGAAACTAAGAAAAATGCCTTTAAGCAAGTGAGTTTAGCAAGGTCAGAAGAAAAAAAAAAGTCAACACACAAAAATCAATTACATTTCTTTATATAAGCAATATGAGCAGTTTGCAATAAGGATCAACATTGAAAACAGAATACTCTCTATGATGGTTCCAAAAAATTGAAATTAATATAAATCTAGCAAAACAAATACAGGCTCTGTATGCTGAAAACTATAAGGTCCTAATGAAAGAAATAAAATATTAAATAAATAAATAGGGAAACAAACATATCATGTTCATGGATTTGAAAACTCAACATAGCAAAAACATCAATTCCCTCTAGATTAATCTACATATCAATGCAATTCCTATCAAAAGCCCCATAAGATTTTTTGTAAATACAGATAAACTCATTTTAAAATTTATACGGAAAAGCAAAGGTGCTAGAATAGTTAAAACAATTTTGAAAAGAAATAATAAAGGGGGAGAAATCAGATTACATGATTTCAAGCCTCATCATATATCTACAAAAATCAAGACAGTGTGAAATTGGCAGCAGGATAGAAAAATAGTTCAAAAACCTTGAAATAGACTTACACAAGTATAGCCAAATAATTTTTGACAGAGGTGCAAAGGCAATTCAATAAAAGAAGGATATTCTTTTCAACAAATGTTGCTGAACAATTGGCCATCAATAGACAAAAAGTGAATCTCAAACTAAACTTCACATTACATGGAAAAATTAAATCAAAATAGATCATAGATGTAAATGTAAAATGCAAATCTATAAAGGTTTTAGAAGAGAATAAGGAAGAAGTTTTCATGACTTACGGTTAATGAATAGTTCTCAGATATGAAAACAAAAGGACAATCCACAAAAAAAATAAACATAATTTTAACAAAATTAAAACTTTTGTACCCAGAAAGTCTCAGTGATTTTGATGAGAAGACAAACATGTAGTTGGGAGAAATACTTTCAGATCACATATTTGTCAAAGGACTTGTATCCACAATATATAAAGAAATCTCTATACTCAAAAGTAAGAATGTAGTCCAATAAGAAAATAGCCAAAGCATTTAAAGAGCATGTTACCAAAGAAGATATAGGATAGCAAATAAGCACTTGAAAAGATATTCAACATCATTAATCATTAGGGAAATTAATCTAAAACTAAAATAAGGTACCACTACATAGCTATTAAAACAGTTAAAATTAAAGAAAAATAATGAAAAAGACAAATCTGGAGAAGTTGCAGAAAATGTATCCCTTATACATTCTATGTGGAGAAGTAAAAATATACAGTTCCTCTGAAAAAGTTTGCCCTTTTCTTATAAAATTAAAATCTACTCATCAGATGACCCAGCAATTATACTACTGGATATTTATTCTAGAGAAATGAAAATATGTTCTCCCAAAAGTTTTACACTGATTTTCAATCACTGAGCAGTATTCTAATAGTTGGAACTGGAAAAAAAAAAATAAAGTGCCTTTCAGAGGGTAAATGGATAAATAAATTATAGTGTACCCATGGAGAGGAATATTGCAAATGAATAAATATTTTCACACTCATAAAAGCATCTATCCTGTTTCTTTTTTTTCTAAAACTTTTACATTTCTAAGTTTTTCATTTAAGTCTATGATCAATTTTAATATAATTTTGGTTTAAGGTGTCAAATATGGGTCAAAGCGTTTTCTTTTACTTTTGGTTTTTGGTTGTGTGTGTGTGTGCGCGCTTTGCTTTGTTTGTTTTGTTTGTTTGTTTTTGCTTATGGAAGTCCAGTTTTCCAATATCATGTGTTGAAAAGTTTATCCTTTCTTCATTGAATTTTCCTGGCACTTTTGTTAAAGATCAATTGACCATTTTTGTTCATATTGATTCAAAACTCTTTAGCCCTTACTACATAGATCTATTTGGCTTTCACTAATACTACACCATTTTGATTACTGTTACTTTATAGTGAGTCTTAAAATCAGGCAGAGTGAGTCACAGAACTTATTGTTTTGTAAAACCATATTTGCTGTTCTAGTTCTTTTGAATTTCTATATAGATTTTATAGTCGGCTTTTTGATATAGATAAAACTGATGATATGGATTGATCTATATTATCTTAACTGTGGAAGAAGTAAAAACCTTAATTAAGAAGTAAACACCTTCAAGTAATCCACAGCATGGCATATTTCTCCATTAGGTCTTCTTTTATTTAGCTCATTATATGTTGCTTTTTCAGGATAAATATCTTGAACATATTTTTAGATTGATACCTAAGTATTTCATGTTTTGGTGATACTTAAAATGGTACTTTAAAAATTCTATTTTCCAATTCTTCATTGTTATTAATTAGAAATACAACTGATATTTATATATTGATCTTACAACTTGCAACCTTGTTAAATTCACTCATTATTTCTAGGAAATTTTGTCTAGATCTCACAGTTGATTTTAAACATAGACAATTGAGATGTCTTTGATTAGAGAAATTTTCTTTTCAATCTATAAATATATTTTTTCTTTATTGTACTGGTCTGGACTTCCAATATGATAGTAAATGGGAGTAGTGTAATCAGACATCCTTGATTTGTTCCCAATCTTACAGGGAAACTGTTCGGTCTTTCATTTAATATGATGTTAACTGTAGAATTTTTTTCTAGATTCTCGTTACCCAGATTAAGGAAGTTACCTTTTCATATCAATTTGCTGAGGTGTTTTTATCATGATCAGATGTTGATCAAAGACTTTTCTGAATCTATTGAGTAATCATATTGCTATTCTTCTTTAGCCTGTTAAAATGGTGAATTACAGTGAATAGCTTTTAAATATTGAATTAGCCATTCACTCTCTAGATGACTCCTGCCTATACATGTTGCACTTTACTTTTAAGTATTGTTTAGATTGCTTTGCCATGTTTTGGAGAATCTGTGCAACTATATTCAAGAACAATTTTGGTTTGTGGTTTTCTTTACTTGAAATATGTTTGTCTAGATACCTGGTGGTATCAGAGTAATGCTATCTTCATAAAACGAATTGGGAAAAGTTACTTCCTCTCCTATTTTTAGAATAGATTTTGTAAAGGTGGCATTATTTTTTTTAAATTTTCCCAATGTGAACTGCACAGATAATTTAATGGAATTTATTTGATTTTACCCTCTTAGAGTCTGACCTCAGAAAATCAAATTACAAAGTCATCATCACATCCTAGATTTATTACAACTGACCTACAGGCAAAAGGATAGAATTATTAAATAAACACTTTGATTCCATGTATATATCTTAAATAGAGGAAAAATTCAAACTGTATAAAACATACCAAAAGGATACCGGATAGGGGAGCTAAGATTGCAGCATAGAGAGGAGTGGAAGTTAGTTAGACCACCTGGGACAACTAGTAAACAACCAGGAACAACCAGTAAATAATCTGGAATAACTCCTGGGGGACAACCATGACTGTCCACACATCATACACCAACCTGGATTGGGAGGAATGCCTGACATCACAGCATAAAATCTGTAAGTAAAAACTGCAGGATTGTGCTGGGAGTCCCCTCCCCCCATGCCAGTCTGAACTGCAAAACCTTGCTGTGGTAGAAAGCAGCAGTCTCTGAACAAGTGAATATACCTCAGTCCAGCTGCAACTGGGCTTTTATTAACAAATGTGGACAGCTGAATACAAGCTACAACCCCCCAACAAGCAGACAGAGGCTTTTGGTATGACTGACCTTAAAGAAACAGAAGACTCATCTGTCCTGGGCGGGGGAGCCCAGAAGATCAGGTGTCAACTCTGGCTGACGAATGAAACTGGGGGGGGGGGGGGACAGGGGGGTCCCTGTATGGTTCTAAAAAGGGCTTTCTGTCCCTTTTCTCTTTCTCAACTTGAGGGGCTCAGAGGAGAGAGCTGCAGCCATTTTCAGTTCTCAGTGCTCTGACCCAGACAAGGGTGGAGAGAGCAGAGTCAGAAAGACAAAGAACCTATTTAAATGCAGATGATAACTCCCTAGGGGGTGTATCTTCCCTAAGAGGAAGTAGGTGTGGCCCATGTCTCCCTTCAGAACTGGACCCCAGAGCCTGGGAGAAAACAGCCAAAACAGAAACTATGGGGTCACACCTCCTTACATCAGTCAGGAGCTACATTCTGACAGATGCCACGTGTTGGGCAGGTTAGGAAAAGCACAGAAGCTAGAGGCCTCACAAGGTATGTCAATCTTCTAAGACATACTCTCAAAGAAACCTGATACTGAATATTTCCCCCTTCTGAGACCTGAGACTTTTCTGGTCTGGGAAAACCTGACTGGGGTAAACAAGGAAACCAGATACTTAGACAACAGAAAACTACAACCTAAACAAGAAAAATGTAGATATGGCCCAGTCCAAGCAATAAACTTACACTTCAACTGAGATACAGGAATTGAAACCACTAATGCTAAATCAATTCAGAAGTTTAGAGAAGATATGGCAAAAGAGATGAAGAGTATAATGAAAACACTGGGCAAACATAAGGTTGAAATTGAAAGTTTGAGAAAACAACTGTCCGAATCTATGGAAATGAAAGGCACAACATGAGATGAAAGACACAACGGAAACATACAATAGCATATCTCAAGAGGCAGAAGAAAACACTCAGGAACTGGAGAACAAGGCAACTGAAAGCCTACACACAAAAGAACAGATAGAGAAAAGAATGGAAAAATATAAGCAACATCTCCAGGAACTTAAGGACAAAATGAAATGCAAGAAAGTACATGTCATTGGTGTCCTGGAAGGAGAAGAGAAGGGAAAAGGGGCAGAAGCAATAATAGAGGAAGTAATCAATCAAAATTTCCCATCTCTTATAAAAGACATAAAATTACAGACCCAGATCCAAGAAGCACAACGTACCCCAATCAGAATAGATCTGAACAGGCCTATGCCAAGACACTTAATAATCAGATTATCAAAGATAAAGAGAATCCTGAAAGCAGCAAGAGAAAAGCAATCCATCACATACAAAGGAAGCTTGACAAGACTATGTGCAGGTTTCTCAATAGAAACCATGGAGGCAAGAAGGAAGTGGTGTTATATATTTAAGATACTGAAAGAGAAAAACCGCCAACCATGAATCCTATATCTGGCAAAACTGTCCTTCAAATATGAGGGAGAATTTAAAATATTCTCTGACAAACAGACAATGACAGAGTTTGTGAACAAGATACCTGCTCTACAGGAAATACTAAAGAGAGAACTACAGGCAGATAGGAAAAGACAGGAGTGAGAGGTTGGGAGCACAATTTTGGATGATGGTAGCACAACAACGTAATTACACTGAACAAAGATGACTGTGAGTATGGTTGAAAGAGGAAGGTGAGGAACATGTGGGACACCATAAGGAAAGAGGAAAGATAAAGACTGGGACTGTATAACTCAGTGAAACCTAGAATGCTCAACAATTTTGATTAAATGTACAAATATGCTTTTACATGAGGGAGAACAAGTGAATGTCAACGTTGCAAGGTGTTAAAAATAGGGCGATATTGGGGGAAAAATACAATTAATGTAAACTAGAGACTAGAATTAACAGAAACATTGTATTATTCTTCCTTTAATGTAACAAAGGCAATATACCAAAGCTAAATGACTTCAAGAAAGGGACATAAGGGAGGGGTATGGGACTCTTGGCATTGGTGATGTTGTCTGACTCTTTATTCTACTTTAGTTTAATTCTATCTTTTCTTTTGTTGCTTTCTAGCTGTCATGTTGTTTTTTCCTCTCTTTCTTTTTCCTTTTACTTTTGTCTCTCTACCTTCTTTGACTCTTCCTCCTTCTTTGTGGAAGAAATGGAGATGTACTTATATAGATAGTGGTGATGGTGGTGAATACATAAATATGTGACTATACAAGGAACCATCAATTGTTTACTTAGGACAGAATGCATGGTGTGTGAACAAAACCATCTTAAAAGAAATGGGTTGATGAAGAAACCTTGAGGGCACTATACTGAGTGAAATAAGACAGGTACATACAGGCAAATATTGCAAGATCTCACTGATATGAACTAATTATAATATGTAAACTCATAGACATGAAATATAAGTTACCAGGATATAGAACGAGGTTAAAGAATGGGGAGCAGTTGCTTATTATGAGCAGAATGTTCAACTAGGTTGAACTTAAATATTTGGAAATGGACAGAGGTGATGGTAGCACATTGTGAGAATAACTAACAGTGCTGAATGGTGTGTGAATGTGGTGAAAAGAAGAAGCTCAGAGTCACGGATGTCACCAGAATTAAAGCTGGAGGTTAAAAGACAGGAATGCATAAAACAGTGAATCTTGTGGTGGGCAATGCCCATGATTAACTGTACAAATATTAGAAATCTCTTTCATGAACTAGAACAAATGTATGACACTATAACTAGAAGTTAATAATCGAGGGGCATATAAAGAAAAAATATACCTACTACAAACTATATACTACAATAGTAGTATTTTAACATTTTTTCATCAACAGTAACAAATGTACTATACCAAGACTATGAGTCAGTAATGGACAGGGGTGGTGGGGAGGATGGGAGAGTTTATGTTTCCTTTTTTGTCTTTATTTATTTTCTGGAGTAATGAAAATGTTCTAAAAATTGAAAAAAAAAATGAATTGTGGTGGTGATGGATGCATAGCTGTATGATGGTACCATAGGCAGCTGACTGTACACTTTGGATCTTTGGACAATTGTATGGTATGTGAACAATCTCAATAAAATTAAATTTAAAAATAAATTAAAAATTAAAAAATTAAAAAAAGAGAATACCGGATAAAATATTCCAAAGCTCCAAGAAGCAGTTATGTTCCGAACTCCATTGTTACAAATAAGGCAATATCCCTGCACATTAGCTTTTTGATAATTTTTGTATATTTTTCTGTGGTACAAGAGGAAAATAACCAGGGCTCACAATGAATAGTTCTTTACCACTTTCACGCTACATACCCTTTTGTTTTAATAAAGATATATTGTAGTAAACTCCTTGCCCTTAACTTTATAGTTTATAATAATCTATGATTAATACACTAAAATTGCCTTTTTATGTGTCACCCCCACAACAGAATGATCAGAGTAGCTCCTGGACAGTCAGAATTGCTTTTATCTCTATATTCACAATGGCAAAGTGACCCTGTGCTGAGCCAGAGGGGGAGGTGAGAATAGAGAAGCAAAATTCCTCGAGTCCTCGGTAGCAACGGAGGATGGTGGTTTGGTGTGGCCAAGAGAAGACATATAACAATGCCTCTTTTCAGAACACTGGGAAATCTAAGGTTTAGGCAGCCATGGGGGAGGAGATAGGAAAATAAGTGGACCGAAGAGTTAAATCATTTTAGAATTCTGAAATTTACAGGGATGTAACTTTAAACAGCACCATTCTCTCTCTATTGTTGTATAGTATTTATGACTGTCTCTCTGGGAGAAGACACAGCAATACACACCACAATTTGGTTCCATAATGGCATCACCTGCACCTCAGACCATGGCTGTTTTACATTTCAGTGTGCTTGAACTTCTCACAGTGCTGCTGAACCGTTAAACAAAGCCTAATGTTCAGGGCCGGGTTATCCCCTCCAAAGGAGGTATAGCTCAGGTGTAGAGCATTTGATTTGACTGCATTATTTCTTTTTAAATACTACTTCTGAGCATGAAGTTTCCTTGCTTAGAAGATTTTAAGAATTCAATTTCCACAATAGATGTTGAATTATTCAGATTATATATTTATTCCCGAGTGAGTTTTATTAGTTTACGACTTTAAAGGATTTGCTCTCAAAGGAGAGGCTAGGCCTGCCTGTAATTGTGCCTAAGAGTCTCATCCTGAATGCCTCTTAGTTGCTCAGATGTGGCCCTCTCTCTCTAGCTAAGCCAACTTGAAAGGTGGAATCACTGCTTTCCCCCCTACATGGGATCTGACACTCAGGGGAGTGAATCTCCCTGGCAACATGGACTATGATTCCTGGGGAGGAATCTAGATTCAGCATCGTGGGATGGAGAACATCTTCTTGACCAAAAGGGGGATGTGAAAGGAAATGAAATAAGCTTCAGTGGTAGAGAGATTCCAAAAGGAGACGAGAGGTCACTCTGGTGGGCACTCGTAAGCACAATATAGACAACCCTTTTCAGGCTCTAATGAATTGGAATAGCTAGCAGTAAATATCTGAAACTATCAAACTACAACCCAGAACCCCTGAATCTTGGAGATGATTATATAAAAATGTAGCTTATGAGGGGTGACAATGTGATTGGGAAAGCCATATGGACCACAGTCCCCTATGTCCAGTGTATGGATGGATGAGTAGAAAAATGGGGGTTAAAAAAAGAAAAAAAAAAAAAAAAAAAAGGCACCCAGTGTTCTTTTTTACTTTAATTGTTCTTTTTCACTTTAGTTTTTATTCTTACTATTTTTGTGTATGTGGTAATGAAAATGTTCAAAAATTAAAAAAAAAAAAAAATAAAGGATTTGCTCTATTTCATCTAGGCTGTCAAATATATGGTCATGGAATTTCTCAAAATTCTTATTTAACAATCTTTCTAGCATCTATATGATATGTAGGGATATTCCCTCTTCCATTTGATTTGGGTAATTTGTGTTGTGTATGTGTATATGTGGGAGTGTGTGGTCAGTTTACTACAGGTTTATCACTTTTTTGAAGAAACAAGATTTGTTTCACTGCTTTTAACTTATTCTAATTTTCAATTATTTTTAATCTCATAATTATTATTTCCCTTATTCTGCTTGCATTGGGCTTAATGTGCCTTTCTTTGTCTATTTCCGTAAGGTATAAGGTTACATCATTATTTTGAGACCCATTCTTCTTTGTTAATATAAGCATTTAATGCTATAAATCTGTTTTTATTTGCATCCCAGAATTTTTGATATGTTGCATGTTCATTTGTATTCAGTTAAAATATATTCTAATTTTCCTTGCGTCTCTCTCTTAGACCCAAGAGTTATTTAGATACACATTTTTTAATTTACAAATATTTTAGAATTTTTCAGATATCTTTCTGTTATTGATTTTCACATGATGAAATTAATATTCCCACTTTATTATATCCAAATAGGTGGTGACTGTGGAAGTACTGGGAAAAAGGAAGAATTGCTTTTTTCTGTGGAGCCCAGAATTTGATAAGTGGGGAGGCTGGAATGATTCTGTCCATGTCGGTGATAGTGATACTGATACAATAAACTCTCTTGGCAAAGTCAAAATAGACTGAACAAACAGCAATGTCAAACCATTTATTTCTGGTAGTAACAGTAACATCAGCAGCATTCCCGGTACCATTGCCAGGACGTGTATGAAATTCAGAAATGCATATCAAAGACAGAAAGGTATATAATTACAGTTCCAAAGGATGATTTCAAAATTCTGTTCCTATTAGCAAGTTTGAAAGGAATCAGCATCTCCCAAATGTCAGAGAGTGGCTTTAGGTAAGGTCACCATTGTATGATAACTGGTCCTGTCAGAAGCTGGCCCTAACAATATCATATGCAGCAGAAGAACATGTGGCCACACTTTAAGAGGAACTAATTTCTAAGTAGGCTTCATTAATAGAGTTTTAGAGAGAGATAAAGGAGTGTAATCACATTTTCTACTCACAGGCTGTTAATGATGAGGACCTAAACATGCAGTTGTGCTGTACTCCATTCAACTGATTAAATTCTGAAAGTTGATGCAGATCTAATTAGGTTAGACTTGAATTTGAATGCATTTATACTCATGATTATAATCACAACTGAATCAGTAGACCAAGCAATGTAATTTCACCTATTCAGAGACTGGCATTCTTATAAACATTTGTCTATTTGTACTTTTCAGAATCTATATGTTGCCCTATCACCAATAGCAGTGCATATGCTAAAACAACTTGAGCTAAATCACAAAATGCCATCTTTCCATAAATGCCATGATTTCAACATGCAAAAAATATTATCCACAGTACGGGATAAAATACACACTCAAAAACAAATACCAAATATTGTGTGATCATTATAAATGAATATTAGAAAGAACTTACTTTTTAATTGTAAATTGAAACTTTCTATTCTTTTTTTCTCTTCTCTTCTTCTCTTCTCTCTTCTTTCCTCTTCTCTTTCTCTCTCTCCCTTCTCTTTTCTCTATCTCCTGCACACATACATGCACACACATGTGCACACATATGTAACTTGCAAAACAATAAGAATGCTATACAAACTCGACTGGATATGACGGGGTTGTTGAATATCTTGGTACCAATATCAGGAAATAAAACTTCTCAAAAGACTGCAAGACAAAACAACATTGCACATACACACTTGGACATAAATGCACTTTTCTACAATAATTCTTCATTTGAGCTCAACTTACTATGGTTAAAAAATAGATGGCAAGGTCCTTTGGTTTCAGCTAACGTGTTAATTCTTTCATGGACAATTGTTTATTCAGTTTTTCATACACCCAGGTATTTTAGTTTCCTGGGCTGCTCAAAGTAATAACACAAAATGGGTTGGTGTAAACAATGGGAATTTATTTGCTCAGTTGAGGCTGAGAAAAATGTCCAAATCACATGGTGGTGTCTGCTAGTCTCTCCCTTCTCTTCTAGGTTTCCTTGCTTTCAGCTTCTTGCTTCCATGGCTTTCTCGCTCTTTGTATGAATTTCATTTTCTTATTAGGGGACTCCAGTAAGAGGATTAAGACCCATTTAGATTGATGTGGGTCACACATTAACTGAAATAGCCTCATCAAAAGGTCCTACTTACAATGGGTTTATACCAATAGGAGTGGATTAGATTTAAGAACATGTTTTTCTAGGGTAAATACTACTTCAAACCACCACACTCAGGTACTGGAAACAAGTCTTTGGACAATACACACCGCTTTTGGTGCTTAGATTTTTGTGGACATGATAGATAATAAATAGCAAATAGATAAGCATCCCAAATAATTTTAGACAGTGGTAAGTGCCAAGAATAATAAAAAACTGGATCATATGATAGAGTTACATGGAAGGGCTTACAGGATTACATTGTTCGCAGGAGTCATAGAAGATTTCATTAAGAAATTGGCATGTGAGTTGAGACTTGACTTAACAGAACAGTCATGGAATCATCTAAGAAAAAAAGAGTCCTGTGCAGAGAGAACAACTGGGGGAGGGGGGGAATGAAGGAATGCAGATATGAAATCGGTATGACTTGAGAACTGCCCTCAAATAGGACCAGTGCTCAGTTAGTACTGTGTGAAACATAGAAAAGGGATAGCAGGCAAACTCAAGGAGGTTGTCAGGCCCAGGTTTAGCAGGGCCTTCTTGGCAAAGGAAGTGAATCAGAATAAAATAGTAGAATGAAGGACAAAGCCATTTTTTTTCTTTCTGCAGTGTTAAAAAAAAATGCTGTTTCTGTAGCTAAATTATAAAGAATAACAAGTCATGATCCTCTTGGATACAAGAGGTTTGCTTTTCTTCTTCAGCCACTTGCAGTCAGTATCTGCCTTGATTTTTTTAAGGAAACACTGCAGCCCAGTAAATAATAGTGTCTAAATATTGACTCAAATAATTAAACTTCCTGCTATGTAATTCCATGTTAGCCAGAATTCTGAGTTTTTCTAATTTTGATTTATCAAAAAATCACACTTAGTGACACAGCCATTAAATAGATGTAATTATTTTTAGGAAGTAATGATAATGCTTCAATCACTTTCAAAGATTTTCATTTGACCTTCCTGACAGAGATCACAATAAACTCTGCCTAATAACACCTGTGATGCACAATTTAAAATGAAGTGCCTGCATTTTTTCATGGTTCATCAGATCCATTCTCTGTGGTCAATTAGTGTATATCAATAATTTCTGCACATTCTAGAAAAGATTTATATGGAATGTAGGAATTACAACTTAATCAGCCATCAAAGAAAAGATATGATGACACTTTAAGGTGAATGTGAACCCTGACAGATTTGATAAGATTTCACACACCATTAAACAACCCCAACAGACACATTAGGAAGAATTCTGTACTTTTTCATGTTGCCTTCTCATCACTTGTGCCAATTATATCTCTCCATAAATGAGGTCTATAAATGCCATTAAAAGAGCAGCCATGTAATGCCAGTTTCCTGTTTTATATTCAATAATATGACAAAATTGTTATTAAAAGGGTTAGTTCATTATCAACATAAAAATTATTATATTTAATACATAGCACCCTCTAGTGAAATTTGAGGGAAGTTTTTTTATATATTAAAGATAATGCCGTGCAACTTTGCAGTAGTTAAGGACGATTAATTCTTATGCATTACTTACACATTTAAGTTTCTCCTGAAATGTTCCTAATAAAATGAAATTATAGGTATATATGCAGATATCTCATTTTAAAAATGTTTTATTTTCTATTAATATGTTTTTTTTTACATCAGTAAAATTTTCTCTACATTCAGGCACATATACACACACAAGCAAGGAACTCTAACTTAAACATGTTTTTATTTTATTTTATATTAAGAAAATATAAAATAAATCATTCAAACCATATGAAAGAAAAGTGACATACAGAGTATGTGTGCTCCCTCAAACCATTCACAAGTTCAGGAGGGGATGGTGATCAGGGTATCTCTAAAGGTACTTCAAAAGGTTGTTACATTCAAAGAATGCACCTAATCAGTTTTTATATTACTATTTGATAGCTTTTTATAAAATAGGGCCTGGGGGTTCATGAAAGTTGTCATAATAAATCTAATGTTTTAGTTCTCAAAATATATCCTGCCTTGTTATCATAAAATACTAAATTTTGAAATATTATATATTAAAATATTATTTACAGAATTGGGTAAATGTCACACCCCTCTCCCTGTATTGATTTCCTGCCATTATAATATATAGTTCACATATGCAGAGTTTATATTCCAAGAGAAACACATACTTTTTACAACTGTTAATTAGAATGGCATTAATGGTTGAAATTTATCACCCTGTGGGAATGGATTTTTTTTTTCAATAACCACCTCTGACAGTAGACGATACATAGCTGATGGATAAGATATTTTTTAAATAAGAAAAATAACTTTTATAAAATAAAATTGTGGATTTATTTTGTAATTCATAAATAGATTCTAAAAGCAACTGTAAAAGTTAAGTTCAAATATACCTTTGTAACAAATATAATTAAATCAATTTTGTTATTTTTTAAGGCAAAAATTAGTATAACCCAAAACACAATTCAATTAATGAATAAAAACTGTGGGGCAGTAGTAATGAGAATATACTGGCAAATCTCCAACTACAGAGAGCATAACTGATCAGTAGCCCCAGCTGCTATGCTCTGAAATGGATTTCCATGTTTATTCCAAGGCCATGCTTTCCACATACTCCTGTCAATCAATTATCGAGGGGACATGGATATAAAGCCAGGGCCTTTCATAGGCTACAAAGTACTTTTCTGATGCCATCCTTGATTCAAGAACCCTATCACCTTGATGAACTTTTGTTAGATTGACTGCCCTCTGTAAAGCTTCCACCCAACGTCCTTACCTCCACCTTCACTGGCATCAGACTTATCAGCATGTCCCCTAATAAAATCCTTGCACATTTAATCCCATTTAATGCAATTTTAGCATCTGCGTCTTGGAGGATTTAGAATGGGGTTCCAGAAAGGTTAGAAGCTTGCGGTCGGGGTTACTGCTTCTAGGGGGAGTGGCGGCCGGTAGCCGAGCCCTCAGCTCTCGGGGCTGCTTAAAGGGTACCGGCGGCGGGGGCTCTTTCCCGGAGGCGAGGGCGAGGCGGAGGACGTGGCCAGGGTCCTCGGCGAGAGGCGTGCAAGGTGTGGAGGGCGGCAATAAGGACAAGACACTCTTCATCCAGTAGGAGTATGCGCCAAAGAGGCTTTATTCAGGGGTGATTACAGGTTATATAGGTTGGTAGGAAGGGCAGGGCTGGAAAGGAGGTGAAGTAGCCTTAAATGGCAATATTGAAGGGAGAGGGGCTAGGATTGGTTCTGAGAGGACGCAGGAGCCGTTGCAGCGGGCGGGGGTTGTTCTGGCCACGGTGCATGCGCGCTGGCGGTGGCAGGAGTGGCCTTGGCACCAGGGAGTGTATGGGCAAGATAGGGAAGTGAGGAAAGGGCGGTTGGGAGAAAGGCGGTTTCTTCCGGCAAGCCTCCCCTGCCAGTGGCATTTTGGGTGAGGAAAAGGGAGCTGCCTTGACCTCGCTCCCCAGGCTCGGGGGGGCTGCAGAGGGCACTCACGCCCGTACCTACTACCCTCCCCAGGGGGTGATATCAGGTCCCCTGGCCCAGGCCTGGCAAGCCGAGGTACAAGCTCAGCTACCCGCAATTCCCCTTTCTTTTCTAATTAGAGGAAGAGGCTTTACCGGAGAGGCCCGCTAAGGGTGAGGGAAGGGGGAGGTCAGGGAAGGGAAAAAGGGGTTGACGGTGGCTCGGTGAGGCTGGAGCTCAGTGTTGGTGTGGTGCCCGGGCGCTTGACAATGGCTTCGCTGCAGCGGGCTGGGCGAAGGTGAGGGGTTTAAAGTTCAGGGGTTCAGAGAAGCTGGAACTCGAGGCGAGAGCGATGTTCAGGTGATTGGGAAGGGCCTCGCGGTCGGCGGGTTGACCGGTGGCGTTGAGGTTGCGAAGGGTTGGCTGTCATCTTGGAGTGGGGGGCGTCAGAGGTGGCGAGTCGCTGATACTGGATTTGCACGAACGAGGAAAAAATGGCATCCGTTTGTTTTCTTACAAGCTGGACAATTTTGCGGATGAGGCAGGGTCCTAAGATGAGAGCTAGAATAATTATTAATAGGGGGCCAAGAAAAGGAAGGATGTATGGGAGGATGGGAGTGAAAAAACTGGACTAATAACTGGTGGCTTCACGATCTCTTTTACGCTTTTCCAGTCCTTCTCGGACCCTTTTCAGGCTGTCCTCGACGAGACCTGTGGAATTGGCATAAACACAGCACTCTTCTCCTAGGGCGGCACAGAGGCCTCCCTCTTTGAGGAGGAGAAGGTCAAGACCTCGGCGGTTTTGGAGCACGACTTCAGAGAGGGAATTGACAGAATTTTTTAGATGGTAAATAGCGTTTTGTAAGTGACGAATGTCCTCGTCAACAGCCGCCCTGAGGTGAGTTAGGGCGGAGCCTTGACTGGCTAATGCAGCGATTTCGGTGCCAGCGCCTGCAAGACCTAGGAGGGAGGCAATTGTGAGGACGGTGATGGGCTCTCGCTTTTGCAGAAGGGCAGGAGCTGCAGTTTTTTCCAGACGGAGGAAGAAGTCTTCTTCGCTGTGGTATAAGACCCTAGGGATAAGGACAATTAGGAGGCAAGTTTCTTTATATTCACTGATGATATTCGTGCTGAGACAGGGGGTAAGTCCTGTAGAGGAGCAGAGCCATTGGGAGGAGTTATGAGGAATGAGAAATTTTGCCGAGCTGCTGGGAAATGAGTAGCTGGCACAGGCAGTGAGGTCGGGAGAGTTACTGGAGCGAGGGCGGACGCACTTTCCCGTATAGGAGACTGAATGAAAGGTCAGGGAGACGGCAGAGGTATTCCAATTGCATTCCGAGGGGCTGTCTTCTGTGCTTTCTGAAAAGGAGAGGTTGGAGGCAACGGGCTCGTACAGTGAGGAAGAGGTGGAGAGGCAGAGCCAGCAGGAGGAGGTAAAATTGGGGTTGGAGGAGTTTACTGAGGCAAAGGCGGCTTGGATGAGGCTGAGGAGGGGAGAGGAATAACGAGAAGGGGGCAGAGGAAGCTGGGGTGGTGGTGTTTGAGATGTAGCTGAGGTGCGGCTGGTTGGAGCTGAGGTGCGGCTGGAGGGCTGTGGAAAAAGGGGGTTAAGGACTTGGTTGGGACTTATGCCAGAGGGTGTTTTTAAAGCAGTATTTTGGCATGATTGGTTTACAGCCTCCTTTTTTATTAGAATAAGTGATCCTCGGTCGGTTCCTTTTTTATAGATTCTGAAGCCTCAAGTTTGACCGAGTAACCAGGAGGGATCAGTGGGGAGCTGCACTGTAAGATTAAGATGTGTGCAGGATCCCTTACTTTTTTGGCCGAGCCAGTTAACAGTAGGGAGTTTGCACCCTGTAGGGGCCCACTTTAAGGTAAGGTAATGATCAGGAACAGGAGGCTTCCCATTAGTGGCTAATGTTTCACACCCCCAGTATGCACAGTAGTACTCGTTGGGGGAATTACAGTACGATTTTTCAGGATTTGAGGATGGGCACATGTAATATTGGGCCTGGGGATTACTTACCTTTTGAGTGCAGGTTTCTTCGACTCTGGAGACAAAGGTGGCGAAAGGCTTACTCGGCTCCTGGAAGAGCTTGGTGAATTTATTAGGCCAACAGGTAGAGCAGTTGGCAAACGCGCGTAAGGCGATGCCTCTGAGGACAGTCCAGAAGGTGGCAGGGACATTAATATAAGCAGACGCATTTAGAAATGCTCCAGTGCCCAAATAGGCTTCGGGGGGATGATAGACTCCAATGGCTGCGTCTTGCTCACTTTGCTGAGCTGCTTCTGCCTGGAAGTGAGCACGCCAGTCAACAAACTGACCGGGGTTAAAAATTGAACGGGCAAGCGAGGCCCAGTCTTGGGGGAGGCAATAGTTCATGGCGAGATCCTGCAGTATTTGGGAAGCGTATGGGCTACCTAATCCGTCCTCCTTGACGGCCCTGCGAAGCTGCTTGATAGCATCTAAGTCAATGGGATACCAGTCATGCGGCCTCTGTGGGGTGGGGGCAAGGTTAAGAGGAAAGCAGTGAAAAGCACGAGAGAAAGGAGGGCGCGCTTGCAGAGGACTTGGCGCGGGAGTGGGGGTAGGGGGAGCGTTGCCCCAAGGGTTGCCTTGAGGTGTAGAAGGCAGCCAGGGGTTGTTAGTCGGCAGGGTGGGAGGAACGGCGGCAGCTGCTGGTAGCGGCTCCGAAGGGGAGCTCGCCGGAGGGAGAGGCGGGAGTGGGAGGCCCCAAGCGTCGCAAGATGGCGGCGCGGTAGGCGTGGCTAAGACACAAGATGGTGGATCAGCCCCGCCCTGTGAAAGGGCGGGGCCCAAGGCATAAGATGGCGGACTAGCTCCGCCCTGTGGAAGGGCGGGGTAAAGCGTATGCGGTTTCCGGCCCAGCTTAGGGCTGACGTCATCGCCGGAGCATTTCCTCCCCTCGATGGAAGAAGAAGGAGGAAGTTCGCCATCTTGGCGTGGCGCAGTGTTATTTTGCTTTTTGGGAGTCACCTCGAGCGCGTTGTTAATCTGCTCGACTAAGGACTCCGTGTCCGAGTCATGATTTGAATTAGTATCGCTATCTGAGTCTGTTGGCTGGGTTGATAGTGCCTCCTTGGATTTAACGGGGCCTCTATCAGGGGGGAGGGAGCCTTGAAGGCAGGAGCGGATGGTTATCAGGGTGGGGAGCAAGCCGGGAGGGAAACGCTTGCTCTCATGTTCCATGGCGTTGGTGACTCGATCAATAAGACGATCATAAATAACAGGGTCCCAGAGATGGCAAGTGGTGAGCCATGGGTTAAAGGGCAGCAGGAGATCCCAGTATAAGTGCAGCTGCCGGACAGACACTTTACAGCGATGCGTGTCTAGGAGACCCGCTAGAGCACGAACTTGAGGTGCCTGACATGTAGATATACGATTACCCATAGCTGAGGGGAGAGGAGGGGGGTTTGTTTACCGAGCAGAGAGAATGAGATAAACCGTGGCCTTGAGGCCGAAGGAGACGGCGAGAGCAGAAAGCAGTGCCCTTTGGCAACGGGAGCAGTCAGGGGGGGCGGTTGCAAAGAGGCACACGGTGCCAAATGAGGAAAGAAAGATACAAAGAACTACAGCAAAGTAATGGAGGGGAAGAGGGAGAGCGTTAGGAGGAACAGGGGTCATAGAAGTGCGCATACAAGAGGACGAAGAGAGCGTGGGGGAAGGGAGGAGTTCCTACTGGATGAAGAGAGCGTGGGGGAAGGGAGGAGCGGCTTCGGAGCAAGGAACCTCCCACGGCTCCGGAAGCGGCGAGGGAGAGGCGGCCCTTACCTTGCAGGCGAGGAAACGGGAAGCTGGAGAGGCGTCCGGGAGAGCGGGCGACCTGCCAAACTGTTGTGTGGAGACGTTCCTCACACGGGGCACCAGTTGCGGTCGGGGTTACTGCTTCTAGGGGGAGTGGCGGCCGGTAGCCGAGCCCTCAGCTCTCGGGGCTGCTTAAAGGGTACCGGCGGCGGGGGCTCTTTCCCGGAGGCGAGGGCGAGGCGGAGGACGTGGCCAGGGTCCTCGGCGAGAGGCGTGCAAGGTGTGGAGGGCGGCGATAAGGACAAGACACTCTTCATCCAGTAGGAGTATGCGCCAAAGAGGCTTTATTCAGGGGTGATTACAGGTTATATAGGTTGGTAGGAAGGGCAGGGCTGGAAAGGAGGTGAAGTAGCCTTAAATGGCAATATTGAAGGGAGAGGGGCTAGGATTGGTTCTGAGAGGACGCAGGAGCCGTTGCAGCGGGCGGGGGTTGTTCTGGCCACGGTGCATGCGCGCTGGCGGTGGCAGGAGTGGCCTTGGCACCAGGGAGTGTATGGGCAAGATAGGGAAGTGAGGAAAGGGCGGTTGGGAGAAAGGCGGTTTCTTCCGGCAAGCCTCCCCTGCCAGTGGCATTTTGGGTGAGGAAAAGGGAGCTGCCTTGACCTCGCTCCCCAGGCTCGGGGGGGCTGCAGAGGGCACTCACGCCCGTACCTACTACCCTCCCCAGGGGGTGATATCAGGTCCCCTGGCCCAGGCCTGGCAAGCCGAGGTACAAGCTCAGCTACCCGCAGAAGCTTTTCCTCAGAGTAATAAATATTTATTCCAGATACTGGTTTGCCTTTGCTGCACACAAAGTTTCAGCTACGGTGGGGCTTACAGAATGCCTGACACATAGTCTTGGAATCCCAAACAGCATAGCATCAGAGCAGGGGACACAGCAAGGGTCCCCTTCAATTACAGTTTCTGACTGTACTCCAAAGGCACTCAAGAGATAATTGACCCTGATTAGTAAGAGGAAGATTAGTAGGAGGCTGTTGTCATACAATGAGTCAGGGAGAAATAGATGTGGAACCCAGGTGTTCCACTTGGGTATCCCCTGCCCCCTCGGTATTCTCTTGCCATAGTGTAGAATTGAATGAACCCATGCAGAAACCCTAGACTGAGAAGAGTATGATTATCAAGGGATCAGATCCTTCAAGAGTGAAGGTTTGAGTTACACTACCAGGTAAACCAGCATGACCTCTGAGGTGATAGCTGAGATTATGATGGATTTATAATGGATTAGAGAGGAGGTAGGGGATGAGTAACAGTTGTTGTTTCCAGATCAACTCCATTAATGGAGGATGTAGTTCATAGCAGCAACCTCTGTCTTATTCCCTCTAAGAAAAAGGCCCCAAGGGACCACAGGAGAGCTGCTCCCTGAATCTGCATGCAGAAATAGATCTGAATAGCACACGTAGTGGACTCTGGTGGCCAGGAGGATGGGAACATAACTGACCACAAGACCCAGCAGCTTTTCACCCACTGTTTCAAGCATATAACAGAACAGCAAGGATACTAGGGCTGACCTGTTCTTGAAAGACCCAGGACCCTTCTGACAGCCAAGTTTGGCTGAACTTTTCTTTGACTGCAAGATGATCTAGAACTCTTTCACCCACATTCCTGCCCTCTCTTCTTCACTTGCATGGCAGTGTGATGGATCTCTCAGCCTTACCAGCTTCGTGCCCATTTCCTCTCACAGGCTCTCTCAGTCCTTTTCTCTAATAAAATCCTAAAATGTTTAATCCTGACTTGGTGTCTGCTTCCCATAGGACTAAACAGGCAATACAAAAAGTCAGATCCTACTTTTAATTAGTTCACATTGTACTTCAAGTGATAAAACAGGTGCATAAATCACTAAGTATCTAGGAAGAGACAGAAATGTGCCTTTAAAAAAGAAAAAAAAGTTTGAAGTGTATTATATTGTAAATATTTTACTCAGAATTCATTAAAATTTTAATACACTTTTACATTTACAAAAGAAATCATAGATACCATAAATATAAATAATAAAATGATTTATTTTTAAATGAAAATATTTGTCCACTGGTTGTATTTGATGCATAGATTTGTTAATAATTATATATGAGCTTGGATATCACCTCAAACACAAATTGATTCCATTGCTGACTATTTGACCCAACCTATAACTAGCACAAAAGACTCATTTTTCTCAGCTCCTTAGCAAAGCCAAATAGCTCAAAAAGCTTGGATATGCACACGTAAGGATCTTTTAAGTATCACATAGGTTTGGTTGCATTTGCTGATCTACAGCACACAGTTTATTAGAAAAAAATACATATATTTTATTTTTTATTTAAAACTATTCCTGTGAAACTAAAATATCTTATCCCATGAGGTAGAATACAAAGAAGATGGACATGTTTGTTATAGGGAAAAGAATAAGCTCAGTACTGATTTCCTTGATCTCAGTTCAAAGAAGTATGGGAAGAAGCCCAAAGCAAATTTTAATTAGAAGACAGCTTAGAAAGGGCCCTCAGTCACAGAAATGAATCTCAATAGATCTGATTACACTTGTAAATAAAGGTACATTGCATCCTGGATGTTGAGTTTAAAATATTGTCTGGACAGAGTTCTTAAATACAAGCTGTCCTCAATTATGTGTAAAATATTTATGTGGAAGGAATTACCCACAGAAGTCTGCTAAATGTAGTGAAGCTATAAAACTGCTATTTCTGTGGTAGAAATTACAATTTGTCCTTGTGGTATTCTCCTTGGTAAAGCCCATTTTGATGTATAGTTTTAGCATACATATATAAATCAACTTTCTATTTATTGCTCTTGGGGACAACCTAAAACAGTCAATTAATTAATTAAAATGCAGATACTTTGAACTGTATAGGGGTCACCATAGGCTGGAGGCTCTCCCTGGGGTGTGGATGCAATGGAGCCTGAACTGCAGGACTTGGGACACAGTTACTCCCACAGTGGAAGAAAGGCTGCTTGGTGACAGACGTCTCCTTAGAGGTAACAGAAGAGCAGTATGGATTCTCCTTCTAAGTTTTGTTCAACACTACAGCTTTATATGACTATATTTTAGAGACCTAAGTGAGTATTCTCTGCCTCTATTTGCAATAATTAGAATCATGAAGAAGCCAATTATAAGATTTTGTGAAGTAACCAATAATGTAGCAAAAGCCCAGAGCAAGAGAATGACTTAGATGGCAAATAACTTTCAATAAATATGTATGCTACATGGGGGCATTTCTTGGTACCCCACAGTAAGTCCCAGCTGGTGGTGTTGGGAGTTACATTACAATGAAGAGACTGAAACAGTAATAAAGAATTTCTCTGTACTGAGAACTGATTATGGAGAAAAATATATACCTAGATGATACTCAAGTCACAAGATGGTATAAGGCATCTTTCTAATTTGGCTTATATCTAGACAGCTGATTTTATGTTTAGCAAGATATGGAAGAGAGAAAAAAAAAAAGCTTTTACATAGGGGACTGCATAAGTCCAGTCACAGTCAAGAAAAACCATGACTCCTATATGCAGTGCCTGCCAGTTTATCCCTATAGAGGGTGCCAAGAACACCCATCAAAATCCATTAATATTTACAATAATCTAGACTCTTGGTGATTATGAGCATGTATTTTGTTCTTTTCTCCTGGATGAGCTAAAGAAGGAAAAAATTAAGTGATTCCAATGCTGAACTATCCCTTTTCATTACTCTACCATGAGACACAGGAATTTAGATGAAGACAGACTTCCTCATAAAGATCAAATATGTGATCTTTTCATGCAACACAAAAGAAGGGACCTCTGGTATTCTGAATTGTAACAATATGTCTTGGGAAAGGCATGAAAAAAGGTATCTTAAATGTATATTGGGAGTTAACCCACAATAACCAGATATAAACTTGAGCTAGGAAGTTTTATTTCATAATTTATGTCTCTAGCAAATTTGGTACAATCTGAAATAGAAAACAAGACAGACAAATTTTGTGCTCGCTTTAATTATTGTCTATCTCCCTTGAAAAAGTCTAAGCCTATTGGAAGGTAGGCAGAAATTATCTTATTAATTTTTTATTCCAATGCTACCTAAAATAGTGCTTGCTATATGCATTTGTCTTTTAGGGAAAACATGAAACACATATATTTATTATGGGCTGTCTCTTAATATTGTTACAATTTTTCTTCACTATAATAATGAAATTTTTGTTAGTTTAATCCAAAAATCTTAAACCAAAGAAGAAGCAACAATAACAACAAAAACAAACAAACAAACAGCAACAGAAGAAAAGTGTTGCTACCACTATAATTCTTCAGGACACTACAATTAATATTATTATGCCCTGTATCCTTGTTTGTATAAATCACCTCTAGAGGCTTCAGAGTTCCACGTCTCCACTTATCTTCTACTTCCAGTTACTCCCAATATTTGTCTGCACTTTTCCCATTTTTCTGCAGAGACTTTATTTCCTCATCTCCACTGCTCCTCAACTTTGAAAATTCTTCCAATGTGCAATCTGGAACTCACCAGATTATAAGAAAAATCCTCTAAGTCTTTGATCTCATCTCTGAACATCCTGGATACTCTCTAAAGACAATGCCATGCCCAAAGTTATCCTAACTGACAGTGAGGTTTTCCTCTTAGCCCTTGTACCAATGGTCTGTGTGTGGTAGAAATCTTTTTTCTTCCTCACTTCTAATTCCAAAATCAATTCCAACCTAATAGCCCCCAATTATATTTTCCTATGAACAACAGAATACACATTCCTCTCAAGTACACATGAAACAATCACCAAGATAGACCATATTTTAGGCCATAAACAAATCTCAATATATTTAAGAGGATATAAATAATAAAAAGTATGTCCTCCAACCAAAATTGAAGGAAGTTAGAAATCAGCAACAGGGAAAATTTGGAAAACTGATAAATATGTGGAAATTAAACAACACACCCATTGTATCAAAGACAAAATCAAAAGAGATATCCGAAAATACTTTGAGATGAAAGAAAATGAAGACACAAATAACAAAATTTATGGGACTCACCTAAAGCGGTACTTAAAGGGAAATTTATAGCTGTAAATGCCTATATTAGGAAAGAAGAAAGATTTCAAATAAGCCTACTCTTCTACCTTAACAAATTGGAAGAAGAGTGAGCTCAACCTAAACCAGGCAGAAGGAAGGGAATACTAAAGATTATAGTGTAAGTTAACTACACAGAGAAAAGGAAAAAAATAAAGAAAATTAGTAAGACCAAAAGCTGGTTCTTCAAAAACATAAATAAAATTGACAAACGTTTAGCTACTTTGACCAAGAAAAAAAATGAGGGGAAACATAAATTTCAAGGATCAGTAATGAAAGAAATGACCTCTCAAAAATATCAGAAATGACCTTACAAAAATAAAAAGGGATTATAAAGAAATACTATAAACAATTGTACACCAACAAATTACATAACTTAGACAAACTGTATAAATTCCTAGAAAGGCGCATCACCAAAACTATTTCAAGAAAAAGCAGACATTCAAACAGACCTGTAACAAGGTAAGAGATTGACTCAGGATCAAATACCTAACCACAAAGAAAAGTGCAGGCCCAGATGGTTTTACCACTGAATTCTACCAAACATTTAAAAAAGAATTAATACCAATTCTTAATAAAATCTTCCAAAAAATTAAAGAGGAGGGAACATTTCTTAATTCATTTTGTGTAGCCAGTATTACCCTAATCCCCAAACCAGACAGACATCACAAGAAAAAAAGTTTACAAGTATGGACAGAGAAGCCCTAATTAAATACCAGAAAATTGAATCCAGCAGTATATAAAAAGAATTATATGCCATGACCAAGATTTTTCCCAGTGATACAGGGTTGGTTTAACATTTGAAAATGAAATAACATAATACATCACATAAATAGAATAAAAAAGCAAAAATCATCTCAATAAAGGCAGAAAAATATTTGACAATATCCAACACTCATGATAAAAAGTCTCAAAAATCTGGGAATAGAAGGGGAGCTTTCTCAAACTGATAAAGGTCATCCATGAAAAACCCACAGCTAACATCATACTTAATGGTGAAAGACTGGGTGATCTCACTCCAAAATAAAGAACAAGACAAATATACCTACTCTTGTCATTCCTATTCAACACTGTACTGGAGGTGCTAGCCAGGGCAATTAGGAAATAAAATAAATAAATAGACAAATAAAAAAACTTACAGTTTGTAAAGGAAGAACTCAAACTATATTTGTAGCTAACCTGATGCTGTATCTAGAAAATCCTCAGCAATACACTAAAAAGCTTTGGAAGTAATAATTGAGTTCCGCAAATTTGCAAGACATAAAATCAATATACAAAAATCAATTATAATTCTACGCATTTGCAATGATTCAAAAAAAGAAATCAAGAAAACTATTCCATTCACAGTAGAATAAAAAATAATTTAAAATGAAGAATAAATTTAACAAAAGTGCAAAACCCATGTTCTGAAAACTACAAAACATTGTTCAGGGATCAGTAAACTCAACATTGTTAAGGTGGCAATACTCTCCAAATTTAACAGATAGACTCAACATCATCCCTATCAGAGTCCCAGATCAGTTCCTTGTAGAAAGGGACAAGACAATTCTAAAATTCTTATTGAACTGCAAGGGACTCAGAATGGCCAAACAAAATCCAGAAAAAGAAGAAATCAGTTACTGCTTTCTAAACTTGCTAGAAAGCAATGCTATTCAAGACAGTGTGATTCTAGCACAAGGACAGACATATAGATCAATGGAACAGAACTACGAGTACAAACATCAACCCACCCGTATTCGGTCAATTGATTTTCGACAAGGGTGCCAAGGCTGTTCAATGAAGAAAATACAGTCTTTTAAAAAATTGGTGCTGGAACAACTATTTAGCCATATGCAGAAAAATAAAGTTGGACCCCTATTTCACGCCATATACAAAAGTTAACTCAGAATGGATCAAAGTCCTAACTGTAGGAGCAAAAATTAGTAAATCGCTAATTAGAAAAACACAGGAGTAAATTTTCATGACCTTTGATTTGGCAAAGGATTCTTAGACATGATACCAAAAGCACAAAAGAAATAGATAATTTGGACTTCATTAAAACTAAATGATTTTGTACTTTAAAGGAAACCATCAAGAAAGTGAAAAGCCCATTCAGTGAGTGGAGAAAATACTTGCAAACAATAGGTCTGGTTCTTATCAGATATCTTTTTTCTTGTCTCTAGAATATGTAAAGAACTCTTACAAGTCAATAATAAAAAGACATAAAATTCCATTAAAATGGACAAAGTATCTGAATATACAATAGTCAAAGAACATATACAAATGACCAGTAAGTACAGGAAAAGGTGATTGACACCATTAGTCATCAGGAAAGTGCAAACCAAAACCAAAATGGGATACCACTTCACACCCACTATCATGGATAGACTCAAGTCAGGTAACATTTGAGAGTAGATTGCATACATCATGCCCTCCCCTCAAACACTTAACACAAATGAAAGATGATAGACAGATGGATAGACAGATAAACAGATGATAGAAAAAAAAGAACGAAAGAAATTAAAGAGTGATATAACAAATGTTGCAAAATGCCACATGTTGTTAAAGCTGGATATTCAGGTGGCAGATTATGTTGGAGTTTCTGCATTATTTGGCACTTTCTGTATGTTTGAAGTTATATCAAAATTTTAAAAAACAGTTTTTTTTAAAAGGCAGATAAAAAATGTTGGAGAGGAAGTGGAGAAATCAGAATTTTCATACTGGCTAGTGGGAATATAAAATGATGCAGCTGCTTTGCAAAAGTCTGGCAGTTCCTCCAATAATCAATCACAGAGTCATTACATGATCCAGTAATTCCACTACTAGGTATATGCCAAAGAGAAATGAAAACATATATGCACGAAGAAACCCATACACAAATGTTTATAACAGCATTATTCATAATAGCAAAAAGGTAGAAAGAACCCAAATGTCCAGCAAACATATGAAAGTCTTAAAAATATCCATAAAATGAAATACTACTGGCCACAACAAAGAATTAAATGCCGGCTTTGCGCCAGCGGCATCTTTCATAGCATTGGCGTCAGCCCCTGTCCTGCAAGTCAGGAGGCCCTTACCTGGCAGCACCTATGGCGGAGGTGATGGATTTGGGCGAAGACCCCGATGGGCCCACCCATTCTTCGACTCTATTCTGGCGGGAGGTTGGCAGCTCCATAACCTTCTACGCGCGGCGCAGCCTGGCGAAGTACCGGCTGTTGACACTCATCCTGCACGGCGGCGGCACGCTGTGTGGTGCGCAGACCTTTGGAGCTGCGCTGCTGGCCCAATCTGGGGGAGGCGTTTTGCCTGAGGCCTCGGGCAATTTCACCTCCACACAGTGCGTCCTGGACCGCATAGAGCGCAGCGAGAAGCTCGAGCTGGAGGCCTGTCGGCTGGGCCCGGCCTCGGCGGCCAATCAGGCCCCAGAGACAAAGCTCGGTGCTTTAGCCGAGGGCGCCGCCGCCGCCGCCAGGGAGCCGGTACCGCTCACGGGGTGGGAGGCCTTCACGCACGCGGACGACGTGGCCATCTTGACCAACGTGAAGGAAAATGCGTGCTCGCCCAACTCCATCACCAGCAACGCCCTGTGGGAAGCAATGGAGAAAGGCTTGCTCACCCAGCACTCATGGCAGGCCCTGAAGGACCCCTACCTGAAGCACCTGTGGGGTCAGGAGCACAACTACCTGTTGGGGGACATCCCAGTGAGCCCCTCCTCCCAGAAGCTCTAACGGAAAGCGGAGCAAGACCCAGAGGCTGCCGACTTCAGGGAGCCACAGAATAAGAGAACTCCAGACTTGCCTGAAGAGAAATCTGAAGGAAAAGAGAATGAAGAGGCAGCCAAAAAGATGATTATAGAAGCTACCTGGGAGTTTGAAGAGGTGGCGGTGGATTTGAGGCCTGATTTTTGAAGTACATATAACAATATGTGATGATGATCCACCCACTCCTGAGGACTCTGAAACACAACCTGGAGAAGAAAAAGAAGAAAAGGCTTCTCCTGGGAGCTGCTGTTAAACTCATCTGGCAGTTAATGGAGAAGTTTACCTTCGATCTCTCAACAGTTACACAGGCCTTCCTGAAAAATAATGGTGAGTTAGAGGCTACTTCCTCCTTTCTAGCATCTGGTCAGAGGGCTGATGGATACCGTACCATTTGGTACCGACAGGATGACATAGATGTGCAGAAAGATGATGAGCATTCCTGAGATGCATTGGTTAAAAAAATTTGGTGCTCACAAGGTAGCTAGAAGGATTGAATTCAGAAAGAAGTAATTGATAAGATGATGAGAAAAGCAAAAAAGCAAAAAAAAAAAAAAAAAAAAAATGCGAGATGAAGCAGGAAAAGAAGATGAAGCAGGAAAAGAAGATGACTTTGGGGAGTTCTTACATTGGAACTGACACCTGCCATTTGACCAATGTTGCCGTTGCTCTGTAAGTCACAGATTTTATAGACAAGCAGAGCTGTGTATGAGGATAAAAATAAAAGAAATTGGATATATTTAAATCTATCACTGACAAATGTCAGTATATATAATATGAAAGGAAAATCTATACCAGAGAGAGGTTGGTCTACTTGCTAGTAATCCTTTGCTGGAATGGAACCCCTGCTGTTTTGGTGACAGAATCAAAAGGGGGAAACAAGGAGGCATAAGCATTCTCTGGCAGCATGAATTAGAATCTCCTGTCTCTTGGCAGAAGCTCCTCTGGATTGTCATAGATTCCAAATCAAGAATCTAGAAATACAGATTTGTTTACAAGGCATTGAACTGGATTGTTCTAAACCCTTGCATCTCCTAGGACATTTCCCACTGAGCTCTGATTTCTGGACTGCTGGGAAAATCCCATAATCCTCTGTCTAACTTAGCATTTGGAAACTGGCTGTTCTTTTCTCCAAACCCTTGTCAGTCACATGTCTAGCATGTATTTCTTTACCTATCGCCCAATTTTGTATAAAACCCACACAAAATCATAGAGAGTCTCAAGAACAGTCTTAACTCTGTTAATAATGTGTTCATATTTATTGAGGATGGTTTTGTGCTTAAGGACTGGGTTAAAGATTTAGAAATTAGTGGATTGATTCCATTTGTCCTGTTGCTTTCATTATTGAAAATAAAATAACTGAATTTGAAAAAAAAAGAATTAAATACTGACAAGGTGTAACACGATTGAATCTTGAAAGTACTTTGTTAACTGAAAGTAGCCAGTTACAAAACACCACATCAACTGTGATTCCATTCATATGAAGGCCTAGAATAGGGAAATCTATGGACAAGAAGTAGATTATGTTTTGCTTTGGATTCAGATGAGGCAGGACAGGTATAGGGAGGAGATTGCTAAAGAGTACAGGTTTTCTTTTGAGATGATGAAAATATTGTAAAACTGACTTTGATAATGGTTGCTTATATCTCCGAATATACTAAAAACCATTGAATTGTACACTTTAAATGGGTGAATTGTATAGTATGTGAATTATATCTCAATAAAGCTGTTAAAATACACAAGTAACCAATTTTTTAAATAGTCTCCATAATTAAAAAAAAAATGCTTTTGAATCTTATGTCATCAGATTATGTACCATACAATATCTTTCCTGGTTGTGGTAATCTTAGTTGGTTTTTATTCCCCTTTAGTTTTCCAACACTGATTGTCAGACACAATGAATGAGAAAACACCCACTCGAAGGAAGGGCATCATAAAATTTCTGATTATTAAAAACATTGAAAGTACAAAAAGATCAGTTATCAGAATGGCAAATTTCAACAGAAGGAGTGGAACCTACTAACAAAGTAAAACATATTAAAATGCTATAGAGATTATATATATACATTTACATATCTACATATGTCCACACTAGTAATCAAGTGATAAATTAAATATGCAAACTTTCAGAATATGTCTCCCATTTATCATGTCAGGAAGCTACAGGAGATTGTTTTCAATTAAAATAATGTCATAAATCATGAAAGATAAAGATATCTGTTTTAGTTTTCTGGGTTTCTATGACAAATACTAAAAACTGGATTTGGCTAATACAACAAGAATTTGTTGGCTTATGGTTTCAGAGGTAGAAAGGCTTCTTTCCTCTCTGTTTTCGTAGCATTCTGGCTCACCAGCAATCCTTGGAATCCTTGGCTTTTTTGTTACATAATTCTGTCCTCCCTTTCTCTTCCAAGTTTCTTTTTTCAATAGCTCTCTAGTATTATTTTGTGTTTTTAATTATGCTAAGTATTAGTTTGATAAGCTATATATTAAAACTCCAAATATACCTTTACCTTAAAGTATTACATAAAGATATTTATAGTCATAAAGTGATACAGCATCCAGCTTACAATCACAATTATACATTTGTAATATTAGTGTTCTGTTGTGTTTTTAATACATATTACTAATCAAACTGTTTGGACCTGTAATTATTATACCAGCATTCTAAAGTATGGTAAATCATTTAGAGGCAGCAAGGAGCACTTTGATTCACATATATAACCCATTTTATCTACCAAGTTAAAAAATAAAATGCTATAAAATACTGATTTCAGAAATAAATGCATTGTGAAATTAATATCTGTAAGTATATTAAAATAATGTATTCTCATACTTTTTATAATTATTTATGTTTACTAATTAAGCATATCTGTGGCAGTTTTTAAGTTACATTTTTTCCTTCTTTTCTAGTATTTCTTTCATTTTATATTTGTCCTTTCCCTGGTTTAGGGTTTAATGTTGTATTATTTCTATTTGTATTTTGATATTTGAATTTAAAAACCAGTAGCATAATATACCCATTGGTACTTTCTATGTACAACTCTAAAATATTAAGTCTGTGATTGTTTTGTTTGTTTTGTTTTTGTTACAGAAGCTGTGGGTCTACAAAACAATCATGCATAAAGTACAGGATTCCCATACACCACCCTATTGTTAATACCTTGCATTGGTGTGGTACATTTGTTACAATTAATGGAAGCACATTTTTATAATGGTACTATTAACCATATTCTATGGTTTAACTTAGGGTTCTCTGTGTAGTGCAGTTCCATGGATTTTTACAAAAATGTTTTTTACCATATATACAACCTAATATTTTCTCTTTTAACCACATTCAGAAATATATTTCAGTGCTGTTAATTACATTCATAATGCTGTGCTACCATCACCATTATTCATTACCAGGAATTTTCCATCATACCAAATTGAAACTGTACATCTTAAACCTTAATTCCCTATTCCCTATCCCTACTCCATCCCCTGGTAAACTATATTCTATGTTTTACTAAGAAGATAAAAGCTTCTGGTATCTTAATCAGGATTTTTGCACTTTCTTGAAGTCATTGACAAATGGCCAGAGATACAAAATGTGCTGATTTTTTTTTTAAAAATGTAATAATAGCATCTTTTTTTGTTGTTCCTATTATGAATGGGATAAATAAAGATACATGAATGCTATTGAAGTGTTATCAAGAATCTGACTAAGGTCCTAAGTGGTCCGATATTTGGATGGTGTCAGAGAAAGTAAAGTTGGGTAAATGATTCAGCTGTGAACAATGTTAATGAGGATGAGAGTGCAGGTGAGATTTTTATGAGTTTGGACTAATAGGCAGGATGCAAATTAAAAACTCTGCTCAGTGTAATAGATTCTATGTGTAATAATATACCTGCTCTGCTTAGTAAACTGTAGTACAACCCTTGAAAGGTAAATAATACCCCATTTAATAGTCAGGGACCACAGACTCAGAGGAATTGTATTTTCTTATCACATTTTGACACAGTTACATTCCAAGCTTTAATCGTCGTTTCTTTAGAATCATTATAAATTCCAGAATTAGAAGATTCCTGACAGCCATAGAATGCATTCTCGTTGTGGGAAAACTAAGTGAACTAATAGGGACATACTTTGAACTGTTTCACCAATAAATGTTTGTTATGTATGTCGTATGGGTATTTCATATCCCCCCTCCCTTGTTTTGACTTCAGATATAAATCTATAATGGGATAAGTAGGGTAAAGTAGAAACAGTGGAGAAAGACAGAGTGTCTTATAATAATAAATTATCATGTGGGACTCCTACTTACTTCTTTCTGAATTTGTGCTCCTAGTCAATAGAAGCCATACTCTAAAACTGACCTTGTCAACTCATTGTAACCCCCCAAAAATTTTGCTCCAACATATAGATCTGTACTTTTTCACATTGTTTTGGGTTGTTTCTGTTAATTGGATTACTATCCATTTAGCTATTTCAGGTTTGCTTAAATTAGAAAATAATAGAAACAAAACAGTTGGAGGAATCTTAGCTTACATTTTCATCTGAAGAGTTAATAGACACAAAGGTTCTTGGTGATGTTTCACTTTAAGAGAAAAATAAAGGTCTATATACGTTAAATCTTTGGGTACCTAAGAAGAAACTTATTTATATGTAGATGCGGGAGACCACTGCCTACATAATGTAGTTTGACGAATCCAAAGAACAAAATTCTGATGAAAATATTCCTCCATGACATCCGCCAAAAAGCAAACATTAGATTTCCATTAGAAATCAGGATATATTATTACTATTTTAAACCACATTTTTCGGTGACAGACTTTTAAAATATAACTATATTTGAGTGAAGGAACAATTTAAGCTAATGACAAGCAAAATTACCCCATCAGGGAAGATTATTTTTTAAGCCTATATAATTCTATCTGGCAAATTTAAGTGATGATAGTGTGAATGTTTGTTGGGTGGCTAGAGAATCTGGCTGGTACACTAGGCAGCCAGAAATGGTGATGACACTCAAATGTAGGACTAGTTAGTGAACATCCAGGATCCCTGGCACAAACAGGAGGCATGGACACTAAAGGACTGTACTGTCCTCACCGTATGCTTGACCAAGGATGCCGCCATTTGAACTGCTGCCACTGCTAATATTGTAAATTCAATATGGATTCTACTGATCCCATGACCCCAACATGACTCTTATGTGACCAGTGCCATTTGGTGTAATTCAGTGTCTGGAAGAGGTGCATAAAACTGATGGGGCCAAGTTTACAAGCTCACACACTAACTTTAAGAGAGACTTGAAAGCCAGAATCAGAAAATTTCAATTTTTTTTTTCTGTGAGAAGTAGCTAATATGTCAAAGTGGGAAAGATTTACCAAACATATATGGGGAGCAAAAATTAATAGCAAAAGTTTCTCAACATTTTCACCATTTACTGTCCAGCATCAGTATGACCATTTGTTCCCTTACTTATGCTTATAAATAAGCATAAACAATATTAACTATTTTCTTAACATAATGTAACCATACATAATAGAATCAAATAAATTTTCACCTTCCCATCTAAAGGGTCACAACCAGTTACTATGAATTGCTGAATATTCATTTAAGACCATAATGATTGAGTCATGTCCATTAAAATCAGAGTTTTGAAAAAATTCTGATCTTGTTATTATCAAAACTACACATCCTATGCTCAACAATATGGGAAAAGAAATACACAAATGAGGAGAAATATTTAAATATTATACATATGCATATGCAGAGCAAAAAAGGAAATTTAGATAGATGCTAGAGTTCTCATTTTTCAACTTGACAACATATTATAGCTTATTTCTATTACTTCCCTACTTTACTAATCACGCCATTATTCCTAAAACTCAACCACCAACACAGCTGTCAAGAGTTTTTTTCTTATAAAGACACCCATATCTTCATTCTTAAGGGATCTGAGTCTTTGGAGGTCCTGCCTTCTAAGGTAGCTGTGCTTGCCTTTAAGATACACTATTTGAGATAGCATAAGTATAAACCCCATGCCTTAATCTGGATTTTCCAAAAAGCAGACATAGACTCCAGAATTCAAAGGAAAGTAGTTTATTTGGGAAGTGAAATTAGTAGGGAAGTAGGGAACTGATATGGGAAACGACATCAATTATGAGTGTGCTATTAAGCCAGCTACCATAAAAGTATACTCAGGCTTAATCCTTTAGGGAAATGGGGAAACCGTGCCAATGCACATTCCCATATAACCCCACATATGAGATCAGGTATCTAGATGATTTCTTGCCAACTCCTAAGAATCATTGGTTGAGGATTGCTTCTGGGTCATATATTTCCTTGGCACATCCAGCCTACTCCCAAAGCTGTGTACGTAGCTTGCATTTCCAAAGTTCAAGAGGGGAAGAACTTCAGGCTCAGGGATGCAAATAATAGTTGTTGAAAATCACCTGGAACAGTTACAGTGTAAAAGGGATATGAGAGGGGCACTCCCAGGGGTGTCAATGATCTGGGTTTAAATTATTTCTCTTCTCTTTGTTTCAGTGGGTACAGACACTGTAGTTTGCCTCACTGACTATAAAAACATTGGGTATTGATGCTGTCACATGAACTCCTACAACTGCTGCTTACAGGAACTGGATGTAACTGCTGTTGTAGTCCTTTGTTCCTTACATTACTAGATCCTAATTCAAGTCTGTGGTGGATGTTTTTGATTGTTGAAGCCTAGATCATGAACCTCATTGTATATTGAAAGGAGATTGGGAAAGCAAGTTTCAGGTATTTTCATATTTTATTATATGAAGCAGGTGCTGCTTTATAAGTCAGGGATTCCCTAAAATTAGGGAGTAGGTTACATTGCAGAGAATCCTACATGAATTAAAATTCAAGTACAACCGTCTCATGTAAGTTATTTTATAAATTTTCCCCTCATGGCAACTTTCTGAGAAGGAATATAATTTTAAACAGGAGGAGAAAGACATCTAAGTAATACACCACAGACTGCAGCTTAATTATATAGTGAGGAGAAAACAAACTGGGGTTCAGGATACTGATTTTTTATTTTTAATTCCATTACTCATGGAATAATCAATAACAGTAGATTGTTATTGGCCCCAATCTTTACTTTTCTCCAGATCACATCCTTTGCCATAGCATCCAAGGGCCCTCCAAAGGGGGGCCAGGTGCAACTTCTGGCTCTAGATATCAGGTTGCTTTAAAATACAGAATGAAGCAAAAGTGCTGATGGGCTAGTACTGAACCTAGGCCTCAAGTGTGTGCTTCCACTTGCACAAGGTTCCTCCACCCTTGCTTGAGAAAACATGCCTTCTTTCGCCCATGGGACACAAGATAAGGTTGAGAGACCTCAGAGCAGGGCCACCCCTGCTGAGCTAAGGCTAGATGAGTGACCAACCCTCAGCCAGACACAAACATATAAGCTAAGCTGATCCCAGAGCTGCATATCCAAACCCAGTTTAGGTCAGCTGACCCCAATCAACCTCAAGAGCTACACATACACTTACTGTTGTGCATTGCTTATATTTTTATGCGTAGTTTGCTACGCAGCATTTTTGTTGCAATGGCTACTATATCAGGTTTTAAAGAAAGTGAATAAAAATCATAATTATGCTTTGTCTTAGTTTGCCAGAGCTGCTGTCACAAATATCCCACCAAGGGCTTGAACAATAGAAATTTATTGGCTCACGGTTTTGACACTAAAAGAAGTCTAAAATCAAGATATCAGCAAGGCTTGCTTTCTCTCAATGTCTGTTGACTCTGGTACCAGCTGCCGGCCATCTTGGAGGTTCTTTGGCTTGTGTCTCTGCTTTGTGTTATATGGTGACATGCTCTCTTTTCTGACTCCTGTTAAAAGTGGTATGTTTTCTGAATGTTTTCAGTATGTGGCCTATTATAGGACAAATCAATAGATCAAGTTTTGTATCAATCAATTGGCAATATAAAGCCAGTTTCTCCTTTATCATTATGAATAAATGAAAATAGACCAGCATTTTGAAGCAGAAATTTTTTTATGAATAAAAAAATTCATTTATTTCATTAACCAGAAAACTTTTCCCTCCTATGATTTGCAATAATTCTCTTCAATAAGAATAGGTAAATTTTACCTAATGTTAAAGGCAAATTAACATGGTTATGTAAGAATTTCTTTTGATAAAATTATTTTAAAGTACTTTTCCACATTTCTTGACCTTCAGACTATTTTAAAGCAAAAACAATCTTAGTAAGGTCTAAATCATTAAATACTACTCTTCACTCTTATATACTTTTAAAATGCTTTGCATTATTAGTACTACCTATAAGAGATTACAACTCTATATAAATTTTTTCCACCAACTTTGACCAATTTGAAAAAAAAAAACAAAGACTCATCACTTATGTACCACTTTTCCTGGCTTACATAAAAATAAGACTCATGGTGAAAGTTGTATACTTTGTAAATATTTTAATTCATGAAATTAATATATGTAATTTATGTAAACCATGAAACAACAGCATTTAAAAATATGACTGTTTATGTAAGTACTTTGATGATCCAATGATATTCAAACTGTGTTTTTATTCTGGTCACTTTATTTATTTATTTTTAAATAAAGACAAATTCAAACCAAGGATACCCCTTGGTAATATCCAATTTTATTTTTGAAAATATAAACTCCATAATCAGGTAAAATAATATGAAATGATATTATATTAATTATTCCAACCTGCTAAAAAGGCATAAAGTGAGTTGTTGATCTTGAATAAAAGAAAACTAAATGAGAGTCATATTCTTTGCAAGAGACTCCAGAATGACCTCTTGACTCCATTTGAAATCTCTCAGCCCTGAAACTTTACTTTGTTTCATTTCTTTTCCCCCTTTTGGTCAAGAAGGCTTTCTCAATCCCACGATGCCAGGCCAAGACACATCCCTGGGAATCATCCCACAGTGCCAGGGATATTTAAACCCCTGGGAGTCATGTCCCACATAGCGGGGAGGGCAGTGAGTTCACATGCAGAGTGGGCTTAGAGAAAGGCCACATCTGAGCAACAAAAGAAGTTCTCTGGGGGAGACTCTTAGGCACAATTATGAGTAGGCTTAGCCCTCCCTTGCAGCAACAGGCCCACCAGATTGGTAGTCCCCAGTGTTTGTGAGAATGTAAGGCATTCCCCAGGTGGGTAAATTTAATATTTACACATTTTTCCCCAGTCCCTCAAGGAGGCTTTTCAAATTAAACTGTTTAATTAAAACATTAGAATTGAAATTTGTTTTATTTATATGACAGCAACATTGATGTGACAAATAATCTTTCATTTATTGAAATAGTGTATTGACCGATTTGACCACAGATCATGATTTGTAATATGCTGACACTATATGTGATGGCCCAAACTCAAACTCAGCAACTCATATTAAAATCATTACTTTAACTTTTCATGGTTCTCTGCTCAATATATTACATTGTCACAATTTTAATTCACTCTCACTTTAATTAAATTTGAGAGGGATAAGATTTAAAGAAATGAAGTAAACCTGCTAAACTGGTACAATATAGGACATATGTAAGAGTTAGAAAAAAAGATATTTTAAACAATTGTCTTGACTTAATAAAAGTGATATACTAATCTAAAGTTTCAACTCAAAACAGAGGCAGTGAGACCCTTTATTTAGGCCTAGGGAAATGAGAAAAAGTGAATATATATGCAAGAGTCCAAAGGAAGTAAATGGTGGGACAAGAGTAAAGACATGGAGTTGGAGATAGAACACTAGAATGACTACAGAGCAGAATGCATAAATGTAAGTAAGTAGAAAAATAAATAAAATATGAAAACAAGAAGAGGAAAGGGCAAGTTGGAAAAGGGAAGACTATTGGGACTCAAAATGACAAACAGATAAAATAGAAGGTTAATTAGATAAGAAAAATGACTATTTAGATTGGGAAAGGAAAAAGTCAGTTAAGGAAGGAGAATATCCTACTTATAAAAGAAAAAAAAAAGAAAAAGAAAAAAGAGAGAGCAGGAAAAAAGTTCTTTAGGCAATCTGTCAAAATTTGAGTTGTATTAATTTTTTTTTACAGGTTTTTTTTTTTTTTTTTTTTGGTCCATCATGATCCCTCTTATCCTTCTTTATTTTCATTTTGATACCAGCAGGATTTTGAATCCCTTTTGTAGTGCACAGTAGTTTTCCTAGACAATGTTAGTTTGCTTGTAGTTTTCTAAAGACTGTTGATAAATGTGTGCTATTCTCACATATCCATTCTAATTGAACTGTATATTCTTCTATCATGTGCTTCAAACATATTCTTCAAAATCTGATTTTCTTGGAGCACATCCTATTCAAGATTCCTGATTTATTTTTGTTGCTCTTTTGTTTCTTATTGGTATATTTTTTAAATTGGTAGTCAGAATTATATTTTTTGTAAACTTCTCAATGCTCTTTAATGATGATAATCACCCAAAAGTGCCCCACTTCTGAAATATTTAACTTCTGTATTCCACTTTGTAACCACAACGTCAAGGTCTCTTATGGCATTAAATTCCACAAATTATTCTTTAAATATTATATTCTCTCACATTCTAATATTATTTGGGTCTCAATGGGTTCAGTCCTTCACCACCCTTCAACTCACTTCCCTTCCTTTTCTCCGAGGTGGATATTTTAAAAACTCAGTTGCTTCCTAAAGTTCCCCAAACTCTCATTGTCCCATTTGTTCTCCACTGGTGGTCTTATTCCCTATTTGGAAGAGGGAGTGGAGAATAAAAATGAATTTATCTTTCACCTATAAAACCATTTACATCTTCACCTATCCTTTCTGATTTCCACATGGAAGAAACTGTCCTCTGCTCTTGCACTAATGCTGTGTTCTCAACACTCTTCACATTGTGGGACTTTGTTCCCTCAATTATACACTCACTTTGAGTGATTCTTCGGCTGCCACTCTTCAATTACTCCTTGATTTGAATATTAAGATTTACACTTCTCTCATCTTAGAATATTAAACAAAACACAACACTCTTCCTCACAAGCTTCTGTCCTTTAGTTTTTCTCTTTTCACAGCCAAATTTCTTGAAGAGAGAATTTTAAACATACTGTCTTTACTAACATAAAACTTACCCCTTACTGCCTCAGTTGGCTATAAACTCCACCAACCTCAGTCACTGTCCTCCCTCTCTCTCTTTGAGTTTCAAGCCCTTTTGCAAACTCTGTGATCACTACCTGGTAGTCACACAGAATATTCAACCCCAAAATATCACAAATTAAACTTATTCCTCAATCCCCTACACACTAACCCACATGCACACACACACACAGACACCTCTATACATACAAACAAGAGAATACATACATATATCCCTCCTGGTTCTTCTATATTTCTTAGTTTAATAAATGTCATTAATTCCTCAAGTTACACAGGTTACACACTTATGACATATTGCATTAGGCTCCTTCTTCTTATACTACTTTATCATTTTCTCATACCTTTTCCACTTTCAAGCCCTATTTCAACTGCTCCACTATGGGCTTTAAAAAATACTTTCTCTGATTTTTGGATAGTCTCCTTACAAATCTTGTTTTCTTTTTCACTCCAGTCTTAATCACAAATCATTCTCTTCATGCAATTTAAGTTTCTAAAATGCAAGATAGATCAGAGAATTTCCCAAGCATTAATTCCTCGTTGGCTACAAAACTTGAATAAAAGCTACAAACTCCTCAGCCTGGCACTCAGGCTGTGTGGGAAAACACATAACACTCAGACTGTGCCTTCATCTCCCACTTTTCCATTTGCCCATGCATTTACTCTCTCACCTCGACATTATCATGCCCCTTCTTGGAATCCTCAACATAAATGTCATTTCTCAAGGAAATCTTTTCTAACCACCTCCCATTTTATGTTCCCATAACATCCTGAACTTCTCCAACACTGTCAAATCATGATATTAACTTTATGTTTAATTTATATCTTCCCTGAAACATTTACACTTCATACATGGGGGCAATTTTTTTAATTCAATACTTCATCTCAAGAACCTCATAAATACACTTATCCATAGAGCAAATGTTGTTAAATATATCCTAAGAGCAACGAGCAACCTTCAAATGGATTTAAAAAAGAAAAATGACATGACACAATTTGTGTTTCAGAAATTCCGCTCCTACTGGCAGATGGCAACGAGAACATACTTCTCTGTTAGGTTTTTTATGAGACTGGTGTGAGGTTATCTAGGTTATATGATGACTCAAACTAGTGAAATATCAGGCAATTTAAAGGATTGAATAGATTCCATAAATATTTAAGTGGTAAAACTGGTAAGACAGAACAAGATTTGATGTGTGGAATAAGGTAAAAAGAAGATGGACTGCTAGAAAACATCTAGTTTACTTGATTGATAAAATCAGTGAATAGTTAGGGAACAGAGGAGGAAAAAGCTAGTTTGGGTAATGGGAACAGAATTAGGCATTCTAGAAAGAGGTCTAAAGTTTTATTTTTTCTTTAACTCATTAAATAACCCAAAGAGGTTTTAGGATTATATACAATAAATAATACGTATCTCACTAATTAGGACAAACCAAATGTTAAGATTCTTTTATTTTATCTTAGCACATTTGTAAGACATGCGTATTCTCTCATAGTCTTATTAAATGTACTAACAATAATTCTGTGAAAAGTTATAATTGGGAAGTGTAATTGACAATAACCTTGAATTTCACTTTTCCCACACCTAGAATGTCCACTCATAAATGAATTTAAATTCTGCTATGATTTAGAACTTATTCTTACTGGAAAGAAAAGACATTTTATACACCCTAATAATGTCTCTATGTTCTAGTTCTGTATTTTTGTGTTTCTACCACGTTGGTAACAGCTTTGCCCATACAGTGGGACTCTGCTGCCACCTTGTGGAAAAGAAGGGAAACTTCGGTTTTAAGTAATTTGATGCCAGTGATGTGTGCTACATCAAATAAGAAACTAGTCATGCGATTGTTCAGAATTTTTTCTATTAAAAGAGAATCAACAAAGTGAAAAGTTATGATTCAATATAAATTAATATTTCCCTTAATCGTGCTGAAAACTTTTTTGTGCTTTGTAAACCACTGTCTTTTCCATGAGCCAACACTTAAACCTTACTACTTTTGTAGCAGCATATTCATTCAGGAAATTACAATTTAATTTTGACTTATGTACTAAGAATTAATATAGAATGTGATTAAATTATATCCATTCAGTAAGAGCAAAGTAATTTTCAAAATATCTGGATATATAAATGGGGCAAAGTGGAGTGTGAGGAAAGAGGAAGGAGAGGAGAAATAAAGAGATTCAAAATGGATTTGGAATTTCAATGAAATATGTTGACTCAGGGCATAGTTTTAGGACCCATTTGGATTTAATCACAACTTGAAGGTTTACTAAAGGTGAATTTGGGAAAGACATTTAAGAATTCTACCACAGAATTTTGTAATTAAATTTGAAATAATACAGTTTACATCATTGGGTATTTGTGAAGATGAAATTAGTTAAAACTTGAAGAGTACTTTCATAGTTACTTGGTCATAGAAAGTATCAAATATATAATAGATAGCAAAAAGATTTTGGATAATGAAAAACATTCTCACAGCTTTTACAATGATTTAAAAACACAATATAAATACTACAATCAATTGTGAACTTTCTTGTTTGGATTTATCTGAAGTTAAATAAAGCTTTCATCTCCTGATTAGACTAATACATCACTAGTAAAAATGACTTTTAAGAATCAGGTATATTAGGTATGTCAAAACTTAATTTTAGGTAGTGCTTAAGTTTGCTAGTACTGCAATGATGATGATTAGTAAAAATGAACATAATGACTTTATAGACCTGAGTGGATTAATTGAACTAATTAAGTATTTTCATAATTGTTCAACTTCTCTTTCATTTGACCTTGATTAGAAATGCCTATTTCAAACGTTTCTGATTGATGTTAAATTTTACACTCTTTGTAATGTTTCACAAAGTTTGGTCTTAGGTCATTGGTGGTCCAGGATTGCCTATTACATTAGTTCTCCATTAATGGTATAGCAATTTGCCATAATCTTAGTTACTTAATACAATTCAAGTTTATTATCTTATAGTTACGTAGGTTGAAGTACAAAGCAGATCCCCCTGGGCTAAAATCAAGCTGTCAGCAGGATTGCATTCATTTCTGGAAGCCCCAGACGGGAATCAATTTCCTTGCCCTTCCAGGGTCTCTAGGTTGCATTCATTTCTAAATTTGTGGCAGCCTTCCTCCATCTTCAAAGCCAGCAGCATTCCATCTTTCTTACCAAACAGTCATAGTCATTTTTTTCTCTCTTTCTTCTGCCTCCACTTCCACTTTTAAGGACCCTTG
This sequence comes from Choloepus didactylus, assembly GCF_015220235.1. Taxonomy (NCBI): domain Eukaryota; kingdom Metazoa; phylum Chordata; class Mammalia; order Pilosa; family Megalonychidae; genus Choloepus; species Choloepus didactylus. Next base: position 52,398,138 of record NC_051318.1, read on the forward strand.
TTATTACATTGGGCCCATCCAGATAATCCAGGACAATCTCTTTATCTCAAAGTCCTTAATAAACCATATCTGCAAAGTCCCTTTTATAAAGTAAAGTAATATATTTATAGGTTCTGAGGATTATGTCTTGTACATCTTTGGAGTGAGAGGGTATTAGTCTGCCTGTCATATCTATCAAGTGGTATCTAGTGATATGGCATTTTTAAAAAGGAAAAATAATGACAAAATTGCTTTGGCAGAAATTTCACAATTTTGAAATGTTCTCATTATTTTAATATAAATCACATTATAGTATTAATCATTACATTCTAAAATTTAATTATATTGAGAAATGTGATGGGGAACGTATATTTTCCAGTCCAATGACAAACTGAAATAGGCAAAAACAGGAAACTATTTTTGCATCAGTTGACGTCAGCAGAATTAGAATTGAAAATATAGTTATGTAATAACATGGCCCAATGGCAGAATTCGATAAACCTGCATTGAAGTATATGAGGAGTGCACAGCAGATTATAATGTCTGCATAGAAAGAAAAATATGCAAATAAAAGCTAAGTATGCTTAAATTTGTATTACTCTGCAACAGTCTTTTAAAGCTTTGAATACATTGGAAACTTCTATTTTTCAGTGAAATTTCAACATTATTTTCAATAATTAATCATCTTATACACAGTAATCTGCATGAGGAATGTGAAAATATATAAGATATAGTTGGCAAAATCAAACCAAGTTTTGATGTTATATCAAATAGTATTTAACAAACATTCATTTGATGGTGCACAGTATGGTTAAATAGTCTTTATTCAGGCTCAGTAATAAAAGGATATACTTACTGAAGTGATTTGCATGCACATAAGGGTTTATGGTCTCTAGAACAGTGTTTCATAAGAACAGCTGCATCAGAATCACCTGTAACTACTAAGCAGGTGTTGAATTTAGACTCTGTCTGGATCCCCGTGTTCTTAAGCATCAGCAATTTAAGAAGCAGTCTCTCATTTCACATATATATTTTTCATAACCTTCATGTTACCTATGTCACATGAGATAGGAAGAGGGTGCTAAGGAGGGGAATGTGAAAGGTCATCAAACTCATGACAGCTTTTAAAATATTGTGAGAATCCCTCTCCAGGGAAAAACTGTCACAGACCAGAGCTGTTTTTTTTTTTTTCCCCCCTATTATTCAACTAAATCTTTTTTGGTGGAGTAAAAGTTTGTAGATGGTTGAATGAGTAAGTAACTTATTATTCCTATAACAAATTGGAAAAGTAGATAATTTTAATCCTTGGATGTTTTGGGTGTGATATTAAGAATAGCTTATTTTGACATAATGTACTGATACTGAATTTTCCAGTATCAAAGTCAGGAGACATATAGTCTGTATATTTGGCCATTAAAATTCAGTTCATGGGGACTGAAAGAGGAACATCACTAGAGAACCTACAGCTATTAAAAGGATTGTAAAGAAATAGTATGAACAACAGTGTGCTAGCATATTAGGCAAACTAGATAAAATGTAAGAATTCCTAGAAAGACAGAAATCACCTAAATTGACTCAAGAAGAAATAGAGGTTGAGAATATACTTCTATCAGGTATTAAAATGGAAATAATAATTAAGATCTTTCCACAAAAGCAAGCAAAGTTCAAATGGTTTGGATGATGAATTCTATCAAATACTTAAAGGATATCACCTCATTTCCATGCAAAGATTTACTTAGGAACCTAAATAAAGTGTGGTCTCTGGAGGTGGTACAGGCAGCCTGAGAGTCTAGAGGCCTTTGGTTATAATGGAATCTAGTGAATAAATACAATTATCATTACTAGACTGTTACAAGGAAGAAGTTAACTTTTTCTGTATTTCAGGGTACCAAGAATTCAAGGATGTGCCTAAAATAGCTATAAAGTGTCAGTCAAACATCAATGGTAGTTACAGGTAGCAGTGCATGCCTAATATTGATCAGGATAGATTTCATTCACTGCATTCTTTATATACTGAAACAAAAGCTTCTAGAGCATTCACAATTTTTAAAATTAAAAAATTAACAAAATACACCATAGTACTAGAATAAAAGACCAAACAAATGGCACAAAACCAAAGCAAGCAAACAAAATCCAAAACCACAACACATGCTTATCTCAATATATGCAGGAAAAACTTTTGACAAAATCCAACATCCACTCCTATTAAAAGCTATCAGAAAACAAGGAATAGAATTAAACTTTCTCAAACTTCTAAAGGACAATGATGAAAAACCTAAAGTTAACATCATACTTTATTATAAAAGACTCTCTGCTTTCCCCCTAAAATTGGGAAAAAGTCAAGTATGACCCTTCTACCCACTTCTATTCATCATAGTATTGAATGATCTATCCAGTGCAATGAGAAAATAAATGCATTCAGATAGAAAAGAAATAAGTGAAACCCTATTTGAGGATAGCAATGTCTGTAAGCTTTTTTCTGAAAAATCCGAAAGGAATCTACCAACCCAAAAAGAAAACAAACAAACAAGAGCAACACATTGCTAGAATTAGAAAATTTAGTAATGTAGAGAGATAAAAGAGCATATAGAAAAATCAAGTGTATTTCATTATACTAGTAATGAGCAATCCAAAAATAAAATTTAAAAAGCATTCACATTAGCATCAGAGAATACAAAATTTAGAAACAATGTTATAAAAATACCTGAAAGACCTATACAAAACTAAAGAATAAGGTTTAGAAAAATTTAGAAGCCCTAAATAAATGGAGATATTTACTCATGTTATTAAATTGGAAAACTCGATGTCATTAAGATTACATTTCTCTGTAAATTGATCTAAAAATTCAATGCAATCCCTATCAAAATCCAATCAGACAGAGTGACATCAACAAGATGACAATTTAGGACCTACCTGGAAAAGTTTTCCCTTGGAATCAACTAATAAAACGACAACTTCCACTTGCCTGGTACACTGGCGGGCAATAAAATATGGAGAAGGACTCCACAAATGCTGAATTAAAGATAAAGAAAAGTAATCTCCAAGATCATGTAAGAGATTTTCTTCCTGGACCTGCCAGCCTGGCTCTCTCCACTTTACTCAGTCCCATGCAGCTTAGGATGCAGCACGGCCCAGGTCTCTTCTGCTGTGGATGCAAACCATAAACCCACTCACAGCAGCAAGTTAGAACCACATGCATATCCAGGCACAAATTCCCAAATCCACAGAGACCCAAACAGAACACAAACAGCTGAGGAGGGCTGCATACACTGGAGCGAGCAGACTGCAGCAGAACTGTTGGCAAGAGGTGCAAACACTCAGTCCAGTTTCTGTTGGCTGGACCACCTAAACACGAGTTGGACTTTTCTGGCTTGATCCACCTTTTTGGATTGATCCTAATTGGGTCCTTGGGGTGGGATAATAATGGAGAAGGAAACAGAGTTAGAAAAGCCTCACAGAAAATAAAGGAGGGGGGATGAACTGCAATAAGACAGGACAGGTCCCAGAACTGAAAAGTGTAAGGAAAAGGGGGCACCGATTGAGAGAGAACTTAAACAAATCATAGGAGCTAAGGAGAAAATACTGCACAAAAACAAACAGAAAAGATCAAGATCCCTGGGGAAGGAACAGAGGAAAGGAGACTTAATCCTGGAGATGAAACAATTGCACAAAAAGTGAAATCTTAAAAATTGTAACGTATATCCAGGGCAAGAATCAGATGAGGAAGAGCTAAGAAAATCTGAAACAGTTAAGCAGGGTCTACTCTAAAAGTCCATAATAAATTGGACCAAAAATCTAAAAGAGACTTAACACAAAGCCTAGGCAAAAGAAAGAAACTGACCTTCAAAGATAACACATCAAGATAATAAGATGTACAATCAGCTAAGTATTATAAGCCATACTAAGAAACAGGAAGATATGACTCAGTCAGGGAACAAATTGAAACTTCAAAGGAGACAGAGAATGTAGAACTTATCAAAGAAGTTGAAACATATCTCCTAAATAAATTCAAGGAGATGAAGGAAAATATGAATATAGAGCTGAAGGATATTAAGAAGACAATGTGTGAGAATAAAGAATCATTTGAAAGTTTAAAAAAGAAACATAACAGAAATTAGGGGGGTAAAAGGCACAATATGGGGATTCAAAATATGCTAGAGGCCTACAACAACAGATTTGAACAGGCAGAAGAAAGAAATAGAGAAATAGAAGACAGGACAATCAAAGTCATAAAATCAGAACAGATAGAAAAAAGCAGAGAATAAATTGAACATTGTCTCAGGGATTTAAGTGAAAGCATAAAGTACAAAACATATGTGGTATGGGCATTCCAGAAGGAGAAGAGAAGGGCAAAGGGGCAGAAATTATATTTGAGAAATTATGGTCAAAAATTTCCCAGCACTTATGAAAAACGTTGATAGACATGTCCAAGAAATGCAGTGTATTCCAAACAGAATAAATCCTAACACACCTATTCTGAGACACACACTAATCAGAAAGTCAAATGCCAAAGATAAAAAGAATTCTGAAAGAAGCAAGAGAAAAGCAATTTGTCACATACAAGGGATTCCCAATAAGACTAAGTACTGACTTCTCATCAGAAACCATGGAAGCAAGATGGCAGTGGTATGACATATTTAAGGTACTGAAAGAGAAAAACCGCCAGCCAAAAATTATTTACATGACAAAAACTTCCCTTCAAAAATGAGGGAAAGTGTAAAATATTCAAAGATAAACAGAAACTCAGAGACTTTGTCAACAAAAACTTGACCTACAAGAATTAATAAAGGGAGTTCTGCAGGTTGAAAGGAAAAGACAGCAGAGAGTGGCTTGGAGTAGTGTGAAAAAATGAAGATCTTCAGTAAAGGTAACTAAAAGGGGAAATGCAAACTATTAGTACTTTATCCACTATATACAACTCTATTTCCTTTTTATCCCTATAAGAGTCAAAATACAACTGAACAAGAAAAAGACATATTTCCTGATAATGGACACACAAAACATAAAAAGGAAATGTGGGACAAAAACAATGTAAAGAGAAGAAACAGAGGGATATAGGAGCAGAGAACATGTGTGCTATTGAAGCTAAGTTGGTATCTTTTCAAATTGGTAGGTTATAGGTGTACGTTGTATAATACAAACCCCAGGGTAAACACAAAAAAGGAATTTTTTAAAAATACAGAGAAACAGAAATGAGAAAGGAATCAGTCAGATGCATCACAAAATATAATCAACTATACATAAAAGGAGATCACAATAAAGGAAAAGAGAAACAAGTAAAAGACATGACATATAAAAACAAAAATGACTGAAGTAAGCACTGCCTTTACAGTAATAACACCAAATGTTAATGCATTAAACTCCCCGATGCAGATACAGATTGTAAGAATTGACAAAAAAACATGATTCAACAATATGTTGTTCATAAGAGATTCATCTTAGACTCAAAGACACCAATAGGTTGAAAATGAAAGACTTGAAAAGATATCCCATGCAAAGTGTAACCATAAAAGACCTAGGGTAGTTAAATGAATATTTGACAAAATAGACCTTAATTCAAAAGCTTCTATAAGATACAAAGAAGGATACTATATATTAATAAAATGATCAATCCACCAAGAAGAGACAGCAATCATAATAATTTATGAACCTGACCACAGTGCCCCAAAATACTTGAGGATAATACTGGCAAAACTGAAGGAAGAAATAGATATCTCTACAATAATAGTTGGGGACTCCAATAAATCACTCTCATCAATAGACAGAACATACATACATAAGATCAATGAGGAAACAGCGAACTTGTATAATATGATAAATGAACTAGACCTAACAGACACGTACAGAACATTGCATCCCCAAACTACAGGATATACATTCTTTTCTAGTGCACATGGATCATTTTCCAGGACAGACTACATGTTGGGTCACAAAACAAGTATCAGAAAATTTTAAAAGAAAAAGAGAAGTATCATCTTCTCTGACCATAATGAAATGAAGATGGAAATCAATAACAGGCAGAGAACTGGAAAATCCACAAATATATGGAAGTTAAATAACACACTCTTAAACAATCAATGGGACAAAGAAGAAAATACAAGGGGAGTAAGTAAATATCTTCAGATGAATGAAAAAAAGAACACAACATATCAAAACTTATGGGATGCAGTGAAGGTAGTGCTGAGAGGGAAATTATAGCACTAAACACTTATATTAAAAAGAAGAAAGAGCTAATATCAAAGGCCTAACTGCACACCTGGAGAAACTAGAAAACTAATAGCAAACTAAACCTAAAGCAAGTAGAAGGAAAGAAATAACAAATATTAGAGCAGAGTTAAATGAAATAGAGGATAAAAAAGAAACAGAGAGCATTAACAAAACTAAAAAATTGTTTCTTGGAAGAGATCAATAAAATTCACAAACCTTGGCCACATCCATCCATTGCAAATAATAGCTCTAAAATAAATGTGCAAATGTCTATTTGTGTTTCTGCTTTCAGTTGTTTCAAGTATACGCCACAGAAGGGGGTTACAGGAGTCTATGTTTTCTTAATGCATTTGCTTTCCATGTCATTTTGTCAGGAATTAAAGGCTAGTTCAGATATCTTTTGCTGTATTTGTACCTGGCACACTATGAAGGACATTTTTTCTTCTACTTTGGGTGACAATAAAGAAAATCCTCTATAAACATTTGCATACAGGTGTTTGAATGAACATAGATTTTTATAACTCTTGTGTAAAAACCTATAAGTGAGATTGCTGAGTCATATAGCTAATGGATATTCAACTGTGTAAGAAACTATCAAACATTTTTCCAAAGTGGCAGTACCATTTTGTATTCTGATCTGCACTTTAAGTAAGTTCAATTTGCTTTACATTCTTACTAGTACATGGCATTTCACTTTTTTCAAGCCATTCTAAGAGTTGTGGAAGGTGTCTCATTTTAGTTTTTATTGGAATTTTCCCACACCAATGACATTCAGCATCATTTTAAGTATTTATTTGCCATCCATATGTCTTCTCTGGAAAAGCATCTGTTCAAATCTTTTGCACAGTTTGATTGGGTTATTTTCTTATCATTGAGTTTGAGTACTTAATATATTATAAATATATATAAATATATGTGTTTTGAAAATATTTTCTCCCATTTAGTGTCTACTCTTGTAACTCTACTAAAAAGATATTTCACAGAGCAGAGGATCTCAATTTTGATGAAGTCTGACTTATCCTTTTTATTCTTTCATTTTTCCTGGTTTTGATTCCATAACTTAGAAATCTTTGCCTAATCCCATGTCACAAAGACTTCCTCCTATTTTCTATGAAGAGTTCAATAATTTTAGATTTCTCATTTATGTTTATGATCAATTTTCAGTTAATGCTTATACAACTTTAGATTAATTTCTTTTCATTTTAATAGCAAATATCTAGGCTTCTTTATTTGATTTGTTAGCATCAAACCACACATTTGATCTCTAGCTATTAGTGAATCTCAGATAGATGAAACTTTACAACTCTCACCTTTTTCCCTTGTTTTCCTCCACCTCTTTGTTAGATTATTGCTATATTATAAAGGTCTTTAATAATTTCTCTTTGCTCTGTTTCTCTGACCCAAAACTTCCTTTATTCTTTTTCTTATAGACTCAAAATTCCTATCTCAGATAGGTGAAGTTTGTCCTCTAGTATATTTCCCAAGTCTCTTCAATTCCTTGTCTTCTTTTATATTTAAAAAGATTACTTTCATATGTGCTCTCATAGTTTACTTCATTGTATATATATAGTCAGATCAGCAAGCGCTGGGACCCACCAAGGTATTTTCATGTCTGTTTGCTGCAATACAAGGATATCATTGTACATAAGTCATTTTAAATATCCAGTGATGATTAGTAGAACATGTCATTTATTAAATTGTCTAATAATTGCAAACTAGCATAAATATTTTCTGCAAAAGATTCAGTTTTAATGAAAGAGAAGATGTGCTTCTTTTCCTAACATTATTAAAATTGCAGAATTCATTTTTTAAAAGGACGACAAATGAATTATTTATATAAAAAAAATCTAGCTTTAAGAGATGAGAATAAAACACTAAATTTTGAAAATAAATGGAAATAATTCCTTTTCAAAGTAAATAAAAAATTACAGGCCCTCAGGAGAGATACATAGATTTTACTTTTCCATGTGACCTACTTTTAACCAGTTATAATTATTTTCAATTATCCTTCAATTCAATTTATGAAATGAAGGTTTTGCTTTTTAATGGCCAATCTACATTCTATTAAAGATGGAAAGCAACACATGGCTTACTTATTCTTCACTGAAGCAAGCTCTTTTTTAGGACTCAATGCCTATCATAAAGTAAAAGAAACAGTAGACCTCAGGAAATTAATTTCAGGCTTGAAAGACAAGCGGCATACATATATCTGATATGGTTACATCATAATGAAGGATGCGATTTTGATTTCTAACGTACTAAATGCCATGTTCTGGAACTCCTTTGAGTTAATGTAGGTTAGATTCTAATTTGCAATGAAATCTTTATGGAAATAATAAGTACAAAATAACAGATCCTGTATGTCTGGCTGATGTAATTAGAATGTTAAGAGGAAATGCTTCAGCTAACAAAATGCAAGAGTCCACATCAAATTTAAACTCAGGCACTGAGAACAAAGGTCTTTGAAATGTTTTATTTAAAAAAAAAATTATATTTTTCTTATTCAAAATTCTTTAAATATTAAGTAGTTAAAATATATATTTATTTATATAAAAGAAGGTGATCTGATGGTACATCATGTTTTCTCTCACCAAGTCTTCTGTTTGAATAGCTAGTTGTCCACATGGATGCTAAATCTCATTGACAATCTGTGAAGAGTTGCAGGTTTCTTTTAGAACACCATACAATGCTCTTAAAGTTTAGTTTTGGTGGTCTTTTGGCTTTATGAAAATCAGGGCACTAACTTTAAACTCTCTCAAACAGTTTTCTCATATGTAAAAGGAAGATGATATTTAGCAAATTGTTTTGAAGATGGGTTACAACTATTATGAAACAATCTACTTATATACCACCCATTTAAAAGGGCATCTTAAGTTATAAAACTTGAAGTTGTATGAAATACAGGTAAAAATTTTATGAAAAAAGGTCTTATAATTTGCTTACCTTCAAGGCTCCACCTATCATTAAGTCAAACAACACGTTTCTCTCAGTCAAACTTTCTTCAATAATAAGGTTTTACAAATGGATTGCCCTGATGATGATGATAAATTCATCAATGTAAAAGAACAAAATGAAACTAAGTTAAGGCAATAATTATTTGATTTGGTTACTTTCCTCAATTCACAAATAAAGAAAAAAAGCTTCAACATATGAAGTATACAGTTATTGAATAGCAAAGCAGGCATTTGAACACAAGTTTTCCAAGCTCCAAAGTCATGTGCTCATGTGTATATATTTCAGTTTGATTTCCAATAAGCCATTTCAGTTCCCATGTGTTTTTTCCTTAAGATTCCTGTGTTCTTGGCAATTTACTTAACTTATCAATGTTTCCCTTTTCAATATAATGAAGAGGTAAATGCATATTCAGTGTATCTCTCAAGTGCATTTAAGGATTTATAATGTAACTTGAGGGAATTTAAAATCACCAGGGTCTTCCTATCCTCTCAGGCACACTGCCATGGAACCAATATGCAAGCTTAAAACAGTGATTTCTAACATAATTCACAATTCAGACTAGTTTTAAAGATTGAGAGAAAAATAAAAGAAAAACATGCAACCTTGAACTTCCAAGGATCAGCAAAGTATCCACATCCAAACAATGTCATTTTCCAGGTGACCTGTTAGTTGATTAATTAGTTTATAAGTACTATGTTTCTACTTATAGCTAAGGACTTAATTATGGTTGTGCAGCAACTGCTTACCTTTGAGTTTCATCTTTGATCTTTTCTCCTTGGAAATGTAAAAGAACAGAATGCATAGCCATCTAAAATATTCTGGTTTATAGAAAAGAGTAGCAACAGAATATTATGAGATTTTAGGAAATCCTTTAATTATCAAGGACAGAATGTAACACAAAAAAGTAATGACTTTTCCCAGAAAAATTGCAGATCAGCTTTTACCAAAATGTTATTATTCATGTGACCTTTAGAATTTGGAACTAATTTTATAAACTGAGCTTTATTCTGTTTTTGAAATTGTGAACAGGAGATCAAACAATGAGCTCTATTTGGCAGATGTTTTTTTTGATTGTTAACATAATATTTGTAAAAAAAAAAAAAAAAGCCCAAATTTTAAATGTCACAGATAAAGCATAAGGTTTGGTGAATTATCATATATATATGTATGAATTTGTGGCAGAAATGCACTTCATTTACACATGGTAAAATGAGAACCATTGTGTTTTCAGTTTGCTCATTCATTATTTCTCATTCAACACCGTAAGGACTTGTCATTTATGCAACCTATCATGGCGATACAGGCATTTGTGTTTTTATTCCTGTTGTACATTATATGTGATATTTTGGCCATGAGATACAGTACTCATAAGGAACTCCACCTAGCATAGGTTTCTTAAAGCAGGGATCTCAAGTGGAGCAATTTGGCTTCCCCGCCTTGGGAAATTTGGTAATGTCTAAAGACAACTGTGGTTGTTCCAGTAGGGGTGAGGTGGGGTGGGCTGAGGTTTTCCACCAGCATATGGTAGGGAGAAACCAGGGATGCTGCTATGTATCCTACAATGCACAGAACAGCCCATCCCACATCCATCCAGTGAAGAACTGTCCTACCGAAAATGTCAATATGGCAGAGGTAGGCAACATTAAAGTGAGCCTTCCCAAAAGTACCATACAATGTTCTGCAACAGACAGCAAATATGTGAGGAGGAGATGCTGAATGGTTTTTATGGATGTTCCTTCCTCACAATTACTACCCATCTATTGTTTGTACTGGACATTTCTCAGAGAGTATTTCTTTATCCTCAATTACCATTAACCCTCCTATAAAGTACAGAGTTGAATAGTGCTACAATCCGGGAATGTACCCTTGAGTGAGTACATTAACCACAGACACACTCTGCAACTCTGCCAAGGGACTGAAAAGTGTGACGTACAGTTTAGTAGCAAGCAAATGTCCACTTTTCTCAGCCAATTATCACAGGAGATTATCAGAACCTAAATTTTGATGACATTTAATAAAGATTTCTAGTGGAATCTAGGCAATCCAGGAGAAGCCAAAAGCCTATTTATGGTACTTGTGTTGCTTTTAATAATTTACTCAAATAATTATTAAAATACCCTCTTGTATTTTTAAATTGTAGTATCAATTCCAAAGCTCTTTTTTTAAAATTATCATAGTATGCTTGTGATGTAGGCACTGACATTACCATCAGGGAGGGTAATGATCTGTCCAATGTGACAGATTTGGTAACTAGCAGAACATGAAATGAGACCTAAGTCTCCAAATTATAATTCACTATATTTTGTTCTCATGGAACCCTCAACAAATCTTTTGAAAAGCATTGTGACAAAAATATTTTACAATATAGAAATCTACTCAGGAAAATTCTGTGTGTGTGTGTTTGTGTGTGTGTGTGTGTGTGTGTGTGAATGGTCTCGAATTCCTGGAGTATCCCAGTTGCTTGGACTTTTTCAAATATGGGTCACACTCTGAAGTGATTTTTTTAAAACAATTTATCTAATTCTACCTTTTATAAAAGTAATACATCCAAGAATGAAAATTTTTGTTTTCCCATTCCCAGAATACTTATTATTCTAGTAGCTGTAAAGTAATATTATTATACATTGTGGTGGATTAAATTGTGTACCCAAGTTTGGACATGTTCTTGGTCTTCGTCTGCATTCTGGTGGGTGTGTACCTGCTGAAGACCTCTTCAAGATGTTACTTCAGTTAGGATGTGGTGGCCCAACTGGATCAGGCTGGGCTTTAGACCAGATTACTGGAGTCCTGTATAAGCAGAACAAAATTCAGAGAGAGAAAGAGAGAAGCCAAAAGTTGGAAGTCATGGGACCTAGAAAATAAAGGAGAAGGTGCTGTGCCATGTGCATTGTCATGAGACAGAAAAGCTAAGGACCAAGGATCACTGGCAGACAGCTCCAGAATGTCACAGTCATTGTGGAGAAAGCATCTTCATGCCTAGATTTGTAATTTTCCTGGACTCCAAACCTTGAGCTATAATTCGCCATTGTTTAAGCCAATCCATTGCATCATATTTGTTTTAGCAGCTAGGAAACTAAATCAAACATATTTGTCAAAGTGTATTATAGTAAAAATAGTAAAATAATAACTGCTTAAAATACAACTTTTATTTTTGAGCAATAGAAATTGTCATACACTCAGCATAGCTCAAGTAATGCCCCCATATTGATTCAAGATAAGATGAATACCTTTTTGTAGTTTCTGTACTATAGTTTTAAAGTGTTTGTGAAAAGATATACAATCAAAAATATTTTACATCAGGCAAATATGGCTATATTTATTATCATTATAATACTGTCTCATGCTTATAAATTGCCTGACCCTTATTACACTATCTTTTGCCAGACATCTTAAAATTCCCCTGTTCTATTCCATATACATATAGCTCTGATGCTAATATAATAAAGATAATTCTAATATTTCATTCACATTCTTATATTAAAACAACTTCATTTTGAATCATATATCCTTGAAGTCCTATATTATCTTATATTCTCCAATTTGTAAAATTATTAAACATTCCCCTCTCTTCTGTTTCCAAAAGAAAGTACTGAGAATGGAAGAGCCACAAACCTGAAAACAAAGAAATGCTCACATTTCTAGCATGGCCAAAGTAGTAAACATTTGCATTCTATCTAGAACAGTCTGTTGTAGTATTTCTTAATTATTTTTAAGACAAGAATATGAATGGCTTTCAGATAAATTTTGAAATTAGGCAAATGTATTGCTTTTCCATTTGCCATTATTTGACATATATATTTTCTGTTATATATTGAAATTTTCCAATTATTTGAAAATGCTTTTATAAGTACCAGTTTTTAATTCCATGAACAAAATACCTTATTAACTTATTACACTGCAGCAATCATAGTCTCTACAGTATAATTTTGGATCTCTAATAAAAGAAATGCATACTTGCTTTAACAATTATCCATATGATAAAGAAGCGTGAAACATAAAACTCACTTTAAAACACACTCTCTGGACAATGGAAAAGAAATAGTTGATTAAGTATATGATTTTATTTTATAGTCTCTCTTATAGTAGCAATGATTTTCACCAAATCTCAGTTCTTTTATAAATATTAAATAACCTTAAAATATTTTAGTTGTAATTTTTCAGTTATTTTATTTCTCCCACTTTGTTCCCCATTAAGACTATGTCTATATCATATGCCTACATTCATAAATCAGTACATTTTCAAATTTATTGTAGTATTCAAGCACTATTTAAAATATGAATATATTGGCCAGCATCATGTCGTATTTGGTATTAGGTGAAGAAAGAAGGTTTATTGCTAAGCTCTGATCTATTAAATACTTGGCAGGATAGCACAGGCTGTCCTGAGCCTCACCACTGCCTCCATCTGGATTTGAGGGTTATCCTATAAAGCCCTCTATATGTGACCTGCTTCCTCGCACATAGCAAGAAAGCAGGGTTGAAGCAAGGCTTGCAGAACCCCTTAAGCTCCCGATGAAACGTCACTTTCATTTACTCCTATTCCCAAATACCCTAAGAGGCCAGTCCCATAAAGGAGACTAATTATAATAGCTACATGCACCTGTATGCCCATGATGTAAGCGGCATGAAGGGTAGAACCATCATGCCCTACATCCCAGGTTCCCTACATCCCACAACTCAACCTCCCCAAATTCCTTAACATCTAGGCTCTCAAAAAGGTCAGCATTTTGATATATATCAGAAAATATAACTTAATTCCTCTCTATTTATACTCATCTACTTCCTTCTGCTACCTTTCCTAATTCAGGGAAGTATGTACTGTTAAGTATTCTACCAGTAATATTTTTATCATTCTTGATAATGCAATATAAATATTTCATCTTTTCCCCAAAGTTCCTTAACGTCCCCCTCTCTGCTGAATTTGTATTCCACCTCCACCTCAGCCATCCTATCATCACACCTAGATTTTTAATTAACAATTGAACCACCTACTTAATTGCCATTTCAAGCATCTCTTAACTACCACCTTCTATCTTTCTAGTTCACTAACTTTCCATGGCCTATAAACTGTTGACGTTTTCATTTTTCATCAACCCTTAACATCCTCACTTTTGTTTCATACGGGGCTTATATCCAGTGGTCCACATTTTAAATTACTTCCTTTGCATATATCCTTCAGTTTGCTGACTTATTGGGGGAGTGTGTGGATCTCAAATACCCTTAATTAAACTTTCTGCCTGCAGTTGAGCAAGTGAATATAACTGGGGAAACACATACACATATCACATACATGAAACCTTATCAAATGATCTCACATTCCATCTATCAAAACAAGCCTCAAGTATGCTCTCCCATGATACTTCTCACACAAATTCATTTTCCCACTGTTTGATGCAACTATTTCTCCAGCTATCTCCCATTTGTCAGTCAGCTGGTGATTTTGCTTCTTACATAACTGAGAAAATATAGGCAATCAAAAGAGATTTCCACCTTCCACTTTGTACCAAATTTAACAAAGCATTGAATCTTTTCATTTCCTTCTGTTACAATGAATGAATTGGAACTGTCCCTATCTAAGCCCAAATTCTCCACATGTGCACTGGAGCCCACTGGTCAACCTAGGCAAATAATTCTTATCTGAAAGTTCCCCCTTTATTTCCTGCATCATAATTACTATCAGCTTTAAAATACACTGTAGTACATTTTATCTTAAAATGAATGAACAAAGAAAACCACTATCTTCCACTCCTTGTTTTGCAGCAAATCATCAAAAGAGTGCTCTATTCACACTGACACAATTTCTCTCCTGCTGAAACTTCTTAAATCCAGTCCATTCTACCCTCATCTCCATCACTCAGTGGAAAGAATTCCAATGATCCCCACTCTGCCAATTCAATGACATTTTTCATTCCATGACTTATCCAATATATTAGCCACATTTGACACATATAATCATTTCCTTTCCTTGTGTTCCATAACAACCACTTTCTCTTGGCTATCATCTTATTTTACTGACCAATATTTTTAATCTCCTTACTCTTATGTTTTCCCTTTAGTACCCAAGAAGAGTACTAGACCTCTTCTTTATCTGTATTACTGCCTACTTTTTATCTAGTATCTAGCTTCATATAACATGTTTTTAATCAATAGATTATAATTCAGAAGAGTTTTATAAAGAAAAAACTGAATGGAAAGGACAGAAATAACATGTTCTGCCTCTCCCTCCTCAAACAGTTTCCTTGGTTCTCTGTCATATGGCAAGACACATGGTGGCATCTCCAGGTCTCCCTCTTCTCCTCTAGTTCTGTTGATTTGCAGCTTCAGGCTGCTCCCTCTGTGGCTGCCTCTCTCTGTTTGTATTTCACTCCAGTTATAAAGGAATAAGCAATAGGATTAAATAATAGGATTAAGACTCATCCATATAGAGGTGAGCCACACTCCTTAACTGAAGTAACCTCACCAAAAGGTCCTAATTAAAATGGGTTCACACCTACAGGAATGTATTAAATTTAAAAACATGTTTTTCTGGGGTACAAATAGCTTCAAACCACCATACTGGGTGAGAGATATGTTGGAATTCTTTGTATGGAGTTTGTATTATTTTTGCAACTGTCCTGAAAGCTTGAAATTATTTCAAATTGTTTTTTTTTTTTTTTTTCTAAGTTAATGTCTCTCTCTTGTGGAACAAGCCCCAGTGGCAAGTACCACTGAATGGAGAGATAAATGGAATCAGTGGCAGATCAGAATTGCATTTTTGTGAGAACTGATAGATCTGGTCACTATAAAACTAACATTTAGAAATAGAACCCATTAGGGCATAAAAGCTTATCTTACAAAAGTAACACAGGAGGATTTTCTTCCCCCCAATTTTTTTTTTTTTAATTACAATGGTCATCACTTAATTGTGCATTGTAGGGGTTATATGAAAAAAACTTACCTTCAGATTAAGAATTGCATATATTATTTTGAGATTAGTTTACTCAACACATGCATCATATTAAATCTTTAAGCATTTGCTTTTCCTTTGAGAGACACAACCATTGTGTGCCATAGCTATGTACCATTGTATCCCAATGCCTACTTTAAATGCCCTGAAGGAAATGAAGAAATCTGGAGAAATCTAACTTCCTAGGCAAGCCATTGAGTGAGGCAATCTAAAGAGCTTTAACCTATGAAATCTAAAGAGCTAGTTTGGCTGGGAGGAATTTTAATTAATGACAATAATGTTGTGTGGGAATGACCCCTAAGGGAGGGAAAAAAAAGTAGCTGAGTAAGATTGGTTTTCTTGGTGCAGAACCTGCGTCTTGGGAATCCTGTTCAAGTGTTATTGGAAGAATGCTTTCTGCAGAAGTGGAATGAGAGAAGCAGGCTAGGATAGTGGAACAAAGCAAAGCAAGATTGTAGTCTCAACTGGAAACATACAAGTAAACACTGGAGCACAAATTGCACCATAGTTTCTAACCTTGAGGCAAGGGGACGAAGGGTGGATTGTCCTCACACAAATAGGGCATTAGGTGCAGTCTTGATGAGACAGATGCCATTTGGCTATGCACATTTCTCAAGAGAAGAGGACAGCTCTCAGTCGCTATCAGGCAACTCTAACAGAACTGGAGAATGGGAAACTGGCTGATAAAGGAGATCTGGGAAGGGGACAAATAACAATGATTGTTATAACCGAAATTCAGTCTTTATGTGTCAGGTTTCCCTATAGAGATGCCACCCAGCTTCTTCGCTTTGGATATGACCCAGCAAAGCCATCTTTCATTTAGCAGTCAGTATTCCTCAGTAAGTCAGTCCAACCAAATTAAACCTAATAGTTATGGGGACCTCCGTTACAAGATGATTGTAAATGCTTGAGTATCCCTTGATGTATTTAAGGTAAAGTTTTCATCTTTAGAAGAGGATGAACTGAACTCCCATTTCCACTGTTGTTTCCTATAAAAAGAGTTAATGAAGGTTACATGCACAGCCATCAGAATTCTAAGTTTAAGTTATTCCTTTTGGTAGTTTAAATGTCTTTGAGTTCTTTACAGCAATTCTAAGCAAAATGTTTTTTAAAAAAAGTTAATGTTCCATAGGTCAGATGAGTAGAAGAAAATAAAAGTTTTAATTATATGTTTTTTGCTTCATAACTTACAATATTAGCCTACCAAAAATCTTAATTAAAAGGTAAAGCTCAAAAAGAAGAGCACCAAAAAAATAACATCATCACCATGCTTACGTTTTGCCAAGGTTGCATGCATGACGAATAGGAAGTCTTTGATATCTGAATTTTGCTGATAGGAACACACACCTGATGCAGCATAACTTTGTTAAAACATCATTATTTAGACCTATTCTTTCCTTCCCATTGTACTTTTTACTTACAACAATTAGATTTTCATCCTGGATGTCATGGTAACTTGTATTTTCCTATCTCCCCTCCCCCCCTTGGAAACTAAGGAATTGTGCCATTACTTCTTATATACTCACTTCCAACAGTGTTGTAACTTTACATCATCCCTACTCACTATCCCACATGATTTCCTTTTTGGTAATTCCTACCACACACACACACACAAAAAAAACATTGATCAATGTCATACCATATACTCAAGCTAAAATAAAATTAAAGTATCATTCTAGTTTTTTCCCTCTCCTCTTATTTACACATTTGTTTACAAACGTTTTCTTTCTTTTATACATTTTTTATCCACACTGACATTATTCTTGCTTAGTACTTGTACAAATTTCCTCACAGGTTTATTTGACTCACTTATGTCCACCCCTTATTATCTGTCCATTCACTGTTAGTATTTCAGAAACAGTCTGAACATTAGCAATCTACTTAAGATCTTTCCTTAACTCCCCATTGCTTGGTTAGTAGTAGTCCATCTTCTGAAAGTAGCATGTAAAATATTCTGTTACATAGTTTTTAATACTAAATCTACATATAGCCTGTAGATCTTCCTGTGATCCTATCGATAGATATCACGACAGTCTTTCATGTACCTGAGATACGGTTCCTTTCATTTCTGTTCTATTCATTATTTTCTTTCAACACGGCTAACCAGATCTTTTATTCATATACCCCTCAACTGTTACCTGATGAAGGAAGCATTTACTTACAACTCTTACCGGCTTAGTATTATGTATGTTGTCTTTTCTTTCACTGGATGTACACATTTTACTAGTTTTTAAAGTGCTTCTCCAAATCGCCTTCCTCCTTCTGTTTTGGCAATGACATGTTTTAATTTCATATTTCCTCTTAAATTAGAGCTATCTTTATATATAACTTTTAGATAACCATTATTTTCTTCCAGCCATTTGAAGAGATTTTTTCATCATATTCTAATTTCTTATTGTTCTTTCTATTCATAAGAGCTGTCAGTCTAATTATTCCATACCTTTTCCTCTTCTTTAACTTAATTTCCTCTTCTGTAATTAAATTACGTGCTCAAAACATGCTGTGCTTCCTGAATTTGAAGATCCACATTTTTCATTTTATTTGAAGAATTCACTCATTCACTCTTTTTAGGTGGAAAAATGTCATAGAATTTCTATTACATCCTGTGTGTCTTAAAACCTTTCTTTATATTGTCCATTCCTTAATGTCTCTGTGTTGTTTCTGCATCATTTGACCAATTATCTATGCAATTACACCTGATCTGCTGTTTAGTCCATCACTGTACATTTAATTACAATTTGGTTCTTTTCCAGATCCACATATAATTATTTTACAGAGGCTTTTTTTGAATTTTTTTAATTTATTCCTTATTACTTTAAATATTTTTAAGTACATGTTTTATATTTTTCATCTGATAATTGTGTCATTTTGTTTCTTGGATGTCTCACTGTTGTTTCTTTTCTGTTTTTTTTTTTTTTTTTCCATTTTATTCCTTTCACATTATACTTACTTACTTATCATGCTGATTATTTCATCAGAAGTTAGCTAACTTTTTACTCACAAGCATATCTGTGGTGAATTTTGCTCAGGAACATCAGTTTAGACACTAGCCTAGAACAGCTTTGTAGATAATCTCTCAGTTTAAGTATTCTGAATCTGCATGCTTGCTCAGGGACATGACTCTCAGGCAAAACTTGTTTTCCCACAGTGACCTCGGGCAGAGATAGGGAAATTTCCTTTCTCTAGTCTATTCTTTAATTGAGGGTATATCCCCTTAGAATTCCCAGCCTTGTATGAGGGTCTTATTTACAAATTTCCATATCATGGATTGACTCAAGGCTTCACATCTCCTGCCCACTCCTCCATCCAACACACATCATGGACATTAAAACACAAGCATCTGAATTATCTGCCAGGAGGGTATGTCATGAAATTATGCACATTTGGCTTTTGCTTTGGTTTCATTTAGGGACTCTGGAGATTTCCCTTATTTTCTTGAAAGCTAACTTGTAAGAATGTTATTTTAGATTCTACTTAAGACTATACTTAGTTATTCCACTCCAAAATTTTAGGTGTTTTGGAACAAGAGAATTTCAGTTTACTTATTTTATGTTGCTAGAAACAGAAGCAAAGGCCTTTTTTCTAACAATAGCATTTTGCATACCTTTATCATAATATCATTTAATTACATTGTGCACTCCTTTTGTCCTTCCAGAGAAAACAGTCTGCCTAAGGCAATTTTGTTGCATAAATTAATGAGTTGAACTAAAGGGTCAACTCAATTTGCCCAATAATTTCTTTTAAGTTTTTGCTTGGGTCATTAGCCCTTTTACAGATTTTATACACACACACAGAGCAACACTTTTTTTTTTCTTAAATAGAAAACCAAGTAAAGAATTTTGCTTGTGCATCAGATAGCATAGACTAGATTTGCCAGGTTATCATAAAGCAACTCCAAAATCATGCTTATATAACACAATCAAAACATTTCTTGTTTACCCTAATTGCTGCACGTCGATTGGCAAGAGGCAATGTTCATGATGTTCATGGTAGTCAATTCAAGACCCAGACTCCTGGACGTACTGTTTCCACACGTGCTTCCATGTGCACTATAGCTGGGGGTAGGGAGCATGGGGAACCCTACATTGGCTCTTAGAACTTCTGTACAGACATGACACACATCAAACTACTCACATTTCCCATGTTCAGGCCTCTCTCAAAGAGGCTGAGGAAATACATTCCCACCATGTGTTGAGAAGGAAGAGAACCACACTATGATCATAGCTGGCATGACTATCCCAGTCTTCCATTCTGGACAGTAAATATTTGTTTTAATATTCTTTCTGCATAAACTACAACTATCCTCTTCCCAAGTGAGTCAGTTATGACATTGATTCCAGGATCTCTGGTGGATGTCTTGTGCCTTCATGAGGGAAGGAGGTAGCTTGATGTGGACTTAGTTCTGCTACAGAATCCCTGTTATCAACTTCTGGGGGACTTCCCATTTACATTGTTCTTTTGACTTTAGCATCATGGGTGTTTTCCATCCTACTCCCTGGCAGAAGGTTTCTGGGGTCCCAAGGCAACTTTACATCTACAAAATACTTAGTCTTTATTAATGAAGATTTTTCATACTGGTCAATACATCTCTCCTGGAAACTAACTGGCTTTTTATTTTTATTTCCTTGACTGCTAATAGTAAAACAAGTCGATAGCCACACACATGGCAAGTTCCATAATCTTCTCATATTTATTATATATCCTTGCTTTCTCATTCCTAGGCCTTTTTATGGCTTAACATTGTGCCCACCATTCTAGAGAGGGACTAATAATAGCCTCTTTTCCTTGAGCTATTTTGTCCAATTAAAAGGTTTTACTAGAAACCACCCTCTTATTCCTTTATCTGAGATATCTTACTTTATACAAAGGTTTGGACAAGTGAGTTATGCATGGGATTTGTCTTAGTCTTCCAGGGATGCTATAACAAAGTACCCTAGGCTAGTTGGCTTAAATAACATGAATTTATTGTCACAGCTTTGGAGACTTAAAGTCCAAAATCTAGGTGTCGGCAGGCTGTGTTTTCTCTGAAGTCTGTGGGGTCCCAGTGGTGGCTTGCTGGCAATCCCTAACTCAACCTCCATGTCTGTCATGTGGCTATCTCTCTTCACGTCGTCTCCAGATTTCCTCTGCTTACAAGGACTCCAGTCATATTGGACTAAAGTCCACCCTGATTCAGTTTGGACTCACCTTCATTATATCTTCAAAGATCTTATTTACATATTAACAGGACTGGGGGTTAGGACTTGAACATGTCTTTGCAATGACATGATTCAATCCCTCACAATTTTCACCATGACTGTAAGCCCTTGTAGCTCAAGGGCTTTCCTTGTTTTATATTTCCAAGTTGCCAAATTATTGTATTCTCTACGCCCTTTCATTTCTTTTAGAAAATCTGAAAATTCATTTTGGAACTAACTTTTATCTAGCAATCAATGGCAAAAATCACACATAACTTATATTTTGTTTTTTCTTACCCAAGAGCTAAAGGCCATTAAGACCATGACAGGCCCTCCAAGTAATCAGAGGTGACCATTTTGCCAGTTTCTTTGTCACCATGTTGCCTATATCATTATCTTTTTTCTAGGCTTAAATAACAGTTTCTTCTATTTCCTGCTTATTTTTAAAATATGTCTTTGTTTCTTTGTAAAGGCAGTATCCCCTTTCAATATTGCCCATTTCTCTTTACAGCAGAATGAGACTGGCTGTACTGAGATAGCAAACTGCTTTCACATGTCTATGGCTTAGTAAAATAAAGTACATTACTTGCTCGCTCCCACTACTTTTCCAACATGAATTTCCTTGCTCAACATTACCTCACTAAAGAACATAGGCCAATTCGGCTCCATCTTGATCATTCTTCAAAAATCACATTAATGGTAGAAAAGGACAATTAAAAATAGTACAGTGTCACTTAAATTTTCAGCCAGAAGTGTCTCCTATCACCTACTTCCACATGCCGTTGGCCCAAACAAATCACAGGTCTACTCTTAACTCCAAAGAGAAAGAGAAACAGTTTCATCATAAGCTTGGATAAAGAGATGATCCAGAACTCTCTGATGAACAGCAGTAATGTATATAACAGTGTCTGGATACAAGCAAAACAAAGTAAAAAGAAAGCCTCAAATATAATGAAGAAAAGCTTACAACTTACCCAGTATCATGTTTTTTATAATACATGGTCTCTTTCATTGCAAATGAACAATGGAGTTGTTATAAAATTTGTTTTATTATATTATTTTGAGCATTTGATATAAAGTTGAAAATAACATTTGTAAATTTACAATGGGTTCATTTTTTCTTAATTCATAAAGCTCAGAACACATCTTTTGAAGTTTTAGAATACAGTGAATAGTTACATATTTCTTTTTGAAATGTAGAGTTAATCCTTGTTAATTGTGTATCTTTCATGATAACAGTCTGTGATTTAGTTTGAATATAGAATCAGGTTTCCCTTAGAATAATTAAAATGTCCACATTTTCATGTGCATAGTTCTTATATTTTCAGATGCTTGGCACCAATATATTTTTAACTACCTAAGTTTGTAAAGGAAGCTAATTAGATGAGGGAGAATTAAAAAAATATATTTTTCTATTCTTTCCCATTTTTTTTGAAGTCATTACAATTCACAGAATCCTCCAGGTAGATTTTACGTGCTTTGTTTTTCTTTGACACTGCTTACTTAATCTACTGAAATTTTTTAACTTACAGTCTCAAAATTCCATTACACCTTCCATGCTATGTTTTCTAACAGCTACTCTGCTTGTTTTTGTTTTTTATTGTTTTGTTTTGTTTATTTCTTATTTATTAATTCAGATGCAGAGAGTGTCTGGCTTCCAGGCTTTTGTACTTCAATAACACCAAGTGGTGGGTTAGTCCTCTGGCCTGAAGCCAAAGAAGCGAGCTGCACTGGGCTTCCTTGTGCTTTCACTATAGTCCTTTCAATGGACCTTTGGTGCCAGCTGAAAAGGGTACAATAAATTGGGCTGTTTTTTCAGTTGAAATACCATGATTGAATTAAAGAGCAGTTTAATATTTTACAGGAGTCTCAGAACATCTGTTAAAATCTAGCTGGATGTGCTGTGGTCCAATGGACTGGAAATGCATTTTGTGTGTGTCCACTCCAGCAATTTTCTCAGCTGCCTTTCTTATTGCCAATGTTTCAACAGCTGCATTCTGTGTCACTGAGTGGTCACAGCAATTTCCACCCAACAGTCAAAGCTAGGAGGTGCTCCCTTTTTTTTTCCCTTCAACTTTTTTTAATGGCAAAATTGTGGCAAATACCTTAATCTTAAAAATTTAACCCCTAATTAACTCTGAGGTGTTGGCTTTACATAAGGTTTCTAAACAAAATCATTATCCCACTATCTGGAATATCTATTTAAGAATTTCCGTAACACATATATATGCGGCAGAAATGGTTTATTTTTCCCTCTGGAATTGAAGGCTAGAAAAAGTAAATAAAAATAGCTCTGACCTTTTCTCTTTCTCTCTCACATATATACAACAGAAAATGAGCAATTTTGTTTGAAAATATGAAAAAGATGATATTTTTGAAAACTGATTTCACTGACACTAATGTAAATTTGTTCATCCATTAAATTTACTAATTTAATAACTATTCATTGCCTGCTTCACTTCAAGAATTATGCTAGGTTCTGCAAATAAAAAAATAAGATATTCAAAATGCTCAAGATTAGAGAAGAGAAATTAGTAAAAAGATAAGTATGGTAAGTTTAAACTGAGTAGGAGAGTTTTCTTGGGTCAAAGATCAATTAACAACAAGTGATTTTGCTTTGTAAGTCTTTTTCGATCTCTGTTTTTATCTTCTAGAGAGAAGGAGTCTTCAAATTTTATTTCATCCAGTTCCTCACACTTAATATTGTAAATAGTTTTCTGTCCAGTTTTCTTTTTAATTGGAAATTTGCTATTACATGCAGCATCATTTATGGTTCTAATACAGTCTTTATATTCTCTTTATACTTGTAATCACCCTGAAATGCTAGGTATGCTATCTTCTTACAGTAATAATTACTCCGTGTTGAAGTCTTGCTGTTCACCAATGTCCAGTTCTTTCCTAGTTTTGTGCATAGAGAAGAATTAGCATCAGTTTAAGGGTGGACAAGTTATATTGCTGACTAATGAAACATGGGTGGAAGTGCATGTGTCACCTTCTCAATGAAGTCTCCCTGAATAACACGCCTAAAATTTTAAGTCTCTCCTGACAAACAATCATTATAATATTGTCTTGCTTTATTTTCTGCTTTGTGTTTATCATCACTTGGCAGACTATGTATTTTATTTATTTGTTTGCCCTCCTATCCTCCAAAAAGTACACATTTGAATGTAAGGGCAACAAGGTAAAGTAGTTCTTAAATTTTACCACTGATTTTTTGTCCTTTCCCTTTCGTTCTATAAGAATGCTTAGAATGTAGACAGCACTCTGTAAATTATCAATTATTGCTGAAGGAGGTATGTGATTTGTCAGTTCTAGTTCTTGTGTGCTTGAATTCTTTTTTAAATTGTACATTTACATTGCATACATTTTTATGATGAAGTTCACTGAAAGCATTAAAGGAGCAAATGTATTTTTCTTTCTTTCATACTGCTGGTTTCTCTAAAATTATTGGTGCCTTTTGGTTTTAATTTAATCTCTGTAATTGAGGTTCCCATTACCTGCATGACATGGAGGAAGGGGGCTGCCACCCAGTTTTCAGTATGTAAGCGAAAGAAGTGGGAACAGTTATCATTGTTCCCATTTGGCTACTTGTCTTAGTTATGGAACCCGCACTTCTCCCAGCAATAACAAGCCATGCAGTGTGGTGACATTTTCTTCCCTCATTTTTGCATCCTTTCTGCTCCATTAAGAGAAATTTTCTGTTATTGCTGCCTGGCATTTCTAGAAACACAAAGAAAATAGATTGAGATCTTTGAATGCTTCTGCTTCTCATGCTTTTATTCTCTCAAATCTCCTGCAAACAATCACATTCTCCATTAGAGGCAGATTCAGGAAAGATATCAAAATTATTTAGCAACCAGCACAATTATATAAATTAATATATCTACATATTTATATAAGTGAATTTATATTTTTCTTCATTCTCTATGAAACTACTGAGTGATATAAGTTGTTAAACAAATCAAATAATTCTAATCATCCTTTTGTCCTGTATTTATCAGATTAAATGTCATCTAATCAGAGTTTAGTCTGATAGTCTAGGTTAACCCCCTTTTATTTGTTTTGTTCTAGAATTTTAAAATGTTCTTCATAAAGCTTATGGAGAATTATAATTAAAATTTTATAGATAATGGCTAACTAGGATCTCCATTATACGATAAGACCCAGAAGGTAGGAATAAAGATCTTGTTTTTTCTCCCACAATTCTCTCTCCGTAAAATAATAATTTGTTGGCAGTCAATATATATAGAGAGAGTTGTTGATAAAAACTAAAGTAATGAATTGGTGAAGTGTTAAGTTACTAGAACTCAAAGAGAAAGTCTTCAATCTATATTAGACTGTATGATAGAGAGTTATGAAAAAGTTGGGCATTTCAAGTGTACATCTATACATGTAATTAAGAAAAATGTAAGGAAAACCTAAGTAGGGGTGTGTGATTATAATTACTTGGATAGTGTAACTAAATGAAGATTTCATATTGAGGTGGTAGTGATGATGTATAAAATATAATTCTGGTAGTACAAATCAGATTATTTTAACGAGAGTGCTGGAAAACATTAAAATCAATAACAAAAATAATCTTTAAAATATTTTTCAAATTAAAATAATTTCTAAAAATTAAAATTATAAGTCTAATGGAATAATATGTAGGAGAACATAAATGTGATCTCTATGTCAGGAAAACTTTTTTAACAACACCACAAAAAGTAAAACATAGGGCAAATAGTTGACTAAACCATAATTAAGCATTTCTGTCCAACGAAGTTGGCAAATGACCAAAAACAAACATGAAAATGCCAACAGAAGATATATGCAAGATCTAAATCAGCCAGGTATTACCAATTAAAATATAAAAGGACTCCTACAAATTATCATGGATAAGTCAGGAATTTCACTAGAGGGAAATACATATATATATGTAAGGCAATAATCAAAGCACAGAATGGGAAGTCTGAAAGGTCTATAAAGAGATGGCTGCAGGTATATAAAGAAATGGTCCAAATCACTATGATTACAGCAATGCAAAGTAATTGGGTGATGACATAAATAATTCCACCCATTAAAATACATATAAGCATAAATGTATATATAAAAAGTGTTGCTTTGGATGTGGACAGTATGGAAAGGTAGCATTGTTGAAATGATAAAGTGTTGGAAAGTTAGTGAACGGGGGAGTCATCTTGGAAAGCAATACATTTAATTAATTTAACTACAAGTATGCCCTGTGACCTAGTGAGTCAATTCTAGGCCATACATAAACAAGTATAAGTGTGTCCCAATTTATTTGTATTAGCAAGGTGGCAACCTAGTGATCATTAAGGATTAATCTGCATCTAGTAGAATGATACTAGAAATATTTTTAAAAATTCATGGTGCAATGTCAAATATGCAAAATAAAATTCTTAGGCAAAGACCCTATTATGTATTTTTCACAGATAAAAACCCCATTACATATTTTTTACAGATACATGAATATTTAAGAATCTTAATCAAATACATAAGAGTGAGTGTCTATAGTTGTGCTGGAGGAGTGAAAGGAAAACAGAAATGAGAATTGAATGAGAAAATTAAAATTATATGTGTTTGATATGAATTTATTAATTTAATATGCTATGAGCTTATGAATAAGTTTAATAAAATCTCTATCTGAGGTCTAAAAAAGTAAAGTAAATTTAAAATAATTTAATAAAGGAAACACTTCTTTTAGGAGAAGATATAGCATCAACAGACAATGCTGAGAATAGGGAATTATGAATTTTCTATGTTGAGTCTGTCCCTCTGTCAAGAAGAATGATTACTGACTTGGATATGGTAGAACAAAAATATTATGAAACAATTCAATTGCAAATGAGGCAGCAAGATTAAATATAATGCATGACTTCTTCATATGTATGAATTCTTCAATACAGAAAATATTTTTACTAGGTAATGAATGTAATTGAAAACAAGATTGGCTTTCTATGAAAGTATTTTTTTGGATATTTGTGGAAAATGATGAAAGTGCTAAAGATAAGTGAGCAACTGTAATTACAATTTTATAAACAGAAACTCATGGAATTTCTCAAATTAAGAATTAGTAAAGATAATTCTTATCATTCAGCAAGATTTTAGCAAAGTTTAAAAGGGTTTCATTTAAATTATTTTTAAGGTTGTATTGACTATTAGAAATCAGCTTAAGTTCACTAATTGAACAAATATCACTTCCTATTTTGGGGGGATTAAATATCATTTCCTTTTTTTAGGATTCTAAACTAATATAAAATTTAGGCAAACTATTTGAATTGTCAAATGACAGAATTAGAAAACAAATAGATCCTTAATATGGTCTTAATTTCCACTTCCAGCCATAATGGAATAAAAGGGCCATGATTTAAATATCTACCTTAAATAACTAGTAAACAGGACAAAAATATGAATTACTGTTTGTCACACGTTGGACAAGAGGCAGCTCATGACAGTTATTCATGAATGAAAGAAAACAAATGAAGTGATTGCTCATTGCTGCTAGTTGCTCAGGTTTAGTACCTGGTGGCAGGTTCCAGGCTGCAGATGGGGGAAACAGCTGTCAGTGTCATTGGGTAGAGGAGACAAAGGGAGTCATCAGGAAGGCCAAGGCAGATAGAGAGAAAGATTATGCAGGAGCAGAAAGAGCTTCACAAACTTCAGAATGGTCTCCTTGAGTCTTTGATTGATTACTAATCTGTGATTATATGAGAGGAAAGTATCTGAGACCAGAGAAAGAACCAATGGAAAGCAGTAAGTCATACCAGAGTTTTCAACAGGGCTATGAAGAGTTTGCATTTCCAACATTCAGGTGGAGAAACCTTGAAAACTCAGGGCATTTGCTAAAGTTCTCAAATATTCCAAAGTTTAATAGTCGGACTAAATTGCCTTTAGGAAAAATACTATTCTGTAGACACTGAAATGAAACTTAAAAGCAAATCATGGAAAGAACAAACTGATTAAGTAACTTAACTGCGTATCATAAAATGTTCAATATTATTTAAAGGAATAAAACAAAAGTCAGCGTCCAACAACATAAAATTGATAATGTCTGGTATCCAATACAAAATGGCCAGACACATAAAGCAGCAGCAGGATAACATGGCCTATAATCAGGAAAATAAATCAATCATTAGAAACACAAAAAAAGATAGAAATGACAGAATTAGAAGATAAAGACATTAAAATAGATATTATAAATGTCTTATTCATGTGTCCATCCAATAAGGCTGAGGGAAAATGAGCATGATGAGGAGAAAAATTATAGCTGTAAAAAAGACTTAAATGGAAATTTTATAGATGAAAAATCTGAAATAAAATGCATTTATTTATCTGAAATAAAAAATACATTAGATGAGACAAATAAGAAATTAGATACTGTAAAAGAAGAGATAAATGAACCTGAAAATAGAGAACAGAAATAAGACTGAAAACAGAATGAAAAAGAACATCTGTGACTTTTGGGACAATATCAATCAGTTCATCATGTGTACATTACATATAGAAAGGGACAAGGGCAGAAATATAAAAGGAAGAAATAAAGACCAAATTTTTTCTAAAAGTAATGGAAACTATAAATCCACAGAACCAAAACCTTCAGTATGGATGAATCTCAAAATGATTATGTAAAATGAAAAAAATTTTAAAAACCCAGACACAAAACATTACATAATGTAGGACTCCTTTTACACAAAATTCTAGAAGTCACAGAAATATTATGACCAAAAGCACATCAATGGATGTCCCAGGCTGGGGAGTAGCAAGAAGGAATTGACTGTCAAGGGGCATGGGAGAACTTTCTAGAGTAATAAAACTGTTTCATATCATGATATTGTAAACTTTAATTTGTGGATTTTAATATGAATTAGACCCCAATAAAGATGACTTTGAGGAAATGATTTGACAGTGTAGCATATAGGAATACATAAAATAGGACATTCCCAGGTGTAGTGAGTTTGGACTTAAGGATTTCAGAGTTGAACAATAAAAGGTTTTTCCATTAGATAGCAGTAGAACACAAGCCATATTTTGAGGTGCCCCTTTAACAGGTTTGCATGGGAGGGAAAGACTCTCCTAATGGGAAATCTTGCAGAGGCAAGAGGTGTGAGGGGAAACTGGGCAAAGGGGACTCCCAAACTCCTTGGGGAGAGAAGGGAAGAGAGGGAGAGTCAGCACAGTGGGGAGCCTCGGGGCCAAAGAGTTCCCAGGGACTGAAGCAGCATGAGGCTTCTAAGTGCAGTTTCATCTAATCTGCTGAGAAGAGACACTGGGTGAAACTGGGGGAAGTTAAAGCCACCATGCAAAGCAGGTTAGTTCTAAATGGTAAAAATTGCTAATTTGGGCTGTTTTTAAACAATTGGTTGTATAAGAATTTGAGTGTAGAACCAAGCATTTTTCCAAAGGGACTCAGGCTGCTGTGAAAAAATAAACAATACAAGGGATCAATACTTATTTGTACAACGTCAGGGTGTGCATGCTCTATTTACACTGAAACATATCTCATGGAATTTTGGCAAAATCAGAACAGAGCTTTTAAAATTACCTCGTGTGAAGCTGAAGCAATCTGTCTAAATAGCTCCCCCAACAAAATTTGTTTAGTGTTTCTGAGTTTTCTGGACTACTCTGAATTCACCGTTTAAGTTAGTGTTTCTCCCTTATGTAAGTACATATGTTTATGTGAAAAGAAGTTGGTATAGCTCAAGCATCATTGAAGTTGGGCATTCAGTGCTAATGAAATATACATTGTATTACCATAGAAAGAATGCTGCTGTTCCTGAAAAGTCAAGTTCTGACTTCCTCTTGCAGTGAGTTTCAAATATGTCTACTTGGCTAGGCTGAATAACAGTTCTCTGAATTCCTTTTCTTGTATATATCTGTTTATGGTGGTCACCAAGGGAAATTCTTGTGGGAAATTTTGGAGTGGGTATGGCTCTCAAAGGATAACAAGTTAATTAGATTTTAATTCATTGTTTAGCATAGAGTCTGGCATGCAGAAACATTCATTACATCATCATCATTATTATTAATACGATTCATAGTTATTAAGTATTCACAAAATTTATAATATATACTAAAAGATTGTATTTTCGTTAAATATGTAACTTATTGCTCTTGAATGCCTGTGATCTAATATATAATTAGTTATAAGGCATTCCATGATTATCTTCTCTTTATTGTAGTCTGTTCCAAATAGACAAATGGGTTAGGATAATTCAGGTAAACATTAGAAGGTGCAAATATATAGACTTAACTTTTTTTCTTAAGTGAATTTCTTGAAAAATAAACTCAAGTCATTTAAAAAACGTGAGAAGTAAGCAGCTAAAAAAATCAGGTATAATTATAATATATTATCATAGAGTGCCAAAAGCTTTCTTATGCAGGCATTTCCAGAAGTTTTTAATACGGTCTTCATTAAACAGTATTGAGGATTTTAAAAGAACAAACGGGAAAAGATTATCTGGTTCAGGATTGCTGATTACCATTGAACAATTTTTCTCTATACCATATTTTCTGCAATGTTGTACTCATACAACATTAAAATATCACAATATTTCATGTCAACTGGCAGGATGACAGCTCTGAGGACAGTTGTACAACCACTAAGAAACCAATTAGCATTATTACAGAGGATTCTATATGATAATTGACAATTAATCTTAAACTTTCAGAATAGAAGTTTGTTCTCCCCAGAGGAGACTGTGCATAGATTATTGCTGAAGGGAGAACTTGAACTTTTCTTCTTACATCAGTTACATAATTATGTTCCTTGCTTCAGTCATTAGTATTTAAATATGCCATGCACACCTGTAACTTGAAATTCACTACTCTATATAATTAGGTACAGAATAATATTTGCATTCTATCAACATTACA
The DNA here is from genome assembly GCF_015220235.1 of Choloepus didactylus. Classification (NCBI taxonomy): domain Eukaryota; kingdom Metazoa; phylum Chordata; class Mammalia; order Pilosa; family Megalonychidae; genus Choloepus; species Choloepus didactylus. The sequence goes on from NC_051318.1 coordinate 52,429,278, forward strand.
TCAGAGCTCTGTTTTTTTAAATTTTCAAACTAGTTGATATTATAATGTTTGGCTAAATATAAAGTATATATTTCAGTAAACAAAGTATAAAAATCTGAACTATTTATGCATAATCATATTCCAGTGGATCTCTTGAGACATCTGGAAATCAGATGTTCAGAAAAACATAATCTCTATTATGTTCAAAACCTTGCTTAATCAATTTTCTTGGGAACTTGGCATTGCCTGTGTTTTTTTCTCTTTCATATGTGTGTGTATTAGTCAGGGTTCTCTAGGGAAACAGAATCAATGAGAGACATCTAGGAATAAAAGTGACTCACGCAACTGTGTGTGTGCACGAGACTAAATTCCGTAGGGCAGTCAGCAAACTGGCAACTCCAATGAAGATTTTCGATGAACTCAGGAAATGAACTGGGAACTTTGACAAACTCCTCAGGAAATGAACTGGGATCTTCGACGAAAGTGTTCGAAGAACTCAGGAAACGAACTGGTAACTTCAACAAACTCCTCAGGAAAGGCTCCACTGGGCAGCCGAAGAAGAAGTGAAGGTCCTCTATCTGTCTTGCTTAAAAGTCTTCAACTGATTGATTGGATTAAATCCAGCCAACTGCATTTTCTCATTGTGGAAGATACTCCCTTTGCTGAGTCATCAGTCACAGCTGCAGTCAATTGACTGATGATTTAATAAACCAGCCTGTTGGTTTATTAACCAGCCACAAACATCCTCACAGCAATGGTTAGGCCTGTGCCTGCTTGACCAGACAGCTGGGTATCATCACCTGGCCAAGATGACACATGAAACTAACCATCACAGTGTGTTTATATCTCCATGCTAATTTCAGGGAAGTCATATCCTTTTACTTTCTAATCTGTAAGAAATCTAGATGGGGCTAACAAAAATGTAATGGGAAGGGAGCATATTTCAGAACTAACAATTTGGTGTAATTGTTCATAATTTGTAATCTTAACACTTCAGAATTGTATCTTCTTTGTTTCCTGAAATATACAACTAAGAGTTTGGTACATTGCAAGTATTCAATAATATGTTTTTGAAATTTGGAATTTTATGCATATTCAATATTGTTATTTAATTTCCTAAATGAAAATTTAGAAATCTTGGAGACCCTCTCTTGAATCAGCCAAACTTTGTGTTTTATGTGTGTACCCAAGGTAACTTTGGCATCAGAAGTATAATTTTACAACCTGATCTATTCTATAATGGTTAGTTTTCAATGTAAATTTTGAAGAGAAAAAAAACAATTGTTGATAGTGATACAGGATTGTTTAATTTCTGATGAAATTATCATGTTTTGGTTTAGTCAGTGCCCAAGACAGTAACGAATGATTTTGGTTGGTGTCCTAACCAATTTGTGTAGTCTTTTCCCACAAAATATTCGGGCTGCACGACATCATCAATAGAATGCTGAGGAAGTGATGATTTGTGACTTCTTAGAGTAGGTTAAAAAAAAGACATTATAACTTACATGTTGGTATCTTGCATCACTTATTGTGCAGAAAGCCAGCCACCATAAAATTAAAACTTATAATACCTTAAAGAAGCACATGGGAGTGGTACACTAAGACTCCTGGTCAACAGTCAACAATTTGCCAGCCACCAGTGTAAGCTAACTGGCAAGTGAATCTTCCAGTCCCCATTTAAGTCTTCAAATAATTTTGGTCACCGTTGTCATCTGACTGTGACTGCAAGAGAGACTCCACTGAGAATTGCTCAGCTGAGCCTTTCTTGGCCAGCAGAAATCTTGAGATATAATAAATTATTAATTTTGTTTAAATGACTGGGGTGATTTGTTATGGAGTCATATTGACTAGAAAAACTAATTATCACCTTCATGAAAGGATAAACTCTAATTTGAATAGTAAGGTTATAGAGAAATATTTACAGTAGACAGGATGTATGTAGTTATTTTCTTTATTTTTTTACTTTTTAGATTAAGTATTTTATTTTGAGATAATCTTAAATGCACATGCAGTTGTAAGAAATCATACAGAGAGATCCAGTGTACCCTTTACCCAGGATCTCCAGCTTTAATGTACTACAAAATTATAATAACCATGATTTGACATTGATACAGTCAAGGTTCAGAGAATTTCCATCACCACAAGGATCCCTCATGCTAAGACTAAACTCACTTGCCTGAGAGGAACCAAATATGTATTTTGGAACTAAAAAAAAAAAAAAAATGTAATTCTCAATAGATGAGCTCCACAACAGAATAGTAGGGAAAGAGGAAAGAATCAGTGTACTTGAAAACATAACAATAGAAATAAGCCAATCTAAACAATATAGATAAAATAGCAAAGTAAAAAGTTAAAAGTAAAAAAAAAGAAGAGAACCTTAAGAAACTGTTGGACTGTAATCAAAGATCTGTCATATATAAAGACAAGGGAAGTTAGTTGTACTTAATAGGAGAAATAGAAAACATTATATCTTCTCCATCTTCCACAAAGTAAAATTTCCTATATCTTCTTATTTTAAAATCAATCTTACTTTAACATGTCTCTAAAAGTAATTTGAATTTTTGTATTGCATACGTATACTTAAATTTTATTTCCTTAATTATATAATATGTCATACTCTTATAATATTAAAAATATTCTGGGTACTAATTAATTTAATCAAAACGCCCCTTGATTTTCCAGTGATACTGAAGAATGTATCTCTAGACTTTTGAATTACATGAGCTTACAGGATGACATTAATTCAACTGGGACAATTCTGTTGTTTCACTGAGACAAAATTACAGGATTTAATTTCTATAGATCTAATATAATTTATTTCAATAAAGACAGCAAGTTTAAGGCTCTTAAAAATCAAAACTGGTGAATAAATTAAAAAAAAACACTATGTTTTTGACTACCACTTTAGTCTTATTTTACTCTTAGAATAATACATTAACAAAGATATGGACAATAAACTGCCAAGGAAAGTATATTTTCACTCCCTAAAATAAGAATAAAAAATTAGGAAAACAGAAAAATAAAAATCTGTGATGAAGAAAAGAGAAATAAAAGTAAAGAAATTAAATTACTTATGTTATCTAGCTCTAAGTACAAAAATAACTAAGATAAAAATATTATTATTATTTGCTGTTTAATTATTTAAACAATTTCAGTTCATTTATAGTCTAAATTTAGGAAGAAAATTCTGAGAAAAAGGAATTATATTGGTTATATATTTTATGTTTTTTTAACTAACCCAATGTTATTATTTGGGGTATTTGAGAACTATTGCAGAATAAAACTATTTTACATGAATCTGCTATTTAGGTTGTTAAGCATAAAATTATATAGTAAATTTGTTACACAGATCTCTGATTATAGGTTACAAATATGAATCTCTTCCCTTATTTTTAAAACTGTGTCTGGAGCAAAGCCCTTTGTATTTGTTGAGGCTGCACCTTAACATTTCCTCCAAAGTGTAGGTGAATCAGATATTTCCAATCTTTTTTTGGTGGTGGAGCCTCTGTTTGATTTTTGAATCAATAATCTGTGCCTAGGAAGTATAGTAATTTATCACTTGTCATCATAACTCTGACAACAGGAGAGAAGAAATACCACATGCTCTCTAAAATATAAAAAATTTAAAAAAACTTTAAAAACAAGTATTTTTATAATGTTTTCATTTCGATTATCATATTGAAAAAAAGTAAAACAATGTTTTCATTATATTTATTTAAGCCTACCCATCCATATCACTAATAGCATTAGGGTTAGTAATTATACTACAAATATGGCTAAATTTATGTCTAATATAAAACAGTGAGTATAAAGGTGGAAGTATGTAACCCAGTAACAATGTTAATAAAGAGTGAAGAAAGTGGTGTAATAATGATACTTGTGGAATTATTGACAACTCTTTCAAGTAGAAATGTAGGGATATATAAATGAATTTTGGTTTATTTATATAAAGGACATGCATAATATAGAATTTTATTAATGCTGCTGCAAACATTGCTAAAGTGTGATCCTTTGGACTTTTTGAACATGTTAAGGTACAAGGAAACATGATTGACTTATTCCACTATTGAAATTTTTAAAAAGAATCAATACTACATGGCTGGAGAGAAAGTCTGTGTTCATATTTTTTGCTCAATGATGCAATGCTTGACTATGCCAATGAAGGGTAGGAAGTTGACTAAAAATATAGAATTCTAACTCTATTTTCTGGCAAAAAAAAATGAGTCTAACTTATTAGTAGATATTCATCAAGGAACTTTAGAATTCAAGACAGTAAAACATCTAAATTAGAAAATGGATTTAAAAAAAAAACCCATTGGCTAATGATTCTAACTGACCTTAATACATTTAAATTAGTACCATTGTATTAAAATCAGTCGATTGGCCAAAAAATCCATCATATCCAAAGGACCTAAGAACTCTGAATTGAAGCAGATCTTATTTATGTGTCGGCTATTGCATGCTGATTTTTGCCTCAGTGCATTTACTAATGTTATTTATTTCCTAGGTAGAGATGGCCCACCCAACCTTTCTTTTACGTTAGCATAAACTCCTCCAGAAAGCATTTCCTGATCCTTCTGATTTGACTGGTCATGATTTTATCATATGTTTCACTAAACTGTATTAAAATTTCCTGTTTCTCAGTCTCTCTCTTCCATTTGCTAGTCAAGTGTATATTTCTAATACCTGAGAAACTTCCAGAAGTTTTTTAGGAAATGCTTTTTGAAGGAAATAGATTAGTTGTAAGGATTGCTGGTAATGTAGAAAAAGGACCAATGTAAGGTATAATGTCTGAACATCAAAAATTGCGTTTGTGGTGTTGGTAAAAATTCTGCCTGGGGTATAGGCTGTAGGTACAGTGATAAATGAAAATATGTTAAAGTTAGCCAATGGCAATTTTTGTTATAATTTGATAACTCCTATCAAAAGGATGCAATATAATCTTCAAAAAAAGAAGTGCTATTGGGTATGACTTCCAAATTTTTAGTGTTTTTTTTCAAATATGAATATTTAATATTTGGAAAACAGCAGGGACAAAACTAAATACCACCAACAAAGACTATACCTCTATGGATAAAAAAATATATCTCATAGTTTTCCAGAATATAATTTTAAACATAGTTTTATTGTTAACAATTTTAACATTCAAATTTTAAATATTTTAATGCATGCTCCTAAACTGCTCTTAAAGTCACTAAATTGTGCATTTGCCATACCAATCACATTTCTACTTACAAAGAAAGCAAAGGAGAAAAATGATCAATTGAGGACACCTTGTTCATCTTTAAACTATTTTTTCTCCATATTGTACATCCTCCATTATGTCTGTATTAAAGATAATTTACCCTGAGTTTGTTAAATATGTTTGGAGATTCTCTCTCATGAGAGGTGACCATTTGATATTAGCTTCTAATTCATCCTTACAGTATGTAAATAATACCTAAAAGAGTTTTTCCTTTGAAAAATTCACAGCAAAAAATGATGAAATCTCCAAAATTGAAACAATTTTGGAAGGTTATTTTGTTTAGTGTTCATAGGTTAGAAAACCCAAAATTAGAGATTAGATTTATGGCATCACATTATATAATATGATACTATATAACCTCTAATGTCATTATTGTATTATCATGTAAATGTTGCAATTATTTGTTAGCTTAAGAGTATATAAAACTGTAATTTTGTGCCAATGTGTTACCACCTAAGACTCCCTCTGACTCTAGCCCCAGCTGCAGTGGACAAAGCCAAACAAGTTCAAATTCAAGCCAACAGCATCTCACAGCATATCTGTGCCATACATCTTTCTAATTTCTGCTGCAGGAGCTTCATTGAAGCGACAGGAATATGCTCATCTAGAAATGCTGACCAGAAGGCAGTTAACATCAGGGGAAGGGGAGGAAACTGTCAACAAATGAGGGATGGAAACCAGTAGATAACTATGCCAGCCACCCTTCCTCCATTGCAGTTTGGGGTAGTAATATGTCTGCCTTTCAGAGGTCCTGGCAAAACTGAGCCTCAATTGATCTAGCAAAGACTTTGATGATGACATTTGCATTGGTTTTTCCTTAACCTTTCTCCTTCATTTTGTGGCCTCCATACTGTTTCCTTCGATCACACCCAAGGTCTCATACTCTGCTTTCAGGGAATCCAAATTATAACATAATATTCTTCTCAGAGGTGTTTAGTTAACTCATACTGTTAATAGTCTTATTATAATAAAAGTCTATTTTTCTCATTTAACTAGTTGAAAATTCTTAATATTTTGGACATAAAATTAATAACTTCAATACATTAAATATAAAGGAGAATCTTTTGTTCCTACTCAGATCTGGGAGTTGTATTTTATTTGGAAGTGAAGATATTGATAATAAATTCGAATACATATCCATGTGCATATATAAATATTGTTGTGCCGATTAACTATGACTATAGACTACTGAACATATTGTCAATTATCACATGCTCTTTTAGAGGTACCATAAATCATGTTTCAAATATTCAACTTTTCAAGAATGCAGCTAGAGCTGAAAGGAAAGCAGAATTTGGCCACTGTGATCTACGTCATTTTGGTCTGTGGGAACCCTATGGTGATGTAATTACTTTAAATTTAACAATGTGATCAGAAAAAAATAACTTAAAAGTATTGGTAAGACAATGCTCATTTTTATACAATTATTATCTTTATATATTATATTGGCATTATTACATTTTGCTGAATAATCATTTGTATTTTCCTTTCTAGATTGAAGAAAAGTGTTGTTTTACATGTGTTTTATTTTTATGCCTAGCAACGTGGCATATGACACGCCCTATAACTTTTTCCTTGGTTGTAAATGGGTGATTTTGAAAAACAACACTGGGAATAATGAAATATAACATTAAATTCCCATTTTTGTCTTCTTGCTGCTCTGACTAACATTAAACCAATGGGAAATACTGAACCAGTAGGTTACAGTACGGAGTCTTGGCATCTCAATTTATCTTTACTTTACATCCCTGAGGTTACATGATAATAGATGTATTGGTTCAGGGTAAATGTGTTTTTTATTGCTATTGTAGGATAGTAAGCATTTCTGTTTCAATGATTTCCTGTCATTATATGAGAGTGATTGAGTCTGTGACTCATAAAATGGTGTAGATAAAAGGTTTTCTTGATGCATTAAGTACCTTAGCAGACCCATTTTTCAGTTTCTTCACACTAAGAAAATACAGTTTAGCGGTATATCTAGAAAACTGATCTTCATCAAATTTAATTTGATGCCATGAAGAACAATACAGCAGGCTTATCTTTCTTCGACTACAGAGGATTTTACAGTTTTCAGAAACCATATTTACATCACACAGGGAGACTACAGAGTAGTTAATTTTAAATAATACAAAGTAAAAATATGCTGGAAAGATTTGATCCAACTTCATTTCATCTAACTCATAATTAGTGTGATCTCACAATGTTCCACTGAAAAACTTTACTAACCTATTTCTTAGATCATTCATTGCTTGCTTTTTTACAAATAAAGTATTTTTACTTTGTTTTCAAAATTACCATGAAAAACATCAATTCATTGTGGCTCAACAAAGAGCACGGAGTTTCCCAAATAGAAATAATATAAATGTCAGTGGTATGTTAATAACAGCCCCTTCTTTTCTATGTAATAGAATTTTGAGGAGAGAGAGAGAAAGATAGAAAGGTGGAAAGAAAATAGTTTTATATTATAATTATATACAATATATAGGTTTATATATAGTATAGAAAATAATAGTTTTATATAATTGTAGATAAGTAGTGTACTATATATGAATCGTCTCATTTATAGACACTGCCATTGATAGATAATTCTGACAGTTTCTGATGTTCAGTAAAATGATATGTTACAATCAGTATGCCTACACTAAAACATATATACTAAACTAGAGGTACTTTTAAGTGTAAAGAATTCCCAAAACTGATGTATCTGGGTTCAAGCTATGAGCATATTAAAATTGTACTATATTAAATTGAATTATTTTTCAAAAATAGTTGAATAACTCTCACCCCATCTAACAATCTATATATGTGTGTATATACCCACATCTTTACCAGCATCAGATAACATCAAAATTTTAAACTACATGAATTAACATGATAGTGCCCTAATTTGTTGTAATAGTTTTGTTAAATACCTAAGACTTAAAATCAGCATTAAAAAACTGCCAAATCAAGCAATTCTACCAAAATCAAAATAATTTACCTTGTGATACTAGTGAATTGACTTTATCTTATGATTGTCATTAATAAAATTTCAATTAGTAGTCCATTTCAGAGGATATAAATTATAACTATGCATTATGAAATCTTTAATATCCATTATTACACTTTGATATCCTCAATATACTATGTTTTTGTAATCAGTTACACTAACTTGAATTGCATACTTTTGAGTTTATCAGCAAGCATTCTAATTAGGAATCCAACATTTCAGAGGCATTTTCTAAATATGTTTCAGCAATTTTATTCTTTTCTGACCAGAGGCTTTGAAAATTGCTATACAATACGTTATTGCAGCCCAAGCAAACTAAGGCAGTTTTGGGCTATTGGAGATTGAATCACGTAGCCCACAAGAGATACGTTCAAATCTTAATCCATTTTTTTTTTTTGAATGTGAACCCATATGTAAATAGGACCTTTGAAGATGTTATTATTAGAATATCCTATTTAGATGAGGTTGAATTGAATGTGGGTGGGCCTTAAAGCCTATGAATGGACTCCTTATAAGGCTTAAGAAATTCAAATGCAGTAGGAAGAAGCCAGAAGTCATTAGAAGCCAGAAGTCAGTGGAAATCAGAGGACCAGACACAAAGAGAGAGAGATTGCCCTGTGACAAAGATTGCCAGAATGCTGCAGCCTGCCATTACCTTGTTGTTGGATTTCTAGCCTCCAAAACCATGGCACAACAAATTTTGGTTGTTTTAACTGAGACAATATTTGAGAGGAGATTTCACTGATAAAATTATAGCTTGATACTCATTAATAAATAGTAGAAATGGGAGTTCTATTGTGAAATAGATGTTACACAAAATACATGTATGGCCTATATTGAGGATATTAGAAATATAACAAAGTATATATTCTAAGATATTACCAATCTGGTATGTACCAAGTACAATACCTGGACAATTTCTATCGTTTTAAATCATTAACTATTTATTATTCTATTTATGCTACTTTTAAAACTTTAGGTCTTAACAAAATATTAGATATATTTCAAATAAAAGTTGCCACTAAAAGGGCCTGTCAATTTCCTGACTTGACTCAGATCAAGCAAGTCAAAATGTGCAGGTTAGGTATTTCAAACAGAAGGGATTCATTATAGGAAATCTTGTATTGAAACAAAAAATGTTGAATGGCTTAAAGAGCAAATAAAGGAAGGAAACTCAGAGATCTGTACCCCAAGAAATAGCTGGAAATGCTAGGTCAAGAAAAACAAGAGACGGGAAGGAATTAACAGAGTTCAGAAGAGAAAGAGAGAAAAACTGGGTTCTGTTTTCATCATCTGGGTCCTAAAATCAACAACCACAGAGAGCAGGAACACTGTTGGACATGCCACTGGGACTCTTTACTTCTAAGGAGGGGCTGTTTAGGTGTCACTGGGATCTCAGGGAGGGGCCAGTCATAGTGGTAATGGAACCCCTGAAGGTCATTGCTGCAACCAAAGAGGAGCTGCCATACCTATTATCCTCTATTATGCCTATTCTGCCTATTATGCCCTGAGAAATGGAAAAAGTTCCCAATAAAATTGGATTGGGAACAGAAGCCTCTTTATTAAGATAAAAATGGTATCTATATGGTGAAGAAAAGGCTGGCCCTATTAAAGTACCACAATTTCATGAGGAAATAGATATGTAACTTGCCACTGAGGTTAACTTGCCCAAACTCCCAGAAATGCCTCCACCTCTTGCTCAGTAAGGTCCAGAGGGAGGTTGATCAGCACTCTGAAAACAAGAAAAGCAATGACCTTTCTTTACTGATTGAGTGCTCACAGGGTAGAAAAGAGCCAGACACCAGTCAGTCACAGTTTATCCCCCCATTCAAATACTCCATTTTCCATACAGATAGACCAGAGTACCCAATGGGCTGAGCTGCATCCAGTATTCCCAGCAATAGTGTATGCCTTTGACAAACGTTTCCCTAAGGTTCATATTTTCACATGCTCCTGGTCAAAAACACAAGGTCAAGACATTTGGCAGAAGGAGATGTGGGGAAATGTTTCCACATTGGCTCTCTCTCTGCCCCTCCTGGTGCACCACACTTTGGCTCATAACAAAAAACAAAGCTGATAAACTAACCAAATCACCAAAGCACATGATTTTCTTAAGGAAGAAAGAGTTCCCAGACCTTTAAGATAAGCCTCTTGTACCCCTTCTATCTGTGGGCACATAAGAAGTCAGGACATTCGGGCATCATGGGATTATGAATATGAATTGTCAATAGAGTTGTCAACCCAGCAGAGAGAAATTCACACAAAGCCCATCAGGTCTGCCCCACATGCCAAAAATCTGGACACTAAATCACACTAGAGGAGAAATTATCAGAGAATGGTCACATCGAAATTTGTATGCGGACTTTATTAGGCCTTTCCCTGCAGCAGCAGGAGTGATTAATTATGCCTTAACAAAAGTGGATATTGTGCCAGTTTGAATGTACTGTGTCCCCCGAATGCCATTATCTTTGTGGTCTTGTGGGACAGACCTTTTGGTGCTGGTTAGATTTGCTTGGAATGTGCCCCAACCAGCTGTGGGTGGTGACTTTGGTGGGATACTCCCATGGAGGTGTGACCCCACCCACTCAGGGTGGGCCTTGATCAGTGGAGCCATATAAAACATGCTGACTCAAAGAGACTGAACGGAGTGCAGCTGTGAGTGACGTTTTGAAGAGGAGCAAGCTTGCTAGAGAGGAATGTCCTGGGAGAAAGCCATTTTGAAACCAGAACTTTGGAGCAGATGCCAGCCACGTGCCTTCCCAGCTAACAGAGGTTTTCCGGACGCCATTGGCCATCCTCCAGTGAAGGTACCCGATTACTGATGTGTTACCTTGGACACTTTATGGCCTTAAGACTGTAACTGTGTAGCCAAATAAACCCCCTTTTTATAAAAGCCAATCCATCTCTGGTGTTTTGCATTCCTCAGCATTAGCAAACTAGAACAGATATAGACCTTCTATTGGCTTATCCACAAAGGCACCAACCTCTGCTAATGTTATTGAGGGTTAACAAAACAGATCTTACAGCCTTTGGGTGTCCCACAAATTATACAGTCAGAGCAGGGCTCCCATTTCAGCACAAAGCAAATACAACAGTGGGCATCACAAAATAATATTGCTTGGCTTTTTAATTTGCCTTATCATGGGTAAGATATCATAGAAAGACATAATGGGATTTTATAATAAGGGCTATTGAAGGAACTTGGAGAATAGTTGTCCCCCAAATGGACAAAAGTTTTCTCAGTAGTCTTAATCACTCTAATCTACACTCCTTAACATATCTACCCTATATTTAAATTCACAAAAATTGAAGAGACTATCGATTGAGACTTTGTGACCTCTGCTGTATAGATGTAGATACATATGCTGCTGTATATATGTGTATGTACACGTATGAATATATGTATATTTATACACACACACACACACACACACCTGACACAACATAATTACCAGTCTTCACGGACATGGTAGCCCGAAATTACTGCCTATAGCAAAAGAACATCCACCCAGTACCTTTCCCTTCTCTCTTGTAGAAAATCCAAAGCCTAGCCACGTTCCCCTGGATCCTGATGAGGACTTGACACAGACCAACAATTCATCACCCAGGGTAAACTAGGCAAGTTACACACCATCATCCCGAGAAGTATCCTCAGCGGCTGCTAATGTACTTTCCTCCATTAAAGGCACTGTGGCACAAACCTGCACCTGCTCCAGAAACCCGGGGGGCTGGAACTTATCACCCCCAGACTGGGCAACACCACCTGGGCAATACCTAGGGGACAATCAGATGCCCTAATGCTAGCCAGAGATGACTTCTCTGTTGCTGTAGCCCTCCCTTACTTGAAAAGCCCCTACCCTCACCATGTCAACTACAAATTCAGGTAAGTTCCAGCCATGTATTGACTGAAACACAATGTTTAGTAACTGTCTGTAACTAATCCTCTCTAATGGACAGCTACATGTTGATTTTTTTTGCATATAACAGCTTTATTGATATATGATTAACATATGTAATCACCCATTTAAAAATACTCATTTAACATTCACCCATTTAGTATATTCAGAGAGTTGTACAACTATCACCATAAAGAATTTTAGAATTTCCATCACCCCAAAGAGAAAGCCCACTCCTAAGAGTAGTCACTCCTCATTTCCTGCCACATCCTCCTCTTGGCCCTTGGCAAGCAATAATACACTTCCCTTCTCTGTAGATTTGCCTTTTCTGGACATTTCATTTAAAAAGTGTATGTTATGTGACATTGACGTTATTTGTCTACCTTCTTTCAATTAGCTGAATGTTTTCGAGGTTAATCCATGTTGCAGTATGCATCAGTAGCACATTCCTTCTCATGGTTGAAAAACACCCTATTGTATGGATAGATCACATTTTATTTATCCTCACTATGTGATATTCTCTGTCTTACCTGGCTCAGTATCTGTCTTTTTTATTATAGGCATCAAGTAAGTGGGTATAGAAAAGGTGGTATCCCACCTGGGTTCCCTGGTGACTGAATGATGTTAAGCATTTTTCTAGAACTTACTGCTCATTTGTATATCTTCTTTGGAGAAATATCTATTAAGAATTTTTGTCAGCTTTTAATTGGGTTATTTGTCTTTCTTTTATTGAGTTCTGAGCTTTATCTATTTTAGAGAAAAGTCAATTATCAAATATGCAATTTGGAAATATTTTCTCCCATTCCATTTCTTTTTCTTTTTATGTCTTGATAATATTCTTTAAAACACATTTTATTTATAATTTTGCCGAAGTTCAATAAATCTATTTTTTCTTTGGTTGTTTGCACCTATGGTGCATATCTAAAAAAAGGCTTTTCCTCACACAAGGTCATGAAGATTTACTTCTACATTTTTTTTCTAGGAGTTTTATAGTTCTAAGCTCTTACACTTAGTTCTATGACCCATGCAGAGTTAATTTTTGTATGTAGCATGAGTTGCGGTTCCAAATTCATTGGCATGCATTTGTATATTGATTTGTCCCTGTACCGATGTTGCAAACATTATTTTTTTCCCATCCAATTGTCATGGCACACTTTGAAAATCTTTTGTTTACTTTTTCTAGCAATATTTTTGAGATATATTCACATACCATACAATCATCCAAGTGTACAATCAGTTGTTCACAGTACCATCATATAGTTGCACATCCATGACCACAGTCAATTTTTGAACATTTTCATTACTCCAAAAAAATAACAAAAACAAAAATAAAAGTAAAAAAGAGCACCCAAAACAACTCATGCCCCCACTCCCACCCCCTATTATTCACTTACTTTTTTATTCTCATTTATCTACTCATCTATACATACATATACTGGATAAAGGGAGTATGAGCCCCAAGGTTTTCTACAATCACACAGATACACAGTATAAGCTATATAGTTATACACTCATATTTTAAAACCAAGGCTACTGGGATGCAGTTCAACAGTTTCAGGTATTTCCTTCTAGCTATTCTAATACACTAGGAACTAAAAAGAGATATCTATATAAAACATGAGAATAACCTCCAGAATGACTTCTTGACTCCATTTGAAATCTTTCAGCCCCTGAAACTTTACTTTGTTTATTTCTCTTCCCCCTTTTGGTCAAGAAGGCTTTTCCAATCCCATGATTCTGGGACCAGGATCTTCCCCTAGAGGCATGTTCCATGTGTCCAGGGATATTTACAACCCTGGGAGTCATGTCCCATGTTGGGGAGGGGGCGGGATGGGGCAGTGAGTTCACCTGCCAAGTTGGCTTAGAGAGAGAGGCCACATCTGAGCAATAGGAGAGGTTCTCTGGGGGTGACTCTTAGGGACAATTATAAGAGGCTTAGCCTCTCCTTTGTAGTAACAGAGTTCATAAGGGCAAGTCCCAAGGTCGAGGGCTCAGCCTACTAAATTAGTAGTTTTCAAAGTTTGTCAGAATATAGGGAATTCCCCAGGTGGGTAAACTTAATATTTCCACATTTTCCCCCTGTCCCTCAAGGGGGCTTTGCAAATATTTATTTATCCTCTGCCCAGATTACTCTGGAATGTATTGGGGCTTCACATTAACCTACAAATAAACCAGATCTCACTCCCTATTCAAGTTTCCATGTAATTATGGTGTTTGAGTAAACTGACCATTCAAGTAAAATTATATAGCATGCTACAGAAAATAAAGATTTTCCACCAAATAAACATCTCTACCTTTGATCTCATGCAGAAATTGAAGTTTTAAAATACAGTCGATATCATCCTCTACCCTTTAATCTGATTTACCTTAGTCCTAACCAAGGATTTTTTGTTCATATTGAAGTCTGCTGTCTTTTTCAGCTTCTTTAACATATGCTGTATGGGGTAATGTTCATGTTCATAGCTACTGAACTCTAGCTTTGAGTCTCAGGTGTCACACATATACCTGAAGTTCCAGGGAATGACCAGGTTATATACAAAGAGCTCAGCATCTCAGAATCTAGAAATAACCATTAAAACTCAGGAATAGAGGTAACTGCTATAAGAGCTTACAAAGTAGGAACCAATTCCCCTGATAACCTATGCTCTCAGATTCAGTTCCTGAGTTTGCACATTATATTTTGTCCATATTAGTGAGCATTATAATGTCTGTCTTTTCATTTCTGGCTTATTTCATGCAACATACTGTCCTCAAGGTCTTTTACCTAGTTGCATACCTCACAACTTTATTTCATCTTGCAGCCTCTCAATATTCCATTGTATGTCTACACCACGGTTCACAATTCCATTCATCAGTTGATGTACCCTTAGGCCATCTCCATCCATTGCAAATCATGAATTTTACTGCCATAAACACCAGTGTGCAAATGTCCATTCATGTCCCTGCTCTCAGTTCTCTCAAGAATATACCCAATAATGGGATGCAGGACCATAGGACAACCCCATACTTGGCTTCCAGGGGAATTACCATACTGCCCTCTAGATAGGCTGCACCATTCTACTTCCCCACCAGCTGTGATTAGGTACATCCCTCTCTCCACATTTTTTCCAGCACCTGTGCCTCTCTGTTCATTTTTTAAACATTCATTCCTAAGTAAAAAATCAATGGTTCCTGCTTTAATCACATAGTTATGCATTAACTACCACAATCTGTATGTGGACATTTCCATTTCTTCTACAGAAAAGAGGAAGAGGATTAAAGAAACAGAAAAGAAAAAAAAAAAAAAAAAGAACAAGAATGATGAATAAATTTTCCTAATTTATACAATCCCAGTCTTTATCTTCTGCATGTCCTTAGCCTTTCTCTTTCAACCATACTCACACTCACCTGTGTTAAATATACTTACAATATTGTGCTACCATCACACAGTGTCATTCTACCTATTTCTGGATCTATACAATCTATGCTGTTGAACATTCCATACTCCCTCAGCATCAAATGCCCAATCTCTACCCTCTTTCTATCTCTTAATAACCTGTGTTCTCAGCTTTAACTCTAAAAGTTTGCTCATTAATTGTTTATTTATTGATTCTCAATTGTTTTTCATTGATCTACATGCCTATCCTATATCAGTACCATGCATTCTTAAACATTATAGCTCTGTAGTAATTTGGATATTGGCAAGTGTGAGTGCTTTTTCATAATTCTGGCTATTCTGAGTCACTTAATTTATCATATGAATTTAGGATAACTAGCCAATTGTGCAAAAGGACCAGCTGCCAATTTGTGGAGCATTTTCATTCTAACAATATTAAGTGTTCCAGTCCATGATCATGGTTTATTTAGTTCTTCTTTAATTTATTTAAATAATATTTTACAGCTTTCAGAGTATAAGTTTTACATTTCTTTTGTTAAATTTATTTTGAATTATTTTATTCTTTTTGATCCTGTTGTAAATTGAATTTTTTCTTAATTTCATTTTCATATTGTTCATTGCTAATGTATAGACATACACCCATGATGTGAATGTTTGTGTGCTTTGTGCTGTCTTTCAAATCCCTAAAACCCTGCTCAATTTTTCCCATTATTTTTTTCCATCTGTAAGATTTCAAGTGTCTTGTGTTCTAGCTTGATGATTCTTTCTTCTGCCTGTTTAAATCTGCTGTTGTATGCCTCTGGGGTATTTTTTTCATTCCCCTTATTTCTTTTATGCTTCTTTTTATATTTTTAAATCCTTCCTTGTGCTCATCTAGTGCCTTCTTAATATCCTTTATCTCTTTAGCTGTATTTTCCCTAATCTCAATGAATTGATTCAGGAGATTCATTCAAATATCTTTGATTGGTTTTTCCAAATTCTATATATCCTTTGAAGTTTTAAAATGTTCCTTTGACTGAACCATATCTTCCTGTTTCTTAGTATGGCTGGTATTTTTTTCCTGGTGCCTAAGTAGCTGATTATCTTGATGAGTTTACTGTGGAGGTCAGTTTCTCTGTCTTGTTGAGGGTTTTCTTGATGATTGGTTTTGTGCTAAGGCATTTCTTTTACACCTGGTTCAATTTATAACAAACATTTAGAATAGCTCATGTTCAAAAAGAGTTTTTGGCTCTTATTCATCTGATTCTTGTCCTGGATATATGGTACAAGTTTTTTTTTTGTTTTGTTTTTTGTTTTTGAGATTGCACTATTTTACAATTGTTTCACCTGTTCGTTCTCTGGGAATGTTGATCTGTTCTGATAGTTTTGGATTTGCCTCTCTTGTTTATTAAAACTCCGTTTGTTGTCTCTAGATGTTTTTGCCTGGAGGGCAAATTCTAGGAGGAGTATCACCCTGGAGAGGACTTTCCCAAGTCAGTATTTCCCATCAAAAGAAGGCCATGGATCCACAAAGGGGGCATAGATTCATTCCAAAGTGCCCTGTGGAGAAGTCCCAGAAGGATGCCAATCTTCTTTTTGATGGTTCCCTGAATCTGTGTTTTCCTGGCTGGCCCAGCAAATGGGACTCTAAAGCAAACTACTCTCTGCAGTCCTAAGGTGGTATTGTGCCTTTAAGTCTCAACCAACTCTGCCCTTGTCAGGGGTTTGGTTGAAACAAAGACTGCCAGCACTTTTTTCTGTAGCTCTGAGTTGGAACCCAGTGATCCGAATTCACTAATCAAAAGCCATGATCAGTGCTCATCTGTGCCCCCTCCTTTTTCTTGGGAAAGAACCACCCTTCAGCAAACTGATCCTCACATCCCTGAGAAGGCACTGTGACTTTAAATTCTACCCTCTGCTTCCACATCTGTCAGGGGTGTGGTTGAAGCAGAGGCTGCCAGCTGCTCTTTGCTCTGGACTGGTTGAAATCATAGCTGCCCTCAGAGTCAGGACCCAGTGTTCTGACATCACTAATCAAAAGCTGTGAATGCTGCCCAACCATGCCCCACACCCTCTTCTTAATGAAGAGGACTTTTATTTCCAGACAGGGACTGGATCCCCGGGCAGCCTGTTGTGAGAGTAGGGGATGGGCACTAGCCTCCACAGCATGGAGAATTTTAGTCACAGCTCTTAACTGCAGGTTTTCAGTCTCTTCCTTCCACTCTTCCCTGGATGGTGTACAGTGTTCTGGTCTACAGAGTCCTGAACAGTTGTTTCATATAGTTCCTGACTGCTTACTAACTACCGTGGAGGACAAACTGAGTCCTGAAGCTCCCTACTCTGCTATCTTACCTGGAATTCTCCAGAACTGATTTTTGTATATTGATCTTGTATCCTGCTACCTCTACCTTGTTGAACACAAGTATTAGAATGAATAGGTTTTTCTTTTTTTTTTTAGTGGTTTCCCTAGAAATTTCTCTATACAAGATCTTGTCATGTTGAAATGAAGATAGCTTTATTTCTTCCTTTCCATGTGAATGCCTTTGATTTCATTTTGTTGTCTAAGTGCTCGGGCTAGAGACTGCTTCAATGTTTGATGACCATTTTGTTTTGTTTTGTTTTTTAATCCTGAAAGGGTGTTGGAGATTGCTGAATGCTTTTTCTCTATCAATTGAGATAATAAGGTGAATTTGGTCTTCATTCTCTCAATATGTTGTATTACATTAAATTATTTTTGGTTGCTGAACCAACTTTTCATTCCTGGGATAAATTTCACTTTGTCATGGTACTTAATCCTTGTAGGTATTTATGGATTTGAGTTGTTAGTATGTTATTAATTATTTTTGTGGCTGTATTCATAAGTGTTAATGGTCTGTTTTCTATTTTTTTGATGTCTTTGTTTGTTGTTTCAGAATAATGCTAACCTCATAGAATGATTTGGTAAGTGTCCTTCTTTTTCTGCTTCTTGGAAGAAATTATGAAAAATTGCCATTAATTCTTCTTTAAATACTTGACAGAATTCACCAGTAAAGCCATATAGGTCTGGACTTTTCTTTTGGGAAGATAATAATTAAATCTCTCTATTTGTCGTGATCTATTCAGAATGTTCTATTTCTTATTTAACCAATTTTGGTACTTTGTGCCTTTCTATGAATTTGTCTATTTCATCTAAATAATCTAATTTGCTGCATACTTTTGTTTACAGTATTCTCTTATAATTATTTTTATTTCTATGAGATCAGTAATTATGTCCACTTTTTCATACATGATTTTGGTAATTTGAGTCTTCTTTTTATTCTTGGTCAATTTAGCAAAAAGTTTGTCAATTTTTTTCTAACTTCATAAAATCAACTTATGGTTTTCATTGATTTTCTTTACTGTTCTATTCTCTATTTTAATTTTGCTCTAATCTTTATTATTTTTCTCTCTCTTCTTGCTTTGGATTTATTTTGCCATACTCTTTCTTGTTTATTTAGTGGGGAAGATTAAGGTATTGTGACCTTTTTTCTCTTTTAATATCGACATTTGCAACTATAAATTCCCCTCTAAACACTGCTATAGCTGAATCACATTAGCCTTGGTATATATATGTTCCTGTTCATTCACCTCAGCTCTTTGTTATTATGGCCTACTTCTCACCTTTGGCAACATCTCTGCACCACTGCTCTGGGGCTGGGTGTAGGGACTGTGGGCAGTTTCTCTTGGAGTGAAAACTATGCTTTGTGAGAAAGTTGCAGGATGGAAATAAGCCTCTGTTCTTGGCTTGCCTCTTGTGGCATAGAGCCTACACCTGTAAGTGAGCTGGTACAGTGGTGACTAGGGTCCCAATAATTTGGGGGCTGAAGTGTTTTTTGACTGAGTTACAGTGGGAACTGGGTGGAGGAGGGGAGCTTACCACTTCTTGGCTGCACTAACCTGGAATTTAGCCTCTGAAGCTGAGTTAGGTGATATGAGAAATATTGGTGTTTCCTCCATCCCTGCCCCACTTCCCAGGGCTGTACTATACTTAGCCCTTGACTTGAAGCTGAAGTGTGTTGGGGAGAAGGTCTATCTTCTTAGCCACACACACACCTAGAATGGAACATTCTTCACACTGACTTTCAGGAGCAGGAAGGAATGGAACGGATAATGGCCCAAGTGGGAGAGACTCTCATTGCTCTTATGGAGATTCAGCAGATTGTCTTGGAAAGACTTCCTTCATTTCCTGAACACTTTTAGGACAATTCTGAGAATCTTTAGAGCTGCAACAATAGAACAAACTATTGTGTTTGTTACACACACATGTATATAATAATATATAGTAAAATAATTATACATTATTCCTTATGCCACCATTTCAGAAGGAATCTCCAATAGCATACATTTTAAACTACTTCTCACTGAAATTATTTAGGATTGCTTATGAAATTAAATAAGTTAAAACTAAAAGAACAGCAATTAAATGCTGCGCTATTAGAAGATAATTTTCAATCACTACAAATAAATGCAATGATGTTTAAATCTCTCACTTTATGTTTCATTTTATAACAACATCACATATCAAAACAAATTTTCTAGTTCATTTAAAATCACTATACAGGCAGGAAAATGTCAAAATGTATACTCCATATAGGCAAGCTTGTGAAAACTAAAAGTCATCATTCTAACCAAGCTAATTAAATGGGCATTATTAAAATTTGCTCTGTTACTTTCATCTTTACACAATTTGTGGGCACTTCCTTTCATCAGTTACTGCAGTCTATGAATGTAGTCACTTGAATTCAGTCATTTTTGTTAAGCAGAATTACTTTGAAGTAGTCTCAAGGCATTTCAGTGTAATTCCATGCTAATACAGAATTGACACTGGTTAGTTGGCAAAAAAATTGCCTCTTGCTGTAAATTATCTTAAGTGTGACTTATATAATCTTCAGACAACCACATTTCTGAGAGGCGAAAAGAGTGTAATTGGAATAATGTACAACTGACTCAAATTCTCTTTGGATTTTATTTTTAGAGGAAAAAATATTGTTCTAGTGCCCTATTGAGGAGGTGATTTATCCTTCTGCTGGGTTAGAGCTCCCCTATGTGGCATATTTGTTGTGAAATACTAAGGGATTACTACTAATATATCCTGACAATAAAACATAAATTAATCTAACAGATATTTTCCAATAAAATATATTTTCAGAATCATTTACAATTTTAAGATTCA
The DNA here is from genome assembly GCF_015220235.1 of Choloepus didactylus. Classification (NCBI taxonomy): domain Eukaryota; kingdom Metazoa; phylum Chordata; class Mammalia; order Pilosa; family Megalonychidae; genus Choloepus; species Choloepus didactylus. Next base: position 52,449,933 of record NC_051318.1, read on the forward strand.
TAAAAAGTACTTTTCTCCTTTTGCATAAAACTGTCAGAAGAATTTTAATCTGATTAAATTCAAAGACTGTAAATAAAATTAAACATTATATTTTGATGAAAGTAAGCAAATTTACATCTAAGATAACATCCTCCAATTTTGCATACTTGAAGGTCTGTTTAAATTTGAGATAATTTATTCTTAAGTATGAAGGGAATTTTTTTCTGTTCATTACTTTGATTTATTTTTTTAAGTGAATATCATGTACTTTCAGGAAATGAAAATATGTAAAAAGTAGCATTGCCCACAATATACTGAAATTTTAGTAGGGAATATAATTGAGGTAAAAAAAAAAAGTCAAAGAATTTACCTGAGTACACCTGAGTACCATAGCAACTATAATAATCTGATAAGACTTCATGAAAGTGGCAATATTTGAACTCAGATTTATAGGACGTTGGAATATTTTAGACCAAGAACATTTCAGATTCAGTAAATGGGAAAAGTAAAAGTAAAACTGAAGACTATTTCAGGACTTTCTGGGGAATCAAAGGCACTACAGAATGTACTGGCAACTGCATCTGGGAAGGGGACCAGTTTTGATGTACATAAAATTCATATTTCATATTAAATTTTCAAACTATCTGACATGTAGATAGAACATATGAAGATGAAATGGAAATTAGTCTCAAACACGTAGAATTATTTTAAATATAGCCTCGTTTTATCCATATTTTGATGACAATGCAAATTCTTATTCAATACTACATTTAAAAAAATTAAAAAAAAAACAAAATATTTTGTTTCTGTGGATTGTTAATGTAGAAGGCATCTTACATGAAAGAATTGTGAAGAGCTTTCAAACAATCTGAACATAAAAAAGCACAAGGTATTATTAACACTATACATCACTGAAATTTAAAAAAAAGGGGATGGTGGTGGCAAACATCACTGAAATAAAAAGAAAGGTGACAGACATTAAATGTAATTGCACTTTAGCCAAGACTTAGGAGCTACCACAGGTCTGATTCCTAATCTCTAAATAAATATATAGTTTCTTGATTGAATCAATGACTGAACCTTGTTTCATACTGTAAAATGTGGTTTATGCCCCATGACTCTGTACAAACACTTAACAAGTTTATGCCATGCAGATAATTACCAGGCCAAACTAATGCCATTTAAATCCAAATAGACATGGTTACCATTAAATATCTCAGTATCCATGAATTCACATTCCCTTGGGGCCATGCTGAAAATTAAGTACTTCAGAAATATTTTAAAATATCCTAAATCATTCAGAAACAGACCTAGAAAAAGTGGGTCATTTAATGGAGAGTTTCCTGAGCCTGGCATGAATCTGTTCAAGCTGTGTGCTGATTGTGGGTTTGGAATCAGTCCTGAATTACATCTCATTTGATCTCTAACTAAAAATAAGATGTCGGGAAGATTATTTAACCTCTGAGAACTCTGTCAGTATAAGTGTCACAGAACCACTGTTTTTTTAAGGTTTGATTTATGAAGAACTTTGTGATTCTATATTCTGCAACCACTAAGGCTTGCACAATAAATCAAGGGGTCAATGCCCCTTCAAGGAAGTTCAATCCAGTCTTGGCCCATGGATGTCAAAACAATGGGCATGAAACATTTTTTAAAGAATCTCAAAAGCATCACACTGTACTTGCTATTAATGCATATTCATAATAATATAAAGGTAGGTAATATATGTTGAACAGGTAGAGACATTTTAAGAATAAATAAAAGTTTGTAAAGAGTTGAAGTCGCTGTGGTTGCAGTGTTTTATGAACACTCCCTTACGGCAGCAGGGCATAATGACGTATGTGAAGAATTGTGGAAGGTATCTTATATGAAAGAATTTTTCATAGCTTACAAACAAGCTGACACAAGAGGCACAAGGTAATACTGAGATCAAAAAGAGGGTAGCAGAATCACTGAAATAAAAAAAAAGAGGGTAGCAGACACTAAGTGTAGTTCTCATTTACAGGAGATTGATGAAGTTACCACAGGCTTGACTCATAATCTCTCAATACATTATAGTCAAGTAACTTAAGTTGAGCCAGTTTAAAAACAGCATGAAAATGGGGGGGGGGGGGGCACCATTTATTATACACTATGTGGCAGCCAGTGCACCAAGCAGTAGTCTTGTATAAGCATTTAAGTTCTGAAACAATACTGAAAGGGTTTTATACAGTGACATAATGAAGTATGCTCAGTTTAGCTTTTTTGTTTGCTTTTTCACTTTTGTTTTTGTTTTGTAGGGAACTACTGAAATCCAATTCCAGGAAGTATTTTTCATAATACTGTAACATAGAACATAATTATGTTACATGATTTTGAATATGCAGCAGTAGAGAATAAATGAAAATGCATTGCATATTGATAAGAAAATGACCAACTCAAGAAAAAGAAATTATAATACCTAATATGCATGTGTATTTATTATACTTTTATAAAAAAGAGAAAAAAATAGACATTCTCAAACCAATCTTAATTTCAAAGACAGATATTCAGCAGACCTATTTTATAATTTTCATGCAGGGAAATACTAGAAGGGAGAAGGATAAACAGGATATTTAAGATTTATTCATTTGAGATACTATGGATTTAATGGGTCACTCACTACTCCTTGGTCGGAGCAGTGGGGAAAGGGAAAGCATGGTAAAGGTAGTTTAGCTGAAATTTTAATTAATTTTCTTTTTCAGGTATTCAAAATAACTCCTGTTTGGAGTTTTAATACTTGACAAGTTTCTTTCTGTTCTAAAGAGGTGAAACTTGTGAAGTATCATATTAACATAAGATGTGTGCACTTATGGGTAGATTGTTTCACCTTATGAATTTTTAATAAATGAATAATTTTATTTAATTAAATTTAATTAACATAAATTTTAATAAATGAATACATTTTATTTAATTAAATCAATTCCTCAGAAAATAAATAGCAGTGCAAATATTTGTATTTTTCATGCTTTGAGAGAGTTCAGACATCAAAACTGTACCAAGGGAAATGTTTATTTAAACTGGAAGTGAGTCACTCTTACTACAGTGTCTCTCATCTGATTTTTCTGCTTCATTTTCACCTAGTATTCCTACTTCATCAAATTCTACAGACATTAATTTTTCCATGCCTGATTCCTATTTGGATGCCACAAAATCAAACAATTGAAAGCAAGAAAGGAAAAAGCTTTCTGTTAACTACAATGAACTCACTGAAAGTCATATGATTAAATAAAAATATGTTTCATTTTCTTAATTATCACCTCATGTTTCAACCATGCTAACGATTTATTCAATCTTCTTCCATATCATATTTTACTTGTAAAAATAACGTGTTTTGTCCATAGGGAAATTTTAAAAATACACGTCTTGCTTTTTTCATTTAAATTCTGATTCCATTCCTACTGCTGCTTCAGTCTGGATGACAGATGTGCAGCAGAGCTATTCAAACAATAGACTGCTAGATGGCTCTGAACCCCAGCATAGAACATGAGGAAAATGATTTTTAACAATCTGGAATATATTTCTTCTTTCTTTTTCTGCAGTTATGTTGAAGTAGAAGAGTAAAGACAACATGGGTATATAACTAAAGGATTTATAACCTATACCTGAAGGCAACAGGGACTGCAACAGTCCATCTGTACCTCAGAACCCTTGCCCAGCCTGCTCAAATAAACTTTTTTTTTATTTATTTTATTTTATGGCCATTGAAATGGCACATGGTCTTTTCTTTTTTCTTGCAATTTTATTGAGATATAGTCACATACCATTCAGTCATCCAAAGTATACAATCAGTTGTTCATAGTACAATCATACAGTTGTTTGTTCACCACCACAGTCAATTTTTGGACATTTTCATTACTTCAAAATAAATAGATAAATAAAAGTAAAAAGAACACTCAAAAAATCCATCCCCCCATCCCCCTATTATTCATTTAGTTTTTTTGTCCCCATTTTTCTACTCACCTGTCCATACACTGGATAAAGGGAGAGTAAGCCACAAGGTTTTTACAATTACCCAGTCACACAGTATAAGCTATATAGTTACACACTCATTTTCTAGAAACAAGGCTACTGAGTTGCAGTTCAACAGTTTCAGGTATTTCCTTCTAGCTATTCTAATACACTAAAAACTAAAAAGTGATATCTATATAACACATAAGAATAACCTCCAGAATGACCTCTTGACTCCATTTGAAATCTCTCAGCCCCTGAAACTTTACTTTGTTTATTTCTCTTCCCCCTTTTGGTCAAAAGGCTTTCTCAATCCCATGATGCCAGATCCCGACTCATCTCCGGGAGTCATGTCCCACATTTCCAGGGAGATTTACACCCCTGGGAGTCTTGTCCCACATAGTGGGGAGGACAGTGAGTCCACCTGCCAAGGTGGTTTAGAGAAAGGGGTCACATATCAGCAACAGAAGAGGTTCTCTGGGGGTGACTCTTAGGCACAATCACAAGCAGACTGAGCCTCTCCCCTGCAGTAACAGGCCTCACGAGTACAAGCCCCAAGACAGAGGGCTAGGCCCACTAAATTGGTAGTCTCCAATGTTTGCAAGAATATAAGTAATTCCCCAGGTGGGTAAATTCAATATTTCCACATTTTCCCCCAGTCCCTCGGGTCTTTTCAAATACTACTTTATCCTCTGCTGAAATTACTTGGGTGCATTAGGGCTTCATGCTAACCTGAAGGTAACTTTTTATACATACTACAGACTTACCTTCATGATTTCACGTTGGTGTCACATACTTATTTCATGCTTGCCCCAGGACCATGAGTTAGCTAAACTGACAAGGGGTGAAACTTTACAAAACTATATAAAAGCAGTCACAGCATAAAGAATTGTCATTTGATTAAATAAAAACATAGATATCATTTCCTAATTATTGCTTGTCACATTTGCATGTGTTTTTCTCATTAGAATGCCATTATTGTAAAATGAAGATCCTTTGATCAGGATGTTGAGTGTAGAGCATATGAAGAACAGAGATAAATTTTTGCTACCATCAGTTTTTAGTAAAAAACATAGAAAAATCCCCCAAATTCTTGTTTCCTATCTTTGATTTGTCTTCTTTCTTCAAAAGAACAGGTTGAACTGAAGTTTTCCCTGAATTTATTAAGTTAACAGAATCAATTTTTATTATCTCACACTGATACCTTTCCAGCTATCTTATATGGAGTGTCCTCTCTTATCGAAATTTCTTCTTGGCTTTCTCCTGTTTACAGGTGGTTTCCTAGAGTTAGAGCTTCTCTATAAAATTTAGTTGTTTTTGTTTTCTAGCTGCTAAAATAAATACCTCTCAATGGGCTGGCCTAACAACAGGAATTTATTGGCTCATGGTTTCAGAGTCCAGAAGGCTTGTTTCCTTCTGGAGTCGATATCTTCTGACTGACTGGCAATCTTTGGGGTCCCTTGGCTTTTCTGTCACATAGCCATTCCTGTGGCAACATTTTCTCCATTCTCTTCTGGGTTCCATTGACTTACCTCCATCTGCTGGTTGCTACCTGTGGCTTCTTCTGTGTCCAACTTCCTTTGCTTATAAGGACTTCAGCCACATTGGATTAAGGGCTACCTGCATTCACTTTGGGCACGTCTTAACTAATAACGTCTTCAAAAGTCCTGTTTACAAATAGGTTCACATCCACAGGACTAGGGGTTGGGAACTGAACGTGTCTTTTGCAGGGGGCATGATTCAACTTCCAATGTAGTCTATTAAAAATATCCCAGGCTGTATTCCTTGTTTCATATATTTTCCCTTTTTTAGTTTCCAGCCATGATTTGTTATCAAAATAACATTACCATTTCTAAAAAACCCAACACAGTAAACTAATGAAAATAACATTCTTCTGACTCCTAAACCCCCACACTTTTTTTGGACAAGTGACATATCCTGAAGGAGACCCAATTTCTGCAGCCAGAAGAGATCATTTTTTAATGTAAGAAATAACTTGATTTGCTTCTCTGTCTTATGGTACTGAATAGTTCTATGTTCCCAGTATCTTTTCTCAAAAAACAAGACAAAACAAAAGAACCCTGTATTCTTTCTTTAACTTCAAATTTTCCCAATAGTTTGGTGCCTAGGAGCATAAAGTCACCTACCCTTGTTCCCATTGTTTGTTCAGCACACATTGGTATGTTTAAGCCTTCTGTAAAATAATTAAATAGAATTCAACATCCTAGATAAGAAGAGAAACAACCTGAGGTTTGGCTACTTTGTGATTGCTTTGTTGCTAAAATTATTGTTTTACACTTTGTTCTGGTATGCTAATGCTGCCCATTATGCAAAATATCAGAGATGGATTGGCTTTTATAAAGGGGGTTTATTTGGTTACAAAGTTACAGTCTTAAGGCCATAAAGTGTCCAAGGTAAGGCATCAACAAAGGGTACCTTCACCGAAGGAAGGCCAATGACGTCCAGAAACCTCTGTTAGCTGGGAAGGCACATGGCTGGCATCTGCTTGCTCCCGCGTTGCATTTCAAAATGGCGTCCTCCAAAATGTCAGTGTCAGCTTCCAACAGCTGTCTTCAAAATGTATCTCTCAGCTGCAGCCAGCATCTGGGCCTGTGTAGCTCTTTTTAAAGTATTCCAGTGATCCAATTAAGAACCACCCTGAATGGGTGGGGCAATACCTCCATGGAAATAATCCAATGAAAGGTCTCACCCACAGTTGATTGAGTCATATCTCTATGGAAACACTCAATCAAAGAATTCCAATCTAATCAACACTAATACATTTGCCCACCCCCCCAAGATTGCATTAAAGAATATGGCTATTTCTGGGGGACATAATATACACAAACCAGCACACACTTACACTAGAATAGGAACTAGCACATGAAATAGTTTCACTAACACCACATCTATGTTTCCTTCATTAGTGGTCACTCCAAATTACTTTGAAGTGAAATTCAGATTTGGGGCACATGCATCCCAGAAATGTGTCTGTCACTGTTGAATGAATCCATGTCATGTTTTGTAGATTTACCTGATGCTTCCAGAATATTACTGAATTTTACCACTCTTACGCTCATCACTTCAAAAGTAATCAAAAAATCACAGATCAATACTAATTGCACAGACAATGGTTTACGTCTTGTCCTAAAATTACTAATTTTTGAGAAAATAACCTCTCATTTTTATAGCAACTATTGAGATAGAATTCACATAGTGTAAATCCACCCATGAATTAAAGTATACATTTAGTGGTTTTAGGATACTTGCAGAGTTATGTGACCATCACCAATATCTTAATTTAGAATATTTTTAACACCCTAAAAAAAGAAACCCCACACACATTAGCCTTAATTTCCAATTTCCCCTCCTCCCCAAAATCCAGGAGGCAAGTTGCATGCATCCCAGGAAGTATGAAAATAGTGAAAAGGCTACTTGATGATGATGCAGTAAATCACTGCAATAATAGTATAAATGTTCCCTTGTATGGAGAATAAATCTGTATATGGATATTTGTGGATAACTTTACTAAGTTTCGCTATATTGCACAAATATAGTAGCTTTTACTCTATTTTACAAAAGATAAAGGAAAAAATATATTAAAGCTGCTTCTGCATATAATCCTTTATGTAAAAACTGTAAACAAAATATTAACAAATTGAATCCAAGTTGATATTAAAATTATAATATCCTATGGCAAGTTAATTTATTCCCAGAATGAGTGGTTGATTTCTCATGAGAAAATCAATCAGTGTAATTCATCAAATTAACAGAGTAAAGGAGAAAAGTAATATAATTTCAATAACTGCAGAAAAACAAAGTTAGTTAAATTGATAATACATTCATTTAAAAAAATTAGTGTACTAGGAATATTAGAATATTTCTTAATCTGATAAAGGGCATCTAATAAAACCACCCTAAAGAAATAATTCATATTTACTGATGAAATATTTAAAGGGTTATCTTTGCAATCCAGAAAAACACAAACATTATTCTTATCAGACTCCTTTTCAATATTTTACTGAGGATTATACCCCCTATAACAAGCCAAACAAAAATGAATATGAACTATCCAGATTGGAAACCAAGAAATAAAACTCCAATTATCACAAATAGTATAAACATGAAAATAGATAACTAAAAAATAAATAAATCCCAGATGAATTATATAAACTATGAGAATCAATGCAAGAGTCAGGTACTTTTCACTTTTGCTGTTTTCTTCTTTGATTGATATGGACTTCATTTTTGCATTTGTTTGCTCACAAAATGGTCCAATAAAAACTGACACATTCTACAAAGATAGGTCTCAGGAGTAAGAGTATTGACACAATTTTATGCAAAACGGTGATCATTGGTTTGCCTTAATTTTTATTATAAAATATGACATATATTGGAAGACCAAGAAGTGTGGAAGGAAAGGACATAGACACATTTGGAGAAAGAAAGAATAATTTCAATCTTCTAGTCAAATTGATTTTGCATAAGCACAATGACATACACATTAAAAGAAATCTGAATTCCAAAAACGCATGTGCAAACATTGGCAATCTTCTCCACAATGACATGAATAAAGAGTAACTTTGGCAAATGAAATTATTTTTTAAAATCAATAATTATTTGTTAAATCCAAAGAAGCCTGACCTAAGAGGCCACACATTGTATGATTTTATTTATATGAAATGTCTAGAAAAACAGTAGATTTACAGACAGAAAGTAGATTAGTGGTTTCCTGAGGCAAGTGTAGGGAAGGGATTTACAGAAAACGGGCAAGAGGAATCATACTGAGGTGATGAAATGTAATAAAAAGACTGATTTGGGGTCACAAAATATGGAAAATTCACTAAAAATTATTGAATTTTGCCCTTGACATGGAAGAACTATATGATATGTAAAATATGCCTCAATAAAATTATAAAATATTGTAAAAATACCTGGTCAGTCAACAGCTATAATCAAAATAATCATTGCTGTGCTAGTGCTTATTTATTTTGTTTAAAGTTAAACTTTTAACTTGTTAAAGTCTCCTTGGAGAGACAGCCCTGAAAGTTTTGTTTTGTTTTCCAAAAACAACTCCAGGCATGGAATTAACAGACCCCACATATGTCAGTTTTCAGGCTCTGTATTTCATTCAGAAATATACATTGTGAGAACAATGAATGAAACATACATTCCATTGGGGTTAAAATAAACAGAATATTTTCATAAAAAGAATATTACTGGGTGTGGGAGAGCCAACTTTAATACAAAGGAAGCAAGAATATTCATTTTATAATGCTGCCACTGACAGAAAAAAAACTGTAAGTTACAGGATTGCCAAATTTTCTCTAAAACAATTTACCAAGAAATACACACATATGTGCATGCATACACTAAAATATTCTTTTTCAATAGTTGACATGTAAAGGAATTTCATCTAACATACTGTTAATCTCTTTGTAAAATATAGGTTTTATAGAGGTGAAATCAAATCAAGAAAGTATATATGCATTATTTTTGCTCGCTAAAAATTTTTAAAAGCTATAGAAAAAACACCGTGATGTTGATACAACATGATAAAAATTTTAATAGCAAACGATTGTGTATATTTGGGGATTTATATTAAAATACTGGATATTATGGACCTATTTATGAGCTATTTTGTTGGTTTTAGTATAATTGCAAATAAAAGTGTATATCAAAGATAATAAAGCTTTGTGCTCCTAAATTTAACTAGAATACTTTCATAGGTAAATAGTGTACTACAGTATTTGATCATAAAGAAAAGAAGATAGTAGTAACTTACCCATTAATCTATAGTTTCCCCCATTAAGTTTGATCTCAATGTAATTATGTAATTTATTTATAAGAATTTCCTGTCCCTCATCATTCCCTCATCATTTCCTGACACTCATGATTAGTGTCAGAGGATTTGTCTATCAAACAGAGGACACCTGTTTTGATTTGATCATCTTTAATTCAACGGGAAAAAAAATTTCTCTGAACTTCAGTACATTAAATATAATAGGATCTTGGGGGGAAACTTACAAGAAAAGAAGTAGCAGAATTTAAACATTGTCCTTTGCTCTCATTCCAAAGAGAGATCTATTTAAGAGGAGCTTACCTGGACTGATGTCCATCAAAGGTTCCAGGAAGAACCCAACCCCTATTACACATATGTGTATGTGTACGTGCATGTAACAGCAGAGCTTCCTGACTGATAACTTCTTGAAACTACTGAAAGTGGGAAGGAAGTGAGCCTCCAGGGTTATCAAAATTTGATTGTCACATGTAGTTATGGAACAAGTTGCTCTGTGGTGCATTTTGAGAACACAGGCTCAGGCACAAACCTGTTCAGTAAATGACTGCTTTGTTAGTTACACAGCGCAAAGGGTCCAAAAGAGAGGAGGAAGAGATCTCAACATGGTGGTCCCCCAGGGAGGCCAACTATTTGCGTCAGGCTCAGTGGATGGCAGCTCCACATGCCCCACTTCGAGTCAGAGAGGAAGGACATCTTTGCTGTCCTAGAGTTGAATTTTTATATACCCCAGGGGGAGCAGGACCTGCCATTTATCAAAAAACATGCATCAAGCAAACTTTGTGCAGAATTCCTGCCCTGATAAGCAACTGGGGAAGCTTGTTTCCAGTTCTGGATGCAAGGTAAGGTCAGACCATTTCATTCGACCTAATGTCCCACCATAGCTGTGGAATGGAAACATGATGAAACATCGGTACGCAGACAAGCAAGAGTGGAAAAGGATGGGGGTAGGCAAGAGCTAGGATGTGTTTGCTGAGCATGCCTGTGACTTCTTCAGGAGTTCCTCTTTGTATGAAGTGGTATAATTATAGAACAGTTTAATGATACATAAGTTACCTACAAATATTTTTTCTTTCACTTGCTGTGGGCATTTTATTTTCACTGTGCATGGCTTCATTTTTAAAATCATTCCAAATACTACCTTTTAAGAATGGCATTTCCATACTTAGGATAGTACAACATATAGTTGTTCTAAGGTATTTATAAAAGGATCACATAATATAAAAATCTTCACACTGCTCTATTTGTCTAGTTACTCCATGTGGCAGCCAGAGTTATTTAACTAAGCCATAATTTAAGGCCAAATAAAGCCAAACCAAATCAAACCAAAGCAAATCTTCCCTTTCTAAAAAGCATGCAATATGCTTTATTAGAATATGTCAGTAAGAATAAATGACAGGAATTTCATCTTTTAAAACTATTCAAACCTATGATATAAAAAAATATACATTAACAAGAATGTCTGAGTAGGTAAAGAATTTTGCAAAACTATTTCAGATAACATATGAGCAAATATTGTAGATCACTATTCTGGGTTATGGATTTAAGAATAAACATCTTCAATTTTACTAGTTAATGAAAAGATGGTTTTACAGAATGAATCTAACAACTTTAAATTTGATATGTTTAACTTCTTGAGGAACTATCAAATGATTTTCCTAAGTGACAGTGCCATTTTACATTCCTACAAGCAATGTATGAGGGTTCCCTTTTTCCCATTCCCACCAAAACTTATTACTTTCTCTATTTTTGATTATAACCCTGTTATCCACTGCCTCCAGCAGCTGCAAAGTTAAGCAAATGCCTTTGTTTTCAAAGAAACATTCCCAGTAAAATGACTTTTCACGTTGGGCAAGCTTTGAGTCAAGACAGCCATCCAAGTGAAAGTGGAGTCTTCCAGGGAACGAACAGACTGGTTAAATAATGTCATTTCTCTAGGAATGAGTCTTTTAAGGCTCTCCAATCCTGTTCTGCTCCCTCTGATGACTCTTAGGCTGTTGGTTTTTTGCGGTGGCTATGCGCTGTTGGTTTCCAGAGCAACCAGGATTGAGAAGAATGGATCAAATAGTGCAAGTTAGAACATGACACAGCTCATTCATTATTCTTACTGAGATACAGCCTTTTTTTTTTTTTTTTTTTTTTTTTTTTAATTTTTCTTGAATAAACTTCCTGGAAAGATTCAAGCCTTTGGATAACTTCTAGAGTTGTAAAATAGTGAATTCTGAAAATTGTTGCCAATTTTCTTATCGCTTTTATGGAGGAGAGGATGTTCAGATATTCTTACTCTGCAATTTTACAAATCCTATTGTTTTTTTTTTCTTTTTAAGATACACTTTATCAAATTAAGGAATTTTCCTCCTAACCATAACTTGCTATTATTTTTATTATGAGCAGAAATTATTGACATGATCAACATATTGCTGAATTCAGTTTGTTAATATTTAAGATTTTTGCATCTACGTTCTTTTTGCATCTACGTTCTTGAATGAAATTAGCCTGTGTTTTTAGTTCTAGCAATGAATGTCCTTCTCTGGTTTTGGTATCAAGGTTATATAACGGCTTCACAAAATGAGCTGGGGAATGTGCCCTCTTTTTCTATGTTCTGGAAGAGTTTGTACATGGATGGTGTTAACTCATCTTTAAGTGTTTGTAGAATTCACCAGAGAAACCATCTGGACAGAGTTTTTTTTTTTTTTATTTTCTTTGTAGGAAGGTTTGAAAATTGTGGATGTAATTTATTTAATAGTTGTAGAATTATTTGGGTTTTCTATTTCTTCTTCCTACAATAATTTTCTAAGAATTTGTCCATTGTTGCTATTGAGATGCCATCTGTATTTTCAATTGTTACTCCTTTGTAAGTGATCTGTCTTTATTCTCTGGCTGCTTCAGGGAACTTGACTTGATATTTGGTGCTGTTCTTTTTACCTGGTATCTTTCAACAATTCTGAAAATATTTCAGTCATTTTCTCTTTAAATATTGCCTCTTCCACACTCTATTATTCCTCCTGGAATTGTGATTAAACATATGCTGGATTTTCTTACTCTGGTTTCTCTGTTTTTTAAACTTTCTTTCATGTTTTCATCATTTTATTTCTCTGTGCTATATTTTGCATAATTTATTTTGATCTACCTAGCACCTTAGTTCTATCTTTAGGTAAGTCTAATCTGCTGTTTAACCTAGTCATTGAATTTTTATTTCTATTTATTTTAAATTTCCATTCTAAAGCTCTATTTTATTCTTTCTCAAACATCCTTGATTCATTTTTATAATCTCCTATTCCTTACTCATAATTTAAAATCTCTCTTTAAAATTTATTCAATCATATTAATTATTCTATTTTATGTGTCTGGTAATTTCCATTATATATATTCTCTATGAGTCTGATTCTGTGGACTGTTTATTCTTATTCAACATCCTGGATCTCCTCCTTTGTTTCATAAATTTTGACTCTAGGTCTATGTTCCTTGAAACTTTATATCTGGGAATTATTGAAGTCCAGCTGAAACTGGATTCTTTCTAGTTTTCTCTGTTTTTTTTCCAGTTGGCTAAAGGCATTATCAACCCAGGACACTTAAAATTCTCCATCTAAGTTGCCTTTTGGATTGCACACATAGTGTGAATTTGAGCTTTAAATCCCTTTGAAGGATCAGACTGTGATTGCAAATTCGTAGGGGTAAAATAGTTCCCTTCCATCATATCAAGCTTGAGAAATGCAAGTTTCCATTCAGGGAGGGTTTGTGTCCTATGTGTCCTTACACTAATGTTGTAGAGCTTCAAAGTCCCTGCTCTATTTAGGGGTGTCCTATTAAAGTCCACATCTTAGTCAGACACTCACCTTTATCTCCCGTCCTCTAGGCCCAGCACAGTCATCAAAATAGAAACCGAAGGTCAGTGGAGTTCAATAGACACCTTCAGACTGGCTTAGGTGCTAGCTAGCTTACTTCCCAAGATTTCAACTTTCTCTTCATTTGGCCTTCATGCATTCCATACTTTAGTGCCTGCCTAGCAATTCATTAAGTATCTATCATCTATCATCTATCTATCTATCTATCTATCTATCTATCTATCTATCTATCCATCCATCCATCATCTATCTCATGCATATACCCATAGCTTTACATGCATATATCTAAGTAGATATCTATATATTTTACATTTAGTGAAACATTTTAGTTGTTTTCAGTAGGCAGGTTGTTTAGGGTGTCTAGTCCTTCATACTGTCAGAAAAATAAAGTTTGCAGATTCATTTTTATTCATTCTTTAAGATTATGAAAAATGTCATATTTATGCCAATATATAATTGAAGCACTATTCTGAGTGTATACTTATTTACTGGATGCTGCATCATTGCTAAGCATAACTTAGCTGTGAATCAAAGTAAAAGAAACCTGACATATAGCTGTTTCTTTGGGAGTGTCAACATTTCTTAATCCTTTTTATCTAGTTATGACATTACACTTTTATTCTTAATCCACATAATTACTCCAGTATGGCTTGCTGAATCAGCCTCCACAACACGGTGAGCCAGGGCCAGTTGTTCCAGAGTCAGAGGTGCTGTGTTCATCCCAGTAGGAGCATGCTTATCACTTGTGTGTTCTGGAAGGTGACCTGTGCCACACATGGCTCCCTGGGATCCTCTTGTTTTCTCATTAGCATCTTTTTTGTTTTTGCTGGTTGGGTTCTTGAATTTCAAGAAGCTGAGGTGAGGCAGTGTTTGAAGTTGCTGTCCTGAGGGTGATTTTTCTTCTTTCCTTGTCACTCTGGGCTGAAGTTGGCGCTGAAGGTTTCTATCTGGGAACAAGGAATCCAGCAGATCCCAAGCACTGCACTCACCCCTCCCTTCTGCATGCCAGTGGCTTCTCTGGAGCAGTCTTGGAGAGCTGGAGGACTTCTCTGGGAGGGAAGGGAGCCCAGAGGACCAGTTGCTATCTCTGGCTGGTGGGTGAAACTGAGGGTGGCTGCAGACTGGCCATGAAGGGGGGCTTTCTGTCCTTTTTTGGGCTCAGTGGAGAAAGCCTCAGACATTTTCAGTTCCCAGCTCCTATTGGGTTTTAATCTTTATTGGACTCTGGGCTTTTTCCTCTGTCCTCTTCAACCCTGTGAAAACCAAAGTGGAAGTTTTCCTGATTCTGGAAATGCTCTTAGGGTAAAAGTGACTTTCACTTCTTCACTTTATATTTTCACTCACCTTTTGGCATAATAGTATCTGTCGTGTCAGATCTTTAATACTTTGAAGATGATATATTTAGATGTATTTTTACAGTATGGTTATTTGAATGCAACCTCATGGTAAGTTCAAATGTATAGAGAGTCATCTAACAAGTGAATATCTGCAAGAAATATAATTTAAGAGGCAAAAAACCTGAGCATGATTATGTTTAAGAGGGAAAGCCTGTGGAGATAGAGTGATTGGAAACACTTGAAATCAGGTACAAATGATGAAGCATTTTCTGAGAGCTGACTGGAATAAAATTGGAAGAATATTCTTGGGCAGAAAAACAGGGACAGTTCAACCTCACCCTCCTGGATTATGTCACAAATGTTATTTGTAAAGACCTCTCCTCAAAAGGCAACACTTGAGTGGAAGCTGAGTATAAATCCACTCTGCAGATTACACAATTGGAGAGATATTTGAAAAATAAGACCTTGAAAAATATGTGAACTAGTGTAGCTCTGAGTATGTTTGCGGTTGCAACCATTGATAATCCTGGTGCATTAGAGAGCATGAACTAGGCGGATCAGGAAAGACTAAAGTCCCATTCTCTCTTCTGAAAGTGCTCAGGAAAAGCAGCAAGATGATGTGCTTCACAGACTAGATCTACATTCTGGAAAATCCCCCAATCCAAAATTTCCAAAAGATCATACTTTTCTATATCAAAAGATTTTCATTTAGTACATATTGCCTAAATATCCCATTTGAATTTACAATATTATTCTTTTCTCTCAAGTTTTAGTTTGCTGTATGTCAGTGGGTTCATTCTCCTTTTCTCTTTAGTCAGCACATGACTTACCCTTGAAATAGGTCCAGTGCTGAGATGGCAACAATGCTTTGACGCAGTCAAAGATTAAACTTCCTATTCTAGAAGGAAGATGGAAAATTTGCAGTTGGTATTTGGAAATTTAGAGAGGACCATGACGGCCTTTCTTCTCTGCCAGATACTGAATTTTAGAGAGAATATATACAATAAAAACCAGTCCAAAAGAGATTCAAAGTACCTTAAAATAACTGAACTTTAATATATGTTGCACCAAGAACATCCATAAGACTGGGTTTCTGGCAAACTTCTGTGCCTGGCAGGACCCTTGACTACACATCATGGGATTTACGATCTACCAAGAAGCGAAGCTATCTTTCAAGTTTAAGTTCCTTTCTTCTTCCTCCTCTCTTCTTTTTGCTTTTCACTTTCTTCAGCCAGGAGCATGCAAACCCTGTTTCTAGGGCTGGTGTTTGGACTACCACATGATCACATAAAAACTGGCTATAAGGGAATTGTTTGGGGAGACAGATTAACTTACATAAAGACTAATAGTTTCTCTAGTTGTATATGGTATAATCATGTCAAAATCATAGTTTTAATTTTGAAAGAAGTAAAATCTTCTCAAGCATAACATAGGTCCTGGAAACTGTACAAGAAAAAGAAATTGACATAATTGGCTAAATACAAAATAAAATTTTGTGTAGGAAAAAACAAAAACACTTCAAGTCAAAGTTTAATGAAAAAATTAAAGTTTGGGGAAAAATATTTGTAATGCATATAATAAGTAATTGCCTGATCCCTATATAAAAGAGTGCACCTAAAATAAGATTCAGGCAGGATACTCCCTGAAAAAATAGACCAAGGATATCAAAAGTATAAAAAAAAAAAAAGCTAAATTAATAAGGTGACGATATAATGCTCAAAATTGGTTATTTTTGAGAGTAAAGCAATGTATTAGTAGGGCCAGCACAATAGGTCAACAGACAAACCAGAATATTGGTCACTCTATCAATAATCATATCAAAAGATTGTTGATCCTCACAAGCAATCATGACAAGGCAAACTAAAACTAGACATGTCAGATTGATTCTTTATTTTTTAAGTATTTGAAAATAACCAGTGCTTTTTACATTTTTTTTATGGAGGGGTATTTGGTACAACTCTTTGAATTTCAAATTGGCTATATTGAGCTGAGTTAAAGATATGAATTTCCAAAGAGCAATCCCACTCTGAGGCTTCCTCAGATAAAAGCATGTGTGTGTCTGGTGAAAGAACAGGGATTCTGACTTCAGTATTGTTTCAAATAATGACCACCACCACAACAGCAACAAAACAAACTAGAAATACGAGTGTCTATATAGTGCCTAAACAGGGAAATGTTAAATAAACTACTTTAAATCTATATATGGAATATGTGGTGTACTAGACATGTGAGACTTTTTTTGCAATGAAAAAGTTGCATTTTGACCAATATGTACTCATGTTCACTTGGGGAATTTGTACATGTGGGATTGAATTACTCAACACCTATTCTAATCTTCTAATGTTCCTTTCTCTGCTGCAGAGACTGGAATGCAAAAACTATTGTTTCAGACTCCCTTTCAGCTAGGCTCCTGGGTATAATTTATTCTTCCAACCAGATACATTCTTGTGTGACTTTGATGGGACTGGATTTTGTAAGATGGGGTACTGGTAAGGCCTGAGGGGTCCATTTTACTGGTATTAACTGTGGGAGAGGCAACATGTTTCTGCCACTGTCTGCTCTGGCAATGGTTTCAGTATCTAGCATATATTTTCCAGATAATGACATATCATGCTCGACATTGGAGTCAGCAGCTGGAGCAGCAACTTCCTGAGATTGCAGCTTCTTGTTGCTATCATCAAGAACAACTTTAATGCCCTTAGTTTGTTACTTGGTTTTAAAAGTCCCTTCTACAAGCTCAGTCTTAAGCTATTTTCTTAAGACTTTTTAAAAGCCACTTTTTGTTTAAATGAGTTAGGACAGTTTCTGTTTTCTGTAATTAATAAACCAGAATAAGATACTACGTGTGAAAATCTTAAAAATGGCTTCCTGTGAGGATGGGGTTAAGGCCACAGGGTAACTATTTCTCACTGCTTTTTAAAAAGTTTTAGATATATAAGTTCTTTTATTTGTCATAATCTATCTATATGTGGTAAGTTATTACTTGTTTTAAGTTGTCTCATATTTACACATTAGAAAAAAAATCTAGAAAGTTTTATACTTGTCCAGATTTTATTTGTCCTCAACCATTATATTGTTTATAAATTTATATTTTCTCAAAAGTAAACCAACCATGTACTTGAAAAAAATTAAATACCACTAAAAGGTATTAACACTCAAAATTTCAGTCTTCTACCTTGCTCAACTACCCATTAAATTCCCTAGAATCAACTGTTTCCAGGACTTTCTTCTAGCATTTAACTTCATATTTTTCAAGTAATATACTTATATTGTTATCTTTTGATTCACAATTTCAGACATACCTTAATGACTTTCTAATGATGGAAGTGAGTACTTTGAGGAGCATTCCCTTTCCCTCACATAAGCTCTTCAGCTCTAGTTGCCTAAAACAGAGCATTACTTATTGCCTTAAATCATTTATTTAGGGTCTACATTTATGTGATTATGTAATTATCCATCATTAATGAGCCAATAAAGTATAGTTATATTTTTGTTCCCAATAATTTCTTTCCATTTTATTGTTATTTTTTCCTGGAATAGTGTATACTTCCAAACAAGTTCAATCTAGTTGCTCTCTAGGTACGCTATTAATTTTTGTTTTATTTTTATATATTTAGGGATAGCATAAATGCAAAGTTTTGGGGTCATCTGTTAAACTTTGCATGCTTATTTATTCCTTCAGGAAGTTATCCTCATCAGTTGAGTTCCTCTGGAAAGCTTGACTGTTTAGTGTACTTTTTGTTTGTTTGTTTGTTTTTTAAATGCAATTTTATTGAGATACAGTCATGTAGCATAGAATCCTCCAAGGTGTACAATCAGTTGTTCACAGTGTCATCATATAGTTGTGCATTAATCACCACAATCAATTTTTGAACATTTTCATTACTCCAAAAAAAATTAAAATTAAAAATAAGAATAAATATAAAAGTAAAAAAGAACACACAAAACATCTCATATCCCTCCTTCCCCCTATTATTCATTTACTTTTTGTCCTCACTTTTCTACTCGACTGTCCATACACTGGATAAAAGGGAGTGTGAGCCACAAGTTGCTCATAAACACACAGTCACCATATAAGCTATACAGTTATATGACCATCTTCAAGATTCAAGGATACTGGATTGAAGCTCAGCAGTTTCAGGTATTTCCTTCTAGCTATTCTAATACACTGAAAACTAAAAAAGGGATATTTATATAATGCATGAGAATAACCTCCAGAATGACCTCTCAACTCCATTTCAAATCTCTCAGCCTCTGCAACTTTGTTTCATTTCTCTTTCCCTTTTTGGTCCAGAAGGCTTTCTCAATCCTGTGATGCCAGCTCCAGGCTTATCCCTGTGAGTCAAGTCCCATGAAGTGAGGAGGGCAGTGAGTTTACCCGTAGAGTTGGCTTAGAGAGAGAGGCCACATCTGAACAACGAAAAAGGTTCTCTGGGGTAACCAGAGATAACCGTTACAACTCATGAATAGATGTGACTGCTGTAAGAGTTTACAATCTAAAAATCTTACAATAAGCCTTCCTCTGATAGCCTGTGCTATCAGATTCAATTCTCAGAGTTGGCACATTATAGATAGTCTGTATTAGTAAGAAGTTATAATGTCTGTCTTTTCAATTCTGGCTTATTTAACTCAACATACTGTCCTCAAGGTCCATTCACCTAGTTGAATACCTCACACCTTCATTCCTTCTTGCCACTGCTCAATATTTCACTATATTTATACACCACAGTCTACCTTTCCACTCACCCATCAATGTACCCTTAGGCCACCTCCATCCATTGCAAATCATGAACACTGCTGCCGTAAACACCAGTGTGCAAATGTCCATTTGTGTTCCTGTTCTCAGTGCTTCTAAGTATATACCCAATAACAGGGTTGTGGGACCATATGACAGTCCCATTCTTAACTTCTGGTGGAACCACCACACTGCCCTCCAAATAGGCTGAACCATTCTACTTCCTCACAAACGGAATAGGTTCATACTTGTTTCCACATTTTCTCCAGCACTTGTAACCCTCTTTATTTTTTAAACAGTTTTATTCACACACCATGCAATCTATTCTATGTAAACAATCAATGATACCCAGTATAATCAAATAGTTATGCGTTCACCACCACTGTCTATTTGAGAACATTTCCATTTCTTCCACAAAGAGGAAGAGGAGAAAAAAAATGAAGGAAAAAAAGTAAAAGATAGAAGAAAAATAAAAATAAAACATAATGAAAAAGTCAGATGATAACAATAACAACACCCAGAACCCAATAACACTCCCTTATATCTCTGTCTTAGAGACATTTAGCTTTGGTATATTGCCTTTGTTACAATTAATGGGGGCATCCTACAATGTTACTGTAATCTATAGACTCTAATTTGCATTGATTGTAATCTTCCCCTATATCAACCAATTTTCAACACCTTGCAATGTTGACATTCATTTGTTCTCTCTCATTTAAATACATTCTAATATTTGTACATTTAATCACCAAGATTGACCACTCTAGGTTTCATTAAGTTATACAATCCCAGTCTTTATCTTCTATCTTTATTCTGGTGTCATACATGTCCCTAGCCTTCCTCTTTCATCTCACACTCATCTTTGTTCAGAATACTTACGATATTATGCTACCATTACATAGTATTGTGCCATCCATTTCTGAATCTATACAGACAATCCTATTGAAGCTTCTGTACTCCTTCATCATCAAATGCCCAATCTCTAACCTCTTTCTATCTCTTGATAACCTATGTTCTCAACTTTCACTCTCAATGTTTGCTCATCAATGTTAGTTCATATTAGTAAGACCATACAGTATCCCGTCCTATTGTTTCCACCTAATTTCATTCAATGTAATCTCTACTGTCTACCATCATGTCTTTTGGATTTTATGTCATATTTTATTTTATTTTTATTTTTTCTCTCTGTCTTTTTACCCTCACAGGTAGTCTTCATTTCCACACTCATCTCCAACCTCTTTCTCCTGTCTTTTCCTATCTGCCTATAGTGTTCTGTTTAGTATTTCTTGTACAGCAGGTATCTTGTTCACAAACTCTCTCACTGTCTGTTTGTCTGAAAATATTTTAAACTCTCCCTCATTTTTGAAGGACAGTTTTGATGGATATAGAATTCTTGGTTGGCAGTTTTTCTCTTTTGGTATCTTAATTGTAACATATCTCTGCCTTCCCACCTCCATGATTTCTACTGAGAAATCCACACATAGTCTTATCAAACTTCCCTTATATGTGATGGATCACTTTTCTCATGCAGTTTCAGAATTCTCTGTTTGCCTTTGACATTTGGTAATCTAATTTTTAAGTGTCTTGGAGTAGGTTTATTCAGATCAATTCTGTTTGGGGTACACTGCACTTCTTGGATCTGTAATTTTATGTCTTTTGTAAAAGAAGGGAAATTTTCAGTGTATGCCCTCCATTATTCTTTCTGCCCCTTTTACCTTCTCTTCTCCTTCTGGGACACCCATAACACATAGATTCATGCACTTCATGTTGTCATTCATTTCCCTAAGACCCTGCTCATATTTTCCATTCTTTTCCCTATCCGTTCTTTTGTGTGTAGGATTTCCAGTGGTCTGTCCCTAGTTCATGAATCCTTTCTTCTGCCTCTTCAAATCTGCTCTTGTATGTCTCCATTGTGTTTTTCATCTCTTCTTCTGTACATATTGAGATATTGAGATATCTGTACATATAAGATTGCCGTATCTTCCCTCAACTCATTGATTTGATTTTTGAATTGATTTGGCATATTTGTTTGAACAGCTTTAATTACTTGTTTCAACTCCTATATCTCATTTGAAATGTAAGTTTGTTTCATTGCCTGGGCCATATCTTTGCTTTTCCTAGTATGACTCATGATTTATTGTTTTCCAGGCATCTGGTTTCTTTGATTATTCCAGTCAGATTTTCCCAGACCACATGGGCCCAGGTCTCAGTAGGAGGGTGTAATCAGTATCAAGTTTCCCTGAGGATGACATCCAGCAGGTTGTCAGGCTTTTCCGTAGGCCTTTGGTCTCTGTGTGTTTCCTATCCTGCCCAGCAAGTGGCACTTGTTAGCCCACAGCTCCCCACTAACATAAAGAGGTGCAGTGCTTTTAATTCTCAGCAGACCCTGTCCCTGCCAGAGACCATGGGTGAGTCAGAAGCCAAGCTTAATCCATTTCTATCACCCACCCCGACCCTCAGGGTTTGAATTCTCTGACAGAGGGCCACCATTTGAGCTGGTCCCCACTCCCTCTTTTCTTAGGGAAGTTAAGCCCTATAAGGAATTATCTCCTTCACTTGACTTCTTCCTCTGTCTCTCTATTTTAACTCCACCTTCCCCTGAGTCAGTGCTGTCAATTGAAAATGCCTGAGTCTTTCTCTAATGAGTTACTGGAATGAGAGAAAAAAAGAAAAAGAAAGAAATCCCATTTTCAGAGCCAGTACTCAGCCCCCCAGCTTTGCCAGTC
Source organism: Choloepus didactylus (assembly GCF_015220235.1). NCBI lineage: Eukaryota > Metazoa > Chordata > Mammalia > Pilosa > Megalonychidae > Choloepus > Choloepus didactylus. The sequence goes on from NC_051318.1 coordinate 52,472,321, forward strand.
AAGAGCCAGAGCTGGTACCCAGTTCTATGTGCCACTTTTCTTGGGACACAGCCTTTTCCAGTATTCTGAGCTCAGCCAATGCCAAAAGTGTCTGTTTTTATTTATTTATTCTGTCAGCCCTGCATCCTCTCTGCTGGGAGAGACCTCAGCATTCCTTTCCTGCCTTCTCTAGGTTTGTCTATGCTCACAGCCTATACTCAGTAGTCCAAATGTGTTAATTAAAACTGCAATTGAAGCTTGGTTGAGTTACCTTCCCTCTCTCCATTTAACCTGCTTCTTTCTTCCACAGGGAAGTTCCAACTCAGCCTCCATGCCAGTGTGGGAGATGCACTAGCTCCTCGGTTTGAGAAACTTTACTTACAGTTCTATGCTGCAATCTCAGCTATTTCACCCACTTCAGACTTATGTATGATGTGTGTCCAGTCATGGATATCCCCCAAACAGTTGTTCCAGACTATTTACTAGCTGTTTCTGGCTATTTACTAGTTGCTCTAGAGGATTAACTAAATTCCACACTTCCCTATGCTGCCATCTAGCCCCAACCCTAGCATTGACTTTTAACAGACCTTAATCATCATCCTTGAAATTCTATTCAACTCCACCAGTGTTATAGATTATATTTCCAAGATTCCTTGACTTCAATATTTTGGCTTGCTGCCTCATTTTGTTGGAGCATTTTTTAAAAATAATTTCCTGAAAGAGGAAGAACAACAAATAAATTGTAGAGATGTTATATATCAGATAATATATTTTCACACTTGAGAAAGCATTTATCTTTTTAAAAATACCAGATTGGTCAACATTTTAGCTAACAATGAGGAATACTTTGCATTGTTGTCTTCTAATTTTTCTATTAAGAAGTTCATTGTCACCCCTATTCCTGATCTTTTGTATATGGTCTCTTATTTTCCTCCTTTTATCCCTCTACTGATATGTAAATTATCAAGAGATTGCAACCAAATCCTCTTCCCTGTTTACAACATGTTTCATTACTTTTCTTCCTTCCATTGTGCCTGTTGTCTAAAATACATTAGGCTTGATGGTGATGTTACGGCAGAATATATCTTACCCCCGATGTACTTGCTATAGGCCCTTAACGAATTGGGTTATTACACTCTGTCAGTAAAAACAAGTCCACAACTGTGTGTCTTCCATAAATATATTAAACACACCCTGAAGCTGCTTTCTCCTCTTCCTAATGGAGAAGTGCAATAAACATTAATGTTTAAATAGTCATATAGAGGTAATACCAAAATAAAAACATATTGTTGCAGAAGTTCCAGAATATGGTGGCATAGAGAGGAGTGGAAGCTAGCTAGCCCCCCCCCCCCCCGGAATAACTAGTAAACAACAAGGAACAACTAGTAAATAATCTGGAACAACTGTGGGGGACAAATGTGACAGTCCACTCATGGTGCACAAACCTGAACTGAGAGGAATGCTTGAGATTGCAGCATAAAATCTGTAAGTAGAAACTGCAGATCCAAGCCAAGAGCCCCCTCCCCCCATAGCCTGAACTGCAAAGCCTCGCTGTGATAGAGAGCAGCACTCTCTGAGCAAGCAAATATAGCTTAGCTGAGCTCCAGCTGCATTTTAATTAATAAGTGTGGACTGCTCAATACAAGCTATGAATCCCCAACAAGCAGACAGAGGCTTTTGGTGATGACTGACCTTGGAGTGCTGGATGTCCTCTCTGGGAGGGTGGGGGAGCCCAGAGGACTGGGTGCTCTCCCTGGCCAATGGATGAAACTGAGGGTGGCCATTAACTGGCCCTAAAGGGGGGATTTCTGTCCCTTTTTCAGCTAAGTGGAAAAAGCCTCAGCCATTTTCAGTTCCCAGCACTCTGACCCAGACAAGGATGGAGACAGCACAGTCAGAGAGACTATTCAAATGCTAATAACCTCTCCCTAGGGGGTACATTTTCTCTAAGAGGAAGGAAGTGGTGCCAAGCTCTACTACCTGCCTTGCATTCAGAACCAGACCCCAGAGGCTGGGAGAAAAAAGCTATGGGCCACACTTCCTTACACCAGTCTGGAGCTACAAGCTGACAGGTGCCACCTGCTGGGCAGAAAAGCACAGTGACTTGAGGCCTCACAGGGTGCATCAAGCTCCTAAGACACCCACAGGGAGACCTGATATTATTCCCTCCTTCCAAGACTTGAGCCCATTCTGGTCTGGGAAAACCTGATTGGGGTAACCAAGGAAACCACATGCCGAGACAACAGAAAACTACAACCTACACTAAGAAAAAAAAAAGTCATGGCCCAGTCAAAGGAACAAACTTACACTGCAACTGAGATACAGGAATTTAAACAACAAATGCTAAATCAATTCAAAAAGTTTAGGGAAGATATGGTAAAAGAGATGAAGAGTATAATGCAAACAGTGGGCATTCATAAGGTAGAAATTGAAAGTTCAAAAAAACAACTGGCAGAATCTATGGAAATGAAAGGCACAACACAAGAGATGAAAGACAATGGAAACAAAGAAAAGCAGATCTCAAGACGCAGAGGAAAACACTCAGGAACTGGAAAACAAGATACCTGAAAGCCTAAACACAAAAGAACAGATAGAGAAAAGACTGGAAAAATATGAGCAATGTCACTGGGAACTGAATGACTTCACAAAGTGCATGAATGTACATGTCAGGGGTCTCCCAGAAGGATAAGAGAAAGGAAAAGAGGCAGAAGCAATAACAGAAGAAATAATCACTGAAATTTCCCATCTCTTCTGAAAGACATAAAATACAGATCCAAGAAGCACAGCGTATCCCAAACAGAATACATATAAATAGGCTAGGCCTACACCAAGACACTTATCAGATTATCAAATGTCAAAGATAAAGAGAGAATCCTGAAAGCAGCAAGAGAAAAGCGATCCCTCACATACAAAAGAAGCTTGATAAAACTATGTGTGCAGATTTCTCAACAGAAACCATGGAAGCAAGAAGGAAGTGGGGTGATATATTTAAGATACTGAAAGAGAAAAACCACTAACCAAGAATCCTATATCCAGCAAAACTGTTCTCAAATATGAGGGAGAGTTTAAAATATTCTCTGACAAATAGACAATGACAGAGTTTGTGAACAAGATACCTGCACTACAGGAAATACTAGAGGGAGTGCTAGAGACAGATAGGAAAAGACAGGAGTGAGAGGTTTGGAACACAATTTTGGGAGATAGTAGCATAGCAATGTGGATACACTGAACAAAGATGACTGTGAATATGGTTGAAGGAGGAAGATTAGGAGCATGTGGGACACCAGAAGGAAAGAGGAAAGGTAGAGACTGGGATTAGATAATTCAGTGAAAACTAGGTTGCTCAGTGATTGTGATAAAAGGTACAAATATTTTTTTACTTGAGGCAGAAAAAATGAATGTCAACATTGCAAGGTGTTAAAAATAGGGTGGGATGGGGGAAAATACAATCTATGCAAACTAGAGACTATAATTAATGGAAACATTGGATTATGCTTCCTTTAATATAACAAAGGCAATATACCAAAGCTAAATGCATGTGGTGGGGGGGAGGCATTGGGAAAGGGTGTGGGACTCTTGGCATTGGTGATGTTGTCTGAATCTTTATCCTACTTCAGTTTAATGCTGTCTTTCCTTTTGGTGCTTTCTATCTCTAACATTTTTTTGTTTGCTTTTTTCTCTTTCTTTTTTCTCTTTTGTCTCTCTAACTTCTTTGATTCTTTCTCCTTCTTTGTGGAAAAAAGGGAGATGTCCTTATATGGATAGTGGTGATGGTGGTGAATACATAAATATGTGACTATACAGGGAACCATCTATTGTTTACTTAGGATGGAATGTATGGTGTGTGAACAAAACCATCCTTAAAAAATGGGTTGATGAAGAAATCTTGAGGGCACTATATTGAGTGAAATAAGTTAGACACATAAGGACAAATATTGCAGGATCTCACTGATTTGAACTAATTGTAATATGTAAATACATAGACATGAAATATAAGTTACCAGGATATAGAACGAGACTAAAGAAATGGGCGCAGTTGCTTACTAAGAGCAGAATGTCCAACTCAGTGAACTTAAACGTTTGGAAATGGACAGGGGTGATGGTAGCACATTGTGACAATAACTAACAGTGCTGAATGATGTATGAATGTGGTGGAAAGGGTAAGCTCAGAGTCACATATGTCACCAGAAGGAATGCTGGAGGTTAGAAGATGGAAATGTTTGAAACAGTGAATCTTGTGGCAGACAATGTCTGTGATTGTACAAATATTAGAAATCTCTCTCATGAACTAGAACAAATGTATGATGCTATAACTAGAAGTTAATAATAGAGGGGCATATAGGAAGAAATATACCTATTGCAAACTATATACTACTGTATTTTAACATTCTTTCATCAACAGTAACAAATGTACTATACTAATACTATGAATCAGTAATGGAGGGGAGCTGGTTAGGGGTATGGGAGGATTTAAGTTTTCTTTTTTTGTCTTTATTTCTTTTCCGGAGTAATGAAAATGTTCTAAAAATTGAAAAAAAATTAATTGTGGTTATGAATGCACAACTGTCTGATGCTACTGTGGGCAACTGATTGTACACTTTGAATCGTTGGATAATTATATGGTATGTAAACAATCTCAATAAAAATAAATAAATGCTAGAGTGATAAGGCATGAAAAAAACATTATTATAGGTTCCTATTTTTGATACTTTTATCAAATTTATTTGTCTGTTTTTTTCTCTTTCACTTCATCAAGGAGGAAACTTGATTATTTTTTCATGATGAAAATTCCAGTCTTGTTAAAATGCTTGGCATTTATAATAATAATGTTTTCAACCTCATCAGTGGAAACATCTTGCACACAATATATATCCACAGATTTGCAAAATTGTGTAAAATTTAATTTTCTTTTTAAACTTTGTATAATATTTACGTGTTTCATAGTTAAAAGTATAAAATAAGATTTTTTAAAGAGGTTTAGATTGTATCCCAGTTCTCTCACTACAGGTGACATTGTTCTGAACATTGCTTTTGTCACTTAAAATATATCACATAAATTGTCACATATATTATATAGTAATCTGTATTTACATATGCACACATTAGCACATAATAAACTTTTAGTTTATTCATTTAAAAAATCTTTATAGCAATCCTATGAAACAGAAATTATTATTTTTTCCATTTTACATATGGGAAAACATAAGCAAAAAGTTTTACTAACTTGAACAAGGTCACAAAATCAGTAAGTGTTGGAGCTGTGAAGCAAAACCAGACAATCTAGTTCCATAGTGATTTTTCTCAATATATATTTACCATAAGTTTTAATAAACCAAGTAATAAAAATAGATGCTCTTCATGGATTATATTGTCCTGTACCTATGAATATATTTAGATAACTCTGGAAATTTTGAATGCTTCCAGTTTTAGTCTTCTAATATGGTTCATTTTTCTGAGGAAATCTTGGTGGTAACAGACTTATGAAATAGCTCCTAGAAGATATATATTTGGAGTGAGTTAAAGCCACAGTGAGATTCAATGGCTTTGTCTACTGTAAGTCCAGGGATAGATATGTGTAAGCATGTGTGTATAAAGTGTGTATTGCTATCTATCTATCTATCTGTCTATCTATCTATCTATCTATCTATCTATCTATCCATGCATCCACCCATCTATCTATAGCTATGACATAGTATTTAAGTATTGCACAGTGAGGAATCTCTTATATGGTAGAGGGCTAACGATGATATTCTCCCAACTCTCACCCTACTTCGTAATTAATAGTCTAAGCTCAGCACTTGGCTCCAATGATGTGAGTACATTTTTCATTCCACATGACAAACATGAGACTTCTGTAATGAAATATTGTACTACTGGTACACCTTTGTATGGGCCAATACAAAACATTCAGATTTGCTACTAACCTTTTGTGTTCCTCATCTTGTATGAATCCTCATATATATTCTTTGCATTGATTGTTTGTCAAACCTTAAACTTGCACCTCACTTTCATCAGATTTTTATTCCACATTGTTCTTTGTGGTCTAGCCTTTCTCAGCACACCACTCTCAGCATACAGTAAAAATTAATCAAAGCTTTTGTGCCATGGTCATAGTTCTTGACCAGGGTTTCTTCTTACAGGTATTATTATTTCAGACTTCACATTCCTGAAACCTGTTCTATCTGACCTATAACATTTGCCATTCAGCATGTAATATTTACAGGACTTGCTTGGCCCTTTCTGCTTTAGCTCACTGCTGTAGAACTAAATCACTGTAGAGCTCAACCCAGTGCTTACAGTTAGACTTGTCATTTCTTCCTGGAAACAAACCTTCCCTCAATAATCTATGGCACCTGACTGGCCAGCTTTATCATATTCCCATTTATTCCTTGGCATGATAATGCTTTGATTTGAAACTTTCTGAATTATTACTGCATTGAACACAACCATAATTTTATAGGAACATTGGGAGAAAAAATAATTGAGGTTGTCACACCCAAAGAATAGATTAAGGTCATAAGTCAGGAATTAGAGTGGGCATCAAAAGCATTTTCAGAAGGAATAATTTTCATCAGCTACCTGGAAAAAATATAAAATCTAATCTTTCTGTATGTCTAGACGACTACATCTTTATTATGTAAATTGTAAAGCAGAATGCAGGTTTCAAGCTGGTTAGGGAAAAGCAGGAATTGCTAAATTAATAATAGTAAATATGTCAAGGAAACATAAATCAGAAAAATATAACAATTGAGATGAACCTCTGGAGGTTTTTCTATTCCTCTCCTCCTACTCTTAGGAGAAAAATCCCAAACCATCTGGGTATGCATTTATCAGTTTTGTTTGTAAGAATTTGGTATTTTATGTCTTGTTGCTTATAAACCAAATCTCAGATTATAATTCACTGATAGATATATGTCTCAGTCAAATATAATTTTCAACTATCCTGTCCCCATTCATACATAAAACAACAGATTTGTGATGACTTCTTTATATTTCCATTGTCCAAAGCCATATACTAGAATATTTATGTCATATCTATATGAATAAAAATGCTTTCATTTCATATAAATCTGAGGAGTCTGTGCAGTTTTCTTACCATTTCATCCTCTGATGCCTAGAAATAGAGATATAGAAATATTAGAGTTTAAAAATATTACTAGCATTATGTCCTGTGATCAATAGAATGATTAATATAATTTAAAAAAAAAGAAAGGAAATAAGCATGAGAAATCTCTGATGCTAAGGTTAATATATTTGGAACATTCATAAAAAGAAAACAATAAAGGAAAATGTCTTGGTTCATTTATTTGACTAATTATCCCCAAATACAAGTTTTATCAAATTATTTATAATTTGTTATAATACATTTGCTTCTCATAACAGACATGAAGGAAGAATTATGTTTGTTTACCTCTAATATGTAAATGCAAACTTCTGTGTTCTGGGAACTCAGGTGTAAGGAATGTCCAAATAAGGTTACAGATAAGAACTATTCTGAGCAGCATACTGTGCTGGGTAGAGTAAATTTGGAATTAGTTGGAGTGAAAATGCCAATATCATTGCCTATCAGAGCCATATATCCCTCATATGTAAAAAGAGGCCTTAAATTATTATAAGAACCAACTGAGATAATGTACATAAATCTTATAGATTAGAAATAAATGTATGTTCCCCTTCCCCTCCTAAATTAATAAAGGAGACCGTAAACAATCTCTGTGTAACATTATTCTAAATTCTCACTCAACTTTCTTTACTTCACTGTTCAGTATGCCCATGTTTTAAGTACGTATTTTATTAAGAAAAATTTATTTAAGAAAACATATGCTCACTTTGGGGAACTGAACCATGTCCCCCACAAAAGGAAAGTTCAAGTCACAACTCCTGGTCCTGTGGGTGTGAACTCATTTGTAATATGGACCTTTGCAATATCAGTTATGGTCTGCTCAAATTGAACTAGGGTGGGTCTTAATCTAATATGGCTTAAGTAGAAGTAAAGAAAATCTCATTTTTTAGAGATCCTGATATTTTTCTTTGATTTAGCCTGTAATAAGATTTTTGAAAGATGGAAAGATGATTCCACTTTTTAACTATTAAATTATCTTTTCAAGAAATATAAATGAATACTAACAATAAACCAATAGGAATACAATATATTGAAACCCCATGAAAAATGTTTTATTTGCTTCTTACTGGGACTTGTTTGTGTCATTCAAAAATATATGTTATATAAATAAAGCAGAATTATTGCTAAATGTTTTATCTCATAACTCTTCAAATGGTGCAAATTTTCATTTATCAGTTCTATTTATCAGCAAGAATTATTATTAGACTATTTTTACATTAACAATGCATAACTATCGCTAGGTTATAAAGAATTCAAAAGCATATTCATTGGCTCCACACCAAAACAAAGTATTAAAACAAAGGCATAAAAAGTGTGCAAGATCAAAATTTGTGCTTGGCAATTTAAAACTACTTTACAGAACTGGAGAAAAATTTGCTATGAATAAAGATCAGGTAAAATTTTTGACCCAAGTGCTTTAAAATTGGCTAGGCTGCAAACATATGCAGAAAAGCAAACACCCACACATCTCTCAGCGCTGCAATTCTGCTCAGAAAAGAAAAGGATTAGGCAGTAGGCTCCCAGTAGGATATTTAATAACTGAATAAGTCTGACCCTTTTATACAGCTACTGAATACTCTGGAGAGAATGGTAGCCCAAAGAAAAATCGTATGCTGATGTTGAATATACTGAACTAGTCTTAATTGTAAGTGCATCACATTTCACTGCTCTTTGTTTGTTTAAATTGGCTAATTTCCATGGAGAAATGTGGAGCTCAGCAATTCTTTCAGTATGTTTTTTTAATGTAATGAAAGAAAGCCAAGTTCTCACACTCTAGAGAAACTCCTTGATCTATAGCACTACACATTAGTGTTTTGAAGTTTTAACTGTGTTTTGCTGAAATTTATTCTCTTGGAGTCTATGTACATTGGCATTGTGGCATCAGCTTAATATTATTGTCCCCAAGTTTACATTTTTCTCTACTTTAGAAGTAGTGATTTTATTGAGAATTTCCCTTGCTCCTGTCATGATATCTATCAACTGCTATGATGGATTTTTCAAGGTACATTGGTCCTGCAATTGTCTCACCTTTTCTCTGAATCAACAATATTTCTTTCTTTGACAAATCATTGCCATCATCATCCCAGTTAGCTACAGTTTCCACCCAATTTATGAGGGAGAGAGAAAAAAAATCTTATTTTGATTTCAAATCTTCTAATCACCCAACTCTTTTCCCTGATAGCAAAAGTTTTCAAGAGGTGTCTAGATTATAATCACCAGTGTTTCTTCTGTTTTTTCTTGTCACCTGTCCAATCAGAATTTTGTTCACAACTCACCATCGACCAATCTGTAATAGAGGTCACTGATGACATCTGTATTGACAAATCCATAGTCTAATCTTCAGTCCTGACTATGAGTAACATTTGAAATGGTCAGTCTATGTCCTTTTTAAACATATTCTTAAATTGATTTCCAGCTTAGCACTCCATCATTAGCCGTTACCTCACAAATTCCCTTTGCTGATACCTTAATGCATCAATTTCTAAGCATTATATTATACCCAAACTCAGTCCTAAATCTCTTCTCATGTCTATCTGCATTAATTTCCAAAGTCTCCACATTCACTCAAAATTTTAAAACACCTTGTTTAAGATGATGATACAAAAATATGCATCTCAAGCCAAGAACTTCAGAATTTATATTCAAATTCTACTTAACTTCACACCTAACTTACATTAATATTTTACTTAACTCCTATCCGCATCCTACTTAAGATTTTTATTTGAATGCTAAGCTACCTAAAATTTGATACATCCACAACTGGACCAGATACTTAGATAGAAATAATACTTGTAACCATTCTTGACTCATACTCATTCCATTGTTCCTGGGTCTTCTTTCAAAATCCAGACTCTGACCACTTATTACCACCTTTATAAAAATCATAATTCTTCTCCAAATGAGATTATTAAAATTTATTTTTAATTTGTATCTTCCTCCCATCTCCCCCATGCCCTGCCACATGGAGTATTCTCACAGTATCTAACATATTTACAAAACACAAAACAGAAAATTTCATTCCTTTCCTTTAAATTCTCTATTATCTTACAATTTCAAACAATGTTAAAGAGGAATAATGTACATTGGTCTGAGGGAACCTAAATTATCATGCTCTATCTCTGCTCTTTTCTCCTGTGATTTCTCTCCCTTTCTGTTGCAGCCACACTGATCTCCTTTCTGTTCCTTGAACACATGAAGCATACTTCAGCTTTAAATCTTTTGCAGTAGCCATTGTCTCTCACTGGAAAGCTTTCCTCTAGACGGTAACAAGGTTTATTGTTTTACTGTTGTCTTAAGCTGTTTAATCAGAAGTCAACTTTTTCAAACAAGACTACCTTTAGTGCATGTGTTAGATTCCTAGGCTGCTTAAAGCAAATATCAGGAAATGGTTTGGCTTGAACAATGGAGACTTATTAGCTTACAGTTTTGAGGCCAAGAAAATGTCCTAATCAAGGCATCCTAAGGGCGATGCTTTCTTTATGAAGATCAGCTGAGGCCATCTTTGGCTCCTCTGCCACAAGGCAAGGTACACAGCATCATCTGCTTACTTTCCCTTCTCTTCTGTGTTTTACTATTTTCGGCTTCTCTCTGTCTCTTTCTGTCTCTCTGTCCCTCTCTGTCTCTCTCTCTCTCTTCTATTTATAAAAGTCTCCAATAATGATTAACACCTATCCTAAATAAAGTGGGTCATCTTAACTAAAGTATCCTCTTCAAAATGTCCTACTTAAAATGGAATCTACCTACAAGAATGAATTAGATTGAAGAACATTTTCTTCATAGGGTACCTATAGCTTCAAACCACCACAGCACACAAAAAAGTTTACTCTATCTCCAGTCCAGAATATTCTGATCTTATATCTTGCTTCATTTAGCTTTTAACAGTGTGCATTATTCTATTGCTGCCATAACCTTACTCACTTAACAACAACAGAAATTATGATGTTGTAATTCTGTAGGTCCTGAGTCTCACATGGGCCTCCCTGGACTAGAACTAGGTATCGACAGGCCTGTGGTCTTTCATGGAGGCTCTAGGGGATGATCCATTTTCTTTCTCATTTAGTTATTGGCTGAATTCAGTTCATTGCAGATCAGGGAAAAACTCGATCCTCACGTTCTTGGTGGCTGTCAGCTGAGGGTTGGTGCCATCTTCTATAGGCTCCTGCATTCCTTGCTCATGGCTTCTGTCCTGTTTTCAAAGCCATCAAGATCATATTGAGTCCGTCTCACCTCCAACCTCTCTAACCCTTCTCTGGTCATCAAATTTTTCTGCGATAGCCTAGAAATGCTGCCTGCTTTTAAGGACCATTGGATTAGATTGGCCTCACCCCAATAATCAAGAATAACCTCATTATTTGCATCTGTAAAGTTTCTCTTGCTGTATAAGGTAACATGAATTATACAAATTCCAGAGGCATAGAGATGATTGGGGTGGGGTGGGGGAGAGGCATTATTCTATTTACAACAAAGCCCCTAAGATAAGCATTTTTTAATTTCTTTATAGTCTTTTTCCTTTCACTGTAATGAAATCTCAACAGAGCAGGAACTTTTTCCCCTCATTATTATATCTTGAGCCTGGCTTCTCATATATATTTAATAATGAGTTGTTGAATAAGTAAATAGATAAAATAAATAAATGATTATTTTTCTTTTTAGATTGATTTCAATAGGAGACGTTTAAGCATCCCAGGAATAATATTATGATAACTTAGAAATGATATATAGCTTCTTTTTTATGCTTTACCAAAATTCTATTCAGAACCAATTTCATATTTTTACTCAGAAGCAGATTAAAATTATCTTCCTAAAATCCACATTATACATATATTTTTGTACATTTTATTTTTCTACAAATGTTTAAGCCAGATGAATCTGAAGTCCACCTTCGTAGATGATGTAGAGATCTCATCTGATTCTTTTCCATGAGTGAATCAACTTGCTTCCCATTATCTGTTAAATAGTGTGTCGCTTCCCTATTCATTCATTTTTCCTGACTTTATCCTAGAATGTGAGTATAGACACATGCACACACACACATACACAAGGATATGTTTATACACATATACTTTATAATCTAGAATGAACCTGTGCTTATATATATATATATATATATACACACACACACATATACATACACACACACTCTCTATTCATTCTCATTGTTAGATTTCTCTTGTTAATAATTGGTTTAATGGTTTTGTAATATGTCCTCATTTCTTTTAAATTTTCCCCTTTACTTTTCAAGAGACTTTAGAATAATCTTTTTTAATTCTTCATCATAATTGGTTATCTGATTACATTTAGGTTTGCACAGCAACTTTAAATTAGATTCATCTCTTATAATTATATGATTGACAGTATCAAAAAACCCAGTCCAGGATCTTGGCAGAGCTCCGAAGGAAATACTAAATATGCAAAGTTGAATCATCTTGTATTTTATAATTAAAGACATGGTAGGGAAACAGTTGGCATCTGAGACCTGGGAAGGGAAAATGTAGGTAGATGCATCTGGAAAAACTTGATTTCTTTGATGCTGCTGAATTCTCCAAGAAAGTGGAAGCAATCACTTCCACTAGCCAGGACAATATAAGGAATACACAAGAAGCAGGTGTTTCATAAGATAATGCTTACTCTCCTCAAACTTGTTTCAAACATCTTTTTATCGATTTTGGGCTAAGAAGTCAAGTTTCTGTACAGCCCAGGTTGAGAGACACAAATTTGAACCAGGAAGAAAACTCTTATTTGCTTATGGAATTGCAAGTCCTGGCCAATTTTTACTGTGGGAAACAGGATAACCTGCATGGAGTGAATATTAGTGTGTGAAGGAAGGAAGAAATATGGAATGTATATTATTGATACGGGGACACTTAATCTAAAACACCATTCAGTATTTTGGTGAAGATACCTGGAGCTCAGCCTATAATTTGTCAGGATAGTATTTTGAATGCTGAGTGCTGGGGATTGAATAATGTACCCCAGAGAAACACATCCTAAATCTTAATCCATTCCTGTGGGTGTGAACCCATGCTAAATAGGACCTTCCGAAGATGTTCTTTTTAGCTAAAGTGTGGCCCAATCAAATAAGGCTGGGCTTTAACCTGGGTTAGTGGAGAATGAAATTTAAACCAAAAGAGAAAAAGCCCTGGGGAAGAGTCAGATGCTGGAAATCAAGAAAACCTGGAGGAGAAAGGAGAAGATGCCTCCATATTCATTGTCAGCAGCCAGCCACAGAATGCAATTGTCTTTGGGGAGAAAGCATCTCCTTGTTGATACCTGGATTTTGGACCTCTCCTAGCCTCAAAACCTGTGAGCCAAAAAAATCTCCATTGTTATGCCAACCCATGTTATAGTGTCTCTGCCCTAGGAGCTGGAAGACTAAAACACCAAGATTAACAATGAATTAAAGTAAATGAAATGTGGTTGCTAGAAATTTCTTGGCAGAGTGTTAAAGTATTAGAAAACTCATGTAGATGAGAATGGTTAGAATGTGTTTGTTAAATACAAACTGAGAACCCAGCACATAGTTATATTTCCTAGGTGAGCTCACAGGGCTCCCTTCCTGAAATCAGTAAGGAATGTGCTGGTGAAAAGCTCTCAGCATTTGTAATAGCTGTTTTCTGCGCGTAAGTGTTAATAGTCGGTGTTGCTACCAAGAACCTGGGTTTTCCAATATTGGTGGTTTCCTAGGATTTCAGACAGCAAAGTACTGGGATGAGTACTTAACTCTCAGGGCAAAGTATGTGTAAGTACCATAATGAATTGAAGAAGAGAGATAACGAAGGTGACTGATACACCAGAGTCACTAATAATCACTAATAATTACCTATATTATTAGTCAAGGGCAATGGCTAATAATATAGGTAATTGTGTCCCTAGGTGCATTGTAACTGAGCAACAGAATACACTTGATGTAATTGGAAAAATAAAAGGAAATTTGGAAACAAAAGGCAGATGACAACTGTTGCAATGGAAAATTGTGTTTTTTTATGGAATTTTTTTAACTTAGTCTACTGATACACCAGAACTCATCCATTAATAAGGGAATTCAGGTTTCTTTGAGGAAGTACTCTAATGACAATATAATATATGAAGTAGATGTTCCTCACTTGAATACTTCAAATTGTCCATTAGCTTAACTGTGCACTGGAGAGAGATGAATAAAAGACTATTTGAGCACTACTAGATATGGAACCTTTACCAGGGGACATAAAGCATCATCTTGGATCTCTGGTCAGAATGAAGGGTTAAGAAGCCAAGAGAAAAATGAAGTTCAGTTGAGTTACTCTCACAGACTATCCTTATTGCTGATATACCCTGTGATTATTTTCCCAGTTCCTGAAAGTAAAACTGCAATAGATACACTTATCAAATAGTAAGTACCGTCAAATTACTACAGAGGATTCTCTTTGTTAAGTGCATCTATCTGAGTTATATTTTGGGGAACTGGCCTATGGTAAAAATGCAGGTCTTTTTCTGTCCAGTCACTAGCGTTGGGGTATAAATCAATCTAATTGTAGTTGAACAGAGTCTAGGCTTCCTATAAGTTTTATATATATTTGGTTCACCACTGGTTTCAGATATTTTGAGGATAGGTTCATGATTTTCACTTCAGCAGAACTTGGAGTCTTAGCACTGGTAAGATTCTGGATTGGTATGCATGTTTTATAGCAGAACCAATAACTTTATAAATTTTGAAAAATTAATCTATGCTTTACAGAATGCCTGACAACCTTTGGATCTTCTGGAATATACTGTTTGTTTTCCAGTCCCATCCTCAGCTTCCTGCAAGTCCAGAGTTCCCTCTCAGCTTTCCTGGCCAGCCCTCAGCCTTCAGAGGGTAGCTGTGGTGCACTTGGGAAAGGCCTCCTTTGTCTTAGGATGGGAGGATTACTCACAGCTTTCTTGATCCACACCTAGCCTTTGTTAGCATATTTTCCTGAAAGATGTGCATTCAATAAAGGCCCATGGCTATGTGTTAGAAGGTGGATACAGATTTACTTTGTGGCTAGGGTTCCTTGGGGCTA
Source organism: Choloepus didactylus (assembly GCF_015220235.1). NCBI lineage: Eukaryota > Metazoa > Chordata > Mammalia > Pilosa > Megalonychidae > Choloepus > Choloepus didactylus. The sequence continues at coordinate 52,487,444 of NC_051318.1, forward strand.
CCATCTGTCATGCAATCCCCTATACCACCAGTAAAAGTTAATTAAAATTAGTTGGTTTCTATTTATCCATGTCTATGGTAGGTTTACCTCTTCCCACCATTCTGCCATGTATAAAAGCAGCTGTGATTCACTCTTCTCCTTCCTAGGGTTTTAGTTCATTTAATCTTCTTTTCACCCTTTGCTTCCTAATGACTTTTACTTTTTGAAAAAAAAACAAACAATTTTTACCTTATCTGACTTGTTCTCATTATGTAGGGTAGAACCAGTTGTGTTTTGAACCTTTTAACTTTATAACTATACTTACCCTTGATATCTAATCTAACCAAGTAAATAAAATATTTATCTCCTCCAATCACCTCCTTCTAACATGTATTTTTTTGTTCAGTATTTTAATTCAATTTTGTTATACAAATATTTTCATAATATGTTATTTTTCTGTAAGTATGATGCAAAGTGTTTAGTGGTGACCATCTTCTTATTTATTGTTCTTGGGTTTTTTTGTGAGCTTTCTGAATCTGAATAATAATTGGAAACAAGTCTTCAGAAGTAGTATGTATTCTCTCCATATTCTCTTTTACCTTTACTCTTTTTCTCTAATTAGGCAAGTATTAAACATCTATTAGTCTTAATTACTAGAGCCTAGCATTATTTACCCAGGATCACTTTCAAATATTTTTTACCCTGAAATTTTTTTAGTTAATGCAAATTCTGGCCTTTGTTAAGTGTGCAAATCTCAAAACTAAAGTCAGGAGCAGTACTCATCCATACTGCATCTGCTGGGTCAAAGAGCACCGCCACTGCTGCTTGACACCTTTGACCTTAGTCTGGTTAATGTAAGCTCTATAAATTCTACTTCTGAAGAATAAAATGCCTGTGCCACATTGATTGCCAGAAAATCTATCTGATCCAGGCTTCCTCAAACTTCCCAAAGCAGTCCCATCTGCCACAGTTTGTGTGTGGATTGTATACCTCATCATCCTTGAACACTTATTACTGTCATGTACATTTCCTACAAACAAGGATATTCATTTATGCAGCTGCCTTAACTTCAGTTATCATGTTCAATACATTTAACATTGGTATAAAATTTACAGTCCACATTCCAGTATCTTCATATATCCCAATAATGTTTCATTGAGCCTTTTCTCCTCCCTTGTTAGATCCCATCCAGGATCTGTATTGCATTTAATTGTCACTGTATCTTTAATTGTTCTTTCTTTTATTATTGTGGGAACATATATACAACATAAACTTTCCCAGTTCAACCAATCCCAAGTAGAACACTCAGTGAGATGAATCATATTCACAATATTGCAGTACCCTCATAACCTTCTATTACTAAAACTTTCCCAACACCCAAACAGAAACCCTGCACCCATTATGCATTAACTCCCCATTCCTCCTGCACACCACCCTGGCAACATTTAGTCTAATTTCTATCTCTCCAAACTTGCATATTCTCTGGTATTTTCTTTGTGGTTACCATCAAACTTAAGTTTAACACAGTAACTATATAACAAGCTCTTTTACTTTGATACAACTTAACTTCAATAGCATATGTAAACTATGTTCCCAGATCCCTCAATCCCCTCACCTTTATATAATTCTTGTCACTGATTACATGTTTATACATTGAGTAAAAAACCTCTGGTTTATCATTACATTTTAAGCATTTGCCTTTTAGAAGCTGTAGGAAGCAAAAAGTAAAGGTACAATCCAAAAATTTATTTTTACTGGCATTTATATTTACCCATGTCATTAACCTCATTGGAGACCTTTATTTCTTCATGTGGCTTCAGTCTATTGTTTATTGTCCTTTCCTTTAAATCTGCAGAATTCTCTTTAGTATATCTTGTAGAACCAAGTAGTATATCTTGTAGAACTAGTAGTGACAAACTCACTCAGCTTTAGTTTATCTTGGAATGTCTGAATCTCTCCTGCATTTTAGAAAAGGATTTTCCAGATATAAACCATGGTTGACAATTTTTTTGCTTTCAGGACCTTAAGTATATCATCCAACTGGATTCTGATGAGAATTTGGCACAGAAGCTTCTTATTAAGGTTCCCTTGTTCATGACACAATATTTCTCTCTTGCAGCTTTCAGAATTCTCTATCTTTGGCATTCAATGGTTTTATTATAATACACCACAGTATGGGTCTCTTTGGGTTTACCCTGTTTTGAGTTTGTCTAGTGTCTTGGATGTATATATGCAGGACTGTTGTTAAATTTGGGAAGCTTTCAGTCATTATTTCTTTAAATACTCTCTCTTTTTTCTCTTTTTCCCTTTCTGGGACCCCAAGCTTGCATATTTTGGCATGCTTGATAGTGTCCCACAAATTCCTCAGGATCTATTCATTCTTCTTCATTTTTCTTCTTTCTTCTCCTCAGTTTATGTGTTTTCAATTATCTTATCTTCAACTTCACTGATTTCTTTCCTCTGCTAGTTTCAATCTGCTGTTGAACCCCTCTGGGAAATTTTTTATTTGTGTTAATGTGGTTGTCTGCTCTGTTTGGTGCCTTTTCAAAATTTCCGTATCTATATTGATATTCTCTTTCAGTTCATCTGTTGTTTACCTGATTACCTTTAGTTCTTTCTCCATGCTCTTTAAACATATTTAGGACAATTATTATAATGTCTTTGTCTGGTATGTCCCAGGTCTGGTCCTTCTTACTGATGGTTTCCAATGCTCTTATCATCTCCTTTGCCTGGGCCACCACTTCTTATTTCTTTGTATGTTTCATATTCTTTTATTGGAATCTGCAGATTTTGATATTTTCATCCATCATTGTTGGAGTTTAAACACCAAGGCATCTGATCTTTAATCTGGTATCCAGTTAATGTTAAGACAGAGCTATCTTTGAATGCCAGGAGTTAAAGAAGGAGAAGGAGAAGGAAAAGAAGAAAACACCTTCCCCAGACTTTGCAGACTGACCTGTGCAAGTGCTGTTTCAGGGCTTCATAGAAGCTGCTTTGAGCATAGTCTAGGCCAATGCATAGGGGCCTTCCTGATCAATCCTACACATGCACCTTGCCTTGGACATGCATATGTTACATTAGGATTCCCCTCATTTACACAGTTACAAATTTCCTTCTTCCTCCCAGTCCTGGGCACTGCCCTGTATGGTCTGCAGCCAGTTAGTCCCTTGCCCCAGGAAGCCACTTGGCTAGCCTAGTGTATAGTGTTCTGTAGGAGAGCTCTGTGCTCTGTGAACTGTCTTCTGTACATAGGGCAATTTCTGGGATGGCGAGTCCCTCAGACCACCACCAGACAGTATGTGCATGAAGTTTACTCTGCTCCCTCCAAAACTGGGACCAGGGATCCACACTGGAAGCATGGGCTGGCTGCTTGCCAAGCCAGTGAAGGGTGGGAGGAGGGGCCAGCAGGGTGCCGTGAGATCCTACCACATTTAAAGTAGCCTTTTGCTTGATTTGGAGCTTGCCCTGTTACTGCAGTCCCTTAACTATTTCTGGATCCTTGTGAAAGATGTTTATGCCAGGTCTTGCTGGTTGATAAAAACTTCTGTGGGGGGACAGAGTTCTGAAGTGTCTTACTCTGCCATTTTGCTTGGGGCAAGTCCTGTTACATCACATTTTAAAAGTGACTGCCACCTTCCAGTTTCAAAATCTAAATTTATTGCATGATCTGTTATATAGTGGCCCAATGTAAAAAAAAAAAAAAAAAAAAAAAAAAAAAAAATCCCTGAATTGTATTCTTACTTTGACTCAAAAACTGAATATTCACTTAATTAGGTAGATATTTTAACTTTTTTCCTTCAAAGAGCTCAAGTTTTAAATTTTTATTATTAGTTCATATAACTTTCATTTTGGTGTCTATTTTTTTTCCTGGAAATGAACAGATCAAATTAGAACTTCCTGATAGCTTAGGCTACATTTTTTTTCTGACAGAAAACCAACGCTTTCAAAACATGTTCTCCCAGGCAAGCATTACATTTTCTCCAATCTTTGGAGAAAAAAACAAACTTACAGTAAGGGCAGAGACTGTGTCTTTGAAGTGTCCCTTTTTTATGTGCTGTTCATCATATTACAGGTCCTTGATGAATATTAAATCATGATGATGATGATAAAATACTAAACTGTCTCATTCATTAAATCACCAAACTGTGAAATTTTATCACTTAGATATGATTTTAAAATAGCTGAAAAAATACTTATAAATGCCCTTAGGTCATTTTGAAAAAACAAAACACTTTGCATACATGACAAGCTCCCATCTATCTGTGTGTTTAATAAAGCTAAATGTGATGAAGACTAATGTACCATACTGATGTTTGCAGAATTTCATTAATGTATTTCAAAGACTATCATAACTCACTCACCTCTGCTGAGTTTATGAGCCATGGGTTTTGCTCCAGCACATAAAATCAGCTTGCCTAACACAATGCAGAGCTGACAATATCAAAGATGACATTTTTTCACATTGTGAAATAAGGTGACTCATTTACTTTCCCCTCCCCAATGTAGTAGGGCAGTGGAGTCATTTAAATTATCACTGACATTAAGAACTTATCCAAAGTCATTAAGCAATAGTGCCTAGTCTTTAATAATCAAAACTTATATTTTTATTCACAAAATTCTAAATGCTACAGCAAAGCAAGTCTTTCCTTATCATGACAAGACAATTTATCATCCTACTATCTATAAAATCTTGTTATATGATCCATACCATCCACTGCTACTGTTGTTTGGACTATTTAAAAAATTCCCAATAGCTTTAATAACAGTTAACTGAATATGGTTTACACCATTACATTTATATTTAATCTCAAATAAGTATTTTACTATCTCTCAATATTTGAATTTAAAGAAATGTTTTATACGTAGCAAATAGATATAATCATTCATTTTATTAAACTCCAAATGATCATTTAGGCAGGACTTAAATATATTTATCAAATATGCAGCATTCATCACTATTTACAATTAGATTTATGCAAACATAGAACTTGAGAATCTTTTCATATGTTGTCTCTTTTAACCCATTCCCCACGTTTAGAGAGTCTATTAGATTTGTATTGCTGTTATTTTCATAAGAAATTAAAGTTGTCACAAGTTTGTAGCTGTAAACCAAATAAGAATCAAACAAACAAACAAACAAAATAATGCCTAAAAGATATGGTTTCTATCTCCTTCTCTGTGCTCTTATAACAATTTCTACCTCCCCCATCCCATTTGCATCTCATTGGCCTTCATCTTCTTCTTAATTATGCCAAATGCCTCCACTCTCAGATCTAATGAACTTCCTTCCCATTCTGTTTGGAAAGCTCAAATGCAGTTTCTTGCATAGTTGTCTCCTCTTCGTATAGATCTCAGTATTTTTAATTATGATGAAGTTTGAAGGGAATGGTTTCTCAGTGTGATTTCATCAGTTTAGGACCAAGTAACATAAAGTACTGGCAGGAATATTTTCAAGTTGTGAGGCAGCAGTTCAAGTCTTGTTTTACCATTTAAATGCTCTCAAAAAATATATTATTGGATAAAGTAATCACCTAAAACCATTTTTCTCATTTGTATAAATATAGTGCCTATATGCTTACCACAGAACATACATTCTCAGCCAGTGCCTGATATTAAATACATGGATTTACAGAGGTCTTCAACCAAGATTTACCACCTCTCTAATATCCAGGATGTATTGCCAAGGTCCTCATGTTGCCAGAAGGTGAGCTGGAGCAGAAGATGCCATGGATCAATAACTGGCAAACAGTGCACATACTTGCAAAACATAAAAGAAGGAAAGCAATTTCCTAATTTGTCCATATTTTACTCCAATGATATATTAAAATGGTCTAAAACTATTGATAACAACTGCATTGAAACTATAATATTCCAATAAATTGATATATAAAATGATGAAATTCCTCTGTAATTATTTTCTCTATAACCACAAAAGAAAATGAACATAGTGAATGTGTCAGTGTGAATAACTCAGCAGATCATTAGGAAACTACATAACACCCTTGAAAATGGACAAAGAAATCTCAAAAGCAACAATATAGAGGCATTTTCCTTAGCCCTACGTATATGATTTCTCAACTTTTCTAGTGAGGAGAGAATATAGTCAATTATTTACAAACTACTTTTGGTTTGTATGCTTCTCTTAATCCTTAAGTTAACTGAATATAGTTTACACCATTACATTTATATTTAATCTCAAATAAGTATTTTACTATCTCTCAATATCTGAATTTAAAGAAATGTTTTATAAACATATAAAACAACTCATCAGCCATAAACAAAGAGAGAGATACATTTAAATACATATATTTTACTAGCATAATAATTAAAAATAATGCATAAAATTAAAAACAAGTCATGGGAAAATATTTGCAACAAAACCCATAGCCATAATGTCAATTTCCTAAATATATTTAGAATTCTTAAAAATCAATAAGAAAAAGATGATCAAAGTGAGCAGCTAAGAGGAAAAAAAAAACTAAAAAAATTGTCGATGTAACTCCTGATATAAGAAAAATAATTTAAAAGCACCTGTAAAAAGGCACCATGTTTTATAATCAAAACATAGGAAAACATGATACGAAAACAGGCACTTTCATACAGTGAAAGTGTTCACATTGAACAATCACTTTGGAAGGCAATTTGGTAATATCTTGCTAATTCATCCAGTCAAAAAAATATTTTTTGATTGCAGCTTTGTTCCAGACACTCTTCTAAGCCAAGAAATTACATCAGAAAAAACAATCAGAAACATTCCAAACACCATGTATATTACATACCAGGTAGGTGAGATGGGCAGTAAAGAAACTAGTAGGTCAAAATATACACCATGGTGCGTCAAATAGTAAGTACTATAGAGGAAAATAACGGGTTAAGGAGTGCCAAGATGAGGGAGTTTGGCCTCACTGTGGTGGTGGCATTTGGTTAAAGATCTGGAAAAAGAAAGTTAGCAACATATGGGAATATTTGGAGAGGGAGCCTCACTGAAGGTAGAACCTGGGCAAAATCATTGAGTACAGAGTTTTCCTAGAATTTTTTGAAGAAAAGCAAGAATACCAAAGTGTTCTAGCAGAGAAGGAAAAAGGGAGTGTGATAGTAAAGGAAGTAGACTGACAAGGAAAGGAAAATACACCATGTGATGCCTTGTATGTTATAAGGACCTTGACTCTGGACTAGAAAGCTATTGTAAGAATTTGAAAAGATGAATGCCATGATCTGATTTAGGGTTTGCCTTAAGAGCTGACTTTGAGAATAACCTCAGGATATAAGTACAGATGTGGAGTTAAGACTAGTTAGGGGCTATTGCAATAATCCAGGTCAGATATGATGATTTTATATAGCAAATAAAATCTTCTGATGAACTTGTCATAGCATAAAAGAGAAAGAGATGGCCTAATGATGACAGGGTTTTTTGCATGAACAACCAGAAGAATGAAAGAGTCATTTACTGTAAAGCCTATTTGCAGTGTCATAGGGAACTTGGTAACTATTGGACATCAACAGGAGACATTGCTTGCACAACTGGATAAAAAAACCAGCAGACCAGAGGAGAAGTTCATATTGAGATATTAATCAAGAGGTCATTAGCTTTTAGATGATAATTAAAATAAAAGAGTGTATGAAATGATAAAATATATACACTTTAATAAAAAAGAGTGCTAAACCCTGAAGCACTAAATTATTAGGAAATGGTAGAAATGATAATGAAAGAGCAAAGAAGACTGTGAAAAGTGAGAAGTGAGGAAGGAAAACCCCCAGGAGAGGTTGGTGTTTTGGAGGCAAAGTTTTAAAAAATATTATTTCAAAGAAAAGTGAGAGATTAACTTTGTCAAAGACTGTCTATTATAAGGTCAAACTTGCTATTGCATTTAGCAAGGTTCACATCATTGTGACCTTAATAAAATGAGTTTTAGTGTTTTGACGCTAATGAAAAGAGATCATTGGTGTTGAATGGGTTCAAGAGAAAATGGAAAGATATAAATTGGAAACCTTGCATATAAGCAGTTGTATTAAAGAGTCTGATGTGATACGGAGATTTTTTGTGTATGGAGATGCTGATATATTAGTAGAACAGGTCATTGGAACTTGAAGAATTCCCTCTTCATTTTTCTAATTTCTCAGAGAAATAGAAAGAAAACATTTTGCTGAAAATGAAGATCAAAGTAGATGTGTTTGTAGTTTAAAAAGGGATTACAAAGAATGAAATAGGAACATAGGTGAACCTAGAAAAGGTATGAATATTTGCTAACACTAAAGTCTCCATGAGTTTACTAGTTACTCATTTAGATAGAGACTAGTCAGCATGGTTGTATGGTTGTATATTTCACTTCAACCAAGTTCAGGGCCATTGTCAAAGGTGTGATGTAAGTGCAGAATATTTTTTAAAAAATGTTTTGTTGTTGTTGCTGTTTTCTTTTTCTAAAAAAGTATTATAAAGCAATGGAGAGACAAAGGATTTGGATTTGAGTGTGTATACAAAGGGCAGATTATAATGATGAAATTTAAGCTGAGGTGAAGGGAGTCCAAGCTATCTTAGAGGTTATGGACAAAGAAGGTTCCTGGGTTGTTGAACACTGTGGAGTCAATGGGTTGTTAAGAGTCAGGAAACTGTAAGGAGTGACTTAGAAGGAAAGCAGGTGGTGCTTGAAAATTAAGATTGCTAAAATTTAGATTTGGAGGGGCAGTCTGGGGATGCATTTATTGGTAATAACAGAATCTATGATCTAAGTTTGGGAGTAGTTAAGTTAGTGAGAGCACACAATCTTTGGTGTAGAAAACGTCAAGCCCTTGGAGGCAGGATCATTTATGTCGATTATATGAGGAGACATATTAAAGAATGTCACAATTGGGATATTAAATCTTGGAAAGTGAGTGAGATTGAAACAGAAGTCAGAAGATAAGTCACATAAGGAGGTTGAATGGGTGGTTAATTCTGATCACCCGAGACTTAAAGCTGCATGTCTTTAGGAAGAGAGGGAGTGTATTCTAGAAACAGAAATGAAGAACAAAGAGACCCACCCCAGGTCTAATGTTATGATCAGGGTTATGAAAGAAGAAACAGTCCTACTTGAGAGGTTTCAAGAGGAAAAGTGTCTTCATATTAAAATAAGATGTTGTGTCAAGCAAGAAATTGAAGGAGATTTCAGAGAAAAAAGTTGAAGATTTGGGAGATTTCAGAGTTTCAAAGTGCAGAACAGAAGCTGTTCTGCTTTGGGGGAGCAGTGGGAGGTGGGGTCAGGAACGTGCCATCACAGGCTGGGATCTAGGGCTTCCTTTTTACTCTTATGAACATATTTGTAGAGGGAAGGGGAGATAAAGTGTCATCCAGAGCAGAGTCTGTGCCAACAATGGACCCAGGAATTTGACCTCTAAGAAATTATCCTGCAGATACATTAACACACATTGGCAAGGTATACTGAAGATGCTTATTACAAATACTGTTTCCATGCCAAAAGGAACCTAAATATACATGAAAAATCTCTGGATTTCATAAATTATGATTCAGCTACACCCTGAAATCCTATATAATAATGAATAATTTAAAAAAAAATGCAGAGAAAGAATACTCTCAGAACTATTTTTAATTGAAATATGCAAGGTGAAAACATTAATATAAACTTTTCAACTTGATTAAAAACTGTTACTTATACCATTCTAAGAAGAATTGTTAATTTCCTCCAAAAGGAAGCCTAGAACTCTAAAACAGGGGGAAATTTTTCTTTATATCACTACTATTATTGTTTTAAGTTTCTCACATGAATAACAATTTATAAAGAAAATGAAATTAATATGTAAAATACAAGAAGGATCCATGCTTGCAGATATTTATAAAGAAAGGAAGTATATTTTGGTTCCCATCTGCAAATTTAAGTCAAGATTCTGGAGTCCATAATGGAGACCAAGCAAGCAGTAGACCATGGTGAATAAAGACTGAAAAGACATTTCTCTGTAACAAACTGGGGAGATTATATACACAAAAGTAATGAGGCATGAGAGTGAGCAGTACAAAAGTGGTACAAAAAGATTTTTTAAATAAAAAAGATTTTGTCTTCTCTATTGTCAAGTTTGTTATTAATATCAGTTATCAAGCCCCTCCTAATGTCTTATGTTATAAATTGCCCTTAGCTTTCATCTGCATATATTATTCCTCTGTGTGTAATATTTGCCTTGAAATATAAAAGTTGTTAATCCTTGAGACAAAATTATTGCATATTTAATAGTATTACTTAATGTATATACTTGTTACAAATAATCTAGTTTTAACTGCTTCATGTAGATTAATTTTCTTTTTAATTTTTCATATCAGACTTTCCTGATAATTCTTCAATGAAATTTATTAATAGAATAATTTAAGAGTTCGAATCTGTCTATGAGGAGACAGATTTGGGTTTAAGTGCTGATTTTGTCACTTATTAACCTTCTGTACTTGCACAAATTACGTAGTCTTCACCTCTAAATTTCTCTTTTCTCTTCTGGCAAAATGGGAATAATAATCAGGGCCACCAGGTATTCATAGTCAAAACCTGATAATAATAGTATGTACTCCATGCAGTATATATGAGTTTCTGAAAAATAATTGATATCATTATGATAATAAATAAAATAATATACAAAAATATTCATCTTTTGACACATATAATAAATGCTTACATTTTATTATATTTACTTGTTCCTAAGGAGATCTTAGTTTAGGGGTACGGGGCTAAATATTTTTTATTAACTCTTCCAAAATTTAAAACTCTTTTGTTGATTTCTGAGCTCTCAATTTGATTCCATTGGACTTTATGTCTGTCCCCTGTGCCAGTACCATGCTGTTTTGATTACTGTGGCTTTGTAATAAGTTTTAAGATCTGGAGGCCCCTTACTTTTTCATTTAAATTTGATGACTGGTTATTCCATTTATGCAAAGCAGGTTGTTGGAATTTTTATTGTGATTACTTTGAATCTATAACTTGCTTTGGGTAGGATTGGCATCTTAGCAATATTTAGTTTTCCCATCCATAAATTCAGAATGTGCTTCCATTTACTTAGGTCTTCTTTGATGTCTTTAAGCAATTTTTTATAGTTTTCTGTATAAAAGTCCTTTACATCTTTGGTTAGATATATTGCTAGATATTTGATTCTTTTAGTTAGTATTGTGAATGGATTTTTTTTTCCTAGATTTATTCTTCTAGTTTGTGCTGGTTTGAGAAAAAAAGAACAAAAGCCATGTTCTTAATGCAATCTTGTGAGGACAGACTTATTAGTTTTTTGATTAGGGCGAGAGGTTTGATTAGGTTGTTTTCATGGAGATGTGACCCATTCAACTGTAGGTGAGACCTTTGATAATTTCCATGGAGATGCAGACCCCGCCAACTCAGGGTGGGCCTTGATTAGTTCACTGGAGTACTTAAGAGATCTTAAGAGCTGACACAGATTCTGATGCTTGGAGATGCAGACCAAAGGACATTTGGAGATGCAAGAGATAAAGCCCAGAGTTTCCCCTGAAGAAGCTAAGAGAGAACCCCCAGATGCTTAGAAAGAAATGCCCCAGGAGAAAGAAGCAAGGACACATAGGAGCTGAGAGAGAGGAGTGAAGACAGAAGCCCAAAGGCATTTTGGAGAAAGTCATTTTGAAATCAGAACCCATGAGCAAAGGACCAGAAGATGCCAGACACATGCCTTCCCAGCTGACAGAGGTGTTCTGGATGTTCTCAGCCTTTCTTTACTGAAGGATCCTCTTGTTGATGCCTTAGTTTGGACACTTAGAACTGTAAACTTGTAACTTAATAAATCCCCTTTATAAAAGCCAATCCATTTCTGGTATTTTGCATAACAGCAGCATTAGCAAACCAGAACACAATTGTTCATTGCTTGTATATAAAAAACACTACTAATATTTGGGTGTTCATCTTGTACCCCACCACTTTGCTGAATTCATTTATTAGCTCTAAGAATTTTGTTGTGGATTTTTCAGGATTTTCTGTATATAGGAGTTAAGACATCATGTTGAGTGAAATAAGCCAGACACAAAAGGGCAGATACTGTATAATCTCATTGATTTGAGATAATGAGAATAAGCAAACTCTTGGAGTCAGAATCTAGAATATAGTTTACCAGGGGACAGGGTGGGGATAGGGAATGAGAATTTAAGGCTTAAAATATACAGGGTTCCTATTAGGAATGATGGAAATGTTTTGGTAATGGATGATGGTGAGGGTAGGACCACATTGTGAATGTGATTAACAGAAGTGAAATATATATATGTATATACATGAATGTGATGAAAAGGGGAAATGTTTGTATATATGGTAACAATAGAATTTTTTTTTTTAAATGCTTGGAAAATAGGAGAAAATAAATACCATTTGCAGTATTACAGAAAATAAATAATTCTCTAAATTAAGCAATGGCAATGGGGGTGGGAAAGAGGTCCCATATTTGAAAGATATTTAGGATTATAAAATTGAGAGTCCCTGATTATAGCAGGTTTACAATCAGTTGGGAATATAAGACATTGTCTGAGGTGATTTCTATTTGGGGGAATCAAAGATATTTCACTTCAGAAAAATCTTAAGTCAGGACCCAAGGTCAGAGTTCAAATGCCGAATGGGGAAAAGAGTATTTTAATTAGAAGTTAAAATTTAAAATGTACAGGGTTCCTATTTGGAATGATGGAACTATTTTGGTAATGGATAGTGGCGATGGTAACACAACATTGTGAACATAACTAACAGCACTGAAATATATATTCCAATGCAATTAAAAGGGGGAAATTTTAGATTGTGGATATGGTAATAGAATAATTAAAAAAAAATCAATGTAACTGTACTTCACAAACAGCGAACCCTAAGTTTATCCATGGACTACAGTTAATAGTACAATTATAAAAATGTGCTATCATCAATTGTACCAAATGATCCACCCCAATACAAGGTGTTAATAATAGGGTGGCATATGGGAATCCTGCATATTATGCATGATTTTTCTATAAACCCACAAATGCTATAATAAAGAAAAATATTAAAGAACTATAAATATTTTTTTTAAAACTCAGTTATGAATCTTCCTCTTTAACTTTCTTCTCACACATTTTTTTTGCGTGTGGAATGTCTCACCCTCTTTTTGCTTGAAATGTGCCAGGAAAATAGAATCACTGCTAAAAGTCACATTCGCTAGTGTTGTGAGAAATAGAAAACATGGGAGCACTTTGAATGAGCATGTTGAAATATCAGTATTGCCAAAATCCTTCCTTCTGTAGAATCTCCTCATGACTGTGACTTCAATAGGACCATCTGGATCTCCCTCTAGGTTTCTTCCATAATTCATGAAGAAATAATAATTCATGATAATCTCTTTATTAGTACACTTTAAAATTTTACTTCTGGTAAGTTGCAACAATTTGGTTAACCTTAGTTTTATGTGAATTTCAATGAAATTTTGGAATTTCCAGGATAACACAATTGAAGTCACAGTGTAGGTAAAATACATAGCATTATAGAATAAGCTAAAATTAAATTTAATTATGCTATACTCTTAGATACATTTATAATCCAAGAAAAAATTTCATTATGTGTCTGTCAGTTATACCTAAATATTTATTTAATCTAATACTCTATGACATGTTATTTGTTATGACAGAAAGTTTTTGATAAAGTAGTCATTATCAAAGAGAATTTCAAAGTTTACAAAATTTTCTAAGGTCCAATTTCAACTGAATTTTATTATAAAAAAATTTTATCAGCTTTTGTTAGGAGAGACAACAGTAGTAAACGACCCCCAAATTTCAGTGTTTATGATTACATGTTATTGATTGACTGTGGGTTGGCAGTGGCTTTGCTCTTGTTCTAAGTGTCTTCTTATTTTGAGACCAAATCTGGAGACTAGCTCCTACCCGGGCCCTGCTGCTGTACTGGAAAAGAGAAAAAGAGCAAGAGAGCTGCTGAAATTATACGTATGCATTCACATCATTTTGGCACCCATTGCTTGGGCCAAACTAAGTCACATGGAAAAAGAGAGCTCTTTTCCATGGAAGAGAGGTGCAAATGATTAGAAACAATGATACAGCCTGTAACACACAAACCTGAAATAATAAAGCAAGGAAAAGTATCTTTGAATTTTGACCCTCACTTCTAGAATTCCCCAGAAGTAACCACTGATAATATCTTCATGTGTATCATTCCAAAAATGATTTTTATGCATGAAACACGTGATATTTTTACACTAATGAAATTGACCTTACATATCCTTATGCATTTTAATTTTTCTTTCAATTTCTAGAGCAGCCCATATGAAATGATTTTGCTCTTAGATTTATTTTGTTTAAACAAAATATCATAAAGGGCCATCCAGTCCTGTAATATTGTGGCAATCAGTGATGGCAAGATAGTCAACAGTCTTACTACCCACTCATCTTCTCTTCTGGCAAAGCCTAGTTCTTAAGGTAGGGGCTGGAAATGAGAATTACTTTCCTGAGCTCTCTGGGGGTGAAGTTGGGAGAGGTGAGTTACATATGATTAACTTACCGATAAGATACTTTTCCTTCTTAGAGAAATTGTGGTTATGATTTTCTTCACTATTCAACAGTGCAAGGCGCAAACAGGCTACACCTGCTTTCTGTGTCCCTGTACTTTATGTGCTATGAGAGGCTGGAGATGCTGCAGTCAATTTGCAAACATCACAGGCATTTGGGATGATCAAGGAAAAACCTAGGTCCTTGATGAAATCACTGAACTGCTAGTTACAATTTTTTAGATATAGTTTAGATCCATCCTCCACCCTAGTGAATGTCACTAACCATTTGGTGTTCGGTATCTTGCAGCTTAAGCATCCTACTTAATATGTTATGCAGACCAAAAGCTCATTGTGAGGATGTACGTATTTCTTTGAATGCCCTTTCTTGCTTTAATCCAAGTACCCCAATTTCACTGTAGATGATATTCTTCACAGTTGGTAGATTGGAATCTGTCTCTAAATATTTTTTCACTAACTTTTTTTTTTTTACAACATAATTTCTATTGTTTCATTAATTTGAGTGGGTTTCCAGAGATGTGAAAAACATTCATTTTGGCAGTAAAATCTCAAACTATTTATTATTACATGAAACTATTTCTTTTGAAGAATGTATTCTTTACTTTGGGTATTTAATTGGGAGCGTTATTTAAGGTTTCTAGCTCCATAGTGCTACAATGTAAGTTTATTATTTTCTTTATGTGATCAATTTTCCCATCTTAAAGTCTGAAATTCTTTTATTATGAATATAAATAAGAATGTATCAAAACAGAAAAACTCTTAGACTTGATTTACTATTTCTTCTCTCTCAACACAAGGATTCAAAAGATGTAGATTTCTGACCAACTTTTCTTGTTTCCATGTCTTTCTTGAGTCTACAATGAAGGATGGGATATGGGAAAAAAATACTCATGGGATTTATGACAGCTGCTATTTATATGAGCAATTTTAAAATAAATTTTAAGTACAGATTAACCTATAAAGTACTTTCCTTACAATCTAGTTATTGGAGCTAAGTAAGTACTCATTGACTAGCTGATCTGAACCATATTTTACTTGAAAAATATGTTCTAGCTCTACTTTGTGACTGAAGAGTGTTGCAAAGATCATGGAATGTGCTATTGGAAAGAGACAATATTCTCCCACTGGTTCTCCATTGTTCCAAGTGTAAACTTGTTAATTGAATGATTTCATAACTTAATAAAATCAACAAGTCCTTTGCCAAATCCCTATGGCTTTGGAAACCCTAAGTGTGTATATTTATGAAAATTAATTATTGAGAAAATGAATTAGAACTGATGGCTAAAATGGGTTAGCATGTAGGAGACATTTGCATACATTTCTTTTCAGTAATGAGACATTGAAATGACATCAAACATCAGTTTTCTTTGTTTTTATTTAATTTTCAAAAAGATGTAAGCCTTAAACATATATAGTAGATTTGGAAATTTGAACTCATATTGTATGCATTGAATTTTCACTTACACACTGAAAAGAGTTGCAAATAAGATAACATACCTCTAACTGGCACAACTTAGATTCAATTTTTATTTTTTTTAACCCTTAAAGGTGAGCAGCAATGGTAGCAGGTGACAAATCAAAGTTGCAAACATTAATACTATAAATGTTAAAAATCCATCAAATCACCTTCTTAGGCTTTGGGATAAAGATGCATATGAAATCAAAATTTATAAAATTCAAGAATAGTGAATAAATAAATTCTAAAAGTGTTCATTACTATAGTGACTATATTGCATTTTAATAAGGTTTTATTTGCTCAGAAGAGGCAGAGCTGTTCCTTCCTGTATCCATGTTAAGGGCCGGCATGGGGTATTTTAATCCCTCTCTAATCCCTCTAAGGCCCTGCTCAGTGATGCGTCCTTTGTCACATATAAAGGGCTATCTATGTATCATAGTTTCAAACTATAGTTCGCAATATGATTACTGTTCTAAGATTCCCTGTGTGGGAAATCTGAGTCTTTCCTATTTTTAAAAAGAGCCAGAGAATGATTAATAAATATTGTGGTTTACGGAATCAGAAAATGGGACATTAATTGCATTTCTCTTCAGTTTTGTAATCTTGAGCATATTATTTAAGCTTTCTAATCTTGTTTTCCTCATTTTAAAAAAGGGTGCGATAATGTTGTTTAATTTATAGAGTTGTTCTGAGGTCTGAATATAAAAATGGAAAAATTTCTAGTATATAGAAGGTCTAAAAAATGGTAACTAGTATTGCTAAGAAAATATTTTCATTAAACAAATAATTTGGCACATATCTAGCATTGAATGCTATCCTAAACAATATTTATTCATTCATCAGGTGTTAATTGAATCCCTACCATGTGATAGACACACTTTTCCATATTGGGAGTATAACAGTTAATAAAACAAAAATCTTCCCTTGTGGAGGTTGCATATTTTAATTGAATATTGTTTTTAGAACAATTTATTTTGAAAAGAACTACTGATAATATTAGTAATTTCCTTATATTGGTATTAAGGAAACACACTTTTCAATTTATAAAGATGCTGTCTGGAATGTTCTTCCCTGAGATGCCCACATAGCTCATTACTTAACCTCTTTCAGATCAGATGATGATTTTTCAGATTATTTTCCTGATGATCCTATTTAAAATTGCAGTTCCCTGCTCACTTTTTCTATAATACTTACCACCATTTAATATACTATATATAAAATAGAAACTGTAGGAAGAAGAAGATTTTTGTTCACTGAGGTATTTATTGCCAGAGACTATAAAATGGTAGAGGAAGAGTAGGTCTTCAAAAATTTGTGTATGATTAAAACATCATATCTGGTTTCTTCTCAAAGTGATATTTAACATCATTGATTTTTTTTTGTTTGTTTTACATTTCTATTTAAAATCTCTAAATCCTTGTTTTTTTACATTGTTTTCTCTATACAGTTCTTTAGTTTTCCTTCACCACATTAGTGCAAATGGTTAAACAAATTATTCAACAACTATTAACAATTTTGTCTAGGTAAAATTCCTTCATAAGCTATGTTCATGTCTTTTAATTCAAATGTATATAGTTCAGCATTTCTTTATAATGATAAGGCAAGACTGGAAAAACATAACATACTAAATATTCTCTTAAGCTTATCTGTGTTAATCATGCAGCTTTAATAAATGTTCAAACAATAGGCAGACTTTTCTAAAATTCTGCTTAGTGTTTTTGTAGAATCTGTGTTGTTTGCCCAAAGCCAGAGAAATTTAAAATTATGTGAACGTTTTGTTTTCTTTCCAATATATGTAAATATCTTATTATTCTCTGCCAGATACATCTGCCTTACTGCAAACTTTGTTCATGAACTCCTGAATCATAATTAAATTTAATTTAATCAACAGAACACACCACTGACTTTTAACTTTAGCAATAGTTTGATTTTCACAAATCTCATTTCACATTTCCCCATCATTAAAAAGACCTAGGACTATACAACCTTCTGGTCACACACACACACAAGACACACAGTCTTGAAATATGCAGAACCTAATCAGATTTCATTTACATACCTTTAAAGGTGTGGCATAATAGGAAGAAAATGAAGAGAATGAGTACGAGAAGAATCAGCAAATATATTAGTGAAACTCAATAAAATTGTATAGCAACATTAATTTTGGTTATAGAAACAAATAAGACTCAAGATGTAGGTCATGTCCATGGCTCTGGAAGCCAAAATGTATAACTATAGCTATTTTAAATTGGGCTAGGTGGTTCAGCATGTCCCACGATTGCGTGAGCATGCATAGAGTTCACCATTCCAGGTAGAAGTCTTCCCTTTCAGTGATTTATGATCTCAATGCATCACGATAGACCCTGATCCTTCTCTGAGTCGAACATTACTCCATTTTTTTCCCTTTAGTTGGGTAGCAGATTTTGATCCTGGTTGTATGTACAACAGGTAATGTAAAGTTTTAGGATTGCTGTTTTTTTTTTTCCCCATTTAAAAATGATTTCTGCATATGTTGTTTTTCAAGATAGTACAAACAAAATTGTTTTTCTATGCACAGAAGCCACCTTAAAGAATACAAAAATCTTAGACTGCCAATACTCATTGCATCCTGTTCCTCACCTTATGGAAATGGACACTTCAAATGGAGTTGAAAATGAGGGAGATTCTTCTCCCCTGGCCCTCTTATTGATGTTGTGTTCTCTATGTCAGAGGAACCACTATACATTTTTAGATAGTATCTTGTGGCTGCTATTAGCTGTGTATTTGCACTGTTCTAAAATCCACATACATTTATAATACAGAAACCAAAATTACATGTTTTTATTTGACAATAAGAAAACTACAAAAATAATGGAAAGGAGTGTTTCTTTGTGAATTAATTAAGTGGTGGATATGATTTATCTCACACAAATACTTTGTGACTATCTTATACTTAAAAAGTCTACTTTGTAGATGGCATTTTGGAAAACAAAAATAATTCAAACTGTATAGGTATACATAGTAATTAAAATATAGACCATGACACAGAAGTTGTAACTTAGTAAAATAAGCCATAAGCCCTACTAATATAACAAATTGTATTATGTTTAACTATAAAAATTCAATCAAATTGTGCTGATAATAAATGCTCCAGCAACTTTGTACAAGGAGAAATCATTTCCAACTAAGGAAATGAGTGAAAGTTTCTCCTAATTCAGATTTGAACAGGACTTTACAGACTTACTGAATGTCTTTAGAAGGTAGAAGAAAAATAGTTCAAGTTAAATAAAGTGAGCAAAGCCATACATAAAAGTGAAACCATACAAAATTTATTTGGAAAGCAGTGATTATATTTGCTTGATTGCAAGCTCTTGTAAAGCCAATGGATGATGGCTTTGGAAGGCGTTTTTAAAGAGGAATAATATAGATAAGACTGAAAGATGGCTTGGGGACTGATTATAAAATGCCTGAAATGCAGCCTAAGGTTTTGCTTTATACATAGAAGTAAAAATTACCTGTATTCATGTAGTCAACAAATATTAATTGATGTGATAAGCAAATGTCTAGGCAGCTGATATACACCCATAAACAAAATAAAGATTTTTGCTCTCGTGAGCTAACATTCCAGCGGGAGGTGACAGACAATAATCAAAAAAATTAATAAATAGTAAATTAAATATGAAAAATAAATGTGCTATAGAAAAAAGAAAAACATTATTCATTATGGATACTATATTATATATCATATTGTTATTTAAAGCATACTTCTATAGTATATTTCAGTGACAAGCTCTTGAAGGAAATTAAGTATTTAGCCAAGAGGACAATGAGGAAGAATGTTCTGGTCTGAGAAATTGGCAAGTACAATGCCCTCAGTTGGAAGCATGAATGGTATATCGGGGGGATAGAAAGAGACTAGTGTGAATGAAACAAAGGGGCAAATTAATAAAGACTGATGAGAGAAAAGTGCTGGGATGAGACCTTGGAGGATTTAACTTGTAGGCCATTTTAAGGACTGTGCAAAGGCCTTAAAGATCAATTAATTCAATCTCCTATAATTTACCAATTAACCAACTGAATTCTAAAGAGAATAAATGACTTGATGAAAATGTTAAAGGAGAGCCCACAGCAATACAATTCATTCACTGATTCAACAAACATTTATGCAGTATCAACTCTACATCAGTAATCAGTAGATTCTATAACAGAATGAGAAGAAAGTACGAAAACTATGATTTAGCTTTGCAAGTTCTTTAGTTGCAGTGTCCCCAGTGTGGTGGAGAAACTATGAGGGGGCATTTACAGAAACCAGCATGGGGGAGCTGTTCTGGAGGGAGGAAGGACACCCAATGAGAGTGGAATACTTGAGGAATCCTGAAGACAAGAAGGCAAGCACGCACAAAGTAAAAAACATGAAAGGTATCATTATAATGGTTATGAAGGCAAAGAAATGCACATGGGAATGCCACAGAGTGAAGAAGATTAAAATTGAAAAACCAAAGTATATGGGCATAGCTGGAGAAGAAAATGCAAGAAGTGGAATATCAACAAAGTCTGGATCAATGAGAAGAGATGGGATTGTGAATGACGTTACGTATCTGTTAAAAGGCATGGGACTTATTCAAGTGTTAATGAAGAACCATGAAAAATGGGAAAAGGAAGAGCATGGATTTTATGTTCAGACATATCTTTTATGAACTTCATTATGATGGCAGAGTAGAGACTTCTGGAACAAAGCAAACCTGAAAGTAATAAGACAAATTAGAGCATTATCATAATAACAGAGAAAAGAAAACTAAATCTGTTGTTTGGAAAGGAGGCAGTAAGGATCAGTAACATTTGGAAAGTTACAGTTGTGTGGTTTACTATTTGGTGTAGTTGAAAAAGCTGGCAGGGTGCTATTTATGGACAGGCTCTAGAATGATAACAACACTGAAATAAGAAATGCACCAATAGGAACTTGACTTCTCTTTCTGAAGGTTTCAGAGCTCTGCCAGCCACCATTTGTTATGATGGATATCTACTACCAATAACTTTGAGGGTTTCACTTCTAGTTCTTCAATCAATTTGAATTGACTGTTTTCAACAATGGTTCTTTCTCTGTTTTTATTTCAAGCTTGGCTAATTGTCTGTTTATATACATACATACATGTGTGTGTGTGTATATATATATATATATATATATATATATATATATTTCATCCAGCATTTCTATGTGTTTGTGTGTGTTGGTGTGTGTGTGTGTGTATAGAGGGTAATATGTTGGAGTTCATTCCAACATATTAACAAGAAATGCCATCCCACAAAAATATGAAAACTGTCTTTAAAAAATTTTACTCAACATGTCATTGTTGTGAACTGGAGTAGAGAAAGTAGGAAAGACAGAAAAGAAACAAATGAGAGAAAATGAATAGATTCGTTGGGAGGTCTGACATCTCTGATCTGTTACCATTTTATCAGCTACATTAAAGATGAAAGACATATAAGCTGGAATGGGAAGGATGGTTTCAATACTATTGTTTTTTCCATTAAATATCACATTTTTTTTTTATTTAATATGGCATCAGACTAATTAATAGCATTTGTAGCTTCTCCCAGTTTACACTAGAATCTTTATGAAGACAAAGGAAAACAGTCACTGTACCCATGAAGTTTAAGACCTTTTATAACCTAGAATATGTTCTAAGAGTTCTAACTCTTTAAGTTTGATGAGGCTAGCTAGAAACTAACATTTGCCCAGTTTTCATCAACAGATTTCATAATTCAGCTTTGGATCTTGAAACAGGCTGCCTGAATTCCCTCCAGGAGAAATTAATAACTTCCATTTTTGTGCTGCTTTATATTTCTCTTAGTATCTACTTCATTTTGCTCTGCAATTTATTTGGTTTGGTTGGTATCTATCTCACTAATGGATTTCTTGAAGTTGAGGAAACAAATATTACTACTTTTTGTATTCCTGCAGTGCCTTGTACTTATAAGGCACTTGAAAATGATTGTTCAATTATTGAATGGCATTTTGTTATCAGAATGGCATTGTAGTAGAGAAAGATTAAATCTTGTTTTGTTGTTTGTTGCCTTAGTAATTTGGGAGCTATTTCCTGTAATAGAATGAAATATAGACAATGATTTGAATTCACATTTAGTTAACTTGGTAGTTCACTATCCTGATATCTATAAGCCTGTGTTTATAAGTCTTTTTTGACATGGCTGTCTTAGCTTATAACTTATCACATACTACTTTCCCATAGCTTTAAAGAAGGGCACATTTCTCTCTTAGTTGAATGTACAGAAAGGGAAGAAGAAAGGAAAAATATTGCTTCTCAGCTTAAATATAACAAGACTCAGGTATGTACATTTTCTTCTTTAGAGCACATTATTCATTATTAATTATATATAATTATATAATTACACTATTGATTATTGAAATTAATTAAATTTCAATACAGGTCTTCTAGGTTTAGAAAAATAAGTTGCAGTTTTACATTTCTTAAGCTTTTTTAAATTTAGTAAATAATTTCATACGATCTATTTGTATGACAGGTATTAAATAATATCATAGGATTATATTATAAGATGGGTGCTGGGTTGCTACTGCATGTTAGGAACTCTGTAATTGAGGGTGTGTGATCTTCTCTCGGCTCTATAACATTTAAGTGGTAGAGACAGAATCTGAACCCAGGTTGTTATGATGCCGAAATGCCCTGATTATTTCATCTGCCTACCAATGAATTTTTTAAGAAAGAAAGTGTGTGTTTAGGAATAAATGCAATAATTTATATTTCTATGCTTAAATCTCTAAATGTCTTCTTCTGAGAAAACAAAACTTCCACAATTATGCAGTTGATCATGCTTCCAACTCTATCATGCTTGGAAAGGAAAGAGAAACATACATATGACTCTTACACTGTGTCTATCACTAGGCAGGGAAATTATGAGTTTTCTAATTTTCATAAAAATTCTGAGAGGTAGATTTTGCCTTTCTTGATATAAAGACCTGAAAAGCATAACCAATACTCCAAACCAGATCTCCCTGACTCCAAAGCCATGGTTCTCTATATACACATGAAGATTTGAAGAGATTTAGTGGTATTCTTACTTCCTAAGTACAAAATCAACAAAGAAATCAACAGATTCATTCATGGTCACCTATAGGTTAATTTTAATAATTGTTAGAAATATATGGTCTACAAACATCATGAATTATCTGAATAATTAATAATGATAAATAATGATAAATATTTCTGTTTACCATTACTTTCTATTAGATAGTAAAATTACTCATAATTCATTGTACTGCATAAGAAACCAAGCATACATCGTGTGTGTGTGTGTGTGTGTGTTTGAGTGGTATGTATATATACATATATCTTGCCTTCAATCATTTGAATTGTTTCTTCATTTAATTCTTGACTTGTTTCTTCAATTCATTCAATATACCACTAAACATTTCTTCTTTGTTTTTGTGAGTTTGTTTTTATGTTCCCAGCTATAAAAAATATCAACGGGTCTAATTTATTGATTATATTAGTAATTGCAAATTTTCAGTAACAAAATATAATGACAACAAAAGAACTCAGTGTTAAGCAGTTTAATACAACAGTGATATTAGACTTTTTTTTTCCCCAATGACTCTAAGGGCTTACAGATAACCTATGACTGTGGCACAGTCAACAATCTATGAACAATTGCCAAAGTCTTCTTTCTGGGAAAGAATATAAACTAGAGAGGTAAACTCAGTATCTTTCATGCACTTCCTTTGCCTACCTTTTGTGTAGCAGTCATCAAGCTGAAATTTAGTTGTCTTTTATTTTATTAACCTTCTACTAAAATCTTGGCCATGGGAGCTGTGTCTGATTCAGCAGTACATTCCTTTCACATGGCAACTAGCATGGGGTAAAAACTCAATAAATGAATGCAATGTGCAGGACTGCTCAAGTATCAATATTTCATCATATTTTCTGATCCCTTGTCAGATGATGTGTCATATGCTGTGTTCAAATATTTGGTATAGAAAACATGGTCATCCTTATATCCAAGGTCTATGCATTTCTCAAATATGCCCCACAATATTTTGGTTTCATCAGTTTATTTTGGAATGAAAAAAATCATTGTGAAGTATGACACCCAGATGTAATGATTAAGACTGGCACAGTACTCTATGTAGTCTATATTATGAAATTATGTTAAGTTTTTGGAATTGCAGATGACTGATGAACTCAAATAAATGTTTGTTGAATTTATTTAGCAACAGTTATAAGTTGTATGATAAACCAAAAACAGTTAAAACATAAGATGTGGAGTATTAGAATAAACCTAGATGTTTTCATTACTTTATATTTTATTATGTCATATTAGCTATTATACTGCATATACATACATATAAAGTGTTTAAAATACCTATATTGCAATAATTATATGTATTTTAAATCAACTGAGAACAATTTGTAAAAGGCAAAAAATATGGTTTGAATTTAGCAGATAACATAGTATTTTTCTGCAATTTAATCTGTATAGTATTGTGCATGATTACACTTCAAAAGTAGAAGGGAAGTTTCAAGATTGAATATTTTTCATAATGTCATTTTTATGTTATTTTTCAAAATGTTATTTAATTTCCAATAAAAGTGCCCTAATTAAAAAATAATAGTGAACTAGCAACCATCTTATGCATCCTCCCTTTTGATTATTTTTTAGAAGGACATTTTTAACACTTCATATTTTATGACAGATATCCTAAATCTATAAACACAATCTTCTTAGGAATAATTAGTAGCTAAATAAGTATAAACAATTTTCAGTGTCACCATGTTTATTTTTTATTCATTATATTGAGATATATTCACATACCACGCAGTCACACAAAACAAATCGTACATTTGATTGTTCACAGTACCATTACGTAGTTGTACATTCATTACCAAAATCAATCCCCGACACCCTCATTACCAGACACACAAAAATAACCAAAATAATAATTAAAGTGAAAAGGAGCAACTAAAGTAAAAAAGAACACTGGGCGCCCTTGTCTGTTTGTTTGTTTCCTTCCCCCACCTTTCCACTTATCCATCCACAAACTAGATAAATGGGAGTGTGATCCCTATGCCCCCCCCCCCAATCCCACTGTCTCCCCTCATAAGCCACATTTTTATACAATTGTCTTCAAGATTCATGGGTTCTGGGTTGTAGTTTGATAGTCTCAGGTATCCACCACCAGCTACCCCAATTCAGTAGAACCTAAAAAGGGTTGTCTATATTGTGCATAAGAGTGCCCACCAGAGTGACCTCTCGGCTCCTTTTGGAATCTCTCTGCCACTCAAGCTTATTTCATTTCCTTTCACATCCCCCTTTTGGTCAAGAAGATGTTCTCCATCCCACAATGCCGGGTATACATTCCTCCCCGGGGGTCATATTCCACATTGCCAGGGAGATTCACTCCCCTGGGTGACTGATCCCACGTAGGGGGGAGGGCAGTGATTTCACCTTTCAAGTTGGCTTAGCTAGAGAGAGAGGGCCACATCTGTGCAACAAAGAGGCATTTGGGAGGAGGCTCTTAGGCACAATTACAGGGAGGCCTAGCCTCTCCTTTGCAGCTACAGTCTTCCCAAGGGCAAATTCTGTGGTAGAGGGCTCAATCCATCAAACCACCAATCCCCTATGACTGTGGTCATGTTAGCAACCATCGAGGTAGGGCAGGCCAATACCCCTGCATTCTCCACCAGCTCTTCAAGGGGGCTCTGCATATTTTTTTCCTTGTTTTTTTTTTTTTTTTAAACTTTTTTTTTTCCTAAATCAACTGTATGAAAAATTAAAAAAAAAAATAAAAAAAAACACAATAAAAGAACATTTCAAAGAGACCATAACAAAGGAGTAAGAAAAAGACACCTAACCTAAGATAACTACTTTACTTCCAACGTTTTCTTACTCTACCCCAAGAAAGTAACCTAATATAGCAACATTTCTGTGAACTTTGTCCTATTATACCCATCAGAAATTAGCAGACCATAGTCATTCCTGGGTATTCCCAGAACGTTAAATTTACCCATGATAGCTTATCTGTTCTTCTTGGATTATTGTTCCCCCTTCCTTAATGGCTCCCTATTGCTAGTTCCCCTATATTCTACATTAAACCATTCATTTTACATTTTTCTAAGTTCACATTAGTGGTAGCATATAATATTTGTCTTTTTGTGCCTGACTTATTTCGCTCAGCATTATGTCTTCAAGGTTCATCCATGTTGTCATATGTTTCACAGCATCGTTCCTTCTTAGTGCCGTGTAGTATTCCATCGTGTGTATATACCACATTTTATTTATCCACTCATCTGCTGAAGGACATTTGGGTTGTTTCCATCTCTTGGCAATTGTGAATAATGCTGCTATGAACATTGGCGTGCAGATATCTGTTCTTGTCACTGCTCTCCAATCTTCCGGGTATATACCGAGAAGTGCAATCGCTGGATCGAATGGTATCTCTATATCTAGTTTTCTAAGGAACTGCCAGACTGACTTCCAGAGTGGCTGAACCATTATACAGTCCCACCAACAATGAATAAGAGTTCCAATTTCTCCACATCCCCTCCAGCATTTGTAGTTTCCTGTTTGTTTAATGGCAGCCATTCTAATAGGTGTTAGATGGTATCTCATTGTGGTCTTAATTTGCATCTCTCTAATAGCTAGTGAAGCTGAACATTTTTTCATGCGTCTCTTGGCCATTTGTATTTCCCCTTCAGAGAACTGTCTTTTCATATCTTTTGCCCATTATATAAATGGCCTGTCTGTACTATCGTCATTGAGTTGTCATTTCTTTATATATGCAAGATATCAGTCTTTTGTCAAATACATGGCTTCCAAATTTTTTTTCCCATTGAGTTGGCTGCCTCTTTACCTTTTTGAGAAATTCCTTTGTGGTACAGAAACTTCTAAGCTTGAGGAGTTCCCATTTATCTATTTTCTCTTTTGTTGCTTGTGCTTTGGGTGCAAAGTCTAGGAAGTGGCCACCTAATACAAGGTCTTGATGATGTTTTCCTACATTATCTTCTAGGAGTTTTATGGTACTTTCTTTTATATTGAGATCTTTGGTCCATTTTGAGTTAATTTTTGTGTAGGGTGTGAGGTAGGGGTCCTCTTTCATTCTTTTGGATATGGATATCCAACTCTCCCAGCCCCATTTGTTGAAAAGACCATTATGACTCAGTTCAGTGACTTTGGGGGCCTTATCAAAGATCAGTCGGCCATAGATCTGGGGTCTATCTCCGAATTCTCAATTCAATTCCATTGATCTATATGTCTATCTTTGTGCCAGTACCATACTGTTTTGACAACTGTGGCTTTATAATAAGCTTCAAAGTCAGGGAGTGTAAGTCCTCCCACATGGTTTTTCTTTTTTAGAGTGTCTTTAGCAATTCGAAGCATCTTTCCTTTCCAAATAAATTTGATAACTAGCTTTTCCAAGTCCGCAAAGTAGGTTGATGGAATTTTGATTGGGTTGCACTGAATCTGTAGGTGAGTTTGGGTAGAATTGACATCTTAATGACATTTAGCCTTCCTATCCATGAACATAGAGTATTTTTCCATCTTTTAAGGTCCCCTTCTATTTCTTTTAGTAGAGTTATGTAGTTTTCTTTGTATAGGTCTTTTACATCTTTGGTTAAGTTTATTCCTAGGTACTTGATTTTTTTAGTTGCTATTGAAAATGGTATATTTTTCTTGAGTGTCTCTTCAGTTTGTTCATTTCTAGGGTATAGACACATTACTGATTTGTGTGCATTAATCTTGTATCCTGCTACTTTGCTAAATTTGTTTATTAGCTCTAGTAGCTGTATCGTCGATTTCTCAGGATTTCCAAACATAAGATCATATCATCTGCAAACAATGACAGTTTTACTTCTTCCTTTCCAATTTGGATGCCTTTTATTTCTTTGTCTTGCCGGATTGCCCTGGCTAGCACTTCTAGCACAATGTTGAATAACAGTGGTGATAGCGGGCATCCTTGTCTTGTTCCTGATCTTAGGGGGAAGGCTTTCAGTCTCTCACCATTGAGTACTATGCTGGCTGTGGGTTTTTCATATATGCTCTTTATCATATTGAGGAAGTTTCCTTCAATTCCTACCTCTTGAAGTGTTTTTATCAAAAACAGGTGTTGGATTTTGTCGAATGCATTTTCAGCATCTATTGAGATGATCATTTGATTTTTCCCTTTTGATTTGTTAATGTGTTGTAATACATTGATTGATTTTCTTATGTTGAACCATCTTGCATGCCTGGAATGAACCCCACTTGGTCATGGTGCATGATTTTTTAATGTGTCTTTGGATTCGATTTGCAAGTATTTTGTTGAGGATTTTTGCATCTATATTCATTAGAGAGAATGGCCAGTAGTTTTCCTTTTTCATAGCATCTTTGCCTGGTTTTGGTATTAGATTGATGTTAGCTTCATAAAATGAGTTAGGTA
Organism: Choloepus didactylus; assembly: GCF_015220235.1. Classification (NCBI taxonomy): domain Eukaryota; kingdom Metazoa; phylum Chordata; class Mammalia; order Pilosa; family Megalonychidae; genus Choloepus; species Choloepus didactylus. Next base: position 52,515,820 of record NC_051318.1, read on the forward strand.
GTGTTCCATTTTCTTCCATGTTTTGAAAGAGTTTAAGTAAGATTGGTGTCAGTTCTTTCTGGAAAGTTTGGTAGAACTCTCCTGTGAAGCCATCTGGCCCTGGGCATTTATTTGTGGGAAGCTTTTTGATGACTGATTGGATCTCTTTCATTGTGATTGGTTGGTTGAGGTCTTCTGTTTCTTCTCTGGTCAGTCTAGGTTGTTCATTTGTTTCCAGGAAATTGTCCGTTTCCTCTACATTATCCAGTTTGTTGCCATACAGTTGTTCATAGTACCCTCTTATAATTTTTTTTAATTTCCTCAGGATCTGCAGTAATGTCACCTTCTCATTCATTATTTTGTTTATATGGGTCTTCTCTCTTTTTGATTTTGTCAGTCTAGCTAGGGGCTTGTCAATCTTGTTGATCTTCTCAAAGAACAAGCTTTTGGTGTTATTTATCCTCTCTATTGTTTTTTTGTTCTCTATGTCATTTATTTTGGCTTTAATCCTTGTTATTTCTTTTCTTCTACTTGGTTTGGGATTGGTTTGCTGTTCATTTTCTAGCTTTTTCAGTTGATCCATTAGTTCTTTGATTCTGGCTCTTTCTTCCTTTTTAATATATGGGTTTAGTGCTATAAATTTCCCCCTTAGCACTGCTTTTGCTGCATCCCATAGGTTTTGGTATGTTGTGTTCTCATTTTCATTTGTCTCTATATATATTTAGCAATTTCTCTTGCTATTTCTTCTTTAACCCACTGATTGCTTAGGAGTGTGTTGTTTAACCTCCAGGTATTTGTGAATTTTCTAAGTCTCTTAGGGTTATTGACTTCTAATTGTATTCCATTGTGGTCAGAGAATATGCTTTGAATAATTTCAATCTTTTTAAATTTATTGAGGCTTGTTTTATGTCCCAGCATATGATCTATTCTGGAGAAAGTCCCATGAGCACTAGAGAAGTTTGTGTATCTGGTGATTTGGGATGTAATGTTCTATATATGTCTGTTAAATCCAATTCATTTATCAGATTGTTTAGGTTTTCAATTTCCTTATTGGTCTTCTGTCTGGTTGATCTATCTATAGGAGGGAGTGATATGTTGAAGTCTCCCACAATTATTGTGGAAGCATCAATTGCTTCCTTTAGTTTTGCCAGTGTTTCTCTCATGTATTTTGTGGCACCTTGATTGGGTGCATAAACATTTATGATTGTTATTTCTTCTTGTTGAATTGCCCCTTTTATTAGTATGTAGTGACCTTCTTTGTCTCTCAAAATATCCCTGCATTTAAAGTCTATTTTATCTGAGATTAATATCAGTACACCTGCTTTCTTTTGGCTGTAGCTGGCATGAAATATTTTTTCCATCCTTTCCCTTTCAATTTCTTTGTGTCCCTGTGTCAAAGATGAATCTCTTGTATGCAACATATTGATGGTTCATTTTTTTTTGATCCATTCTGCAAATCTATACCTTTTATTTGGTGAGTTTAATCCATTTACATTCAATGTTATAACAGTGAAGGCATTTCTTGAAGCAGCCATCTTATCCTTTGGTTTATGTTTGTCGTATATATTTTTCCCTCTCTCTATTAATATCCTTTAATGTACCCATACCAAATCTCTTTAGTGCTGAACATTTTTCCATGTCTCTCTCTCATTTCTTTGTTTTTCTGTCTGTAGGGCTCCCTTTGGTATCTCCAGTTGGGCAGGTCTCTTGTTAGCAAATTCTCTCAGCATTTGTTTGTCTGTGAAAAATTTAAGCTCTCCCTCAAATTTGAAGGAGAGCTTTGCTGGATAAAGTTTTCTTGGTTGGAAATTTTTCTCACTCAGAATTTTAAATATGTTGTGCCACTGCCTTCTCGCCTCCATGGTGGCTGTTGAGTAGTCACTGCTTATTCGTATGCTGTTTCCTTTGTATGTGGTGAATTGCTTTTCTCTTGCTGCTTTCAGAACTTGCTCCTTCTCTTCCGTATTTGACAGTGTGATCAGAATATGTCTCAGAGTGGGTTTATTTGGATTTATTCTATTTGGAGTTCGCTGGGCATTTATGATTTGTGTATTTATGGTGTTTAGGAGATTTGGGAAGTTTTCCCCAACAATTTCTTTGAATACTCTTCCTAGACCTTTACCCTTTTCTTCTCCTTCTGGAACACCAATGAGTCTTATATTTGGACGTTTTATGTTATCTATGAAATCCCTGAGGTCCATTTCTATTTTTTCAATTTTTTCCCCATTCTCTCTTTTGTGCTTTCATTTTCCATTCTGTCATCTTCCAGGTCACTGATTTGTTGTTCAACTTCCTCTAGTCTTGTACTATGAGTATCCAGAATCTTTTTAATTTGGTCAACAGTTTCTTTAATTTCCATAGGATCATCTTTTTTTTTAATTTAGTCTTGCAATGTCTTCTTTATGCTCTTCTAGGGTCTTCTTGATGTCCTTTATATCCTGTTCCATGCTCTTCTTGATGTCCTTTATATCCCACGCCATGGTCTCATCGTTCACCTTTGGTTCTTTAATTAGTTACTCTAAGTACTGTATTTCTTCTGATCTTTTGATTTGGGTGCTTGGGCTTGGGTTATCCATATCTTCTGTTTTTTTCATATGCTTCAAAATTTTCTGTTGTTTTTGGCCTCTTGGCATTTGCTTAACTTGGTAGGGTTCTTTTAGGATTTGTAGACAAATTGAAATCCTTATCTCTAATTTGTCAGGTCTACAGCTTCGTGGAGTACACTTTCTGTGACTATCCAGCAGGTGGCATCTGTGAGCCACCTGTTCCCTTCAAGGCAGTTCTCCCCCACTTTGCCTCTGTGGTGAGTGGGGGAGTAAGTCTTGTGGGGTCCAGTTGGTGTACCAAGCTTGCGTGTGTAGTTGGTGTTGCCCGCCCTGTATAAGGGGCATGTGTCTGGGTGGTCAGGGAGGGGGGCGGCTCTAACAAACAAATCTCCCTGGTGTTCCTGGAGTTTTAAAGCTGCTGCAATAGTCTAATCCTTCAGTTCAGTCTTGCCACAGTTTGTCTCTGCCATTGACCCACAAGTCCTTGGTATTGGCGTGTGGCCCCTAAGACTTCTGAATGGGTCCCTCTTCCAGGCCTTGCACCCCCTGGTCCTCTGTTGAGGGATGACTGTGCTACGTCACAGGTGAGTGCCATCCCCCCAAGGTGGTTCTGGGCTGCCAGTCTGTGTAGGGAGGCTCCCAGTCTGCTTAAATGATGTCTGAATGGGGCTTGTTAATTCCCACTGCTCCACCTTCCCAAGTCTGGAACAACCAGTTGAGGGTGCAGGGAAGGCTAATGTCCACGCCCAATTTTGTGGTGTATGCGTGTTATCTGAAGCACTTCTGTCACACTGGGTTGTCTGGGGCAGCTCTGGGCTATGGGGCCGGTGATGGGCAGGAGTGTTTCCTGTCCACCAGGATGATGGCTGTGAGCAGACACCCCCCTTTTCTTGGGAAGTTGTGGTGTTTAGTGAATTTTCTCAGCCACTGGATTATTGCCTTTTCTCTCAGAGCTCTCAGTTCTGCTCTTGTCTTGACCTGCCCAAATTGCAAGTCTTTGAGGCTTTCTGTATTGGGCTTCTTAGGGTAATTGTTTTAGAAAGTGAAAAAAAGATAAAAAAAAAAAAAAAGAAAAAAAAAAGGGCCTTCCAGGCAGATCTAATGCGTTATTGAAATGCTAAAAGACAAAGCAATTAGAGCTATTAAGGAAGGATCCAGGGGCAGAGAGATCAGTTTTTCTTTGGGTTTTGCAAATGAGCCTGCGGGGCCTGAGCTCTGCCCTTCCCCTTTCTATTTTCACCAGAACTCCAAAAATCCTCCGCTTTTATTTTGGAGTTTGTCGTATTGTTTTTTTTGCTATGCCTCTCTCCTCTCTGCTGGGCTGGCTGCTCTCAGATTCTCTGGTATCTGGTCTCAGTCTATCTATGGTTGGAGTTTGGATCAGTAGAATGAGTTTCCGATAAGAGATGCCACTGCAGTTCTCCCTTCTCCTTCCCGGTGCTGACAGCCCCTCCTCCCACAGGACTGAGCCTGGCAGGGAGGGGCACGGGTCTCCTGGCTGCAAAAACTTACAGATTTCGCTGATCTCAGCAGTTCCACGTTTTCATGAGTGTTGTATGAAGTATGCCCAAAGTCAGATTGCTCTGCAGTGTCCAGTCTACGTAGTTCCTGGCTTTCTACCTACTTCCCTGGAGGAGTAACTAAAACATACACCTCACCAATCCACCATCTTTCCCCGCCTCCCACCATGTGTTTTTACTAAAAAAAAAAAAAAAAGAACAATGATGAAATTATTGACTCCAATTTGAGAATTATATAGTTCAAAATCCTGTCCTGTTTTATATGTTAACGTTAATTGGAAGCAAACATTTGCCAGGAACTTATCTCACTGTCCATGTTTTCATAGCTCAACTTTTGAGAAAAATAAGGTATTTTAGTTCTTGTAGTTCTGCCATGTTTCATAGCTGTCTTTCCCATCTTTTCCCAAGCTTCCAAAAAACCTCAAATCTGTGACAAGTAGATTTCCCCACACAATTATGTTAAGAGATAAGTAAAGGAAAACATTTGCACATAGTACATAAGCCAATTATGAAACGATTATATAACTTATAGTCATTGAAAAACTTGAAAATCCAAATTATCCAAAAATCCAAATTATCCCAGCACTTATTCCCAGAGCATAAAACTACTGAAAACTTATTTCTTTTCCTTTATCCTTTGCTTTGTTTTGAATCTTGGAAATAACCCAAAGTCCTATTTGATCACTTTTCTGATGGCATGGTTACTGCCATCCTGGAGGTGGCATCCTTTGATCTCTTCACTTCATGTGTTTGAAAACCTCTGAATCAGAAATGGAGCTTATGCAAGACTCACAAGGAGCAGAATCAGCAGCAGGGGTCCAGAAACAATCTCCAGTGTTGCTAGTGGATGATTTTCAGTTTGTATCTCTTCTCTACTCCAGCTTTTGAAATCCTTTGTTCAAATCTTAGTTTCTCCTTCTGCCCCATTCTTTCAACAATACTATATATTACATACTTATATTCACTTTATTATAGTAAAATGAAATCACCCTTTCAATAAATATTAAATAAATGTCAGCCAAATGTGATGTGCTGTTTTGAATATTCAGAATACAGCAGTAAACAGGACAAACAAGATCCTACCCCAATGGAGCTTACATTTTAATCATAATTGAATTTAATTACCCATTCAGTTTCCACTGATTACACAGCTTTTTAAAATAGGTAACTACAGCTACTTTCTTTGAAAACATTTAATAAAACCTACTAAAATTCAAGCAATAGACTAAGCACTGAAAGCATAAATATTAAAAACATATTTCTTTGCTTTGAAATAGTTGAGTCCACTGGGCAGATGATAAAAATGTGAGACAAGGTAGTGAAATGTCTAAGAGGTTGGAGGTGCTAGATTCAATTCCATGCTTGAATTCCATCCCTGCTATTTTCTTATTCTTGATGAGCATAATATTTAGAATGATAATGTGACTGGTAATAGTAACAGTAAAATTTAACTCATAGGATTGTCGCGAAGATAAATGACAATTTAAGTTTTGCATATGGTTTGTCACAGAACAAGTGTTCAGTAATTATATTTCACTTGTAACATATTGTTAATATGTTATGATATCATATATTCAAAATAGTATGGGCTCACCTGTGAAGGAGGAGTTAATTTAGTTCTGTCTGGATAGGAAAGGTCTATTGTAATAACTGAATTCAGGATCATTGTATGTTCCTCTCTGAACCTCAGTTTTCTCCCTATAAAATGGCAAAAATTTTTCTATAATGAATGAAGGATTGAATACAATGAGCTATTGAAGGAGTCATGTAGACTTCAAACACAATGGAAATATACAATTTTATTGGCATTCTACATTAAAACTGGTATCAGATACCAAGGGATATTTGAAAGTGAGTATTTGATTTACCTGAGAAATGCCCATAGTTAAATTTTATAATAAATTATTTATTTTATGAAATAGCTCAGCAAGTAGGGGAATGGAAGTATTGGTGTCAGGAGCTTGAAATAAGAAAACAGAAAGGATTTGGATTTGTTCAAATGTTGAATTTAATCACTGTTTACATGCTGAAGTCATCGTTCTTTCTGCATTTCTGAAACTCAATTCAAATTCCCCACATGTAAAATTGAAATAATATAAACTTATTGGGTTGAGTTGATGAATGAGGCTTAAAATGAGATGAACTGCTCTGAACACCAAGTAAAACGCCTGCCACATAGAAGACAGTCTATAAATATCATGCCCTCTCTCATTTATTCTTTACTGCATCATGCAGTGGGGGGAAAACATGGCTGGAATAAGAAGTAGGCTGCACAGAGCCACCTGAATTGCTCTCTCAATAGACCATGGTTTTGACAATATTGAAAATGCTTTTTTTCCCTATAAACAAAGAATTATTTCTCCAGTACAGGATAAAAACTCTCATAAATTTTGTCCATTTTCTACAAAAGTCAAAAACCACTCAAAGAAAGTAGCCTGAGGAGGATATGATGAGCTTTATATAAGATATATTGCCATTGAAACAACCATTTACCAACCAATTTACCCCCAAGATAAAGTCCAGAATACAATGCCTCATTTGTTTAGAGACAATGGGCTAAGTTTATTATTTTCTGGCAAACCATGATTTTTCATGAAACTGAGAAACATCATAGAATGTTTATTACTATATAAATATAATTGAAATTTGTTATTTGAATCAAAATATAGCCAGAACTTGCAAATGTTTCCCTTCTTTGAATTTCTCTACCTTACAAATGACTGATCCATATAATGTACTGTACATAATCCCTAATGTGTCAGGAGTATGATGGAATGTGGCAAATAATACCGAGCAGAAAAGATTTTTTACTTCCAAGTGCTTATACTTTAGGAAAGCCCTTTAGTCAATATTTATTCAAGTATATAAAATTTTGGAAACCTTTTAAGCTAATGTTTTTTTTTTTCACCAAACAGAAAACTAAAGAAAACTTACTAAAGGCTTAGCATATATTTGGGATTATCTTGGACATTCTCCACAGTAACCACTGGAGGCTATTCCACAGATGTGGAAATAAATTAAGAGAGGTAATAGAGAGGTAAAGATGGGTAGAACTGTTTAAACTTATTTGTTTTTTCTATTGAACATATGTAGTAATGAAAATGGAGACAGTCTAAAGAAAAGAAGTAGACAATGTGTTGCTTCTCATAAAAGCAGAGCATGGGAAAATAGAAAACTGAGAGTTAAAATCACCTTGAGAAATCATTGGTATAAAAAAATCAGTGATAATAATGAAAGGTTAATTAAATATATCAGAATGCTTTTACCAGCAATTAATAAAAATCTAAGCAAAATGTCTAAACACTGTTAATATATTATTGCTCATAATAAGTAGTTAGGAGGTAGGTGCTACTAATTTTGAAATATTTTACAGCAAAATCACTTCATTCAGGATCTCTGTGCTTTCCTCAGTTCCATTTTGCAAGCTCCAGGATCTTGGCTTTTATTCAAAGCCTTGTTAGCTCTTTGTTATAGTTGCTAATGCCACTGTAGGTCACACTTGCTTAGACAACTTCTTCCAAAGAAAGGAGAGGGGGCAGGTATCTTTCTACACCTTAATTTAGTCACATAGGAATATATTTTCCATAGCCCACCCAGACTATCACTCCTAATGTGCCATTGGCCAAATTGGGTCACAGGCCCATCTGCTTAAACAAGTTATAAGCAAAGTGGAATATGATTGCCATATTCAGTTTGGTTTTACCCCTGGACTTAGGAAGGAGCCCATGAGGTCCATCCTTCCTGAATATAGCACCTGCAGATAGCTGAACTATATCTAAATTGATGAGACCAGGAAAAAGAAAAAAAGAAAGGAAATGGCTTGTGAGGAGGCACCCTACAGTGTGGCAGGATATGATCATGGTTTGGGGGGGTTTCTGGTTTTATTCTGTTGCAAACAGTGCTTGCAGGAACCACTTGCACTGTTCATCTTTAGGTGGTGGCATCCATATTGTAGCCTATGTGAATGTTGCTACAGGGACTTGCGCACTATACAACCTATGCGCAGATATGTCAACCCTGGTAGGGGAATATCTTGCAAAGATCTTGGAAGAGATGTTGCATAAATGAATCTAGTAAACTCTAGATCTAATAATGCTAATTTAAGAACTGGGCCTATAAGTAGCAAGAGTTGCCCACAGTTAAAACTATAGTCCTATTTAACAAAGAACTCTAAGCCAATATAAAGGCTTCAGGTTCTGAAAGAACAACAATAAAATAGATATTCTATTTCAATTGTAATTAATAAAGCAGGCATTTCCAAGTGTTTATTAGATAATCCACTGGTTTCAATATATGATTTATTACAAGGAGTAGTTATTCCAATGATGAAATAGAATTATTTTCTAAAATAAATAAGTTGAAAAGTCCTAGAAGATACATGCAACAATCATTGAAGTGAATAAAGAGATATAGAGACATATCAAAGTAAATAAGTAAACAACATTTTGAGACAACAGTCCAAACAGAGGCTGTGATGACCCCAGTTAACTTACATTCATTGTCTGTGACACTTTTAAAAATATTTTTTCTGTGGCTTATTGATCTTAAGCAATTATAACTTATAATTTGAAATGAACCAGCAGAAGACTCATAATAAAAATATGTTCTAAAAATTAGAAAATAAAAGTAGCATGTACCAAACATAATTTACCCATATTAACACTGAAAAATAGATGTAGTCTTATCCATGTCTCAAAGAAATTGAAAATTTGATCTTGTTAAAAAAATAGATGTAAAAAGAATAAAAAGGGGTTCAAAGAAAGGATATAACCATGCAAATAAATGTTTGTAAGACAATTAGAGGAGATAATGTGATCTGACAGATTTCAGGGAAGAAACGATTGATAACAGTAATATACTTCAGAGATAAATAATTTTGAAGCAGCTGCATCAACCACCATGCACAAAAAAGTGAAGAGATGTTAAAATAATCAAAGAAGAGTGTTGCACACTGAATTCACTGAAACTTTGAATGAAGTAGAATGGCTTTGGAACTTTTGGTTTTAAAAGAGTATATCAGACACATGGTAGTGCCTGCAACCCTGTGACCCCGCGACCCCACTGGTGGCACCACTTTGGCGCCTAGGCCTCCACCGATGGTGCAGATAAAGGCCCCTAGGCTGCGGAAATGGCAGTGGGGAGTAGCCAAGCCCAGGAGACCCTGCTGGGTTCAGTGTGACTTCTATTAGCTGCATCAAGCAACAGAATTGTATTTGGGAACTGCCCCTTCTTCAGTTTGGTGACCATGAAGGGATGAAAACATCTGAATGACATGCTGCTCAGTGGGCTCCTGGAACCCTGAGCTTGGATGCCTAGTGTTTGGACTGTCTGAGAGTGAAAACCCAGAGGAAGATAGTTGGTGGCAGAACTACTGACAATGAAACCAGTGGAATTAGTGACATTCAATGATGTAGCTATCAACTTTACCAAGGAAAAGTGGGCCATGCTGGACACAAAACAGAGAAAGATGTTCAGAGATGTTATGCTGGAGAATATCAATCATCTGGTGTTCATGGGGTATCAGGTCTGCATACCAGAAGTGCTTTCACAGTTAGAACAAGGAGAACTGTGGAGAGAAGTATTAAGGTTTCTCCAAGTACAGAGTCCAGGCAGGGAAAATGACCATAAAAAAGAAGAAATGATAACCATGCAACATATCTCTACGAAGGACACATCTACCAGCCAGACAAAGCAGATTTCTCACATTGAAGAGGATCCCCTTGAAAGGAATGATTTGGGAGAATATTTCACTCACTCCACAATGACTGACATGGGAAAGAAACCCAATGTAAACAAACAATTTCAAAGAGATCTCAATTATCATTCATTCATTCGTCAAAATAAGAAAATTCAAACTGGATGTAAGTCATAAAACTGTCATCTATGTAGAAAAGTCTTCAGAAGTAGTTCTGGCCTTAGACAACTTGAGAAAATATACATTGGAGAAAAGCCATATGGCTACCATCTATGTGGGAAAGACTTCACTGGTAGTTCTACCCTCAGAGAACATGAAAGAATTCACACTGTGGAGGATCTATATGTCTGTCATCTGTGCGGGAATTCCTTCAGTCAAAGTTTTAACCTTAGACAACATGAAAGAATTCACAATGTGGAAAAACTATATGTCTGCCACAGACGTGGGAAAGATTTCACAGATAGTACCACCCTCAGACAATGTGAGAAAACTCATACTGCAGTAAAATCATATGTCTGCCATGTATGTGGGAAAGACTTCACTGATAGTTCTACACTCAGACAGCATGAAAGAACTCACACTGGGGAGGAACCCAATATCTGCAATATATGTGGGAAATCCTTCAATCGTTGTGCTAACCTTAGGCGACATGAAAGAATTCACACTGGAGAGAAACCCAATATCTGCAATATATGTGGGAAATCTTTCAGTCATTGTGGTGCCCTTAGGCAACATGAAAGAATTCACACTGGGGAGAAACCCAATGTCTGCAATACATGTGGGAAATCCTTCCATCAATGTGGTAACCTTAGGCGACATGAAAGATTCACACTGCAGAGCAACCATGTGTCTGCCATCTATGCAGGAAATCCTTCTATGTACATGATAAACTCAGGCAACATGAGAAAACTCACACTGGGGAGAAACCATAAGTTGGCCATCCATGTGGGAAATCCTTCTGTCTACATGGAAAACTTAGGCAACATGAAAGAACTCACACTGGGGAGAAAGTATAAGTCTACCATCTATGTGGGAAATCCTTCCATTTATGTGGTAAACTTAGGTTACATGAAAGAACTCACAGTGATAAGAAACTATACACCTGCCATGTATGTGGGAAATGCTTCACTGATAGTCTCAGATGACATAAGGTAATTAACACTGGGGAGAAAACATTTCTCCCATCTAAGTAGGAAAATCTTTAGACATTATTCTGCTATTGGACATCAGAGAATTCATTAAATATGTTTTGCTTATGGACAAGTCTTCAGCCACAGCTCTCACATTTAAAATAAAAGAATTCACACAGGAGTTTAATAAATATCTCTCAATGTAAAAAAAAAAAAAAAAGAGTATATCAGTGGGTGTTGATTATATAAAATAATATGTAATAAAATAATCAGTGATTGGGAGAAGAGAGATAGGAGACAAATAAATAATGTTGAAATTGTGAAAAATCTGTTTAAAAATAACCAAAACTTTGAAAGCTTTCATATTTCCCTTAATCATATCTATTATGAACAAATATTTATCTGAATATTAGTAATTTCTTATAATTCTGTTCTTTCCTTTATTTAAATAATAAAGTTTTCTTTCCTTTATTTAAATATGTATTAAACTATGAAAAGCTAGGTAACTTCTATCATCATCTGTTTTCTAGACTGGAAGTAATAGGAAAGTTTAATTGATAGTATAGTGAGTGAGTGTTAAATTAAAATATATTTTAATGTATATATTTTTAAATTTATATATATATATACACACACACACAATGCCTAGCTCAGTCTAACACATATTATTCCTTATAAATGCTACATCACATAACTTCTTTCCTTTTGTTACATCCACTACCTAAAATACAGGAATAGCTAAATATCTATTTTGTTTGATTAATTGCTTTAAAGATAGAATCATTGGCATGAATTCTGATATTTTTTCCATGGTGAACACATTTCTGTTTTCATGGTTTATTTTAATATTGTTAAGGGCAAATATTACTGTGGAATTTGCATAGATAGATCAAAACCACTAATAGCTATGGTCATCAGTAGTGCGATAATGAAAGAGTGTCAGTATTCACTGAAAATCCAAATTTCAAGTACATCTTCTGAGAGGAAACTAATGGTAAAACCAATAATTTTTTAAAATAAGCTCTTTACTTTAAAATAGTTTGGAATTTCTGAAACTTTGCCAAGTTAGTTACAGAGAGTTCCCACGTATCCTGCACTCAGTTATCCCCATTGTTAATATCTTCCATACCATTGTGCATTTGTCACAACTAGGGAGTCAACATTGGCACATTCACTAAAGTCTACAATTATTTGGGCTTCACGAGCTTTTCTCTGATACCCTTTTCACTATTTCAGAACCCCATTCAGTATACATCACTACAGTTAGTCTTTATGCCTCTTTCGGCTCTCTAATCTGTGGCTGTTTCTCAGATTTCCCTTGTTTTTTGATGATCTTGGCAATTTTGAGGAGCACTAGTCAGGCATTTTGTAGAAAGTACCTCAATTTGGGTTTGTCTAGTGTTTTCTCAGGGTTTTCTTTTGATCGGCAGCACCATACTCTGTGGGAGATGGGTTATAGATTTTCAGAGGGAAGACCACAGGAGTAAAATGCCATTCTTATTGCATTATTTCAATGTGACATCACTAAAAATGTTACCTGGGTTACATAGATAAGATAGTACTTTCTAAGATTTTCAATTGCAAAGTCATTTTCTCCTTACATTAAAATGTTGATAAGAGTAATTTAAAACATTGTTAATTGACCATGTAATAATCAAGTGCCATTATGGCTCCCAAATGTTAAGTAATTGCATAATTTATTTTACAATGAATAAAGAATGAACTATTGATTGTTAATTATTATTTTGATAATATTATTTAACTAATAATTAATTATTAATTAACCAATCTAGAGAGTCAACTTTCTAATATTTACTCATACTGATGTGCATTGAGAACATTCACTCAAGGATAGTTTACGATACATTTGTATGAATTATTAGGGATGCAGCTGTGAATCCCAATCCTCTATTGATTAATCAGGAAAGGATATTAAATTATTTCAAAAGTATTGTTTAGCTAATCTTCTAATAATACCAGAGACATTCCAACAAGTCATGGAATACAAATCACATCTTACCTCTGAAGTGAATGGAGTGTTTAAAGAGTTTATGATGCTACTGACAGAAGAACCAAAACAAAACAAAAACCAATGGATTCAATAAACAATGCACAAATAAGTCTATTTGCTTTTTCTAAATTGATTGCTGTAATAGTAAGCTAACGAGGAAATTTTCATACCAAAACACAATCATTGGGCACTGATATAAATAACTGTCATATAAGGTTTCTAAAATAAGTATGTTTATGAAGGGAGATACTGTTAAATTTATTTATGCTCAATGTGTACAGTGGAATTTTACAATTTAAAATAAAAATACTTCCATTATGCATATTAAGTGCTACTCAAAATTATAGAATGCCATTGAAAAATATTGGCAATAAGATAATAAAACATTGCTTAAAATAAGGCATGGAGAATCATCTGAGGCTTTGATAAATTTATTTAATTATTTCTTTATTTTATTTAATTTTAGCTAAGTATGACTCACTGATCACAGTGAAAAAGACTGCTATTCACAAAGACATTGAAAAGAAAGGACCACTCAGTGCAGTTCATTTAGTTGAAGCTTAAAGCTAGAGGCAGGAGGTAGATAAATATGAGGCTTTAAAGGAAACAGTCACTGGAACAAGCACTAGCAAGAATTAACAGTCAAATAAAGAGATAAAGCTGACCCTGATGAAAACCTGCATTGATGAAAATTCTTTGTCCAAATAAGGGAATACATACTGCTACTTTACATTAAATAATAAATTGTGTTGTCTTTAGATGCAAAAACTGATAAAAAAGGATGGCTAGTGGATATAAATGATAATTTATTGAAACTATTCAAAGAACAGAAAAAGTTTTTTTTAAGGAAAAGAGAACTTAAACAGTGAACAGTAGATTTGTTTATAGTGTTTTCAGAAAGGATATGGAAAATGAATAAGATACATTATTTGCTACCAAAATGATAGAATGACAATGAAACAGTTTTATTCCTATTTAAAATGAGGTCATCTGAGAATAAATCCTGTGTCAAAACAGAACCGTTTGCTTCTTAAGACTTTGGGCTTCTGTACCATACTCTTTCAGAATCCGGATCCATACTTCCTAGTGCTTATAATGCAATTCAAAAATTGGATGGGGATGGGGGAGATAAATTGAATGATTCTAAGATCCTTCCTGAAATAAAATAACTTGATTCTAGCTGATGTTGATGTAACTTTCCTAACAAAATCTATCTATATTAAATAACTGCCTCCAATAAGACAGTTCTGAGTGCTAAAAATCATTATGTTGTTAATACAATATTCAATAATTTGATATACTTAATTCAAAATTTCCAAGTAAGGGACCCAGTTAATATAAATATTGGAAATTCAGTCATTCTTCATTTTGCTAATAATATTTCAAAGAATATATTTGGAACATAGTACATAGCACCATATATTTTCTTAAGGGCTTTACATTTATTAGCTCAATTAAACTTTGCAACAATTCTATCAGACAGGTCATCATCACCTTGCACATAGAAAAACAAAGATACTGAGATATTTGGTGACTTGCCCAAGGTAACATACCCGGAATATCCTGGAACCTGGATTTAAACTCAGCAGTCCAGTTCAAGAATCTTCCCAAAATGCTTAACCACTTTGTAACAGCCGCAACAAGATTCAAAATTCCTTGTTCAGCTCCTTGTTACTTTCCAACTACGTAAAATACAGTAACTTCAAAAGTTCTGTGCTTAAGAAATCACTTTTCAAAAGATTTTTCAAAGCTGAGGGAGCAAGAAGACAAACTAGACTTAACGTAAAAATCCACTCGGGTGTCTCTAAGCGTCCTGTTTATACATAACCAAGAGCTGAAGAACATTTATCACTGAAGGGATTAAATTAACCCATGGGGCTCAAGAGATACAAGTACAATATCCATGGAATTTTTGGCTTTAATGGAACAGGATTCAATATGAAGGAAATACACCAGCCAATTGACACCAGTAACTGCTTGGATCCCTCTGCTGCATTCTCATTTCTCTGGCTGCTGCTTACTAGCTGAGTCCTAATAATTTGTCTGGTAGGATGTATGAAAGGAAGTTATGATGGGAAAGAATCATGGTCCTGAGTTCTGAAACTGTCGTTTAACTCCATCAGAACTTGTACTGTTCTCAGTTGCCATTTTGACATCTAATCTAGCTCTAATGTCTGCCCACTTACCTCTAATGTCTAACTGAACTCTCATGTATTCCCACAAATGTGCTAAAATTTCACATGGAGTCCATTTCCTAATCAGGCAATGGGCTCTGCTTGCTTACCAAACTACCTCACAAGGATGCAACTGAACCATAGAGAATTTCAAGCTATGGTTGAACATACCTGGAATTACACCTGCTAATATGTTTTTAGAAATCAAATTAAGTTTAAAAGATAATTCCATATAAACGTGATTAAATGTGGTGTATTTGGAAGGATCTTGGGAAATGCATGTAAAATAACCATTTTATAAAATGTATCTAAAAGTAACTAGAAAGGTCCTCACAAAATAGCATCCTCGTGACTTAAATATTTCAAACAGTGAAACATTAAGAAAACAATTAAAAATATAGAAAAAGAAATGAAAAGAGAATGTAAATGGTACACTAAGAAATATTAACGCAAAAAGAAGTAATGGAGGAATAAAATAAATAAAAAGATGTATGGCATACAAAAACAAATATCAAAATGGCAGACCTTATGCATAATGGCAAATGCTACCTTATCAGTAATTACATTAAATATAAAATAAATTAAACACTCAATAAAAAGACAGTTTCAAAATGGGTAAAAATAAGTCATGATTCCATTCTTTGCTTTCTACAAGAGACAAAATTTAGATTTATATATACCAGTAGGTTTAAAATAAATGTATAGAAAAACAGCTACCACGCAATTATTAGCAACAACCACAACAAAAGAGTTGGAATGGCTGTAATAATATCAGACAAATAGACTTTAAGACAAAAGGTGTTACTAGAGATTAAGGAAAACATGTTTTAATGATAACAGTATAATCCATCATAAGAGACCATAACAATTAGAAACATATATGCAACTGTCAATAGAGCCCAAAATACAGGAAACACAGACAGATTTTAAGGTAGAAATTGACAAGCTAGCAATAATAGTTGGAGATATTTCAAACAACCTTTGCAAATAATCATTCAGACTGTAAGTTTACAAAAAATTGTTGGAAAATATTCTTACTTCCTGGGAGCAAGTCATTTTTAAAACAAATTCAGTTTCTGTAATTAAACTTAACCTAATATGCATAGTCAGGAAAATTTCTATTTAATGATATCATATGGGTTTTCTTTAGAAAAGAAATTTATGGTATTATTTCCTGTTAATCTAGGCCATTCATTTACCTCATATTATTTTACATTTCTTTTCAAAGGTGGAATATCTAGAACAAGTTCTTTCATCGCCCTTTCCCTTATCTCCATTAATACTCATTAATAATAGAAAGCAGCTATATTTGAAATGAAGATAGATGAGCAACACCATTTAGTTAGGCATTATCTCAAACTAACTTTATTTATTGTTTCATCAGAATAGCCAAAGGGCTTATGTTTTTCACATTCATATTAGTGTTAATTGTGTCATAATTATCTGTGTAAAAATATAGTAGCACTTCCTCAAAATGACTAAAGCTTTCATCGAGTTCTTAGCAGAGAGAGAGAGAGGGAGGAAGAGAGAATTTTTGGTTAAATTCTAAAGTTTAACAAGCATAGAGTAATATGCATATTATACATGTTATCTGCTTATGTTTACATATATAGATTAAAGAATTATTACAAACATGTAACGAATAAGCAGATCAAGAATTAATACCCTGCCAGGAACTTGGAAATCCATCTTATGTCCCTATCATTTACTATCCTCCTCTTTGTCACTCAAAAGTAACCAGTAGCACAACCTCTAGTAGTTTAAATTTGTGAAGTTTCTGATCTTTCTGTAAATGGAGTCATACAATATGTATTATCTGTGTATGTCTTCTTTGGCTAATATTATGTTTGCCATAATAGCTTGTTGCTAGGTATAAGTATAGTTTGTACTTTTACATTGATGTATAGTATTCACTTGGATGAATATACAGTAACATGTTGATAGTCCTTTTGATAGACCTTTAGTTTGTCTCTGGTTTTCTATTATTACAAGTAAGCCTTTCATACAGGCTTTTTGTCAGGTCTCTTTGTGCACATGCAACTTCCAATATTGTTGGGTATTCATCTAGAAATAAAATAGCTGGATTAAAGTACAAAAGTACAAGCAACTTAAAAGTTTTCCTGATTTTTTGTACCAATCTGCATTCTTTTTAGAATGTAGTGGTATTTAGTTGTGGGGTTTAATTTGAATTTATCTGCTGAATAATGATTTTGAAGCCTCTTTTCATAGTTTTACTGATCATTAGGTTATATATTGTTGGAAGTGATTTTTTTAAGACCCTTACTGATTTTTCTATTGGGCTGTTTTTCTTTTTCTATCCCTTTGTAGAAGTTTTGAAAACACATTCTTAATGTAATTTTTTCAGTCAGTAGTAAGTACTGGAAGTATTTTCTCTAACCTCAAGCCTTGCATTATCATTCCTTTACTGATGCCTTTTAATGAAAAGTAGTTCTTATTTTAAAATAGACATTAAGTACCCTATCTTTTTACATTTAATGCATTCTCTTACCTTCAGAAATACTTGTCCATCCCCAAGGACATGAAGATATTTTCCTATTGAAGGATTTTGTGCTTTCCTTGATTCGTTGATTTTCTATGGATAGAGAATATGTACTTAATGGAAGAGGTCAATGAGGAACAAGATTCCCATGATTTTGACAAGCCATCTGATTCTTAATGATAATAGTAATATGGATAATTTAAAGATCTGTAGCAATGAAAATGAATTAGAATGGATGTTAAAACAATATTCTTGTTTGAATATTCACTACTTCATGAATTCCTCCATAATTTTAATTGGAATTATGTTTGATGGTGCCTGAATCTCTAGTAGTAATTTTTGGTATAGGATTAAAGTCACTAAACCACAGGGCCTAGATATCAGCAGAATCATAGACATGGAAAATTTCCATGTTTTATCATCTTCTTAGGAACTTGCCATTCAAATGATGTGTTAAGCAACTAAAATAACTAGTTGATATTCTGAAGTACTTAATCCCAATATTTCCTGGTAGAACAGAAATATTTGAATGGATTTACTGTATTGCACATTTTAAAATTTGAGCCATAT
Organism: Choloepus didactylus; assembly: GCF_015220235.1. Lineage (NCBI taxonomy): Eukaryota > Metazoa > Chordata > Mammalia > Pilosa > Megalonychidae > Choloepus > Choloepus didactylus. Next base: position 52,533,945 of record NC_051318.1, read on the forward strand.
TTAAAAATTGCAACATTTCCCATAAAGCCTGAATTCTAAATTCTCCTGGAATTAAAAAATTTTGCATCTGACTCCACATCTTTGCATATCAACAGTTAGTAGGCTTGAATGGTGCTTTCATGTTCTCTTCAATGTAGCATGGACGCTTTTTTTTGCCACGTTCCCTCAATGCAAGCACATCTTGAATTAATAACTATTTTGCTTTGTTATGTACACCATATTGCCTGCTCCTGTAGATCTTTGAGTTTGTTAGGATTACAGTAGAAACTTTATGTTGTTGTAACATTTTCATTTCATTTCATAGATTATCATGCTTAAAAACAATGTTATCAAATTTACTGCTTCCCCTACCCCCCTGTTCAAAACTCTGCAATGAAGCAAAAGTTAAGAAATATCAACAAGGTGCCCTTACATCCTGTAAAAAAATTGAAAAAAAAAAAAAAAAATCCTATCTAAAAACAAATAGTTGCATGGAATTCCTAAACAGAGAGGGCCACTTTGTCACAGAGATCTTATTACCTCCTATCTTGGAGTCTTGGGTTCTTTCTTGCCCTCTTCTCACCCGTACCAATCTGGTGAATAGTTTTATTTTTCAAAGACTTGGGGCAAGGGATAAACTTTCTTTTAAATGTTTAAAGAATGTGCATCCTTTCTGTTTTCCTTTGTGTTTGGGCTTTCAATTTCTGTTCCTAAGTCTCCCAAACTTTTATGCCTGTTGTTTCTGTATGTCTTATCCATTTTCTGCCCACTAGTGATAAGGATTAAGAATGAATGGGAAATTCTCATGGAGGAAAAAAAAATGATTAATATGTAAAAATATTATCCTAAACATATGCTACAAGAGTACCATCTCAATAGTTATAAAATAAGTACTTTTAATTTCCCTATTCACAGATGAGAAAATTGAATGCTTTCAAAGTAAAGTAACTTTCCAGTACCAAACAGTTAGTAAACAATAGAGTTATGAATAAAACTCATAACAGCAAATACACAAATCATTAGTGTTAAACACCAACCTAGCATATAACACAAATAGTTGCAGGTAGGCAAAAAGAGAAGCCATTAATGATTCAGAAGAAAGAACTGGAATATAAAGGTAAATATATTCTTCAAAAAGATTAGGTATAAATAGGAAAAGAGTGCACAGCTGAAAGATCGAAAGGATGCTTATGTAAGCAATATTAGCACTGGTTATCAGGAAGTTGTTTCTTCTAATTTTTAAAAATGTCAAATAAAACCAGAAGGAGGCAATGAAGTTTGCTCTATCCAAATATAATCATATTCAATCTGTGCACAGTGTTTATTTTTTCACTGCATTTTGCATTCTTCCTGATTACTACAGAACTAGTGATAGCCAGATTAGAAGCATTTATACTTTTGTTCAAAATTAATAAAGAAGGGATCTAAGATGGTGGCATAGAGAGGAGTGGAAGCTAAGTAGTCCCCCTGGAACAACTAAAAAAAAACCAGAAACAACTAGTAAATAATCCGGAATAACTGCAGGGGGACAAACATGACCGTCCACTCATCATACACAAACCTGAATTGGGAGGAATGCCTGAGATCACAGCGTAAAATCTGTACATAAAAACTGTGGATCCAAATCAGGAGACCCTTCCCCCACAGCCCGAGCTACAAAGCCTCATGGTGCCAGAGAGAAGCTCTCTCCCAGCAAGCGAATATAGCTCAGCTGAGCTCCAACTGGGGTTTTAATTAGCGAATGTGAACTGCTCACTACGAGGTATGAATCCCCAACAAGTAGACAGAGGCTTTTGGTGACAACTGACCTTGGAGAGCCAGAGGGTTGCCTTGGACTAGCTCTGTTCCTTTTTAGACTCAGTGGAGAAAGCCTCAGACATTTTCAGTTCCCAGCTCTGTGACCCAGACAGGGGTATAGCACAGGCAGAGAGAGACCACTGAAGTGCTAATGACCTCTCCCTAGGGCATCTATCTTCTCTAAGAGGAAAGGGGTGGGGCCCAGCTCTACTACCTGCCTTTCCTTCAGAATTTACACCAGTCAAGAATTATAGGCTAACAGGCACCACCTGCTGGGTGGAAAAGCACAGTGACTGGAGGCATCACAGGGTAGCAATTTTCTAAGACACACCCTCAGGGAAACCTGATACTGGATATTTCTTCCTTCTGGGACCTTAGCCCATTCTGGTCTGGGGAGGCCTGATTGGGGTAACCAAGGAAACCATGCCTAGACAACAGAAAACTACAACCTACACCAAGAAAAATGAGGTTATGGCCCAGTCAGGGGAACAAACTTGCACTTCGACTGTGATGCAGGAATTGAAACAACTAATAATAAGTGAATTCAAAAAGTTTAGGGAAGATATGGCAAAAGAGATGAAGCATATAATGAAAACACAGGATGTACATAAGGTAGAAATTGAAAGTTCAAAAAACCAACTGGCAGAATCTATGGAAATGAAAAGCACAACACAAGAGATGAAAGACACAATGGAAACATACAACAGCAGATCTCAAGAGGCAGAAGAATACACTCCAGAACTGGAGAACAAGGCACCTGAAAGCCTACACACCAAGGAACAGATAGAGAAAAGAATGGAAAAATACGAGCAACATCTCCAGGAACTTAAAGACAAAATGAAAAGCAAGAATTTATGTGGCATTGGCATTGGTGTCCCAGAAGAAGAAGAGAAGCAATAATAGAGGAAATAATCAATGAAAATTACCCATCTTTTATGAAAGACATAAAATTACGGATCCAAGAAGTGCTGTGTACTCCAAACAGAATAGATCTGAATAGGCCTATGCTAAGACACTTAATAGTCAGATTATCAAACATCAAAGATAAAGAGAGAATCCTGAAAGCAGCAAGAGAGAAACGATCTATCACATACAAAGGAAGCTTGATAAGACTATGTGTGGATTTCTCAAACGGAGGCAAGAAGGAAGTGGGGTGATATATTTAAGACACTGAATGAGAAAAACCACCAACCGAGAATCCTATATCTGGCAAAAATATCCTTCAGATATGAGTGAAAGCTAAAATATTCTCTGACAAACAGACAATGACCAAGTTTGTGAACAAGAAACCTGCTCTACAGGAAACACTAAAGGAAGCCCTGCAGACAGAAAGGAAAAGACAGGAATGAGAGGTTTGGAAAACAATTTTGGGAGATAGCAGCACATCAATGTAAGTACACTGAACAAAGATGATTGGGAATATGGTTGAAAGAGGAATGCTGGGATCATGTGGGACACCAGAACAAAAGGCGAACGGTAAAGACTGGGACTGTAACTCAGGGAAACCTAGGATGCTCAATGATTGTAATAAAAGGTACAAATATGTTTTTTTAAAAATTAATAAACAACATATTTGCAAGGTTGGGGAATTAAATAATATATTAACATATTATATCCTACCATAATTTACATAGAGATGTATTCATATACACACACATCTGTTTTGAGATCCAGATGACATAATTCTAGAACACCTTTGAAGCAGACTACTAATGTAAACTCAAAATGGTAAAGAATATTGTCTTTAAGAAGTATTGTGATTGAGACTGCAGTTCTGTTTACAATCCTTTCTTTGTCACTTGCTAGTGACATTATACAGGAGGAAATTAGTCTTCTGTATTTTCAGATTCCTTAGTTGTTAAATATGGATTGTTATTATTAATTTCCCTTGTTCACTTTGAGGTTTAAAGAAGATAATGTATGTCAATCACCTAGCTGGCTGCATGACACATACCAGACATATAGTATATGTTGGCTATTTTCTCTCCCCATGAAGAAAAGGAGCTATAAAATGATACCAAAATCACTACTTTTATTTAGTTTCTTGTGTCTTTTACCTTACTCTACATCTAAGCGGCACTCAAAAATGAACTTTAAGATATATACCACTTAAGCAATTGTTAATTGATTAACTTTAACTAGCTCCTTTTAGATAGAAAGTTATTCTTTGATATGGAGGAAGACTTTTATGATTTCTTCAAAAGCATCACAGACAAACACATGCACATTCCAAGGAGTTATGCAACAGGGATTAAGAAAAATCAGAGAAAACTCTTCTTCCAGTCTGCTATTCTGTATCAAGACTTCAGATACTGGTATCAATCCCTGAAAATAGTAAGAAATAAAATTTTATACTCAGGAAATCATATCAATATATTATATCATCTGTCTTATATAATCTATTTGGTTGGCTCTTCCCATCGCTGGCCATTTTATTTGATACCAATTATTACTGTTTAATTTCCAGAATATTTTAAAATTCCATATGAATATATAAGCATAAAACGAATTCCATATGAGTTTTCCCATACTTTTCAATTTCATCTAATAGACACAATAAAAAATGAAAAAAAATCCAATATTCATATTTTAAGTGTTAAATGGGGTAAAACAACAAAGAGCATCTCTAATAATTCTACTGAATAATCTATTCTAAAATATCACTATTAAAGTGTAGGCAATTCATCTCAGAATAAGAGCTTTCTTAATTATAATACCTTAAGTGCATGAAAAATTTACTACATTGTCATCAGCTTTCTGATTTACTTGCATAAAAATGAAAACTTTAATTCACAGACATAGCTCTTGGGACTTACTATTCCAAAAGTCTAAATTGTACTTGGGACAAGGAAAGACATTTTATGCTATGGTAAGCAGAACATAAACTCTTAATATCTAAAAGAAGATACAAACAGGCAATGAGAGAATATGGAAAAGAAGATGTACATAGGCAATGAATGAGAGAATATGGTTTAATTTTAGAGACTGAATAAATATGTAGATAAAGTTTTAAAAATATTAACTTTTGATTATATCTAGCAGCAATTTTTCAAAGATAATGGATCATAATAATTATTTATATATTTAATATTTCAAAATTGATAAAAAATGTTAGGATAAAACATAGTTGCCTGAAATACTCTGCTAAATTTCCTAATAGATTTAGTAAGAACTTTGTATAAAATATCTGCTTGTATAATCTGGAAAGGAATTATCATGAGCATAATTATCACTATTGAAATGCCAGTGGCTCAGGTTTTCCATCTTTTAGGAGTTACATCGTGTTTTAAGAGTGAAAAGGCAATGAACCTTGGAAAAACTCTAGGTTTTCAAGAGTCAGAATGTTGGGTCATGTGAGGCTAAACCACATATTGGTATGTGAGACTGTTAACAAATCGCATCCTGTAGATTCTTTCAAAACCATTAGTTAAGAAGGAAAATTTATTAAATTGATTTCTACTGTACAAATGAAGGAGCTGGCATGATCATCACAAGTCTCAAACTCAAATGCCTATTTTAGATTTAAAAGGAATGTGAAGAATTTAAAGTGGAGTACAGCAAAATAATTACATGATTTATCAAGATACTAGCACTGGAATTTCATTTATCATTATATAATTGTATAAAAATATTCATTTACTTATTTTAAACTTCATTTATCAAAAAATTTTAAAGAAAATATTTCAAACAAAACAAAGGAATAAGAACAAAAATCCTAAAATATGCTTTCAGATATGCTTTCAATATGCTCCTACAATACCCCAAGAAAATCAATGATCCATAGTCATTCCTGAGCATTCCCATGTCATTAAGTTTACCCTCAATATCTTATCTGTTCTTATTAGATTATTTTTCCCCCTTCATTAGTTGCTTGTCTATCTCTAGTTCCCCTATGTTCTATAATATAAGACACTTGATTTACGTTTTTTACAGAGTTCGCATTAGTGGTATCATATAATACCTCTCTTTGCATCTGGCTTATTTCAGACACAAGTAAGTGGAGTAATGAAAGCAAAGAGAGTGAAATTTGTATCTGCCAATAGTATTTTTAACCCAAATATGGAATCAGAAAAGAATTGGAAAGAATTGGAATTAACAGATGAAATGAGATTTTGGTACTATGATAAACTTCATATTGATCTTATTTCAGTAGCTTTAAGCAATCACTTAAAAATAATTCTATATTCAGCAGAAAATTGAAAACAAGTCTCTACATATTCAAAAACTAAGTTGCAAATAAGACAATAAAAATCAAATGCACTATAGTGGGCTAATTAAAAGCAGTAACTCAAGTTAAGATCAGTCTAAGTAGAGAGCAGTTAAGAAGCAATACAACATACAATGTACATGAAATCCAAAGTCCTGATAACCATTGAATTTGTGATCCCTGCTATGTCATAAATGATGGTGTACTGGAGATAGATTGATCTTTCCCAGTTTCACCAGTGCAGCTCTGTATTTTCATTCTCCATAACAATTTCTGGTAATATTCCAGTAAAAGAAACAAAACATATTATAGAAATTACACTTAGCTTACCTGGAGAGAGAGAAAACTAAAAATATTCTTGGGGAGTCTCTTTTACCATGTTTTAACAAAATTTCCCATATTAGAAATCAGGTAGGTGTAAAGGCAATTTAGAATTTTTTTCTTCTTACTTACTTATTCCTAACTGCATTCTTGTTTCTGGAAAGGATATGCCTAAGGATGCATAACACCTACTTATGATCTTAAGTGGGGTTTGCACATGATCAGATATAAAAGGATGACTCCCGCCACCCATGGGAAGGGAGAAGAACAGCTGTGTAAGCCCACTAGAGTTTACTTGTGATTTTTTTGGCTTGTTTTTCCCCCTTACAGAAAATTTAAATTATGAAAACAAACACCTGCTTAAGTAACTCATAGTATATCACTAAGTCAAATGACTCTGGAGGAATTGCTGTGTTTATCTTTAAGATCTAGCTTTCCAGATAATACACATCTTAGGCAGCATCAAAACTACACAGGATTATTAAAATGATACATCTTAGATTATAGAGCTTGAGAATATTCTGTGATATCACACTGAAAATGATTTTTCACATTTCTTGATTATGTATCTATCCATCCACCATTCTTCCATCCATCTATCCCTCCATTCATCCATCCCTCCCTTTATCTATCATCTGCCAACTTCTAGGTCTTCTAGGTAGTGGATATGGTCATCAAAGTCTATAGCTTTAAAAGAATTTTTAAAAGAATTTTATATTCATAGGGCATTTTGTGGAATATAAACATGCTCATATTCTTCTTTCTAAATCTTCACAAAATATATCATTACTTATTCTATACATAAAATATTGTTTTTAAAGAGTTGGGCAAAATGTCCATAAACAAGATATTTTATCACCAATTGGATTTAAGCATGGGAAGGAATTTCACATTACATTACCCACCCAAGTCTGAATCTCCATTAACTTATTATTTCCCAGTTTACATATCTTTGAGGAGTTCTATAGTACCAGAATCTATTTAATAATTTTCATGTAGCTTATACCTCCAAACCCACACACATTAACATACATATAAATAAAATATTTATATCTAATGCAAATGGCTCAGGATTTGGTAGGTTAATAAAAAATGTAGTTATAATTGGGACTCAAAAAGTGATACTAAGTCATTATTTTGTTGTTATTTTTAAACATATACATTTACATTCACTTCTCTAATTTTGGATGTGAAACAAAAGACTTTACTTCATGTCTGGGTTTCTCTGAATGGAATTCTGGGCAGTCAATTTTGCATAAGCCATAATCAGAAATTTCATATTTCATTCTAAAAACTTGAGAGTGAAAGTAAATCAATATTAAGGCAATTTGAGCTTAGAATCATTTTAAACTTTTATGTTTTACTGATTTTTTTAGAGTTATTTAACCCACTCACACCTAGGATGTTAGCAGTTTCCTGTTATGGTGTTCCCAGAGTTCTCATAGATGAAATTATCTTGATTCATTTGCATATTTCATTTGTTTATGGAAAATTTGCCTAATTTACATGATTGTAAAATCAAGCACAGCTGACATAACCAGGAGTAAACACACCCAACTAATCTTAAGTACTCTGTTCATCTGGTGAGGGTGGGAGGAGCAGGGAACTGTTCAGACTTGCTGGAGGAATCTTCCAAACACCAGCGTTCATTAGTCTGAATGTTTACAAAGATAATGGAAAGTGGCTGAAGTTTGGTAATGTGGCTTTCGACTGCATCTTGATCACAAATTGCTTTATCAGTGGAGGTTATTTTTGAGATTGGAGAATCTGAATAAAGCAGCTGGATTGGGTTTACTTGTTTCTCTCTGGGACAGTGCCAACCAGGGTAGATATTATTAATTTAAAAAACAGTTGCTTGGGTTATTAGGTTTTTATATTATTGTTTAATATGGACAAGTGACTGGCTGATGAATAATTTGTCATGGTGAATTCCTACTCATCCTTCCAAAGTCAGATCCATATAGTTTTCTTGACCCATCAGGCAGAAATCAGTGCTCCCTCTCTTTGCTCTCATAGCACCTCATGCATACGTTGTCTTCAACAGAGTTGATACTTTGTTTAATGTCTACTTTCCAAATCAGCTCCTCCTTTGAGTTTCTTGTGATGTAGGGGATGCCCGGTCATTGACAGAGTGCATCACCATGAAAAAATAAGAGAACAGTAATCGTCCCATGCTGCCTTGCCATGGTCAATTCTGCATAATTACCTTTAAGTCTCTATTAGCTCTTCCAATCAAATGTAGCACAAACTAATAGTAAAAGCCCAGAAGCTTAAAATTTATGGCTATACCAGGCTGTGCTTAAATCAGATTAAATTATAAAGAATTACAATGAATAATATATATTATATTGTGGTACAAAAAATGGTTTTCCTGGATTAAGATCATCCAGTAAAATCTTTTGATTTCAGATCAAAATAAAAATTTAAAGCATATTTGAAGATTTAATTCTATCAATTTCTGGTTTATAATAGTATCAATAATTAATTAATGCTATTAAAAATAAACTGCAAGATACATAAGAATGGATGTTTACCATGAAAAACAGTAGCTTCAAAGGTGGTGATAACGGCTCTCCTCAAATATCTGAAGAAATGCTTTAGATAAAGAACTAGACTTGCTGTTGATTCCAAAGGCCTAGAAATTGGGTTAAGGGTTTAGAAGTTCAGAAACAGGCAGGTTTGGGTCACAGAGCAGAAATTGTCCAGGCAGATGTCTCTAAATCAGTGGGTCTCAAGAGGGGTGATTTTTGCACCTCCAGGTGACATTTGGCAGTGTTTTGAGACATTTTGTTTGTCACAATGCAGGAAGTGTTAGTAGTTTCTAGTGGATAGAGGGAAGACATGCTGCTAAACAACTAAAATGCAACTAAAGAGAACCAAAGACTTTTATAATAATGCTTGAATTGGATGTGTTTTGATTAATATTAGTATTTTTAAAGTATTTATGGTATCCTGGATTTTGGATATGTTTTTACTTTTAATACTCTAGAAACAACATGAGTTACAAAATATTTTATACCTAATCTACAACTGAAGAAATTGAGATGCAGGAAACTTAATCACCATTTATGTTGGAGCTGGAATTTGAACCCAGTTAATAGAACTTGTATTACACTGTTAACCACTATGCAATTCAAGACTGCCCAGAATTCAATCCAAATAATAACCAAATTACTACTATGATTTTTCTCATCCATACTTCTATGAAATGTTATTTCTATACAATTAAACAGTCTTTGTATGAATGCCTGATATGTCACAGGCACTGAGTGACAGCTGAGGATACAAAAAAGCATAGCCAAATCCCATCCCTTCAATAATTTCCACAAGAGCTGAAGGACAAACAATTTATTAGACAAATAAAAGCGGAGTTATAGGGAGAAGGTAAAAAAAAAAAAAGTGATAAAAGAGCATCACTTACTCTTTGTTGACTCTCAGGAAATGCTTTGCCAAGGAAGTCGTGACTACACTGATACTTAAAGGTGAAGAACAGTTGAATAGGAAAACAAGGTTGTGAAGGTCATTCTGGACAAGGGGAGGATCATACGTCAACATGGAGAACAACAGGAAAGCATGATAGAAGCAAAAGAGACGCAGAGAAATGAAGTATTTGGAGTGATTTTCAAGAGATGCAGAAAAGCAATTTTGGAATTTATTAGATCATGAAAGATGGAGAAAACAAAGAGACTTAGAGTCCTCCCAGTCTGGATAAATTAGATAGATAATGAAATGATTCATTAGAAGGGGGATACTAAGAAAATTGTATCTAATGGACCATTTTTCCCCAGTGAGAGAGATATACTGTGATATGTCTTATTATAAAGAAAATTCATCATTCTAAATTTCATAATTTCAACAAATATATTTCTCATCTCTTAGAAAAACAACAGCAAACAGAGTAAGACTATAGCATGGCTCTGCTTCTTTTAGAGTATGTACTTGAATAAACCTGAGCAGTTAATGTTCTATTAGCGGGATAACTATTTAGAGGGACAATTGACATTTTGCCAATATAGCAATAATGGGCATTTAAGGGACTACAAACAAGAATATTTTTTCATCTGTCAAAATTCCTTCATCTTTTTTAAAGCAATTTTATTGGATATATTCACATACCATACAATCCATCCAAAGTGTGCAATCAATGGCTTTTAGTATAATCACAGAGTTGTTTCACCACAATCAATTTTAGGACATTTTCATAACTCCAAAAAGAAAAACCCCATATTCCTTAGCAGTCCCTCTCAATCCCTTTATCCTTCCCAGGTCTACATAACCACAAATCTCAATCTGTCTCTACAAATGTATTTGTATTTATATTTTACATAAATGCAATCATATAATACGTAGTACTTTGTGTCTGGTTAATTTCTTTTAGTGTAATGTTTATTTTTATTATTTTTTTAACTAGAGAGTTTGTAGATTTACAGAAAAGTCATGTAAAAAAATACAACATTCAAATATAACCCCCTATTGTTGACACTTTGATTCATTTGGTACTTTTGAAAGAATATTAAAATATTACTGTTAACTATAGTCCATAGTTTATGTTAGGTGTATTTTTCCCCATATACCACCCTATTATTAATACCTTATAATAGTGCCATACCTCTGAAAGAACATTCTTATATTTGTACTATTGACCCCAGTTCCATCCTCCACAACAGGCTTCACTGTATTATACAGTCCCATGATTTATCTTCTAACTTCCCTTCTAGTAACATACATGACTCAAAACTTCCCCTTTCAGCCACATTCACCAACATAATCCAATGCCATTAGTTACACTCCCAAAAACGTGCTACCCTTACCACTATCCACATCTAAACATTTACAATGAACCTAAATAGAAATTCTGCACAAATTAAGCATCAGCTTCCCTTTCCCTATCTCTAGTCTATCCCCTGGTAATCTGTATTCTAGATGCTGACTCTATGACTTTGCTTATTTAAATTAATTCATTAACAGTGAGATGATACAATATTTGTCCTTTTGTGTCTGGCTTATTTCACTCCACATAATGTCCTCAAGTTTCATCCATGTTGTTGCATGCATCAGGATTTTATTCCTTCTGAATAATATTCCATTTTATGTATATACCACATTTTGCTTATCCATTCATCGGGTGATAGACAATTGGTTTGCTTCCATCTTTTGGCAATTGTTAATAATACTGCTATGATCAGTAGTGTGCAAACATCTGTTTATGTCCCTGCTTTTAGTACTTCTGTTTATATACCTAGTAGTGGGAATGCTGAATTATATGGCAGCTCTATATTTAGCTTTCTGAGGACCCACCAAACTGCCCTCCACAGTGGCTGCTCCATTTCACAATCCCACCAGTAGTGAATGAGTGTTCCTATTTCTCCACAAGTGGAGAGACAACACTTGTAGTTTTCTGTTTTTGTTTTTGTTTTTTTTTTAATGGTGTGCATTCTAGTAGGTATCAAATGATACTTCATTGTGATTTTGATTTACATTTCCCTAAAAGTTACTGAGGTTGAGTATCTTTTCATGGGCTTTTTAGCCATTTGTATTTCCTCTTTGGTAAAAATGTCTATTCAAGTCTTTTGCCATTTTTAATTGGGTTGTTTGTCTTTTTATTGTTGAGTTGAAGGATTTTTTTTTTTAATATTCTGGATACTGAACATTTATTGGATATCTGGTTTCCAAATATTTTCTCCCATTGAGGAGGTTGTCTTTCCACTTTCTTGACAAAGCCCTTTGAAACACAAAATTTTTAATTTTGAAAGGTCCCATTTATCTAACAATGTAATCTATATTTTTACCCCTGATTATTAACAATATCTGATTATTTCTTGAAACTGACACTGAAATCTTTGAAACTGATATTCCAAACCTCGCCAACCCATGACCATAAAAATGTTAATAAATTTCAGGTTTGAGTGAATTAAGTAGTCCAAAACACTGAAAATAATTTATTTAGTTCATTTGTTGTCTTGAAAAATTCAGTTTTGCTTTTAATCAACCAATCCTTCTGCTTAATTCATATCACCAATAATTCTCTTGTTTTGGAAATGAATTAATTAATTATTTTCTACAAAAATTCTGAGATATCTTTTTCTAATTGTAGGGAGACCCACATGATGAGTAAAAGGTGTCTTTAAAAATAGTTTCTGTTATTCTTTCTAAAAAATAGATAGTAAACCTATCCTTAAACACTATTGATTCCCTAGGAAATAATACAGAGCAGTGATTACAAATTTTCCATATTAGCAGAATCTTTTTTTTTTTAATTACAAAAAAAAAAAATCACAGAAAGTGAATTTAAAGTTGAACTTATCTGGAGACATGAAACCTTAAATTCTGCCAAATTAGCCTCCTCTGTATCTTACTTTTATTGGTCTCTGAGGAAATAATCTTCAGTGAACCAACTGTGTGCTTTTTATGCACTCAAATTGACAATTCATGTATATATGTCCAACAGGTTCAGCATACTGATCTATTTTAGTGTGTCCTTTAAAAGGATGGAAATTCACATAATTGCAATCTTTTAATTGATTTTTTTCTCCAGACTACAACAATAAGTGGTACCTAAAAAGGCATTTTTATGATGGAGCTCAGATATGACACAATTAATCCAGAAATCCTTGACTTAATTCCTTAATCATTTAAACACATTTCAGGTAGGGAAAGTCTTTTAGATTATTTTCTAAAGGGAGTTGAGTTTCCTGTGGTGTTATTGGATGTAACACCCCCTATATTTGGGCTATATACCATTCATGGTGAAAGATAAATATCTTACAAACTTGAAACTTTCTCCTTAATGTATCATTCCTTTCCTTATGAACTTAGAAACCCCCAAAATTAAACCCATCTGGTTTTGCTTCCTGTACTTCCCTGAAATAATGTATGGGGAAGGAAGTTTGGGCAGGGTTTCAGAGTTATTTTCTTTCCTCCATATGTTCATGTTCTACACAACTATACTGAATAAACATGCACTGAGAATGTAATTAATAGCCTACTATTTTCGATAGTAAAAAGAACTTAAAGTCTTGGCATAGTCCCAATCTACTTTTGTCATATATAATAGATCAAGTTACACTAGGAAAGATATTCTATCCACATCTTTTTTTTTTTTTTTCCTTTTTAAACTTCCTTTTAAATTCATGGATCCAAGACTTCTTAAGTCTTGTTTTAGGAGAAAAGCATTTGTCACTGGTGGTAGAGTTAATTCAGGAAAATTAGGATTAAAACAAATAATCTCTATGACTGTAAATATGATCCAAACTAATTTATTGCAAGAAAAAAATCTCAAATCAGCAAAGCAGCCAAGCCCTCTTATTTTGTAGGAATTTACAGAAAATTATGGTAATCAATACTAATAAGACTAAATACATCTTTAAACAAAAGTGAAATGCCTTTTCACCACAGTTTTTGTCATTGTATTGTTTAAGGAATTGACGCCATGTAAATATTTTAATGCCTGCATAACATAAAATATAACATAGGCATTCAAAAACATGTTTAGCAACATTAAATTAAATTGAGTTGAGCACAATGTAAATTGTAAATCTATGTAAAAGTGTAAATTGTTATTTCAACTGTACTAGAAATCCATGTGATATATCTGAATCAATTTACATTAAATATGAAGTGACACACATATAAGAATTTTTTATTTGGAGACTAAATTTTTTCCCTGCCAAAATGTCTTTTATACTTTCCTTTGAAATTTATTTTTAAGGATTGTAAATTGCTGTTGTATTCTCTGTTCCAACCATAACATGATCTGATCAGTGGATCAAACACAATTATCATAAACATAGATTAAAAATGATAAATATCTTTAAGTATTGTATAACAACTATATGGTATATCGAGTGGTGATATCCTTCATGACTTTCATACTAAAAAAAAAAAAAAAGGACTACTCAAAATGGCATTCCTTTTCTTATTTTAAACACAAAACTTCCAATGCATTTCGTATTGTTTCACCTGCTAACTTTCCCAAGATTTCTCCCCATGTGTGTTAAAACAGGTAGAAAATTCTTTGTCTGTTTCTGTTAAATTTTCTCCCCATTTCTGCTACTGCTAATCTGATTAACTAAAAGATCAATCTATATTATTTTCAACTTTATCACTCAAAAAATGCAATGGCTGCATTGATGCGATGAGCCACAGTATTATATAAATTACTAACCACCAGAGAATGAAACCTCACTAAACAAATTCTTTCCACGGTATTCACATCAGAAGAGCATTAATTATTTTTGCAAGATGTCTGCATCTTCTTTTCTGTCATATTTTGTTCTTCTTGACTTATCTGGAAAACCAGTTCTCAATTAAACTGTTACCACTTCAAAAGTTCTTTCTCATTATTCATTCTTCTAGTCTCTCTTAGGAATGCTTTTCAGTCTTACTACATTAAAAAAAAAAAAAAAGAAAGGAAGGAAGGAAGAAGAAAAGAGAGATTATTTAGAACTGTTTACCTTACAAATGAAAACCAGCTGATGCTTAAATTATGTTTGATACTTTAGGGATATTCCTTAGTTCTCCTTGTGATATGCTTTAAATCAGCCATCTGGATTTCAAAAACATTTAGGCTCAAAACTCTGAATGGGGAATTAAGCATTTCCTTAAATGTGTTCCCAGTCCAAGAATCTTCATACCCAACTTGTGCTTTCCAGCAGGCATTACTGTATCATGCTACATACTGCAAATGACATGTTTTCACTAAGTTGATGGTAAAATCACCATTACACTTATCAGTATAGCACCAGGTTATTCTGTTCCCTACTGGAAAAGTTATTACTTCTTCAAGCATTTCTCACATAAGCAAGCAGATTGTATTTGCTTCCTACTTAGACATTTGGCCAGAGGTCTAGTATAGACAGCAGGAAACACGAGTTTTGCATTGTTAGTAGTTTCCTTTACTGTGATTCAGTTTCTCATTGAAGAAACAGTGATTATATTTATCTTCCTAGTTGGAATTAAATGCTTTCATATATGCTAGGTATGAATTTCAATCCTGAAGTTTAGCAGATTAAATCAAATTCAACAAACAGTACTTGAGCATCTATTTTGCACCTCAATTTTGGAAAAAAAAATACATATATATGTATACACACACATACACATACATAGTTAGGAAACAGTCTCATCCCTTAAAATTCTGTATATTTGCTACATTGAAGTTATATTGAAGTAAACATTTGATTGATGTAGAAAACAAGATCAGAATGTTAAAGTAGCCAAAAATTATGAAACATTCAGTTAATACAAACTGTCTGTGTTTTCCATAAAATTTAAAATAAAATATTCTAATTTTGATTTTTTTTTCCAATTTAGAACTATTTGGTTTTGTGGTTTCCCCCAGGTTTCTATAGTCTTCCTACAAATTCTTATTTTGTTTAGATTTTGTAAAATAATGGCCTCCAAGGCATGTTCTGGAACTTGCATATTTCTCCACACTCGTGTTCTACATTCCCTACTTTATTCATTATTCTTCTTATATGTGCCCTCCCTTTTTTCATTAATACCAATCACATTTTTTGCTTTACAATTACTGTCTCTTTGAGTGAAAGGCTCTTCTCCTTATTCTCTTATTCTTGATGTCTTCTTGTGTTTAAGGTGCTTACCCTAGACCCTTATTCCCAGAGTCTTTCACCAATTATCCTATCTGAAATATCACCACTAACCCTAGTCAAATTATATCCTATCATCCTATCATCCTAAAATCATTTATTTTCCTTCATAATACCACTATCTGAACTGCCTTTATTTATTTTATTTGTTATCTATTTGTTCATTTGTTTATTGATTTAAGTTTGTGCTAGTTTATTATTATTACTATTATTATTATTATTATTATTATTCCCCTTTATCAGAGAAGGTGCTTTCAGGAGAACAGAAACCACATTAGGAATTTTAGTAGTGAGAATTTAATATAGTGAATTATTTTCACTGGTATTGGAGAAACGGAAAAGCAAGCATGCCATGCTGAAGTAACACAGCAATGGCCTCTGCAGGCAGCAGCTACCACCCCTAAAGCTGGCAGATCAATGGGAAGAGGTTGAGAGTACCAAATCCTAAGACCTCAAAGGAATAGCTTTTCAAAGATAGGCTCACATTTCTAAGAAGGGGTTATTACTTCTCCAGGATTAAGTACCTCAAGAAATTGGAGAATGGGGAACTGGTGATGTGCATATTTCTAAGTCCTGCTGGTGCAAAAGAAGCTGAAAAGCAAATTACCTGCTGCTGCATGCAGTCTTTGCTAGGATGACTCTAATATTTATCAAGAAAACAACACACAAACAAAAATGAAAGGGAGGAAGTCCCACCTCCCTTATTCCTGATTTTCAGTCAGCCTCCAGAACACCCTATTGGCAGAGTCTTCTGTTAAAAACCAGCTGACATTCTGGAGGTCAGTGTGGTGGTTCCACAAGAAGCTAAGTATGTGGAGGCCATAAGGTCCTGCAACCTTGTTATGGGGTATGTACTTGGAAGATCCGAGAGCAGAGACATGAATGGACATTTGCACATTGGTGTTTATGGAGGCATTATTCATGATTTGCAATGGGTGGAGGTGGCCTAAGGGTACAGTGACTGAGGAACAGAATGGTGAACTGTGGTGTATGCATACAATGGAATATTGAGCAAATACGAGTTGTGAAGCTATGAGACATGCAAGGAGGTGAATGGATCCTGCAGACAGCATTTTGAGTAAAGTAAGCCAGAACAAAGGCAAACACTATAATGCCTCACCAATATGGACTAACTACAATGTGTAAACTCAGAATTGAATCTCAGAGCACAGCCTAACAGGGAAATGATTATTGTAATGGTCCCTAGATTGCAAGCTCTTACAATAGTCAAATCTATTCCTGAATAGTAATGGCTATCTCCAAACTCTGAGATGTTGATCCCTTAGTGTATAACCTGATTGGTCCCTGGAACATTGGGTATCTGTGCAACGCCTGAAACCCAGAGCTAGAGCTTGGCAGATATGGATATCAGTATTAGGGCATCCAGCAACTGTTAAAAAAAGAAAAAAAAAAAGCTGAAAAAGAGCCCAGACTTCAATTACAGTTATGAATGAAGCAGATGTGGTTAAGACAGGGGCAAATAGGGCCAAAGGGTAAAGGTTGAAACTGACTGTGTGTTAAACTTCAACTTCCATGTGAGACCAAGGGAAGAGATGTTTATTTGGTGTAGGATTTATATTTTCTACACAATATAACTTCTACAGTCAGTTTGTTCAAACACCACAATTGCATGGAACTTTGAATAGGAAGTGAGATATGTTAGGTTTGTATAGGTTAGAGTGAAATAGCAACACATCCCAAAGTAATTTGGGGGAGAATTTAAATATATATGTAGGGCCCCCATGAGGACTTGGGGGAAAATGAAGAAGTGTCAGACTTCCTCACCTGGATTTTTGCTGATGTTCTCACAAACATTGGGGATTGATGGCTTGGTGTGCTGAGCCCTCTATCTTAGGGCCTGCCCTTATGAAGCTTGTTACTGCAAAGGAGAGGCTAAACCTGCTTATAATTGTGCCTAAGAGTCTCCCCCTGAGTGCCTCTTTGTTGCTCAGATGTGGCCCTCTCTCTCTCTAGCTAAGCCACCTTGGCAGGTGAACTCACTGCCTCCCGCCCTACACAGGACCGGACTCCAGGGGTGTAAATCTCCCTGGCAATGCAGGACATGACTCATGGGATGAGTCTGAACCCAGCATTGTAGAATTGAGAACACCTTCTTGACCAAAAGGGGGATGTGAGATGAAACGAACTGAAGCTTCGGTGGCTGAGAGATTCCAAAAGGAGCCGAGAGGTCACTCTGGTGGGCACTTTTATGCACTATATAGATAACCCTCTTTAGGTTTTAATGTATTGGAATAGCTAGAAGTAAATACCTGAAACTATCAAACTCCAACCCAGTAGCTTTGACTCTTGAAGACGATTGTATAACTATGTAGCTCACAAGGGGTGACAGTGTGATTGTGGAAATCTTGTGGATCACACTCTCTTTATTCACTGTATGGATGGATGAGTAGAAAAATGGGGACAAAAACTAAATGAAAAATAGGGTGGGGTGGGGGGATGATTTAGGTGTTCTTCTTACTTTTTTTTTTTTTTTAGTAAATTCAGTTTTATTGAAATACATTTGCACGCCATACAATCATCCATGGTATACAATCCACTGTCCACAGTATGATAACATAGTTATGCGTTCATCACCACAATCTATCTCTGAACATTTTCCTTACATCAGAAAGAACCAGAACAAGAATAAAAAATAAAAGTGAAAAAAGAACACCCAAATCATCCGCCCATCCCACCCCATTTGTCCTTTAGTTTTTATCCCCATTTTTCTACTCATCCATACACTAGATAAAGGGGGTGTGATCCACAAGGTCTTCACAATCACACTGTCACCCCTTGTAATCTACATAATTATATAATTGTCTTCAGGAGTCCAGACTGCTGGGTTGGAGTTTGGTAGTTTCAGGTATTTACTTCTAGCTATTCCAATACATTAAAACCTAAGAGGTGTTATCTATATAGTGCACAAGAATGTCCACCAGAGTGGCCTCTAGACTCCATTTGAAATCTCTCAGCCACTGAAACTATTTCGTCTCATTTTGCATCCCCCTTTTGGTCAAGAAGATACTCTCAGTCCCACGATGCCGGGTCCACATTCATCCCTGGGAGTCATATTCTGCATTGCCAGGAAGATTTACAACCCTGGGAGTCGGGTCCTACGTAGGTGGGAGGGCAGCGAGTTCACCTGTTGAGATGGCTCAGTTAGAGAGAGAGAGGGCCACATCTGAGCAACAAAGAGGTACTCAGGGGGAGACTCTTAGGCACAACTACATGCAAGTTTAGACTCTCCTTTGTGGTAACGAGCTTCATAAGGGCAAGTCCCATGATCGAGGGCTCAGCACATCAAACCGCCAGTCCCAATGTTTGTGACAACATCAACACCAGTCCAGGTGAGGATGTCCAATACATCCACACCTTCCCCCAGATCCTCAGGGCTGGGGAGGGGGAGGCTGTAAATATATTTTTTATTATCTGCCCAAATTACTCTGGGATATGTCACTATTTCACTCCAGCCTATACTAACCTACTGTATCTCACTTCCTATTCAAAGTTCCATGCAATTGTGGTGTTTGAACAAATCGACTGTAGAGTTGTACCGTTTAAAAAATTTAGATCCTGTACCAAATAGATATCTCTTCCCTTGGTCTTACACGGAAGTTGAAGTTTTAAAACACAATCAGTTTCAACCTTTACCCTTTGGCCTGGCTTGCCCTGGTCTTAACCAGATCTGCTTCATTCATATAACTAATTGAAGTCTGGGCTCTTTTTCAGCTTTTTTTTTTTTTTTTTTTTGACAGTGGCTGTATGCACTAATACTGACATTCATATCTGCCGAGCTCTAGCTCTGAGTTTCGGGTGTCTCAGAGATATGCATTGTTCCAGAGACCAATCAGGTTATACACTAGGGGATCAGCATCTCAAAGTTTAGAGATAGGCATTACGATTCAGGGACAGAGTTAACTGCTGTAAGAGCTTACAATCTAGGGACTATTACAATTATTATGTCCATGTTAGGCTATGTTCTAAGATTCAATTCTGAGTTTACACATTGTAGTTAGTCCATATTGGTGAGGCATCATCCCTCTCACCATGTTTTCTCCAACACCTTTACTCCTATATATATATTTTCCTACAATTTTATAGAGTTATATTCACATACCATACATTTATCCACAGTGTACAATCAGTTGTTCATGGTATTATCATGAAGTTGTACATTTATCACCAGAAGCAGCACTTGAACATATTGATTACTACAAGAAAAATTGTGTTTTTTTTTTTTTTCTTATTCTTATTCTTTCTGGTGTAAGGAAAATGTTCAGAAGTAGATTGGGGTGATGAATGCATAACTATATGATGGTACTGTGAACAGATGATTGTTCTCCATGGATGATTGTATGGTAAGTGAATATATCTCAATAAAACTGAATTTAATTTGAAAAAAGTAGGAAAAAAAACAGCTGGCAGAATGGAAATATTGTGGAGATCATCCCCAGCACTACAGTAAATTTGGAGCTTAGAGACACAGTTTAATAATTTGTCAATTACATGTCTTTGGTTATACAGTATCCAAATATATCTTAATGAACTTCCATCACAATAACTGTTACAACTTTATCCTTCTGCTTACCAAGATGTTATTATTTTTCATACAAACAGCAGAGTTCTTACCTTCTCTCCAAAACAGAACACAGAAAATACCATGTCATCCATCTCTAATTTATGTTAATTACTCTGCCAGTAACATGAATATTTTTTAATCTAATGGCTACCTATAAAGTAAACCACTCACAACTTTTCCTTCATAAAATAATAAAGGTAAAGTGCAAAGTGGGAAAGAAGAAATTAGATAATATATACACCAGTACTTTTTTCTCTCTCTACTCTCTCTCTCTCTATATATATAAATATAAATATTTATATAGTTTTTATTAAGTTGGTGTTCTTTATCTGATAGGTTAAACAAATATTCATTTCTTAAGGGTCCAAGTCCTTGGTCTGGCCTTTTCTTGCTGTAGATTTCCATTATCATTTTACTATTAGAAATGAAAGTACTAAGAAACACTTCAGAGAAATATCTGTGATCTAAACATGCCCCCCCAACCCCATGTGTGTCAGCAACACACTTACTCTACAGATTTCATGATGAAATATATCAGTCCATAACTATCCCATTTTGCATCTGTTGATTCAGTGGAATATGGCCATCAAAATGGCCAGGTGATGACTTCAACTTCTACTTGAATGGAACCATTTTTTCTGTCCTTGTGGAATGAGCAGAGGTCAACATTTTGAGTACAGGAAGCAAAAAAATTCTAAGTACATTATTAGGTATAATAGTGTGGTAGGCAGGGTCTACAGATACTGTCTCTACCTCAAGATTTCCATCCCCTCATTAGTCAAGCAAACTTTAATCTAGATACTTCTATGTAGGGACTTTGCAAATGGAGTTAAGGTTACCAATCAGCTGACCTCAAGATAAGGTTATTATCCTGGATTATCCAGGTGGGTCTGTGCAATCACATGAGCTTTTACAATCAGAAAGTGAAAGCAGGAGTTAAAGAGGTGGAAAAGGAAGTAGTGGAGGAAAGGGGATGTCAAAAATTTTAAAGAATGAGAAGGACACAACCCACTATGACTCTCAGAGTGAAGGAGATAAGCCCAGATCAAAGTAAGTGGACAGCCCCAAAGCTAAGAAAAACCCTTGGATGGCAGTCTGCAGGGAAATGGGGACTGTTGTTGTACAACCACATAGAACTGAATTCTGCTGACAACCTGCATGACTCGTCCCCAGAGCATCCAGAAAGGAACACAGTACTGATGACACCTTGATTTCAGCCTTGTGCAAGTCCAAACACAGAAACCAGCTGAGCACACAGACACTTTTCACCTGCAGAACTGAGATAATACATAGGTGTTCTTTTAAGCCACTAAGTTTGTGATAATGTGTTATGGCAAAAACAGAAACCTAATGCAGATAGCAATAAGATCATATCCCTTTTTAACTCCTTGATTTCAATATCTATGTTTTCTGGCAATGGAAAAACATAGTCCATGTATTGATAGCTAATTCAAAGCAGACAGACCATATAGACCATAGACCAAACATAGAACAACAAAATTTCAGGGTATTATTCTCTACTGGCACTATAACTGAACCTTAATAGGTCATTATTCCTTTGTATCAAGTCAGCTGCTTGGGATGATCGAGTATGTGAAATAACCCATTAATTCTACGGACATATGCCCATTTCCACACTTGTTAGCTGAAAAATAAATACCCATTCAAAAGCAATGTTGTGGGGAATATCACGAAGATAAATAAGTCACTTTATAAATCTGTAAGAGGTGGTGCTAATAAAAGCACTCTGTACAGGAAAGGTACATCAGTAAACAGAATATATGTTCATACCAGTGAAGACAAATCAAAGCCCTTCTCATGAGAAGGGGTCCAATGAAATCATCCCTGGGAATGATGCCACAGCATTCAATCCTGAGACACCATTTCATTTGATGCCTTTTCGTTCAATACTGAGACAATGAGGTCTCAACATTATTCTCTGCTGGTTGAAAGTTAGGCACTCAACACTGGAGATATCCAAATGTGTTTTTAGATAGGAAAAGTCCAGTTTGTTTTACACACACAGAGCCTCCGTCCCTTCTACCATGGTCAACTGGTAAATAGGCTAACTAAGCAAACATTAAGTAGCTAGAGAAAGACACTGAATGATATAGAAAGGATGGGTCATGTTGTTTACATAACTATTGAAAGCCTCCTCTTAATTTGACGCTCTTTGGTCAGGCATACTTTCAAAGGTAGCCAAATACTCTTCTGGTTTCAAGAGGTCTATCCATATATGTCTTTTTCAGAATTAATTATCACAGTCTTTGTTTCCTAGTTGCTAAAGCAAATACCATACAACGGGGTGGCTTAAACAACAGGAATTTGTTGGCTCATGGTTTCAGAGTCTAGAAGACTTGCTTCCTCTTGGGGAATATCTTCTGTCTCTGTGGCAATCTTGTGGTTCCTTGGATTTTCCATCACACGGCAATGATCATGGTAGTGTCTTCTTTCTTTTCTGAGTTCCATTGATTTCCAGCTACTGGCTTCACCTTGTGACTTCCTTCCTTTGTCCAATGTCCTTTGTTTATAAATACTTCAACTATATTGGATTAAGGGCCACCCCCACCCCCCTTTTGGGGATAGCTTAGCTAATAACAATTTCAAAGGTCTTACTTACTAATGGTTTCATACCCACAGGACCAGGAGTTCACATCTGAATATGCTTTTTATGGGGAACATATTTCAATCCCCAAGAGTCAGCAGTTTCAAATTCATTTTTTATCCTAGTCTAAAAGTTTCTGATCATCCAGATAAACATCTAGCCACTGCCCATAACATAATGTAGACCTATAATTCCATCTATTTCTAAGTTGAAACAAAGTAGACTATAAATATATTGCTTAATGTTTTTCCCATTGAAATGGCTTCCCTTTATCATTGTTTCTCAAGGACTTACTTCTGATTAGTGCCAATATGCCTGGTTGTTCATTTCTGGTTGGATCCTTCATATTGACAGAAGGCCTAAGATATTTTCTTTTCAGTCAATTTGTCATAAGGAACTCCGAAAGAAGGCATGGGAGTAAGAGAGGTAATGATCAAGAGTAGGTATCAAAAGAATCTGTGCCATCATCTCATTCAATGTACTTGTAACTTATTTACCTGACATGTCCTCCCTTAGGATTTGATGGATAAAAATGCATCCAATTCAGATTGGTAGGTCAAGTTGTATGACAACGTGATATCTTCTTATCAGTTTTTCTTATTATTAAGAAAATTAATATTCAAAAATTATTAATCGTAAAGAACTAAAAATGTTGTCTTCAAAAGAGAGCACGACTTTGCTTCAAAAATCTAAGAGTGCCTAATGACCTAGAATAACCAACACAATACTGAAGAAGAACAAAGTTGAAGGAATGACACTAACCAAATTCAAGAGTTATTATTAAGCTACAGTTATTACGACACTGTGGTATTGGTTAAAGAATAGACAAACAGATCAACGGAACAGAATAGAGAGCTCAAAACTGACCCACAAAAATACAGTTAACTGATATTTAATATGGGAGCAAAGGCAATTCAATGGAGAAAGGATTGGCTTTTTAACGAATGTCACAGGAACAACTGGATATCCATAAGCATAAAAAGAATCTAGATCTAGACTTAAATGTCTCACAAAGATTAATTCTAAATGGATCATAGACCAAAATGTAAAGTGAAAACTTATAAACCATCTAGACATTAACATAGTAGGAAATCTAGTGACCAGGGGTTTGGTGATAACTCATTAGATACAATACCAAAAGCCTGATTCATATAAGAATAAATTAACAACTTGGACTTCATTAAAATTAAAAATCTATCTGCTAAAGAATGAAAATACAAGCCACATAATGGAGAAAATATTTGAAAAACACATATCTGATAAATGATTTGCATCCAAAATGTACAAAGAACTCTTAAAACTTAACAAAGAGAGGAAAACATCCCAATTACAAAGTGTGCAAAAGATCTGTACACCTCACTGAAGAAGATATACAGATGGAAAATAACCATACGAAAAATTCACAACATCATATGTCATTAGGGAATTGCAAATTAGAATAATAATGTTATATCACTTCATAGCCATTGGAATTGCTAAAATCAAAAACACTGACAGCACCAAATGTTGGCAAAGATGTGGAGAAACAAGAACTCTCATTCATTTCTGGTGGGAAAGCAAAATGTCACAGCCACTTTGGAAGATGATATGGAAGTTTCTTATAAATTACAGTCTTAATATATGGTCCAGCAACCTAGCTATTTACCCAAGTGAGTTGAAAAATTGTGTCCATACAATAACCTGTGCACTAAAATTTATGGCAGCTTTATTTGTAATTGCCAAAATATGAAAGTAACCAAGATGTCCTTTGATAGGTGAATGGAAAAATAAACTGTGGTACATTTATACAATGAAATATTAATCAGCAATCAAAAAACATGAGCTATCAAGCTACCAAAAGACATGGGGGAAACTTTATACATTTGATTGAGTTAATGAGCTCAATCTGAAAAGACTACATGCAGTATGTGATTCTGACTATATGACATTCTGGGAAAGGCAGAATTACAGCAACAGTAAAAAGATCAGTGGTTTCCAGGAGTGCAGGGGAGAGGAGGAGGGATTAATATGCAGAGCACAGGGTATTTTTAGGGCATTTTCATGAAACTCTTCTGGATGATCCTATAATAGTGGATATATGACCTTTTACATTTTAAAAACCCATGGAATAAAGCAACACAAAGTCTAAACCCTAATGTAAACTACAGACCATAGTTGATAATAATGTATCAATATTGGCTTATCAATTGTAACTATTGTACCAAACTAATGCAAGATAATAATAGAGGATACTGTAGGTAGGGGTCAAAGAGGGTATATACAGAATTCTCTGTACTTCAGTACAATTTCTCTGCAAACCTAAAACTCCTCTAAAAATAAAGTTTATTAATAAAACAAACCTTATTCTCTTATTGGGCTTTGCTATTATTTCATAGAGTATCATTTTTTGCTTCAGACACTTTACATTTCAATGGATCTGCTGTGCAGAAAGCTCCTCTGGCGAAACTGATTTTATTGCAAATTGGACCTCTGGAGGAGCTTTCTCTTGCTTGGGGCCTCACTTAATATTGACAGTCTTAGCTATTACACAAAATATGTTATGACTATTTTTTACATAAATGATGCAAAGTACATCAACCTCTTTTTCACTTTGGAAAGGTTATCTTTAGATGTTCTAGACCACTTGACACCCATATAATTTATTGAGCTGGAAATCTCTCTAGTACACATTTTTCTTAGTAAGAAATTGATGATAATTACTACTTTCTGCACATGATATGCAATAAGCCAGATGCCATCAACATAAGTGAACCAGTGTAAATTTTTCTATGGGATGTCAGGATTGTCAAGGTCTCAAAAGACTGGATTATGGTCAAAATCAGGATAATTGATATAACCTTGAAACAAGACCACGAAGGTGGTCTACTGTTGTGCCTGCCAGGCAAAATCAAACTACTTCAGGTAGACCTTATAAATTGGATTAAATAGCAAAGCATTTGCTGAATCAATAGTTGCATAGATTTTCTCTAGTGAACATATATTGGAAAAACAGCTAAAATTCACAATCATTTTCCAATATCCATCTGCTTCGGCCCAGGCTAAACAGGTGAGTTAAGTGGAGATGTCACAGGAATCCCAAACTGAATTTTCGAGTATTTGATGATAATTTTTAATTTTGCAGTCCTTTCAGAGATGAGGTATTGCCTTCCACTCTCAGATATTTTTACCAATTTTTCCTTACTGACTATGCAGGAATGTAAATCCACTTTGTCTCATACTGTTAAGTGCTGCCACTTGACCTCATAAGTCTGAGGTGTTATCTCTGACACTATTGCAATCAGAAAGCCCATCTTAGGGACTACATCTCCTACCATCATACCCAGCCTTCACAAAGCAGCCAAAACAGAGATTTTCAGTATGCCAGCAGCCTCCTCACAAGTGTATTTCTCAACGCCTTGCTGAAGGGAGTGCCCACTTGGCTCACTCCCTAGATTAGGGAATAGAGTAAGTGAGTAGGTGAATGGGCATGCATGTAACGTATGATAGATTCACTACCAAATTTCTAACTTCTTGAGCCTTTGAATCCTCTTTTCTATATTATTCCAGGGAATTTCTGGCCTCCCAACCTCATTAAAGGTAGGCTGCCATTGAGTCAATGTTTCAGTAAAACAATCAAGCAAGCTCTTAGAGCCAATTCATCTGTGCAAGCTAACACCTTACATGCATATCTGATAAGTGCACTCAAATACATGGGGTCTATTCCAGTGTTTTATTCCATTCTCTTTGGCTTATTATCCTTAGAATGCATTCTGAAATATATTGCCCATGTGTCTTTTGATATAATGCAGAATAATCTCAAAATTATTATTATATTTATCTTGAATAACATTTATTTCTGATTTAGATGTTGCACTTATCTCTCTGAGATATAACTCCATTCATAAGTCTAGAGGATATAAGTAAAGGTAACAGTGGGTTTAGATAAGAACTGGTATCCACTTGTAAGTCTGCTGTCCAGGGTGAGGTTAATAGCGGGTCTTCAAGGAAACTAAGACTTGTCTCTTAAACATAGGAGGCCCAATTCTTCTGTTAGCAAGGATAACTCAGAGAGACTTGGGCATGCAATATTTCCCATTCATCTGATTCTATGTATGTGCCCTATGATCACAGGGTTCCACTCCTTCCAAATGAGTGCCATAGCTTTCACAGAAGAGATGTGGTAAGTCTATGAATTCGACATATGCTGCAATTTGCAACCAGATAATTACATTTAGGGTCTGGTTTTCCATGAGCTTTGCCCTACAACTAACAGATTGTTAGGAGATTGTCTTAAGGCTGCCACAGAAGATTTCTGATCCTCTAAGTGTTATATGAGCCCAGAATATAAAGCTGTAAGCTTGTAATTTCTTTCCATAAGCTCTTCCCTTCATTCACAATCAGACATCCCACCACACAGTTCCTGTAGTCATTATTCCAAACATAATGGTTATGTGCAACAGCTGGTTGCCCCTGAGGCTCTTGCTTCTATAAGCATCACATCAAAATCAATAGCAGGTGCTGATTTGATGAATCATATTGTCACAGCAGGCCTTGGTTGACTAATATGCATTTCTCTTTGCCAAGTGATTCAGCAATGCCTTCAAGACAAACACATAACCAAACAATCCTATAATATCATAGATAGGGTTTGGTTTTCTGGAATCATTTCTAGTACTAAGTACTGTACCTAATACCAAGTAGCTCCAACCAAGAGAACTGAAACTACCCTAGGTATTTCAATAGAAATAATTTAATAAAGGCTATTTGTTATAAAGATGTGGGATGTCTGGAAAAGCAAAATGGAAACACTTAAGTAAAACAGAGATACCAATTGGATGATCCACAGCTGGAACTCAAAGGAAGCTGTCCCTGTCAAGCTGGGGTCAGACCTCGGCGAGCAGATGCTTCCTGGATGGTTTGGGTCTTTCAGGAGCTATGAAGAGGAGCTGGACTCTGAGCAGGGACCACTGTCCGGCTGATAATGGTGGTTCAGAGAAAGTTTAACAAGATTGGTTTTGGTGCTCAAAAAAGCTAGAAAATGGAATCAGATGTTGCTTCCAGAGTAAAGCACCAAATATGCAGGTGCACAAAATGAACAACAAGCGAAGAGGGAGGAACAAGTACACTGATAATTTTTTCCTTTCTACCTTTCTCTAGTGCACTCACTGGCAGAAAATAAAAGATGTCAGTTGAATAAAGCATCTAGTTTGCAGAACCCTAGTCCAAGCATTACAAAACAGAATATAAATGTCCCTCACGGCGTTGTGAGGATTAAATGTCACAATATTTACAAAAATGTTTAGAACATTACCAAACATAGAATGATTTCTGAAAACATGTTAAATATTATTACACATTGATTCTTCCCTCTGAGTAGTGAACTCTTCAAGGACGTAGACAATATTTTATTTATCTTTTCATACTCCAGTATATAATGAAAACTCTAACCAAGATTTTTTTTGCATTTTTTTTTTTTTTTGCCATTTGGTCCTTGAGAAATCCTCTTTTATTTACATCATTATACTTATTTTCTTTTCCATTTTATTACTTGTTTTTTTCTCTTTCCTAATACCTATAAGTTTAAAAATAAAACCCAACATTGCCACTTTTCTATATATTGTTCTTAAACTGGCTCCACTAAAGCCTCTTAGTTATAATTGTGTTACCTTATTATAACTATGTTCTATATTATGTTTTGTGACTAAGCTCCTAAGTATTGTATGCTGGTATTTCAATAATATATAAGGGAACAAAGTAACATGCCATTAACTTTCAGGGAATGCTCACCAGAACTGTTCCAAAAGCTTTGAATCCCAAGGTTATTCACTGAAACTCTAACAATCATCCTGCCCAATCCCATTCATTCTTCATCTTTGTATTTTCTCCAGCTGAGAAGAATGGTCTAAATAGGGAAATAGAGCACTCTAAAGGGTAATGCACCAGATTAAATCCCGGGAGTCTGAGGACCAGTTCTTGGCTCTGGTGCTAATTACCTGTGTGAACAAAGGAACATGATTTAACATCTCTTGACCCTAATAGCTTCAGCTAATAAATAAGGGGCTTGACTAAGTCCTTGGCTTCATTCTTTGGAACACAGAAATAACATAGGGTGGGAGTGGGGATTTTTTTTAAGCCAGTAAGCCTTAGTTGAATGCCTTCAGAAATATAAACATTTTCAACAAAAAGTGTTCTCTTGTTATACTGGATACTTGTTGGCTTTTCTTTGTTGTTGTTGTTGGAAGGATTCAGGGGACATCATCATAAAAGTAGCAATTACTAAACTGATTATTCCTGAGATCTTTTAAATTTTATTCTAAAGATCTATGAGACTTTAATCGTTCATTCTTTCAGTACATTCATTTAATATTCTTTCAAAGCATAATTAATGCAAATCTCTGTGTTAATGTTAGAGATAGAAAAATGAATAAAGCATGACTCCCACATGTGATGAGGTCTGTAACATCATGAGTTAAGATGTATCATAGTGCATACAAGGGGAGAAAGATGTCTCTAAATACCTTCTCTGGTGACACAGGTTACAATGCATTATATAATGAAATACATTATATCTTAACCCTTTCAGCAGCTCTGTAAAGCAAGCCTTATGACTACATGATGGATAAGAAATTCTGAAACTCAAAAAATAAATAAATAAATAAATAAAAAGTGAGTTATTTGCTTGGGTGATATTCAGTAAGCTGTAGAGTTTGAATCTCTGTAAGATAATTATTCTGACTTCAAAATTCACAAATTTTTTGAAAATATTAATATGCCTCTACAGAACAGAAAAACTAAAAGGATGCCTTTACCAATGTTTTGATACCCCACGAAACCTAAGATAACTAATAAAAAGAAGTTTTGCTTTCCAAACTTTGGTTTGTTACATCTATGTTTTTTGTTTAATTTTCTTAAGAATCAACATCCACCATTTCAGTGAAGCATTTGTGATTTGTAGATAATAAAATGCATGTTTTTTCAATCCTGATTCAAAGAAATCAATCAAATAGTTTCTTCAAAATTGTACATTTTTTAAAGATATTATTAACACAGTCAACTTAGGGACATTGACTATTTCGTATTTTAACTTTTGTTTATAATGTTAGCAGCAAATTCATTATCTCAAAAATTACACTTGACTGTGCAGAGTTTTATTTTTAATCCCAATTGTTCACTCTAAATCCCCAAATTCTCAAGGAGAAATAAGCATGTTCGATTTATGTTTTGAGCTATTTCTCATTGTCTGATTAGGGAAATAAAGCACTGTACAATTGCTTTTTCTTTGCTTTAAGCACACTTCAAAATCCCCCTTATTATGTTCTTTGTAGTAAATGGAAATTTACAAACAATGTGGCAAAGAAATCTTTTAGCAGCAAAACAATGTCTCTATGGCTTCTTATAAAGTGAGAACAAAGTACTTCATAGCCCTATTTGAAGCTAGTTAATAAGACACAAGGGTAATAGGTTTCACTGCATTTAGCTTCAGAGAAAGTACCAATATCTTCAAATGTGAATCTTGGATTATTGCCTCTGCAATTTGTTTACGCAGCCAATGCACCACAACTCATTCCCAGCCTACAAATTGCTTTTGTTAGTGGGAAATAGCACACAATAAAACCAGATTTCCTAATGCTTTATTGACTCATGATTGAGGCAATATTGAGAATTCTTTTGGCTTCTTTCAATGACGCTCTCAAATATTCTTAATCTTTTCAAAATGACAACCCCTTTAAGTGCTGTGAGTATTCTGAAGACCACTGTTGTGTTCTGAAGTTTTTGTTTCCTTAAAATATTTTGCTTTTTTTTCAAATTGCCTATATTTGTGTGAATTTTAGCACACTGTAAACAATCACTTTTTTCTCTAAATATGGAAGATTAGACTTTAGTGTTTATACTTTAATGTACCTAAGTTTCATGATTATATTGTATTGTGATGGAAGTAAAATACTGTGAGTGATTTCTCATAAATATTCATTTAAAATGTGCCATTATGGAAATGATTTTGAGTTGCATTTTGCATTCCTCTGTAAATATTAAATATTCTGATGAGCATATGTGGGCATCCAATATGTTAGTTATCTGATGATACTAATATAAAAAATCCCCATGGCATTTTTGGATTCTACAAACAAAAAACAAACAAACAAAAAAAAACAAAAAACAAAAACCAAACGTGCCTTAATAGTTCTATTTGTTAAATTAAAAACAAAACATTTGAATGTCCACTTTACTTCAAAAGTAGAGAACAAATATCTTTATATCAAACTTCAATTTATGTAAATGTTTATTTATTTTTATAAGAGTTTTAATTTGGAATTTGCTTGTAAACACATCCAAACCATTGTTTATAACAATTTTTAGTTTACACACGCAAATAGCATTAAAACTAATGTTATTGGCACTGAATAAATTTTGTGTTGAACTGGTGACTGCACTTTAAAAACAAACATACACAAATTATTACACTGCTTTTGCCAGTAGATAGCCCAAAATGCTACCCCCTGGGACAACAAAATAAAATGGAGTTCAATGGTTTTCTGAGACTGTGTAGTGCCTGAATACTATCAATCATCTAGTTTTATTGAAATATTGGGGTCAGTATTGTCGTAACATTTCAGAATTAGCTATAGGTATTAAAACACCCAGATTTGAGATGATTTTGAATTGAGATATGAAGTGTATAGCTAGGAATCAAAGACAAGCAGATCTGAAATTTAGAAGAGAAGAAGAAATAGGAAACTGGGTAGATGCAAATGACTTTTATGAGAGCATCTGGTCATATGCTAAGTGGTTTTGACAAATGCTGTTAAAGTTTACTGCATCAGTGTTAGCTTTTATTGGTTCTGTGTGTTCTGATTTATACCTGAGGCAAATCCAAAAGGATCATGGAATAATTGGTCACAAAGTTGAAATCTTCGTTGTCAAATAAATTGCATGTACGGGTCCAGAATTCTCAGTAATAAGGTATAGATCACATCTCCTTAATAAAGACAATTGAATTGATCAGTAATACAGATGTCAAAACACAATTTGATGTTTTTCAGGATTTATTTCAAGGTCATATGGTAGATGCTTAAAAAGAAATCAATTTCTTATTTTGATAAGTAAAGAGCCTAAAAGTTGGTAACTCTGAAACCAAATGCACTGAATAAAATCAATTCAATATAAGTGCCATAAATTTATATATAACCTAAAAGTGAAGATGCAGTAACATTTTGAACAGGTGCCTAGAATATGGGATTGATCTAAACTTTCAGACGCATTCTCTAGCTGTCCAAAATGATGCCTTTTTTGTGAGAAATGTTCTGCAAGAGGCACCACCTTGGAAATACTCTTTTCAATAATTTTTATTCATATAGGCATTTTATTAGATAGGGGTGTATACACATATATATATTCATTCTAATTAATAAATGAATTCACAAATAATGCATGAATGAGTAAATAATGAGTGGACCTTGAATATCCATTATATATGTGCATTTCTGTATATATATATTGTGCCAGTTTGAATGTATTGTGTCCCCCAAACACCATTATCTTTGATGTAATCTTATGTGGGCAGAAGTTATCAGTGTTGATTAGATTGTAATTCTTTGAGTGTTTCCATGGAGATGCGCCCCACCCAGCTGTGGGTGATGACTCTGGATAATTTCCATGGAGGTGTGGCCCCACCCATTCAGGGTGGGCCTTGATCAGTGGAGCCAGATAAATGAGCTGACAGGCAGAGGGAACACAATGCAGCTGTGAGTGACATTTTGAAGAGGAGCTACAGTCAAGAGGGATGCTTTGAAGAAAGCACAGGACCTGCAGATGAGAGACATTTTGAAGATGACCGTTGAAAGCAGCTCTTGCTCCAGAAAAGGTGAGAAAGGACAAATATCCCAAGTGCAACTAAGAGAGACGTTTTTGAGGCACTGCAGCCCAAGGAACGTCCTGGGAGAAAGTCATTTTGAAACCAGAACTTTGGAGCAGATGCCAGTCACGTGCCTTCCCAGCTAACAGAGGTTTTCCCGACACCATTGGCCATCCTCCAGTGAAGGTACCCGATTGCTGATGTGTTACCTTGGACACTTTATGGCCTTAATACTGTAACTGTGTAACCAAATAAACCCCCTTCATAAAAGCCAATTCATCTCTGGTGTTTTGCATTCTGGCAGCATTAGCAAACTAGAACATATATGTATATAAATTTCAATTAACATTTATTAGTTTTCAGCAAATACTAATTGTTTACCTACCATCCAACTGGAAATGTGTAGACACACAGTGCTGAACAAAAGACATATGATGCTTACTGTCATGAAACTTATAATCTGTATAAGAATAACACATAAATAATAATGAGAGCAAATATAAAAGTGAAACAATCCTATTTCCTTCATTCTTCTTCCACAAATCTAGGAGCACCAATTACTAACACCATGGACTTTGCGGAAAATATCAGACAGCCCAGCTAGAAATAGGACGAATGGTATTTCACCCTTTGTTATAATTGCTAAAGTAAAGAATATAGACTTTTGATAGAGAAAATTTAGTGAAATAAAGATAGTTTCAGAAGAAGTCATATCACTCATGGGCTAATATAAAGTGACTTTTAACCTCATGAATTCACAAATTTGTAAAGTCTAGCCCAAAGTGTTGTAGGTTTAAAGACTGAATTTCTTAATACATTGAAACAGTTCTGTCACTGTTGCATGACCCCAAAACAAACACCTCAAAAACAATTAGCTTATAAATTAGAATTCAAGTTTAATTATTTACAGAAATGAAATAATCATGATATATGGGATAACCTCATCTAATTCATTGTCCCAGTGAAATAATATTTTATTAGAAGGCCCTATGTATGTGGATTCTGGCTTCTTTGGTAGCTTTTGCCTATATTATGGTAATTCTTAAAATCTTCGATTTTCCCTTAGAGAAAAATCTAATTTCTAAATCCTATAGGATCAAATCAACTTCTAAGAGAATAAAGTTGTTTTTCTATGGTTCTTTTAGAAAATAATATGTATATTATGACTTATTTGCTTGATTCACATTCTCTAAAAACATATTTGTGATCTTTGACCATTTAGAAACTATATCCACTCCATCCTAGATACTTGTATCATGTACTTTGACGCTGCACATTGCAATGATGCCACTCTCCTTCTATTGCAAAGGCGATTAAGGGAATGATCTTGAGATGGGTAGATGATCCAAAATTATCTGGTGAGTTCAATATAGTCACAAGTGTCCTTATAAGAGGGTAATAGGAAGGTCAAAGTCAGAGAAGGAAATGTGACAATGGAAGCAGAGTCCAAGCAGTGTAACTGCTAGTTTCGAGTTGAAGAAAGGGGCCATGAAATAAAGAATTTTAGGCAGACTCCAGAATCCAGAAAAGGCAAGGGAATGAATTGTCCATAGTCTCTCCAGAAGCAACACTTCTGCCAATACATTGATTTTAGCCCCAAGGAAACCATTTCAGGCTTCAGACCTACAGAACTATAAGATAATAAATTTGTGATGTTTTAAGCCACGTTTGTAAGGGTTTTTTAATTTGCTTTGTTTTTACAGTTGCAATAGAAAACTAATACACATTGTTAACCAGAGTAAGTCCTTGTAAGTGGAATAAAGAAACTTAGAAGAGCAATTTCTATCTAGAATATAACTATATGTATGTAAAAAGAATTCTCTTTTGCAAAAATCCTATAATATATCAAGAAATATTCCTTTACCTATAGAATGCTTAGCAAATATATGTCGGGTAATGTTTACTCATATAGACATATTACAAAACAGGCATACTAAACAATGGGGAAAATACTTAGGAAAAAGCTTAGAACTGTGACTAGCTCATTGTAAACATTTAACACGTTACGTATCTGTTTGTTAATTGGTAGTTTTGCTCATTATTATTACATCTCAGCTTTAGAGTGTATTACAAAAGAAGCCACCTTCATAAAAATATAATTTATATAACCTATGAAAATTTTCCCAATCACTGTTCAGTCTTCCAAACCACAATTTTAAAATTCTGTGATTAAAATAGAGTATATATTTAGCTATTTGTGACATTGTCATAACTATTTCTTCCACATAAGAGTTGCATAATTATAGCACATTAATAATAGAAAAAGCATAATTCTCTAAAATTAAAAAACAAGATGCAGAGAAGAGTAATATGCATTCTAAACAAAATTGCCTTTCGGAGTATACATATTGCAGTATGTCAAGCCTGAATTAACAACAAAACCTAAACTTCTATTTAATGGTCTCTGAAAATGTATAATCCCCTTAATCTCCCAACTTAATAGAAATCAGATATAGTGATGGTGTTAGACTATAAAGTGAAAATTCAGAAACCTAAAATAGAGTAATAAATTTCTTTTTAACATCATGCTACCATCAGAGTAGTCAACAATAATTGTTTGTAGAAAATTGCTTAGCCTTTCCTCAACTATGGCTTAGAAAGTAATTTAAACTGAAAGTATTGTATTTTAGCTGATACTAAGGACGGGCTTTAGTAAGTACCATTAAATTCTTATGTACTGCGGTATTGTACTTCAGGGTAATTTACAAACTGTAGGTGTGATTGGTGATTAAAATTATCTTCAAAGACAGAGTTCTATAGAGACCAATTCTTTGCCTACTCAAAATGGAAATGAACAATCAAGAAGGCAATAAGCCATTCTTATGTGTTTCTATACAAAGTGCTCAGTAGATTTCTTCTCAAGATTACCATGATCAATTCAATTAATATCTACATAGAGAATCTGTTAACATTTATTATCATTATCATTGTTTTAATTTGTCTAAACAGAAGAGAGCAATTCTGTCCCTCTTTTTGCCCCTTTCTAGCAAGCACATAAAAAAATATTTTGGATACGATGTTGATTTTGTACGTAGTGATCCTGTAACTAATTTATGCACAATAAGATAAATATATAAACCACCAAACATTATAGGAGAGCGTCTCTCCTATAAAATCTAAGTACATTGTTCCTTAACCATGTGATATTTGGGAAGTTTTTTATCCTTTTATAAGCCTTAGCAAGGTTATAGGCCTTAAAACAGTTCCTGGAAAATAAAAGATCCTCTCCCTCCCTCTACATCCTGCCCCCATATATCAGTGTATGTTTGTATAAAAGATACTTTATAATTTTCTCTCTTGCTCTCTTTCTCTCTCTCTGTGTGTGTGTATACACAGTGTACATATATACTTATGCAAATACATATTTATATAATGTATACATGATATATCATGCATAAATATATCTGTATATTATATATACATCATTAAAACCACCACCATCACAATGAAACTGAAAAAAAGCAACAACCATAATAATATCAAAAGACAAATTTACAAAAAAAATAACAGCACACACAAAAAAATAAAATGACCCTCTTCTTCCACAATAGTCTTTTGAAGTAGCTTGCTTGTTTATGGCTGAGAAGGGGAGTATCCCAGTGGTGTGTGGGGCTGAATAAAGAGGTCAGCCAAGTAAATGGCAGCCTGAAGGTTAGGATCAAGTGAGGAAACAGCCTGGTAGGAATAGTGGATAAAGGGGGATTGAGAAGAAAAAGTAAAGATATTGAAGAAAAAAAGAAGTGAGCTTTTTTAGTCAAAGCCAGAATGAACTAGATGGTGTTGACATGCAATAGATGTTACTGCTGTGAGTTAAAGGTGTTCAATATATGTATAGGTATAGACATACATACAGTTGTGTTTGTGATGTGCATATAAATCCATACATTTTTCCTGCCCACTGAGACAGCCTAGAAGCACTGACACACCAGAAATAAAGAGCAAAAAGTGTCAGATCTAGTGTTTCTAATTACTTTTCTCTTTTCTCTAGCACAAGGGAAAAGTTTCTTTGGAGAGATGGCTGGAATATTTTGCTGTCAAAAATAAGCAAAATCTCAAAGAATTTTGCCAAATGCTCTTTCTCCATACTAGAGAAATCATAGAGTGGATTTTAACTTTTATTTGTTGGTATTTTAATTTGATTCTCAAATGTTAATACAGTATTGAGTGCAAATAATTCATATGGATGGTGTTCAAGTCCCTGATTTCAATTCTTCTGGGTGTATACTTAGTAGTGGGTCTGCTGTGTCATGGTAATTCTATACTTAGCTTTCTGAGGAACCACCAAACTGTCTTCCACAGTGGTTGCTCCATTTTACATTGCCACCAACAATGAATCAGTGTTCCTGTTTCTCTGTATCCTCTACAGCACTTGTTATTTTCCAGTATTTTAATAGTGGCCATTTTAATATGTGTGAAATGCTATCTCACTGTGGTTTTGATTAGCACTTCCCTTATGGCTAATGATGTTAAGCATCTTTTCACATACTTTATAGCCTTTTGCACACTGATATTCATAACAGTATCATTCACAATTGCCAAAAGTGAAGCAATCCAAGTGTCCATCAACTGATGAATGGAGAAATAAAATGTGGTATATAAACAATGGGGTATTATTTAGTTGTGAAAAGGAATGAAGTCCTGATATATGCAACAACATGGATGAACCTTGAAGCCATTGTTCCAGTTTGCTAAAGCTGCTGTTATGCAAAATACCATAAATGGTTTGGCTTTTATAAAAGGGATTTATTATGTTACAAATTTACAGTTCCAAGGCCATAAAAGTGTCCAAACTAAGGCATCAACAAGACGTTACCTTCATTAAAGAATGGCCGATAGTGTCCAAAACATCTCTTGTCAGCTAGGAAGACAGATGGCTGGCATCTTCTGGTCTTTTGCTCCTAGGTTCTGGTTTCAAAATGGCTTTCTCCAAAATGTCTCTGGGCTTCTGTTTCTTTTAGCTTCTCTCTCTCAGCCTCTGTGCATCCTTGCTTATTCTCCCAGGGTATTTCTCTCTAAGCATCTGGGGGGGCCTCTCTTAGTTTCTCTGGGGCAAACTCTAGATTACATGTTTTATCTTAGCATCTCCAAAAGTCCTTCTGTCTACATCTCCCAGTATCTCCAAGTGTGTGGGTCTGTGTCAGTCCTCAGCTCTCTGAAGGACTCCAGTGATCTAATTAAGACCCATCACACCTCCATGGAAATAATATAATCAGAGTTCTCACCCACATCTGGGTGGGTCACAGCTTCATGGAAACATTCAATCAAAAGGTTCCACCCCTTAAGATTGGATTAGAAGATCGTGGTTCTTCTGGGGTCCATAACAGCTTCAAACTAGCACAGACATCATATTGAGTGCAATAAGCCAGACACAAATGGACAAAAATTGTATAATCTCACTTATTTGAAATAATTAGAATAAGCAAATAGAGTCAGAATGTAGAATACAGATTACCAGGGGACAGGGGGAGATAGAGAATGGGAAATTAAGGCTTAAAATGTACAGGGTTCCTACTTGGAGGGATGGAAATG
Source organism: Choloepus didactylus (assembly GCF_015220235.1). Classification (NCBI taxonomy): domain Eukaryota; kingdom Metazoa; phylum Chordata; class Mammalia; order Pilosa; family Megalonychidae; genus Choloepus; species Choloepus didactylus. The sequence continues at coordinate 52,572,405 of NC_051318.1, forward strand.
TTTTGGTAATAAGATGGTGGTGATGGTAACACAGCACTGAAATATAGATCTGAATGTGATTAAAAGGGGAAATGTTAGATTGTATATAGGTAACAGATTAAAATTTTAAAAAAAAGTTTAAAAAACAGTACCCAAACAGTAAATCCTACATTAAACTTTACATGGAGTATAATTATTAGTACAATTACAAAAATGTGATACATCAATTATAACAAATATTCCACACCAATTCAAGGTGTTAATAATAGGGTATGCAGGAATCCTGTATTTTATGCATGATTTTTCTGTAAACCCATAACTTCTCTAATAAAGGAAAAAAGCATTAATGAGATAAGCTCCACTTATTCTTGAAGTATCTATATACTAATATTCTATATATTAATATTTTATTAGTGATTCTTGTATCCATATTCCATGAGTGGTATTGGTATTTTTTTCCTTCTCTTTCTCCTCCACTTCTTCCTCTTCCTCCTTTTCCTCCTCCTCCACCTCTTCCTTTTTCTTTTTTAAAACACTCTCTTGGGTTGTATTTCTATAGCAATGCTGATCTTGTAATACAACTTGGGGTGTGTTCCTTCCTCCTCTACTTTATGTACAATTTTGTGTAAAATTGCTGTTATATCTTTCTTAATGACTGGATGACTTCTAAACTATGTCAGCCAAGATTAGGTTGGGTCCAGTTAGGGCACTGGTGACAGTAAAATGCATGTTGTTTTGTGCTAGTTTAAAGATGTGCTGATGCAATGGCCATACACAGACATGTAACTGTTGGTTGAGCATCTGGATTTAGATCTTAGATGAGTGGTGATTGCATAGAAATGAAGCTATTTGATTGCATAAGTTCACATAGGTGAAACATACAAAGAAAGAAGAAATACATAGCTTTGCATTCATTTCCCTTCTAAAAGAAGGAAAAAAAATCATTCCTTATTGTAGAGGTAAGCTATATTATGGATATCTGTAAAAAAAAAAAAAAAAATGTGTGCACAGCACATTGGGTAGTGCTAGATATCTGGATATGTTATTAAAACTTGGGTCAGCCATCAATACAGTTAAAATTTCTGAGCTACCATTTTTATCTAGGTTAAAGTGTTTATATTTTTTTGAAAAAGCCTTTAGTTTTTTGTAGTTGTTTTTCGGAGAGTAGGGAGTGGTTTGTTGTTGCTGTTCTCATCCTGCAATGCAGAATGGAAAGTTTCTGGAAGTGAAATGTAGGAGGGGGCAATCACTGAGAGAGACATAAGCCTCCAGTATATTTGTATTTCTTCCCAGAAAATCTCACTACCCAAACAACTCTTTAGAAAGCAAAGAGACCTTCACTCACGTGTACCAGCTCATAGCCTATGAAAGGACACCAGTTTCCAGAAACTTATCTACATCAGTTGGCTTTATTTTCCTCTATGCCATCAAGAACAAACAAAGGACCTGCTGCTTCCAACCTGAAAGTTCACAATCTATTCCCCAAGCTATACTTTTCCCAAAATAGGAGGGAGAAATCAGTCACTTTATCTTACATGTAGTAGTATATGTATATTTATATGTCTATTGAAAAGGAAATATTTTAGTAGTGCCAAGTACTTTCTGAAAGTGCCATTTAGACATATGGCACAATATGTTTATACCTATTGAAGACCATCTGCTGTCTGGGCTCAAATGCACATTTATTTTACTTTTAATTCACAAAGAAAATGGAAAATAGAACTGGTCCATGTACCATAATTTGGCTGAGCTCAAAGCAGGTGCAAATTCAATAAGAAAACACATTTGGAACCATAAAACTACACTTATTCTTTCCCTATGTGAATATATATTCTTTCCAAACCAATACAATGTTTCACTCTTTTAGGCTTAGATCCATTACATGGAGATTTTTAGTGGGGTCAGGTGGGATAAGTCTGATTTAAAAACCACAGAATTCTATCATTTTGCTAAAAAAGTAACTAATGTGTATAATAACATTGGCAATTCAATTTTATTGGTACCACACAAGTGTCTTCTATTTATATGGCATATGACAATTATGAAGACTTTCATGCTTTAAAAAATTTTTGCATTTAATATTGTATATACTGTACATAGAATGGAAGCGTGACATCACATTTCCATATGCACATTTATCCTCTTATTTAATATGCACATATTTATTATAAAATAAGCTGCAAATACACAGCTAAAAAAAGTGAAAAATGTGATATCCTGATACAGCAATCATATCATATACTTGTAATTACTTTAATACTTGTTTTAGTTTCTCATAGATGTTGTAACCAAATGCCACCAACTGAGTGGCTTACAAGAACAATAATGTATTCTCTCACAGTTTGATAGGCTGAAGTTTGAAATCAAGATGTCACCAGTGGTGATTCCTTCCAGGGGGTCAGAGGGAGAATCTGTTTCATGTGTTTCTCCTAGCTTCTGTGGCTGCTGAAAATCCTTGCCACTGCTTGGCTTATAGATGCATCACCCCAGTCTCTTCCTCTATTATCACATGGCATTCTTTTCAGTTTATCTGTGTGTCTCTGTGTCCAAATTTCCCTCTTGAGGACATCAGTCACTGGACTAGGGCCCACCCTAATCCAGTTTCACTTGCAATTAACTGGTTACATCTACAAAGTCCCTATTTCCAAATAAGGTCACATTCACAGGTACCAGGAGTTAGAACTTGAACTTACCTTTGGTAGGGACACAGTTCAACGCACGACAATACCTACCACTGATACCAAAGTATGTTTTAATAACTCTTCTTTCCAAAACTGCTCAGATGTTATTCTAATTAGTAAATCCGAGTAACTTTTTAAAAAGTGACGTTTTTTGCTAAATTGTAATATATTGCAACCATTACAATTGAATAATCATAATTCCAAGTTTTGTTGTTGCCAGAAAATGTTGGAATCTTTTTCTTTGACTTTGATCATCTTTAACCTAAAGTCTTCTTCATTGCCTGAGTTCATTACGTAAGAATTGTTGATGACTTTTCCATGGAATAATATCTAAATACCTATTAGATTAACAGTAGAAAGTCACTTCTTTCAAGATTTCCTATAATATTCAGTCAATATAAGTAAACATCTTTTCTATGAAAGGCATTATCATGAGGGCTATTCATGATACAAAGATAAAATTCACTATGAGAGTTTTTCTTAAAAACATGTTTATTTGAGGAGGGATGTATATTAAAAGGGGCTGATAAAAATAAGTTAAAATGCATTAGCATATACAAATAATGTTCCTCAAAGAAAATATAAATCATGGATCCCAAAGGAGTAAGTTATTTTTTTAGGATCTGTGAATGTGCGGTATTACCATGATAGAAAAGAGAAGGAATCTAAAGAGCTTTTTGAAGGTAGTCGCTTCTGAAAGTGAGTTTTGAATGAGAGTTTGGACTTTGACAGTTGGGATAAGGGGAAGTGCAAAGAAAATAATTGAGAGGCTTTGTTTTAACTGAAACTTTGGTCAATCTTTTGTATTCCTTTCTGATCCTTAGTGCCCTTGACATTTAAAAACATAAATGAAACCAAAATTTGTGGCACTGATTTAAAAAACAATGCCAAATTGAGGACCTGTTAGTACATTCAGTCAAGATGGTAAACAGATTTAATCTCATAGCAACACAATTGATAGTGTTTGCCAAAAGCATGATCTTGAGAATAATTTGGGGTCTTTGCTTATTATGTTCATTGGGAACAAAGACAGTGACTGATTAATATTGTCTTCAAATCATGTAATGCACATTTTCAATCCTGTCTTTAATTATGGCTCCAACCTTTCCCCTAAAAAGATAAGACATTGATTTGGAGATAACATGCTGAGAGTCACTTTCCATCATAATTTATTTGGATTCAACCCTTGTGAAAATGGACCCAAAGGAATCACAAAATTCATTAAATCAATAAATTAAACATTCTGACTTTTCAAGAGACTGTTAGCATGTCACTGAATTCCTTTGCCCTTCACTTTATGGCCTCGGGGGAAAGAGGCTTTAGCTCAATTCTAGGTAGGTGTTAGAATATAAATATGGAGTTGAGATATTTTTAGTGAAAATGTGTCTGAACTACAGTTACTGGGAGATGCTGGTTGCATCTTTTGTTATTGAATCTCTGTCTCTGCACTGTCTGTACCCATTTTCTGCTCCTCTCTCCATTATACTTATCCTGTGACATTTATTTGCTCACATTGTTTTGTGAAAAGTAACACACCCATGAGAAATAGGACATTAATCCGAATGTTTATTTACCTTATTAACCTTCAAGCTTAAAAAATAAAATTTTGAATTTAGAATGACTGAACTCTTGGTATTAAAGCTGCTTATAATTCAGTCATTATTTAAATTTGACACAACTATATATGCATATGTTATATTAATCAAATCATATTTGCATACACATAAATGTGTATTTATGTGTGTACACATATATATGTAACAGATAATATATAGCATGAGTCTGGTCAATAAAATATTTAACTAGATGTGGCTTACAAAAACATCTTTAAAAATACTGAATCTGAAGTATCTTTGCAAATATTCAGCCTGAAATTGAATTTTTAAGATCCAGAATCCTCATTGTCTATTGATGCTTTGGTTCCTACTCTTGCAGATGCATGTTAGAATTGCACCACCTTTTTGTCACTGGACTCAATACTGATACTACAGAACACTCAGCATCCCTGTCAAAAAGAGTTAAAAGATCAGATGTTACCGATGGTGGGTATTAAGTGTCCAGAACTCAAGATCATTGCTCCAAAATAAAAAAATTAAAGATATCCCTCAGCCTCTAAATCTATTCTCCCATATTACTGTCCCTTGCTTTACCCTGGAAATGATCTCTGTCTTACGACTACACAGCAATTTTCTGTTGTGATTACTTTTTTTATATCTGTAATTTATTGGGCATCTGCTATGAGACAGTTACTGGGCTAGACAGTTTACAATGCTTTTATTACCTTCTCTAACCCTTACTCAGACCCTAACTTGTGCTGTCATGGATTTGGAGGTTTAATCTTCAGCTGTTAAAAAATGTTCTCTTATACTGCTCTGTGTCAAGAATCCTACATTAATATATATTTTCATTCATAAAAAATGTTATACTCAGTTATTACACATCATTGTTTTCCTACTTCAGGGAATTTTCATCATCCCCTGTCTTGAAATGTCTACTCTCCTTCAAAAATCCTTTTTTAGCATAATATGCCTAGCATTGTCATCAGATTAGTCACATGAGTGTTAAATTATGAATTCTTACATTTTTGTAAAGATCTTATCCTTCAGTATGAATGGTGCCTTGGAAGTCCTTCACCTTCATCTCTAGACATTGTTCCACTGCCTCTTTCTTCCATGGTTACAAATGCGAATTAGAATGTGATTAGAAAGTCCAATTTTTTTTTTCCATTCTAAGTTATAAAAATATTCCTCTGTTTGAAAGTAGGAAAGCTACTTTTTCTTTTCCTTTACCTCTGTATTTGAGAACTTCAATGGACTTATGTAAATCTGTTGTCATTAATTTTGCCAGAGACTTGATTAACCTTTTTATTCACAAGATTCAAGTATTTCTGTAGAGAATTCTTCTTCTATTATTGGTTTCATTACCACATTTACTCCCACTACCCCTGTGTGTCTTAAGGAATTCCTTTTGTTCACATGATGTATCTCTTGGATCTCTTCTTCATGATTTCCAACTCTCTGATGTCATATCTCAAGATTATATCATTGCTATGGTGGCAGTTGTTGTTATTTATGTTTATTTCTTCTGTTGGGAGCCATTTCTTCCACTCGATCTTCCAGAGCTGTAATTCTTTCACAGCAGGACCATTCTCTTTCATATTGTCTATTTGGTTTTTAAATTTGAAATTATGTTTTTCCACTTCTTCTAACTGATTTGGTATTTGAATTATATTCCCTTGGTAGTTATTATTCTTTGAAGAAGTCATCCATTAGTTCCGCTTCAACCAAAGCCATATTATACTTGCTCATTTAGGTCCCCCACCTTTAGTTTATATAAATTGTAATTCTGTGCCAGTTTTGAATACCTCAACAAGAGTACAATTTGAATTTTAAAGACTCTGTAGTAGTAGTAAACCAGTAGGAATTGGTTAAGAGAGGTTTTATTATTTTTTCCAGATAGATTCATCACTTAAAAAACACATCTACATGGTTTGGGACATGTGTCTGGACTCGTTCTCATTTCCTAAATAATAATAAAATAGCAACTATAACAATGTTAGCAACAAGAAAATTGACTACAATGTGCCAGGAGCTGTTAAACATTTATGCCCACCATGTCAACACTATATTTATATCATAATACAGAAAACCAATACTATTAGGGTCCTTTTATAGGTAACAAAATGGGTACATAAGGGTTATGTAAATAGAATGAATTCTCACAGTTAGCTGTGCAGTGGAACTGGGTTTCAATTCAGTAAAATGACTCCCAGTTTTGGCCTCCATCTACTGCTGTGTATTGTATTTTGTTATTTCTAACTTACTTTGTTATTGTTGTGTGTTAACATGTTACTTCACTTGTTGTAGTGGGTACAGTTATGGACATTATTGTTCCAGACCAATGAAGTCTTCATAAATTATATATTATCTATAGTGCTATTTTTCAAAATGTATATGAAACTCCTTGTGATAATTGGATAACTCTGAGAAATCTGGATATAGAATTTTCCTACTTCATATGTGTCTCTTGCAAGAATATATTTTTTTCTTTTTCCATGTAGGTGACATGACATCGGGCAAGGCTCATTTTCAAGAATATACATTTTTTTGCAAATATTGAATAACAGATAGGTACATACCTTATACATTAACTGTTGTGTGAAAAATGTCCAGTAACTGTGAGCTAAAACCAATAATGACACAATGTTAAAAAAAAAAAAGGAAACATTTTCCAACACAATGTTCTTCCATTGATAATCAAGGTTATTTAGACTAACTCTTCTGACAACGACTGAAGATTCTATATAAAATATCTTTTAAAAATCATATTGCAAGCATCAAATAGTTGACAAAATAATAAGGAATTATCAGACAAAAAGCTAAGAAAAGACAAGAATTTAGAACCTTATGCAGTACATAGAGTCCAAGTGCATCTGCTTATCCCAAGGGAAATTGAGCTTTCACTTTAAGGGTCCAACAGGGCAAGGAAGAGAGTATAATAGAATTTAATCAGAGTTGTAGAAGGAGAAGAGACACAAGGATAAAGGCAATAGTAAAAGTGATAACATCAGAGAATTTTCTAGAACTGATTAAAAAAAATACCACTTTCCAGCCAGAAACCAATATCCAGCCAGCTGAACTCCCATAAACCACCAGGGCCTACCTTAGAAAGCCAGAGAAAGTTCTCTTTAAGTTTCTGTATTGATCTTTCTGGTTAAATTATTTTTCCAAATACAACAGAATGTTTTCATGATTGCTCCGATTCTACTTTGGCCTTCAAGGAGGAGCAACAGACAATTCTGTCATCATAGCAGCCCTCGCCAGTGACTTCAGCCTGACCTGAAGGCCTGAGAAGACAAAACCAGGGTCATTGATTACCTCAGCTAAGGTCAGAAACAATTTTGTACCATATTTTCAAATTGGAAGACTCCTATTTTACAGACAACTGCCTGCAGGGCATGCACAAATAATGAGTCAGTTTTCCTTACACAGGAAGCTTCCATGAGAAACAGAGGGCAGCCTCGTTTTTGATAGATCTACCCAACCATCTGAGGGCTGCGTGATCTACTGGTGGTATTTCCCTAAATATTTGTGATCTCATATGAACCCTTTTAAAATGCAAATAGTTGTTTTTTGGGAGGCGGCAAGTTAATGCCTAGTTTGCACAAAAGAAGTATGATCTCAAGGGTGCATATGGGACCCTGGAAGGAAAGCATTTACTATTACTGAAGACCCCCGGATAGAACCTAAGCTGCTTCAGGGTGCAGGTTAATAGTGCCTCCAATATAGTCTCCCAACACAGCCAATTAGTGAACCTTAGGCTACACAATCATTCAGTTTAATAACTGAGTCTAGTCCTTGTTTCTGGAGGGCAGTCAATCTAATGTCTTGTTTGCCACAGCACCGGCTGAGTGGCATCTATCCTTGTTATGCAATGACTGAGAATGGGGGTGGGGATGACAACCAGAAATGTTTTTTGTAGGATGTGGTTACTATCTGTGATAGAATTTTCTAGAAAGGTGATCAAATTGTGGTCAAAGATATCTGGCAAAGGACAGCAGCACCACTGGTCGGTTAAATTTAAGGAAGTTTAAACAGTTCGGGAGAGTTACACCAGGGCATTCTCATTTTGAAGGAAGTCTCCAGAAGGGGTTCTAAAATCAAAGTTCAGTAATGTCCCTCCTTCCCATACAAAACAGGTCTATTTGGTTTCCTATCCTGGTTCCAGGACATTCTTCCTCATCATCTCAAAATCTGTGTCCCAATCTAGTAGCTGTAACTTCACTTTTTTCCCCATAATTTTCTATTCACTCATCCGTTAATATACAAAGATCATCTACACGAGAGACAAAACATTCTCATAAAACTTAATCACAATTAGGTTTGAATTCCCTAGGCCCTCTTTTGGTCAGGCTACCACCACGAGGGTTTGCCAACCAGGTTGGTCTGAGTCTGTTGTTAGGAGAAGGGACGATGCATTAGGCTGAGGAAGGATTTGTGGAATTCTTTTGTCCACCTTTTCACTTTGATCATTACCCAGGAATCAGCCAAGAATGATGACCCTTCTGAAACTGTTGTATAAATGATCAAACTGCTTTACTAAGGTGTGTGGAACAGGAAAACAGGAAGTAGAAACCTTCAAAAGGCTGTTCCAATGATTAATAACACTAGATGCTTGTAGATAGTGGGAAGCATGGAACAGCCATTGAATAGCATGACGATCAGCCTATTGTTGGGTGACTCTTCCAATGAAATGCATACTATTATTAGAATGAAAATGGCCTGGAAATCCAAAAAACATGACAGAATAAAATCTTAAAAAAAGTGAAAGGGGGAAATTAATCTAGGAGTACTGGTTACTTTGATAATTGACTCTCTACAGAACAAAAAAAGGGGAGCCAGAAAACAGTGAAATAATATCCTTCACTCTTTTGAAGAATGTAATTGTTATACTGTATTTCTACACTACACAAAATTACAGTTTAAGTAGGTGGATATTTTGTCACAGCAGACCAATACTGAAGAAAATTCAAAAGAGAAACTTTTGGAAGAAGGAAAATAACCTAGATGGAAGTTCAAAGATTAAAAGAAAGTAAAGATCAAAAATTAAGTCAATTTTTTGGATCAATGTAAGCAAATGTTTACTGTATAGGACTTAATAATAATGCCTTAGGTAGTAAAAATATAAAAGCATAAAACAAATCAGTAACATATAAATCTAGAAGAAGTTAATGAAGTTAAAATGTCCTTGGTTAATAATATTACCCATGCTTTTAGACTTTGTTATGTTATATTTATAAAATCATTAAAATAATAGAAAGACCATGTATAAGAACCAAACTAGAAGAGGGTAAAACAAGTGATAAATACTACTCAAAAAATAAAGAGGGAAAAAAATGGAAGAGAGAGAAGAAATTAACAAAGCGTAGAGAGGATGGAACAAAGAAAATGCACAAAATAATATGACACATTTAATTCTTGACATATTACTTATATCACATTTTCATAGACTAAATGATCCTGTTAGAAGATGTCAATTAGACTGGATGAAGAAAAGTTTTTTTATAAAAGGCACATCAAAATTTAATAATGCAAAAAGTGTGAAGGTAGGAAGAAGTATACAATGCAAATAATTAACCAAGTAAAATTTGGTATAACTTGATTAATATCAGACAAAATGGAAAATTATTAGAAATAATTAATAATAATTATTAGAAATAATTACTAATAATACATATCAAAACATGTAGAATAAAGCTAAAGCTGAAGGTAGAGGACTATTTATGAGAAAAGAATAAAGGTTAAAGTTAAATGAGATAAACATCCATCTCAGGGAAACACATTGAAAAAATAAAATGAAATTTAAAAATGAGTAGAAATGAATAAAATTAAAGTATAACATATATGCAAAAGAAGAATCAACAAAGACAGTTGTTTATTTTGGGATGAATAATAAAGCTGAAAAACCCATGGTAATTTTGATCAGGGAATACAACAATCAAAAAGAGGACATCAGTATAGATATTGAACACATTAAAAATATAATGAAATTATCAACAGTACACCTAAAAATGTAGCTAAATCAATTGTAACAAATGTTCCACAACAATGCAATGTGTTGGTGATGGGGTGATGTAAGGGAATCCTATATTTTATGCATGTTTGTTCTGTAAACTTACAACTTCTTTAATGAAAACATAAAAATTAAAAAAAAAAAAAACAGATGGTAAATGAGCAAATACAAGACCCAAAATTAAATATAGAGCTCTAATAGAGAAATTGCAAGAATATGCCACTTATTCAATGAATTTAAGGATAGATATAAAAATCTGAATAATCCTAACATCATTAAAGGGATTGAAATTGTGATCAGTATTGTGCACAGGACAAATAAAGACTGAAACCAACAAAAACTTTACACCCTGTGGGCTTCATATGACCTAAATGGATAAAGATATGTAACATATTAAATGGAGTAGAAGAATCAATACTATAAATATTCATTTCTCTTCAAATTATTCATAGATTCAAAACATTCCCCATCTAAATATCATTTTATGAGTGTATGAATGGAAGTTGATACCCTCGTTCTAAATTTACATGAAAATAAAATAACACAATTTGATCAAGAAATCTTAGAAAACAAGGTGGGAAATGTGCTCTATCTAATTAATTATCATAAGCTTCAATCAATTAAGTCAAATTTGGTATTGATGCACTGATAAACAAATTGAGAAGCAGAATGAAATAGAGTCCCCAAAGAGACATTATTTCATGCATATATAAACAACTGATGTAAGACAGAAGTGGCAGTGCAGATCACTGCAGAAAGGATAGACTTTTCAGTAAATGATGTTGAAAAAACTAAAATTTTATTCCTGTCCCACTCCACACAGAAGCAAATTCTGGGGGATTGTCCTAGTTTGCTAATGCTGCCAGAATGCCGAACACCAGAAATGGATTGGATTTTATAAAGAGGGTTTATTTGGTTACAGAGTTACAGTCTTAAGGCCATAAAGTGTCCATCAACAGAGGGTACCTTCACTGGAGGATAGCCAGTGGTGCCCAGAAAATCTCTGTTAGCTGGAAAGGCACGTAGTTGACGTCTGCTCCAATGTTCTGATTTCAAAATGGTTTTCTCCTAGGACATTCCTCTCTAGGCTGCAGTTCCTCAAAAATGTCACTCTTAGTTGCTCTTGGGGTGTTTGTCCTCTCTTAGCTTCTCCAGAGCAAGATTCTGCTTTCAATGGCCGTCATCAAACTGTCTCTCAACCACAGCTATTCTCTCAGCTTATGTACATTCTTCAAAGTGTCCCTCTTAGCTGTAGTTCCTCTTCAAAATGTCATTCACAGCTGCACTGAGTTCCTTTTGTTTGTCAGCTCATTTATACGGCTCCAGTGATTCAATTCAGACCCACCCTGAATGGGCAGGGAAACACCTCCATGAAAGTATCCAACCAGAGTCATCACCCACAGCTGGGTGGGGCACATCTCCAAGGAAACACTCAAAGAATTACAATCTAATCAACACTGATACATCTGCCCACACAAAATTACATCAAAGATAGTGCATTTTAGGGGACATAATACATTCAAACCGGCACAAGGATTAAAGTTCTCTATATGGAAGCCAAAACTACAAGGCCTTCTCTGTCTAGCTAACCCAACTCAGCAGGTGAACTCACTGCTCTCCCTCCTAAGTGGGACCTGACTCCCAGGGGTGTAACCCTCCCTGGCAATGCAGGATATGACTCCCAAGAATGAATCTGGACTTGACATCGTGGGATTGAGAACATCTTCTTGACCAAAAGGGGGATGCAAAATGAAACAAAATAAAGTTTCAGTGGCTGAGAGATTCCAAATGGAGTCAAGAGGTCAACCTGGTGGGTATTCTTACGCCCTATATAGATAACCCTCTTGAGGTTTTAATGCATTGGAATAGCTAGAAGTAAATACCTGAAACTATCAAGCTGCAACCCAGTAGCCTTGATTCTTGAAGACGATTGTATAGCAATGTAGCTTACAAGAGGTGACAATGTGATTGTGAAAACCTTGTGGATCCCACTCCCTTTATCCAGCATATGGATGAATGAGTAGAAAAATTGGGACAAAAACTAAATGACAAATAGAGTGGGAGGAGGGAATGATTAGGGGGTTCTTCTTTACTTTTATTTTTTATTTTTATTTTTACTTTTTCTGGTAAAAGGACAATGTTCAAAAAATAGATTGGGCTGATGAATGCACAACTATATGATAGTACTGTGAACAGTTGATTGTACACCACGGATGATTGTATGATATGTGACTATATCTTAATAAAACTGAATTTAATGAATTTAAAAAATTTGAAAAAAGTGCTCAAGATTAATACTGTCTTTTTTATTATCCCCACTAATCTATCTGAATATCGATACTTCTTAAAAAAAGAATATATTATCAATTTCAGTGTTGGTCAACAATTACTTAATTGTGTCTTTGAACAATAATTTAAAGAGAATATCACAGCATGGGTTTTATATAGGACCTTTACAGAGCACTACAACTCAAATATTTCACTGGGGATTTTATGCACAAAACATCACCCAAAAGCGGATAGAGGCAGAATGAACTAAATTTCCAGGTAGTTATGAAGGCAGTGACTTTGAAACATATATCAGCAATATTTTAGGAACTGGGGAAATTACAGATGATGAATACTTATGTGTAAAAGTACCATTATACAGAAATTTGCACATACCCTGAATTGAAAAAAAGAGTTAAAACTCAAGTTTATATTTAAGGAGTAGTAAGAGAAAATATTTATGCAGTTATTTTTTCAAATATGATATGTTTGCCATCTATTATTCCAAATGTAGGATATAATTGGACTCCTTAGAAGCAGAAAACATGATTTCTCTTCAATTTAGAGTTCACAGTGTTTTCATTTCTTATTGCAGAAGTTCATTACAATGAGAATAATAGGTAGGTGTTTAAAAAAACAGACAGTAAATCATTTAAACATTACTTTCACATCCACAACTGTAACATTTTCTGTAACATACATATACATGTATATATATATATATCTCACATTATTCCCATCTTATAAATGTGGGGACCAATTCAGCTAAATTAGGCAATCATTGATTGTGATCTCAAAACTGGTAAATGGGATCCTAGAATAAAATATATTGTCTAACCAACACAAAATTAAGAAGTGTTGCTTTGAAGTTAGGCACAAGTACTTCCTAAAATCTGGTACATCATCAAATATATCATTTTTTCAGATAAACTATGTACTGCCTTAAATCATATATAACACCCAGAAAAAATAAGGCTGCAGGTTGATTCATTTTAATGAGAAATGAGGAGATGGAACAGCTCTAAGCAGTAGACACTGGCTAAGCAGGCATTACCTGTAGCTGTTAAGACTGAGCAAATGAAGCAATAGATTAAAAGTCCACTGTCAGACTAAAGAAGTTAACTAAACATTGTCACTTCTTTTGGAGAAAAAAGTGGTAACAGAAGTGATAGGAATAGTGATAGACTGTGCACAACTGGGTGTGCTGCAGAGAGTTTTAAAAAAATTAGTAACTCTGTGCTATGTTCAAAGGCATCCTGATCCCTTGACATATTCTGAGAAATTCCTCTATAACTCTAAATGGAGTAAAGAGGAGAATTGAATTTACAGCCTACCCCAAACTTCCAACAAATACTAGTTAGAAATCTGAAAACTAGGCTGCTTTGATCTCCTTTTTGCTCAACAAAAGGGGATAAGTTCCAGTGAAAAGGTAAGGGGCCAAACCCATCCAAGATTCTAGGATACATTTTTTCTAACCTTTGCTATCTCCCCAAATTTAGATCGTATGAAACTGTCAGTGCCTTGAAATACTACGCTGAGAAAATGCACATCATCTCTCCCTAAACTATCTCCCTCAAACATATTTCCAATCCATCATTCACCGTTTCCTGCATTGTTTCTATAACAGAGATTAGTTACGCTTTATCTCTTTTAAAAAAGCTTAGTGTTTCCCATTGCTTATAAAAGAAAATTCATAATCCTTATCCTGACTATAATTTTTCTATGACTTAGTCCTAATACACTTACTATAAGAATATCATTCACCATTGCATTCCCCCATTGTTTTGACTGTAAAGAATTAATGTATTTTTGCAATGCCTGCAACCACCAAAGCCAAGTCCCTAGCCTAGATTATTTATGAAAAACCCAGAACTGCAGCATGTACTTTCTTACACTTGCTTAAATGGCTTTCTGTTTGATTTCCTTGCTAAACTCAGACACACTGAATACACATTCTGGGCTTGTTTATCCTTAGCCTATCTTCTTTTGAAAATTGGTCATGGAACATTTGCCTTGATGTACACCTTCTGTTATGTTACTTGTTCTTTATTCTTTTTTCTTTTTCTTTACCTTGGTGTGCAACCTAAGTGCTCATTACATACTGTGGAAAGAGAAAAAACCAACCTAAATCATTAGCACAGGCTCATATTAAAATGTTACAATATGAGAGCAGCTCTGATACCAATGTTAGGAAGGGAAAGCAAGAAGCTTAATTATATTGCATAATAAATTGAAACAACCAGTCAAAATCTGTTTCATTTTCTAGATATCCACTATTGATATTCTCAGAATGTGTGAGAAATCTTCTGTTATAGTAATCCTAGGCCAGGACGGTAAGGCAGCAAAACAGTAGTTGCAGTTTATCAATAATTGATTGATGAATTCGGGTTGAGCAAAATTTTGGTGGAGAAAAAGTTGGAGGGTCACTGAGATATTTTAGCCTTGAAGAGACTTTCATTGATCAGCATTGGCCTTAAGAAAAACAACCATATGTCAAATATCAGAGTGCAGATTCTCGTGTCTATTCAGATTTCCAAGCCTTAATAACATCTGATGGGATCCATGATCTTAGGAGATGTTTGAATTTCAAATGTGATCATCAGTTTCTTGATTGATTTTTGTTTTTTTTCTGGGAAACTCATTCATCAGATAGTGGCTGCATGCACAGAAATATTTATGGCTCTGGTCAAGTTACAATATAGAACTGTGATGCCAAAGAACATAAGGAGTAGAAACAATAATTAGACCTTGAAGTGCCCCCTCAACATCACTGACAGGGTGCCAAGGCATGCCATAATATTTCAAAGGTAGGAAATAATTATTAGAAATAATATTGCAAATTAGGAATGATGATTAATAGGAAATTAATCTTAAAATCTAATTTTGTTAAAATTATTTAAGAACATGCAAGAAAAGTGCAACAAGCTAATGGGATATTTTGGTGACAAAAAGAATCTTTGCAAGTAGGGCAGAGACTGGCTTGGCAATTTGATGCAAAGACACCCAAATTTTGATTTGAATTTTCTGGGTACTATCCATGAATATTTTACACCAAAATATTTATAATATTTTATAAAGTGTTCTGTTAACATTAAGCCAACACTGCTAAACATTTTAATATGTTTTAATTTTGTATTTATTTTGTAATGACAAAGCTTCATAATTGTAGTTTAACTTGTTTTACTGGTTTGGAACTGTTATGTACCCCACAAAAGGCCGTTTTCTTTTAATCCATTCTTGTGGGTGCAGACCTATTGTGGGTGATTTCCATGGAGATGTGACCCACCCAATTCAAAGTGGATCTTATTCCCTTTTCTGGGATCCCAGGATAAGAGAGAAAAGGTCCAAAGACATTTTGGAGAGAGCCACTGAAACCAGCATCCAGGAGAGAAGGACCAGCAGACTTTGCCATGTGCCTTCCCATGTGACAGAGGAACCCTGGATGCCAGCAGCCTTTCCTCAGAGGAATTATTATATAATTATATAATTAATTAAATATTTTGTCTTATTGACATCAACATGCTTAGGTATCTTCCTCTTGATGCCTTATTGGGCATTTTCATGGCCTGTAAACTTGTAACCTGATAAATCCCCATTGAAAAAGCCAACCCATTTCTGGTATATTGCATTCTGGCAACTTCAGCAAACCTAAAAACCTGTTATTAAACATATACAAATGTTTAACTATGTAAATAAATTATAAAATTAAGTTTTTAATTTTGATTTTTATATAATTAACTACCAATATATTAAATGAATTAATTCATTTTATACTGTCTTCTTAAAAAGTAAAGATTTCCTTAAGGAATAAACTCCATTTGCTATCTTCTACATAATTTCATATCTTTACCTTTTTAAATAGTATACATAGTATAATCTCAAATATTTTTATCAATTAATTATATTTAATCAAATTGACCAACATTTATTTCCTCTATGCATCAAAAAAAATTAGAAGCTAGAAAACAAGCTATTTTTTCTTAATGAGCACATATTGAATATCACCTTTTTCAAATATATGGTGCCATTAAAATACACACATCATGACATCTCCTAAAGGCATTTGTACATCCCTTTAATCTTAAGTCACTCTATAACGTATATGAATAAGATTAAATTAAAACAAATTTTAATGACCAAAGTTTGTATCTCTTACTTATTTTGAATTGTCCAGATATCCAATAATTATTTATTGGTTAAATCAATTTAATATTAGTCTAAGTCTTATATTTAATTAAGGAACTGGGAATTACAATTTAATTCAATACAGTGAGGTCTTATTTGTTGTATTATAAGAAATAAGGAAGTTAAACCCTTTTAAATGTCAATTATAATTTTACTTAAACACATTTTTACATATTTTAAATCTTAATTGTGAAAATATTTCAAAGTTTTTTGGCTCATAAAAATCATATAGTAATCTAGGTAGTTTAAATCATGACAAGGGTATAAATTGAATATTGTGTTGGCACTTGTTTCATTTAAGAAAATCTGGAAGATGACATAGAGTAATTTAAAATCAAGAAAATTCATTTTAAATTTTCTAAAAAATCTAATACAATTCATAAAACAACATTTTAAAACTATTTTTAAGGACACTTTAAGTCACGTTTAAAAGCCCTTTCTCTTTACTTCAATGCAGGCCTCTTATAATGTGTGATGATAACTGGTAGTTTTCCAAAAGGTAAGGTGGTTTTTTTGGTCGTTTGTTTTTGTGGTGGTTGTTTTACATAGCCAATAGTTTTAGCAATAGAAATGCTGTTTAATATGTCTTAATTCTTTTAGAATTTTAACTGTTTATCTAAAGAAGATACAGAGTATGCCCATTACTACAGAAAAAAACAAAACAACTATTACCCAAACATCCCACCCAAAAAGGAGAAAAACGTAGAAGAGAAGGAAAACAAAACGTTAAAAAACATACTGTAGAAGTAAGAAGGGGTAGTCTTCAGACAAATATGAAGTTATAATCAGTAAAAACCTCATACACTTCTTTATAAGAGAAGATTAATTATGGGAAACCTATTTTGAGGCAAATACTTACACAAATGAGAGCGAGAGAGTCATTGGAGTTAGTTTAGGTAAAGTGATTTCCCACAAGATTTATATATGTATTTAAATTTTTAGGCAGAAAAGCCAGAAAATCTCCTCATGAAATCTCCTACACTTTTTGTTCTAAGGTGTCTCTTGAATGAATAATCTTGTTTCCACGACTAGCTCCTTTGTTCTTTGTGATACCCCCTCTGCTTATTCAAATATTTGGTGTTATTGACACCAACATGCTTATAACCATATTCAGTGGAACATAAGCCTGGCACATAGCCTGTTGGATGTTGGTTACTTCTGAACCCCAGTGTTGGGAAACAAACCAAGAAAGTTTCTTTTACTTTGTCTACAAAAGCACAAGGGATTAGACAAAAATAAATAGATGAATAAAAAGAATAATGTTATTATCTAAAGGTGATAATAACAAAGGCTGAAGCCACCTTCTGATGCTTAGAGTCACAGTGCAAGAAGGGGCAGAGATCACCTAGCTGTCCACCCATAGGGACCACAAAGAGTGGAAATGGCAAAATATTGAAGTGTTTCCATATAGTTGGGGGTGGGGGTGTGTGTGTCCATTTCTTATCTATGTCATGGCACCAAATTTTCAACAGAGTACAACCAACCAAAGCGAGTAATTAATAGCTTTGTTAAAATGGTGTGGTGTGAGAACAGCTCTAAGAAGAGTGTTTTGACAAGGCAAAGATTTTATATAATAAACTGAGTAAGGCCGGGTGCAGTTCAGTTTTGTTCTGAGAATTACTCACCGTTCAATTCTTGGGAGAGTTCAGTTTTGTTCTGAGAATTATTTATCCATTATTTGATTCTTGGTAGTTATGGAAAAACATTGGTCACTTTAATACTAAGAGCACAGTTGCCAATCAGCAGTGGTTGGTTGGAGAATTAAGGTTTAGCAAGAAAGGAGAGGAGGACTAATTGAGGATAAGATTTTACAAGAGTCACAGTAAGAAATACTATATTTTGCAGTAAGGAACTAACATAGCAGGCCTTATGTTGCTCCTTTGAAAATCTTGCTTGGGTGCTGGCTTTCGGCTAGTGTCTGAGTACAAACTGGTACATTACCAACTGGTAAAGCTGTTTTGTATGCTTGGAGACTTGAACTTTGCTGTACCATATTTCTTAGGCTATTCACACAATATGATTATAGTGAACGGCTGCCTTCCTTCTGGGACTCTGCAATTTTAGCTATCATAGATGGTCTTGCAGATGAAGAATGCCCATGTGACCAGCCTCTCATAAAATCCTTGGATTCTGAAACTCAATGGGGCTGGCCTGGGTGGACTGCTGGACAAAGAAGAGCCAGAGGGAGAACTTTGGAAGCTTGTGCCTGAATGCCTTCAAGCTCTACCTGATGTGTCTTCTCTCCCTTGTTGAAACTGATGTGTATGCTTTCACTGTAAAAAACAGCAATAACAAAAACCATAGCCATAACCGTCACTACCTCTGAGCCTTAAAGATCCTTTCAGCAAGTCACCAAAGGTTTGGGTGGTCATAGGAAGCCTGAAAAACTCAATATAATACCTCTGTACCTACCACTGAGCATAGCAGTCTGGTTTTCATGCTTACCTCCTTGCTGGAAGAGAAAATATATTTCACTTCATTGCTCCAGGAAGAGACAGACAGAAACAAAATATGAAAAAGTGTTTAAGAAACAAGCGAGACCCTTACATACATTTGGAATATCATTAATTACAAACCCTTTTCCAAGTTTACCACACAACAGCTCATCTTGTGTGTTTTATCTAATTGTTTGCTTCATCTATAATACTCTTCATCAAAATTAAGCACATTTTGAAAAGTTGCATATTTAATTCAACAACCCTGAATATAGCTTTTTCAGTTTCTTCCAGTGAAAATCAATCACATTTATTTTTTGTCTCCATAAGGGTGCCCTCAGGGTATTTAAAGAAATATATTTTGGTGTAATTATTATTGTTTATGTTTGATAAATATATGTTTGTGTGTATATATATATGAATGAGAGCAAGGAAAAACTGCAGAAAATAAAACCTACAAGGGTTGTATATAGAAATTCTCTGATTTAGATTTAAAAATAACTAAGATTAACATTTTCAAGGAGAGAAAAGAACAGACTGAATATTTCAACAGAGAACTGGAAATCATCAAATATTATATTGAATATAAGAAAAGTAAATATAAATTTCAGAATTGCATAACAATAATAAAAATTGAAACCCAATGAATAAACTTAACATTAGATTAGACATAACTGCAGACAAATTGGTGACTGAAGGCAGGCCAGAAGAAAGAGGGAAAAAAAGATGAGAAAATACTTTGAAAATATTTAAAACAGAAAAAGAATGAGAATGTGGCCTTATATGAAGAGATAAGTCTTGAGAATTACCAAAAATTCATAAAATGTTTTAATTCACGGAGTCAAATAACCTCAAACAACTTGAAAAACATAGTAATATAAAAATGAAATTGATACATACACTAAAAACTCAAAAAAGGAAAGAGAAATATTTAAAGTAGCTGGAAGGGGGGGTGGTATAGTGGAGATATTTTACCTTCAAAGAAGCAACAATCAAACATTATAATTATAACTAACAGCTGAACTCTAATCAATGATTTTGGAAGCTAGAAGGCAATAGACCAACTTATGCAAAGTAACATTATACCAAATGGAGAGTGGTAGGGCATTCTGCCCCAGGTTCAGGCAATAAGTGGGTTCACTGAGTGTAAAAAAAAATTATACACATAATACAACCAAATAAAAGCCAATCTGCTTTTTATTATCCCCATTCATTTCTAAATTTCTAAAAATTGTCAGTGATAAAATATACATTCTTGTCAGGGTAGACCGTTTCTAACTTCGCCACTGTTTCATAGTGCCGATGGAAAACATCATTTTAGAATTATATAATAAATAAGAACATTCTTCAATAATGAATGTGAATGTGTATTGATCTTGTATCCTGCGATCTTGCTACATTCACTTATTAGTTCTGGTAGCTTTTTTTAAGATTCTGTAGCATCTTCTACAGAGAAAAACATGTCTGCAAACAGCGTTTCATTTCTTCTTGTTAGATTTTGATGCCTTTATTTATTTTCCTTAACTTATTGCACTGGCTAAAAACTTTCAGTACAATGTTGAAAAGATATGGTGAGATTGACAGGCTTGCCTTTTTTCTTTGATCTTAGGTGGAAAATATTCTGTCCTTCATGGTTAAATAGAATGCTGTAGGTTTTCCATAGTTGACTTGTTTTACTCTGAAGAGGTTTCCTTCTTAAAACAGGCTATAAAGAAAAAAAAAAAAAAGCTGATGATACCAAATGTTGGTGAGTATATATGCTCACACATTTCTTGAGGAAGAGTAAATTTGTATAACACCTTTGGAAAATTGTTTGGAACCATCTAGTAATCTTGAAAATACACAATTTCCACAGGTAATTATGTATCTATTTATACCAAAAGATACAACAGAATGCATAGCAACATTATTTGCAAAAGCTCCAGACTGGAAAACCCAAATACCAATCTGGAGTATAATACTAAGTTGATTGTGGTATATTTGTTCGATGGAATAATGTACAGAAACTAAAATGAAATAACTAGAGCTACCATCAACATGAATGAATCTTACAAACATAATGTTGTGCAAAAGATTCAAAGTCTCAAAGACTACATACAGTACAATTCATTTATATAAAATTCAACCACAAGCAAAACTACCCTATGTACTAATCTGTTAGAAACCATGCTAGTGGTTAACTTTGATCACATAGTAGCATCTAACATGCTGGTAATGCTTTTATTCATTTGGGTGATGAGTGATACCCTTAAAATTGATAAAGACTTTCTGATGTGTTTTGCTTAAATTAAAAAAAATGCTCAAGATATAGGTGTGTTCTAATAAAATCTGGAACTATTAATCAAATTTACTTCAATTGTAAATAAGCCATTTCTTCACTTCTACCCTTCATATTCTTAAAATTGTGTCAGCAACACTTATTGCTATTAGGGTCATAAAGTAAAAGGAGCACCAAAATGAATTCAGAGAGAACAGAGTGATTGGCTTTGTGTTCCAAGTTAGAATTTTACACTTAATGAAGGGACAGTAACCTTGAAATGTAAAGCTTTTCATCTTTAAAAGTCTGCTATTTCAAAGAACCAAAAACTAAGCCTTGAAGGAAACCAAGTTTAATATAATTGACTTAAAAAATAGATATTAATGAAAACAAAGAAGAACAGCATTACCCTGCTCCTGAAGTCTAGACAAAAATTTCCAAGGGTGTGTGCCATTTTTGGGGGTTAAGTTCAATGAAGCTCATAAGGAAATCTGCCATTTGAGAATGGTGAAAACAATCTTTAGTGTAGAAAAGATAGAAAGAATAGGTCTCAGCATAAAGCCTAAGAAACCCTTCCCCAATAAATATCCTAGGCCCCAAAAAAGACATGAGAGAGAATTTCAATTTACCTTACCCATACCTCCATCCAAATATTTTTTAAGAATTATCTGAAAAAGAGCTAGCAGACCTGAAAAACAGCTGATGCTTAGAATAATGGAAACTAGCCAGTTGACCAGAAGTTTAGCAAGTCTAAGAACATCTCACTTGATACAATATAGTCAGAGTTTTATAAACTGTAACAATATGGGGGGAAGTACATTTCTGGGAAGGCTTACAGATGAATAGATACACTGAGTTCCACTATTCACTCCCCATCAAATTCAGGATGCTACATAAAACACTCTGCCATAGGAATCATATGAAGGATAATATGTGGAAATTAGATTGAAACCTCTATTTATTGGGAAAACACCACATGTGGTTGAAAAATTACTCAATTAATTGATATTATCTAGAAGTGATTAAATTAAGTTGCTGAGTCCTGCAAATTAGGAGCTTAAGAAGGCATTGGTTTGTTTTTAGAAAAAGAAAATTATGTTTTTATGCATTTTAGTTTTAAATATGAAAATTTTCCTGCTTTATAATCAAATAAAAAATATTTATTAAGTGTTCCATACCCAGCTTGTGGAATTCTAAGGCCAAGAAAGCCTAGATCTAGGATGAACATCATACTTTGGCACTTCACAAACATCACACATTTATGGTCACTTAATGATTTGTTAAATCATAAGTCTGATCTTGCCAAAGGATAGAATTTTGAATTATTTACCCCCTTAGTATGATTAATTTTAAAAAGGAACTAAGACCAGATTCTTATCCTACCATCATCCATGCATTTTGCGAAGGTGATGTCGGAGACCTTATCCAGGTTTCTAAGTTTTAAAGACCACTTAAGTCTTTCCATTAATTTAGAACTTAAATCTCTGTTTTAGATCTCCTAAGTTTTAAGCAACAGCTCACTGTATGATCTTGATCCTGATATTCTAAGGCTCTAATCAAATGAATGGTTTAGCATTTAACTCTCCTAAGAATATAATTTTAGAATGTTCTATGTATAGTTCCATGTTCAATTTCATTAAAACCATCCCAGATAGGTCCTGATTTTGAAAATATCACTGAAAAACTGTTTGATGATAAGGGAAAGGAGAGCACTTGCACATCCAGGATCTGACAACCATTTCAAAGTACCAACTGAGTTTCCTCATGTAATGTCATGTTCCTAGAGAAAACTAGGATGGACATCATACTTTGGCACTTCACAAACATCACACATTTATGGTCACAATGATTTGTTAAATCATAAGTCTGATCTTGCCAAAGGATAGAATTTTGAATTATTTACCCACTTGGTATGATGAAGATTTCACAAGCAAATTACTTGGTGGTTTTATATTTACCATCACCTGACAAATAAGTAACCAATAATGAAGCCATAAACAGTAGTTACTAGACCAAGTTTGATGCACTTCTGGATAAGTAACTGAAAAAAAAGTATTTTACATTAAACTGTTATAGATTAACCTGAAATTAAAAAAAGATAATAAAGTACAAAAAGTCATTAATTAGAATTTTTAAATTAATTAAATATTTTAAAGTGTCAAGCATGAATGTAGATGTCCAAGCAAACTAATAGGGGAACAAAGCAATTTCAATCTTTAAATAACAATTCAATGATACTTACTGAAATCAAACAAAGTGTGAGAGGTTTTCTTTACAAATCAGAAATCAGTGATACATGTTCATAGGAGAAATTTCAGAAGGTGGTTATGGCTTTTTTACAAACATGCTGCTTAAAGCACTTATCATGAAATGAGGTGACTTAAACAATGGGAATTTATTGGCTCACAGTTTGAGGCTGAGAAAATGTCCAAATCAAGGCATCATCAAGGCAATAGTTTCTTCCCAAAGCTGACTGCTGGTGATCCTTGGCTCCTTTGCCACAAATGTAAGGCACATGGCAGCATCTGCTGGTCTCTCCCTTCTCTTTTGGGTTTCTTTGCTTTCATCTTCTTGCTTCCATGGTTTTTGTGTTTGCTAATGCTGCCATTATGCAAAAGACCAGAAATAGATTGGCTTCTATCAAGTGGGTTTATTTGGTTACAAAGTTACAGATAAGGCCATGAAAATGCCCAAACTAAGGCATCATCAAGAGGAAACCTTCTCTGAAGAATGGCTGTTGGCATCCTGAAAACCTCTGTCAGCCGGGAAGTCACATGTCTGGCATCTGCCCCACGGTTCCGGTTTCAAAATGGCTTTTTCCAAAATGTCTCTGGGCTTGTCTCTCTTAGCTTCTCAGGCACTAGCAAACTGGAACACATGGCTCTCCCCTTCTCTGTCTGAATTTTCTTCTCTTATAGAGGACTCCAGAAAGAGGATTAAGACCCATCCTGAATGAAGTGGGTCACACTTTAACTGATGTAACCTCATCAAAAGGTCCTACTCACAATGGGTTTACACCCACAGGAATGGATTAGATTTAAGAACACATTTTTCTGGGGTACATACAGCTTCAAACCACCACACATTTTAATATAGATATTGATATAATATATTCTATATCAGAGCAGAAAAAAGTCTTATTCAGCTACCATTCTCTAGAATAAATTTTAAAATTTTGTTCTTATAAAATACCAAACTTCAATGCAATTTGCAGTGTGAGATCACCTTGCGAAGGTTCCTTTTTACAGCATTTTTTGAAGAGGTTTTTTTCTTAGAAATGAAGAATTAATTTCAACAAGAATGATTTATTAAAAATGGCTAACTTTTCAAAATAAATGAAAACTATGTTGTAGGAATAGTTAACATATACTATTAAACAATATTAGAATAATTATTAACAAACAAAGAGCAATAATAACATCTGTTATCGATTAAATCATACTCCACAAAGACATGTTCAAGTGCTAATCTCTGGTACTGTGGCTGTGAACTCATTTGTAAACAGGATATTTAAAGATATTAATTATGATGAGGCAGAACTGAATCAGTGTGGACCTTAATAGACATGACTGAAGTCTTATAAGCAGAAAAAATTTGTACACCCTAGAGGACACAGAGAGAGATCATCCATGTGAGAGAGGCAGAGATTGAGTTATGATTACTGGCAAGACCACCAGGATGCAACAGACTTTGGAGAAAGCATGAGCCTGAAGACACCCTGATTTTAGGTCTCTGGCTCTAAAATGGTGGGACAATTAACTCCTGTGATTTAAGCTAACAAAGCCAATCAGAAACTAGAACAAAAATACTGAATAGCAGTTACATATAAAATGGGAAGCGCATGATTGAAGTAAAATTTTCTTTAGGAGGAAAGATATTAAGTTTAGATATGATTAAAATAAATAGAAGTTACAAAGTAACTAGGTTAACCATTTTAAAAGTACAAAATAGAGAATCTGTGGACAGAGAATTGATTTACCCCTTGACTGAAACAGTTCTCTTTATCTCTGGGGATGTCTGGATGAGTCATCTTTTTGAGGCCAAGATAAGGACAGTGGGATTTATGACATGATGTTCATAATCTAAATCTCCACTGGCAACCCCAGGATCAATTTCTTTCCTGATAGTTTCCTGTTGGCCTAACTGGTTTGACAAGCCTGGCTTGATTATTTGGTCAAGAGACTTAAAGGCTTTCCTGAGAGATTCTTTTTTTCTTAGTCCTTCAGTTCTCCAATGTTTATTGTACTCTCTTCCTCTTCTTGCACTATACCCTTTGCCTTTAAATGAAAGCCTCATGTGAGTATATTCTGTGCAGTTGAATAAGTCTTTTCAAATATCCCAACTAAGGAAATATTTGCAGTTTATCACATTCAAGTAATAAACTCACACTAAAAGGAAAGATAAAAAACCCCAACATCAACAATACAACAAAATACTTCAATCGTTCAAAAGGAAGCCAATGTAGGAGTAAAATAGA
The DNA here is from genome assembly GCF_015220235.1 of Choloepus didactylus. Classification (NCBI taxonomy): domain Eukaryota; kingdom Metazoa; phylum Chordata; class Mammalia; order Pilosa; family Megalonychidae; genus Choloepus; species Choloepus didactylus. Next base: position 52,598,259 of record NC_051318.1, read on the forward strand.
ACCAAAAAGAAGAAGAAAGAGAATTTAAATATGAAGATGGTAGAAAATCTTCCAGCTATAGGAACAATCACTGTAAATGTAAAAATATGTGGAAACACAGGAACTAAGTACATTTTACTGTTTTGTTTTATGATAATTTTTAAATGTTTCTTAAAAACCTTTTTAAATGCTTAAATTTTATTTGCATTTATTTAAAATGTATTTTTCTTATAGTTAAGAGTAGAATTTTGGCCTTAAAAAGGGAGATAAGACAACCTGTTTTGTCAACCCATAGCTTCACAGTCTAAGAGTATAGATGCTGAAAAAGATAAAATTGACAATTCAGTGAGTATTTTGACTCATGGGAAGAAGGGAAATCCTCCAAAGGAATGGGCCAAACTATAAAAAATTAAGGAAAAGGTGACAAAATCTATCTTCCCTCAGCTTCATGTTAATAATTTACCTAATTGTCTTATACTACAAAATATTTCTCAATAGTATCATCTGCCAGTTTGATACCAATCGTTCAGAGTTTAAATTCCTCTCTTAATTGTCAAGAAATCTTGCCCCTCTGTTATATCCTATGTCAACTTTCAGGAATGATTTGGGGTATAGATTAAAAGGATTTTGCTTTTTAAAGAACCACTCATGAGAATAGGAAAATATCATAAGTTGCTTAAATTATTATGAAAATACTATGAAATAATTTAAGCCACTTAAATTATTAAGCCAGTTCCATATCCTGAATTTAGGAAGAGCCACTAATGAGGTAATTATCATTTCAATGCAAATCAATACAAATAGTATCTTAAAGTCGGAATCATTGATTTCGGGGGGGATTATATGCATTTTATTGCCAAATAAAATATATTTTTGTTTGAATTTTATTTCCAAATAAACATGCAAATATTGTCAATTCAATGAATTGGGTTGCAATACAATTCATTAAATAATGTCAGTGTTCAAAACAATTCATTTTAAACATAAACACTGATAAATTTTCTCTTAGTAACACATAGGACATCACATCTTTGAAGACCCTGTACTTCAGGCAATGAAGGAAAGTGATCCCCGAGAGATGGGAAATAAATGATATGAGCTGTATAATTTCCCTAACTTGCTGCTCTGAGGTAGTTTACAGGCAGAGGTACAGGGAGGGGGAACTTAGGCAGGACCCCCTGGACTCCCTGACTAAAGCAAACAGAACTCAGAGACTGAAGAGCCCCAGGTGGTTGGAGTTAGAGTTAGAGTAAAAAAAGAGGAGAAAGCTTCTCAATGAAAGAACTGTGGAGCTTTTAAAGAGTCCCCTTCCAGAAGTGTAGAAAGTACTCATCAGTGTATGCAAGTGAGGAAATTACCAAAGGCTGGGAAAAAAACTGTCTAAAAGGATTCGAGGTAGCAATGTCAGGTCCTCCAGCAGAGTCAGGCATAGTGACTGTTACCACAAACTAGACAGGAACACCTCAAGATTTAGGGGGAATTGAACAGAGTGCACAGAAGTTTCTTGTCTCAGTAGTGGGATATATTTATCCCTAGACTCATCATTGATCCAGACCAACCTAACAAATCTCAAAAGCAAGACCCAAAAAATCCAAACTGTTACTGAATATCTTAACTGCAACCCAGGACAAAATTCAATAATATCTATAGAAGTACAACATATCCACCAACCACAAAGTAAAGTTTACAGTGTCTGCTCTCTAATAAAAATTGTCAAGCATGCAAAGAAGCAGGAAATTATGACCCAAAATGAAAAAATAAATCAGTCAATCAAAATTGACAATAAACTGACATCAATGTTAGAATATCAAAGTCACTAAAATAGTTTTAATAGCTCTATTCTATATATTAAGAAGTTAAGTAAAGATACTGACAGTCATGAAAAAGAACCAAACTGGATTTCTAGAGAGGAAAACTACAATGTGTGGAATTAAAATACACTGAATGGAATTATCTGCAGATTATGTGTTGAAGAAACAAAGACGAAACCACTTGAAGATACAAAATACAGAAACCATTACAAATAAACATCAGTGAGCTATGTGACAACAACAGGTGGCATAGTATATAGGTAAACAAAGTCTCCTAGGCAAGAGGAGGCAGAAAAATATTTACTGAAATAATTGCCAAAAAATTTTCAAATTAGATGAAAGCTATATATATACCCACAGAAATGAACAAGTTCAAGAAACATCAAGAAACACATCGTAATTCACTTGCTTAATACTACTGCTAAATAAAAAATACTAAAATAAGCTAGACAAAACAGATGCTTTACATCAGAAGAACAACAAGGTAAAAGATAGCAGATTTCTCATTGGAAACAATGGAAGTAAGAAGACAATGTTTTTTAAAAGCATCGAAAGCATGAAAACAAAAAACTTGTCAATATAGAATTCTATATCCAGCAAAATATCTTTCAAAAATCAAGTTGAAATACTTTTTAGAAAAAGAACTTACAGAATTTAACACCAGCAGAAAAATCCCCCAAAAAGTTAAAGATAAGATTTGGAGATTTGCACAAAATTGGGGTGACAGATAAATGAGTATGAAGCCTAGTTTCAACCACATGGCTTGGACACAACTAGAGTAGCACTGATAGGAGCATCTCTTTACAAAACATTTCAGTTTCAGTTAACTCTTCATTAGGTGGCTGTACCAGCTTCATAAGTGCAAGATATCTGCCAGATGCCTGGGGCCACATGTGATGTGTAACTTCAGAAACAGGATAAAAGCCAACGTGACTAGTCGTTAAAGAAATAATAGCTTAACAGCTCAATAATGGGATATATATATCAGATTTAGGGTGCAAGTAGCAATATAAGAAAGACTGTCCCTCTAGATGTTTATAAATAACCTTGAAATGCAAAGTGTTTGTGGTGAAATAATATTTATTTTTACATAGAAAATAAGGTTTGAAGAAAATATAAATGATAAGTCTGACTTTGTTTTGTTAAATACAGGGACTGTTAAAAACAATAACATGTTTTTCAATTTTTAAGATCGCCATTAATAAATAAGATTTCAGCAGACATAATATATACTTTCCAACTTTTTCTCTATATTTCAGTTCCCTAGGACACAGTTAATATTTTATAAATGAATTTTGTATTTTATTAGTAAAATCACATTGAAAATCAAAAATAATTTATTAATCTTCTAACCCTATATCCTGAAATCTATGCCATATATTAGTAGATAATTATTAGATCTGCAGAGGAAAGAACACAAATTGTCAGGGACACCACAGTAGGAGACATTAACCACAGAATGAGAGCTCACAAAAAGTAACAATAAACTTCCTCACCCATGATCTCCCACAGTTCCGTCAGACAATACCCTGTGATATATCACCACCATCAGCATCAGACTCCAATAATATGAATAAATGTGGAGATCTGACTATTTTAATTTGTTTTGCAAACCATTGATCTTTCATTACCCCAAACTTTTCCATTTTACCTTGTTCCATTTTTCCCCCTTTGGACTTTATTTTAGCAAACATTTCTCATTCTCAATGATTGTCTAAAATTATTGCTTTTGCTTTCCTATTATAAAAGTAATACATATTCATAATTTGGCACACAAGTTAAAATGAAAGTAAATGATGGTGTGAATAGTTCCAGTCATAGAGTAGAATTTTAAGATCAATGTTTCTGGATCTTGATTGCCTGGGATCAAACCCTGTCTCTGCCATTTTGTAAATATATTCCAGAGCAAGGCAATTAACCTTTCTGTGATTCAGTTTCCTGGAGACTGAAATAGTACTGGCCTTGTAGGGCTGAAGTGAAGTTTAAATAATTACTTAACACTTTATAAGTAATACTGACTTCTTAAGGCTGCAGATAGGTCTAAAAATTAAGTTACCTAATCAGTTGTGAGGATTAAATTAACCTCACTACAGGATTTAACTCCCAGAAGGCTTTTGCTTGATATCACCTATATGAAATAGTATGTTTACACATCTTTAATCTATATTGTGTATAATATTTGGAAAATTGTTTCATTTAGCATAAGCATTTACCCATATTCCTAATGTCATATTGCATGGAGAAATTATACTTTCATCAAAGTTTAATATTTTGCAATATGTATGCTGTTTCCACTTTCTGGTATTAAAAATAAGATCAAATATAGGATCCTTGCACATACATTTGCGTGAAAATCTGTTTTATTCTTTAGGATGCTTTGCTAGCATGAGGATTACTAGGTTTATAGGTATTTACTAATTCATTCAAAGACCATTTAGTGCATATCTGGTTTGAGGCTGGTATTCATTCCAGTTCAACTGGCTGATACTGCAGTTGACAGAATAGCCAAGGATGCTGCAGGCATGGAGATTACATTCCATGGGGAGTGTTTTATGGCATTTGATGGACACTGACAAATGCCGTTGTACTTTGAAGCTGTATGCCATCAGAAGAGCATGTTCTTGCCGCTAATCCATTCCTGTGGGTGTAAACCTATTGTAAGTAGGACTTTTAGATGAGGTTTCTTCATTTAAGGTGTGGCCCAGCGTGGGTCATAATCCTCTTACTAGAGTCCTTTATAAACAGGATGAATATAAACAGGAACAGAGAGAGAGAAAGCCATGGTAGCCAGAAGCTGAGAGCAAGAAAACCCACAAGAGAAGCAAGAGACCAGCAGACTCCACTATGTGCCTTGCCATGTCTTCCCAGCCAGTCTCTGGGAAGAAAGCATTGCCTTGATGATGCCTTGATTTCAACATTCTCACAGCTTCAACTGTAAGGTAATAAATTCTCATTATTTAAAGCCAATCCAACTCATTGTATCTGTTTTAATCCCTAGTAAACTAAAACAGTCCTTACTGACAATTCTTGTACCATGCTATCTTCTCATCAACAATATATGAAAATTATGTTCATTAAACTTTAGCCAATAGTGTGCATTCTAAGCAAATAAGCAACAATTTAAAAAGGAACAGCAACAAAACAACATTAAAATTGTCAGTTTAGCAAGAGAAAAATGGTGTATGTTAAAAAATTTGTTTTGCTTTTATTTATATTGAGATTTTTTTTTAATATGTATTTCAATTAAGCAGTTATATTCTGAGTTCCTGATTTTATCCTGCCTAATCTTTTCCCCATTTTCATTTGAGCAATATACCAGGGACTAATAGCTGCTTACACAAATTCCTTTTCTCCTTCTTAATAAATAAAAATATGATTTTCATGTGCTTACATGAAAAAAAACACATTTCCCATTCCACCTTGCAGATATAAGTGGGTACATGATACAGTTCTGGACAATGAGGTAAAAACTCCAGTGATAATCCTTAAGAGTATTATGGGTCATGCTGACACATAGCTTATGTGAGAGAAAATAAATTTCTATTTGAGTTTTTTTAATTTTCTATTTTTATAGGATTCAGCATCATTTCTAACGATATGTATGTGTTCATAGATAGAACCCTTGTTATTTTTCACAAAGTCAGTCTCTGATCAAGTGTTTTAATTCATATAACATTTATTAATGTACAGAATCACTATTAGTCATGTGTAAAAATTCACCAAGTAAAAATGTTGCAGCAACAATGGTTAAAAACACACTTTCTAAAGTAAAAGCAATTGATTTTAATCCTGATTTACCATTTATTTGCTATATGAATTTGGACAAGTTATTTAACATCTTTGAATTTTGAATTCCTTATTTGTAAAAAGGGAATAGTAATACCTATTTCACATTATTAATATCAAGATGAAAACAAAAATTATATGTTGAATCCTAGGAACTGTGCCTTAATAATTGGTTTTACGATTTGTGTGATAACTATTATCACTATTTTAATGAGAATATCCCAGGCTGGTGACCATAAAATAAGACTGCATTTGCATTTTATGCCCAAATTATGATGGGCTGAGGCATCAGGAATTTTATTAATGTGAATTAGACATCCTTCAATATGTTCTTTCAATTCTCATGGGAGTTCACAATGTTGTGTCTCATGTGTGTCAGAAACAAAAAAAAACAAAAAAAAACAGCCTATCACTTGTACTCACCTTAGTGACTGTTTTCTTTTAACTCTCTAGTTCTCTTCCCACCTGATTGAGTCTACTGCTTGCAAAACTATTTGGAGAAGCCTCCTTGATGCCACTGTCTACTATTGGAAACCATCTTTCATGCACAGTGTACTTTTTACCGATGCTGCTAAAATTTCTAGATATTCTTGGTACCCACATATTGATAACTTCCATGTAGGAGTGGGAAGAATGGGTTTTAACTTTGATTCCATGCAATCATTCGCAGCCCTACGTAGAAAGGTTTGTACCTAAGATTTCCCAACTTTACACAGTTCTGTCAGCTACGAGCCATCATTCCTTTCTCAGAATCTCAACAAGTTTTCTCCATTTATTTTCTCTCATTTCTAAATATTGGAATCAAATCCCAATCTATGCAGGTATAAAATATAGCCACAATATAACCATCTCCATCTCTTGTGTCCTTTCCTCACCCCCAAAATAATGGGTATGAATAAAGAAGTAAAAATAATAAAGTGTATCAGCATCATTATTATATGGCTACTACAAATATTCAGAACACAGACTAAAAACTTGGAGTAAACAAATATGATTCATTCATATATAAAGTAAGTGTTTATTCACTGAAATAATTTAAATGATTAAAGCTGTGATGCTGGTGACAGTGATACTTATAAATGCACTCTACTTAAATACACTACTATACCTTGCAAAGTGGGAAACATCATCAAAAGAAGGTGCTGGGGAATTCACGGACGCTCTCACTGGCCATTTCCCAGCCCTGGCCTATGCCACTTCTTTTCCCCTTTGCTTCTTTGTATGCAGGTTTTTAGTATGTTTCCATTCTTCCATTTGTATGCTGCTGTTCAGTATGTTTCAAATTTTGCTTGTTTGGCTGCAGGTGTTCAACGTGTTTCCATTTTTGCTTATATATGTGATGGTATTTGGTATGTTTCCATTTTCCAAGAAAGAACAAGCATCTCTGGTTGACATTATGTCTCAACCAGCCCCAGCTGCTCACAGGGGGCACACAGGTTGCTCATTGGTAGGAGCCCCTCTGCCTAAGGTGTATAAGAATCCAGCTCTTGGTCAGCAGATTTATCCTTCATCTTCATGTGATGCAGGGCATGCAGGGCTGCCACCCACTGACCCTGACACAAGCATTGGCCTCCCTGAGGGACTGGCTATGATAAGAGCTCTTCCCCTGCTCTTTTGGACCCTTTGTGGTGTATAAGTCATAAAGCCATCATTTGCTGAAAGTGTCTGTTGTGCCTGAGCCTGGTTTCCCACGATGCACTGTATAACGACTTGTTCCACCAAAAGTTATTTGATTTTCACCCTTAAAAAAAGTAATATCTAAAATATCCTTCATGATAGCCAGTAGAATAGAAGTCTAAGGGTAAAAAGATTATTCACATACTTGGAAGTATCCAAATATTTGGAAAGGACAGAAAAAGGTATGATAAATCTTGTGGTTCTGATACATTGACATATAAGGTAAAGACATACATTCTATATAAGGAATTTAAAGTAGAATGTGCTGATGATATCAGGTAATCATTTTATTCTTTCTTGCCTTATTTTTATGCAGATTATATATGAGAACTCTCCTACCAACAGATTATATTGAATGAATCTTAATCTGTAACACAAGACAAACAATAGCATTTGTGTTATTCTATAAAATAATAGAAACAATTTTAAATGAATATGAGCAATTTAAGTATAAAATCTTATGTTTGTATGTCATTTTAGAATTTGTAAATACTTAAATTTGTATATCATTATCACAATTGCTATTTAAAGACTCATGACATTGGCAGGATTAGGATAATTATTTCCAATTTGCAGTAAGAGAAGTAAAAGGTAAGAATAAAATAAAATTAAAATTGTTTCCTTAAAGTTATATTATTCCAAAGTTTGGACTAGCCACATAAGTAGGTATATGACTGAAGTATGTATGACACGGGCAAAGAATGCATGATGCAAAGAAAGAATACAAGTTTCAAAGCAAGAGGTTCTTGGCTTGAGTCCCAGTGACCTGTGGCCTTGGAAAACATATTTAATCTCTGAGTCTCAGTTTTCTCATTAACAAAAGGTAGATAATATACAGTACTCATAAGTCTTCTGCGAAGATTTAATAAGGCAAAAGATAAAAACAAAATTCAAAATGGAATTGGTACATGGTAAAATTAATCAATATTAGTATTCCTTTGCCATTTTATTTATATTGTAACCACTTTCCTCAGCCTTGAGCATACACACACACACATACACACACAGTTTCCAATTTATTTGATCCTTTTTGAAATGTTACATAGGTAAATAATTGAGATCTCAGAATGCTGTCTTTGCAAATAGCTTTCTCTTTTGATTTTTTTAAAAGAAAGTTTTCAAATTATTATGTCAAACTTAAATCCATGTTGTTTTGGAAATGGGCATGCTAATATTTAAAGAATAAGTAGATAAGTTTTCTTTCTAATCTAAAGGATACTTAACAGTGGAAAGCTCTATTGTAAATACTGTAGAATGTAGCTTTTTCAACCAAGAGTTGAAAATGAAATTTTATATGGCCTTAGAGTGGCTAGGATTTCACTTCTCTTGTTCCCTTATAATCAAAGAAATAAATGAAAAAACTGGTAAGGGATCAATTGATAATGATTTACCTACCTACTTCACAGTAACTCCATGTTTCTTTGATTTCTAATTCCTAGAAAATATGTTAAAAGCTTATCATTCCTAATTCAAAATCTACTTTAAGCATGTTTTCATGAATTTAATATTGTGTAGACACTCATCTTTAACAATCCAGAAATAACTTTTTTGGGGGGGAAGGGGTCCTAAAGTAGCAACAGCTGCCATTGGCATTACATAAAGAAAGGACAGGTTTATAAGATCGGTGAGTGGCTAGATTCGATATCTATCTAAATTATCCTTTGTCCTGTAAATTATTCTTTCTATGTATAAAGTGAAGGCTCTTGGCAGGATAACATGAGGGAAGATTGTGCACTTAATGCTGAGAATCTGTTTTTCTTTGGATAAACAGAATGCCTCACTCTCTGCTTTCTGCCAATCTTCCTTTCACAAGAACTAAATTACCTAAATGGAGGGTAGGTTGTTAAATGTCTGAACTTCAAGATCCTAAAAATACTGGCAGTTTGCCATAATGAAGGTCTGACAACTAATGGCTTTGTTTTTACTTAAACACTCTTCCTATTTTAGATACTGACATTACAGAGTGGAAATGTACTCTTATTGTTTATTGTACAATTCATGTTCATTGGAAGAAATCAATACCTTTATGGAACTTCTGTTTTTCATTGTTTTTTCATCCTGACTTCCATGAAAGTATTTGTTGGAATGGTAATTTTCACAATTCTAGATAAAAGAACTCTAAAGATGCTGTCCTGCAATATAATATAAATTTTTGCTCTACCTGGAGTGAATTGGAAAAATAGTAAAAACAGGAAGTAAGAATTACGAAACAGTGATGGTAAATAGGGCAGAGAAATGAGAGGAAGATAGTACAATCCTTAGCCTGACTAGTACTTTATCCATGCCTGGCTGACACATACCCATTAAGAGGCAATCTCTATAGCATATTTACATTAGAGTTTGCATTTGAAACATTTACTAGCTTTGTGATCTTGACTTGTGTTTTCATTTGCTAAAGCTGATGAAATGCAAAATGTGAGAAATGGGTTGGCTTTTGCAATGAGTATTTATTAACTTCCAAGTTTACAGTTCTGAGGCCTTGAAAATGTCCAAATCAAGGCATCAACAAGTGATGCTTTCTCCCCAAAGACTGGCTACTGGTACTCTGGGACACATGGCAAGGCACATGGCTGACATCAGCTGGTCTTTCTCTCCTGGGTTTCATGGCTTTCAGCTTCTGGCTGTTCTTCTCTCAACTTCTCTGGCTTTTCCCTCTCAATTTCTCAGTGGCTTTATTCTGTCAGCTTCTCTGTGTGCTGCTCTGAATTTCGTTTCTTATATAGGACTCCAGTAAGAGGATTAAGAGCCTCCTTGGACATGCCTCAACTGAAATAACCTAATCAAAAGTTTCCATCTGCAATAGGTCTATACCCACAGGAATGGATTAGCTTTAAGAACATGATCTTTCCTGGGGTCCATTCAGCTTCAATCTACCACAACTTGTAAAAGTAATAAGCAGCTCTTTGCCTCCATTTCTATATTTTCAAAATGAAGATAAATGAATGAAATATGTAGAATGCTTGGGTAAAAATCCAGTGCATAGTAAACACTCTGTAAGCATTACTTACTGTTGTCATGGCCCAGCTGCTTTCAGATATGTTGCCACTGACAGATACTTTCAAGTCTAACCCAAATTATTTGTTGATTTCCTTATACAGTGATTCTGTAGTGATCATATCTTGGCCCAAATCTGACTATAATTAAGGAAGCAAAGTGCAATTTTCTTTTTTCTCCTTGAAAACATCTGTAAAAACTCAATGTCTGTTCAAAGACATTTTAGTACCTCTAGTAAAATCTTTATAAATATTTTCCTACTGGAAAATAACACTACTTTGAAAAACTATTACTCAGTTGCAAATTTTTTTCAAAATCTTTCACAATTGCTAAGGGCAGTTTTAAATTGTGTAAGCCCAAAATGTCAGTCAAAGCATAGATGCCACAGGAAAAAAGAAATCTGTAATATGAGATAAACGTAGGAAGGGGTAGACATTTTAAAGTTGAATTAACAGATTCAGGCTTATATATCTAGTTTATATCATGAAATATCTAGTTTAAATGATGTGAATAATGTCCTTAGCTAAATACCATACTATATTAATTTCTCATTTAGAAAGTGCTGCCTAGTGAAACAGAAAACATATTAAACTGGGAGTTACATGATCTCAGTTGATTTTCAATATCATCTTGATATTAAATTTATTCCAAATGGTTAGACAATATGGAATTGTTGGATAGTTAAGCCTTCTTTCCCAAATTCACTGAGGTATATTGCCTTTCAAAACTTTCAGTAGAATGAAGGTAGATGCTCTTTTGCTTTTCCTTTATAATTTTGATTTGACCCTCCCAATATATTGAGAATATATTTCCTGTTTCCATTCCCTCTTAAGCACCCTCCAGATTGAATCTCTTTCAGGATACTATAGTTGCATCAAACAGAGGCTTAGATTTCAGGTCTGCACTTATATAGTTCCCAACCATGGTGATTTAGAGCTTCCACTTCATCTACACACTGCTAGATGTGGTAATGAGAAATGATGCATAAAATGTCTGACATATTAATTACAAAAGGAGTATAGGTTTTTGCTCCTTCCTTTCACAACTCAACATTTTTTTGTACTTTCACTATCCCTCAAGACTAACAAAAAAAGCTCTTTAGTCTAATATCTTATTTGGATTACTGAGATTTTTCTCTAATTATTTAGTGATTGAAGTTCATTTGAATGCAGATACTTCTTAAATTACACATCTTCAATCTTGTCTCCATAGATCTGTGTCATAAAGATCCATTTAGTGATGGTGTAATTTTTAAAAAAAGGTATTAAAAAAAAAGATTAATAGTGATCACTTTAGTCAAGCAAAACTTTACAAGTCAACCTTTGAATGGATAATTTCTCTCTCACAAACATACACACACACAAAAAAATCATTTTGGAGGGATTCTTAACATCGCAAATCTTACGAAAACCTACTTTTCAGAAGGCAAAAAAACCTCTTGTCTGTTGTGTCTTAAAGTCTGTCTCTGTTGCTGGCCTAACTTAGGATATTGCCTGTTAGGAGAGAGAGTGGATTTACAGTAATTTCTCTTGAAACTTTAATTATTTTTAGCATGGAAGAGAATAGATGTAGAAGAAAGACTTGTACCTACCTTGTGATCTTGCTCCTGCTAGGACCTCCCTGGATGCCTGTGTTCTGATAATTTTACTACCCATCTGCTCATGGACCTCATTCCTTGGGAAGGTTCCTATCTCTACTACATTATCACTTCATTCATATAAAATGGGAAATAATGCCTACATCATAAGGTAAATTCCATGATCCCTTGGATGAAGAGTCTGTAGTATGGTCCCTGGTGCAATAAATGTAGGTTCTCAATTTTGTTATTATGCCTGCACTCAGTAACTCTGTCTTAGACTATAAAAGCTTCCTAACTAGTTTCTCTGCCTAAAGTTGGCTTTCTTCTGAAAAACAGTTTCCACACAGTTAAAAGCATATTAGATCTTACATTCACTTTTGAATATAAGATACTACAAATTAAAGCACTTCAAAGGCCCTCATCACCTATGTACAAGGAAAAAACCTTTCTTTCAGTCCAAGACCGTCTTCTACCCTGCCAAAATTGTAATGGTAATTACAATTCTATTTGCCTAAAGCAGTTTACGTTAACAATAAAATTTAAGAGATTCCTCTCTAATTGTTTTTAGCTGATAACTCAATATTGTTGATTTTCATATTAGCAACTAAGAATGGAGAAGGAGGTAACTTGGCCAAGGACACACAGATGGTGAATAGCAGAGCTAGAATTCGAACCAACGCAGGCTGGTTCCAGAGCCTATGTTCCTAACTGCTGCACTCTATGTCCACTCAACTATGCGCTGACTTGTAAATAATCACATAAGGCATTGTATTTCATGACTCTGCTTCTCTCCACTTCTCTATTTGCCTTAAATATCCAAACCACTCTTTCTTCAATATTTAATTCAGACATTACTTCCTTTACCAGGTATTTTTCTGACACAGGATCCTAGCAAGCAAAAGATTTTTATGATCTGTTTCTGAGTTTCTTTCAATGATGGCTCAAGAAATTCTCTAAATGAGGAATTTAGGAATGGTAAGGGACATACTGGTTTGTCTTCAAGCATGTTGCTGATCAAAAACTAAAGTCTTTCTTAGGTTATATGTTTATTAGACAGCCAGGAAGCAGGTAGCTGGTGTTCATTTGGGTGGAGATTACTGAATTCTTCACAAGCCCACCCTAATTGCTGCCACTTGCATTCATGTGATATTTGTAAAGTTCTTTGTAACATTTGCTGCATTTATTAAAAATCATTTCAACATACCTGTACCTGACAGTCTAATACAATAATCTCAATGCATAAAACATATAAAGATTTGTGTTCCTTGGCCCTCCCATAGTACTGGGTATATTGTCCTAACCTAACTGAAAACTCCCTACTCTGTTCCTCTCCTGATAATTTGCTGTGATTTGGCCAAACAGCTTTTCAATACAGGAAAAAACTTCCTCCTTATTTGACCCACTGGGCCATTTATCTAAGGTTACTTGACTCCAGTGAATCACATTTCTTATTCACCCAAGAAGCACTCTCTCCAAATGCCATGACCTTTCTTAAAGTCTCCTCAATTCCAACATACCTATAACTATATTTTTTCTCAGAAAAAAGTTTCCAATTAATTGAGGGTATATTGAGTGGAAGAAAACAAATTAATGGAATTGATATTAAGGTGAAAATAATAACTTTCTCTATATAACCATATTATTTCAAATAAATCTCCAAATTGCACAATGTGAGAAGAAGCGCTTGGGCTAATCTAAGTCCTTTTCTGCAGCTGATGAAATATTCCTTTGGAGAAAAAAAAAACAAACAACTGGCTGTTTTAGTTTTCTAGCTGCTAAAAACCATACCATACAATGGGCTGGCTCAGGGTTTAGAGGCTCAGTGACCTGCTTCCTTCCATGGTCAGTATTTTTTGCTTGGTTGCAATCTTTGGGACTCCTTGGCTTTTCTGTCACATGGAATGCACATGGAGGCATCTTCTCCTTTCTCTTCTGGGTTCTGTTGATTTCTAGCTTCTGGCTGCTCCATGTGCCTTCTCTTTGTCCAATTTCTTTTGCTTATAAGACTTCAGCCACACTGGATTAAGGCCCACCCTTATTCAGTTTGGTCACACCTTAACTAATAACATTTTTGAAGATCCTATTTACAAATAAGTTCACACCCACAGGATCAGGGGTTGAAACTGAAATTTATTCCTTTTGTGGGGGACGTGATTCAATCCCCAAAATTCACTAACAATCCTTTTTAGTTAGCAGATTTATGCAAATCTTTCTCATTTTATAAAGTCTGTATGTTAGTGTTTGCAGAGACTTGGAAATGGAATCCTCAATGAGAGAGTCAATTGTTTGACCTATTTGATAAGAGTCTAAAAAAATGTCAGACTTATTAAAGGCACTGAAAAATATGTTTAATAAACTAAAAAATAAATGAATAATGTATCAATGAATGATTGAACATAGTGTTCATCTAACAATAAGGAAAGTTTCTTAATTTCAAAATAGATCAAAACAGGAATATAAAAGTTTCATGGACTTTATAGCAGCCATTTAAAGTATAATCCTCTTGGATGAATGGAGCCTGATCTTGTCATTGTTCGTTGTCTTTTACTAAACAGTGATTTAGCAATTTGCATTGGTAGCTCCCATTCTAGAAAACAAAGATAGAAAATAAATTCCTTTCTCTTCTAACCATGTCTCTTTGACTTAAACACAGATTGGTTTTTCTATGGTAAACTACTGTATAGGAAAGTGTCTCTGTCATCAAATGCATTTTAGTTCCCAACTTTCTTCTGGGCTCTTCCTGTGGTAAACAGAAGTGTTCTGGTGTTGGAAGACTTAGTGCCTGAGAGAGCCATTAGCAAAGCCTCTAATATGTTTGGGATCAAAATTCGGATAGCAAGCTTCTGGAACATGAAGGTGAAAGAAGGCATTATCCCTTAAAATGATCTGGGGATTTTAGAAATGTGCTTTCATTACATTTTTTGGGAGGTTCTCCAGATAGATGAAATAAAGGGTTTTAGTAAAAAAAGAAACTGGACTTTTAGGAGGAATTGACTCTAGTCTGGACACTTTTAATCTATGACCTTGACAAGGGCATAATCATTCTTCTCTGAAAGGAAAAGACAGGCTTGGGCAATGTAATGTTTAAGGTTCCTCCAAGCTCTAATGTTCTATGTATTAAATCAGATTCTAGTTTTTAACTAACATAAAACCATTACATTGCTTACATGTGTGACTGATTTGTGTGTCTGTGTATATGCATACACATAAGTTTAGACAGCAAATAGAATAGTGTTTCATGGCATGCTTTTTCTTTATTGTGCAGTTTAATTTTACTGCCAAAATAAACCAAAAAGACAGTACATTCTTCTGAGTTCCAAGTAAACTACTGATGTTTCCAAACATTTTATGCTTTCCATTTTGATGCTATCATTAGTATCCATTTGCAAAGAAATTAAATTGTCAAGTCATGTTTTAGATCATCAATATGACTTGCATCAAGATACACCTGTATGGTCTTTCTTCTTCTTCTTCTTCTTTTTTTTGAAGTAGAATAAGAACATGCTTTAATAAATACATTGAGTTTGTTCAAATAAAGAAAGAAGGGAAGCAGATTACCTGGTTAGCAAGAATAAGGTAACTGATTTTAAACCATTGCTTTTCGGAGAATAGGGGACAAGATAAAAACGAACCCTAACAACACAGAAAAAGTATAAGAAAGTTTTAGGAATGATTTGGAATCAGCCAATGTTTGATTTAAAAAATGCAAATCTGCACCAATATTAGGCAGCATTAATGTTCATGCATACCACCAAGAGGAACGCATGCAACATGTCCAATATTGCTCTTACTATGTGCTTACTAACTGCTCTTAATCAATATAAGACTATCACAGTGTTTATCATGAAAATAGGGTCTAGAACAAGGTCAAATCCTGTTCTAAGTTTCCCTAGGTTTGGAGGCATTTAGCAGGCTGATGTTAAAAATAACTAGCATATTTGTAGATGCCTCCCACAGTGATTTTTCTTCTGGGCCTCTAATGACCTTATGTATTAAGTCCCAGTTTTCCAAATATTAATTTAGCTTGCCAGACATTTGCATTGTGTAGCAAGTGATTTGTTATTGTTTATAAGTTTCATAACATTCTTCCTGAAATTCTTCACATTGCACAATAGTAATTCCACAAAACAAAAACATACAAAACAAGCAAGCAAAAAATAAAATCCGAGCAAAACCATAATACAATGACAATAAAACAAGGAAAAAAAAATAAGTCAAATGCCCAATGATGCAAAAAATTTACATAACAATCCATATTTTGATTTCTGTTTTCTGGGATGAAACTACTTGGTAATGACTCAAATCTTGATTTAAAATTATATATACACACACACATGCATGTGTAGGGGGGTCCTAAACATGGATCATTTCTCTATTCAATAAACTTTTCTCAAAGAGAATGTCTTCTGGAAAGTTCAACAATGTTTTAAAATAATTGCCCCTCAAATGCATAAAAGGATAAACGGAATAATAGGACTTGGAAGCATTATTATTAGTTTTAAAAGGGCAACAGCCTCCTTTAGAATATTCCTTTCTAAGCATCTATGTCAGGGTTACCCCCTGTCAGAGGCCAGGTGGAGTATACTATCAGGATTAAAATAAGTCCTCCACTGAAAAACTCAATTGATCATATAAATGTATTTGAGTTTCCATTAATTCTGTGACTTTTCCTTTCATCACCTCTTCACAATTTTAAACTTGATGGTGTGTATATGTGTGTGTTTCTTAGCATAGTATGGAATTTTAATTTAATTTAAATTTTGTAAGATTTCACTTACCTTTCAAACTCTACCGAGAATCAGTCTCATCTAACTTAGTCATTTTAGCATTGCTGCTTGCATTTTAGAATAAATCTTATAGCCATCAAGTCACATCTATGCTGCCAAGTAAGACATCTAAAGGCATAAAAGATTTTATAGCCAAAATCTGGGTCACCGATTAAGAAGGGGTTTTAAATGCCAAAAAGATAGATTATAAAAAAACAGAAGACATGTTGGTTCTCAAGTACTCTTAAAACCAGCCCATTACAGAAAATATTATTATAGGAAGGAAACATGCTTAATATGCCACTGAGGGGATGTCAGGGAAAAGGTGGAAGTTGTTTTCCAAGGTTTCCTTGTAGACTTTTAAAAGACTTTTCAGAAACATATGAAATGAAATGCATACATACCTTGACATGGGATCTCTAAATATAAATATGATGTAATAATTCATATTTTTACAATTAAAATGGAAAATTATACTACATCTTAATATTTTCTCTCTCTTGAACATGACCTATTAATACACCAGATTACCTGGAAGATAACTCCTTAAAGATGGCCCAACATATCTAAAAATCATTATAATTAAAACAAAAAGTATTATCTTCCCATGGCCTCACCAGTTTTGAAAAAAATTCCTTCATCATCTTTCCAGATAAACTTATGATTCTGAGTCAATAGAGACCCTTTTATAACCAAGAAAAAAAAATCACCAAATACTTTCATTGCTACTCCCCAAATAGCTCTTGAAATTGTTCTCGCTTTTCTTTCCCCTATCTTATGAGTAATGCCACAATATAAAACATTATTGCCTATTCCTGATATTTAAGGCCCTGAGCTAGTTTCCTCTGTCTAAAGATTTTTCCACATTTCAAGCAAATTTATCTCTTAAAAATACAAAGAATATCATATTACTCTCTGCCCCCAAACCATTGGTATAACTCTAGTCAAAACAGATTTAGTTCAAAGTTCTTCGCATAAATTCAAGATAGTCCACATTCTGCCATATCCTCAAATTCTTTAGCATTAAAATATACTATTCAGCTGCCAAGGCAAGGCACAGATCAAATGTTTTTTGTTATTTATGTGTTAGCAGAATTGCCTTCTAAATATGTCCACACCCTAATCATCCCTACAGCCTGTTTGCCTTAATTTGCCAGGATGCTGTAACAAAGTACCACAAACTAGTTGGCTTAAACAACACAAATTTAAGGTCTCATAGCTACAGAGGCTGGAAATCTAAATAAAAGTGTTGTCAGGGCCATGCTTCCTCTTAAAGGGGAAACTCCATTCTATCCTGCGCCTCTGGCTTCTGGTGGTTGGCAACAGCCCATGATCCTGGGCTTGAGCCACAATTCACTCTGTCTCCATCATGTGGCCATCTCTTCCTGTCTGTCTCCCTTACTGTGTCCAAATTTCTTCTGCCTATAAGAACACTGGTCATGGATTAGGGCCCACCCCAACCCAGTTTGGCTGCATCTTATGAGCATCTTCAAAATACTATTTACAAATAAATTCATAGTCACAGGACTGGAGGTTAAGACTTAAATGTCTTTTGGGAGGAATATATTATACTACATGGCAAAAGGGATTTTGCAAGTGTACTTAAGGTTACTGGCCTTAAAATAGGGAGGATGTTCTGGATTACCCCCATGGACCCAAATTAAGCGCATGCATCCTTAAAAGCTAAGAATGTTGTCAGCTGGAGTCAGAAAGATATGGCACAACAATAAAGCAGAGAGATTCTAATGACTCAGCTTGATGCTGGATGGGTCCACATGTAAAATATGAAAAGTAATGAGTGCGTCTTCTAGGAGCAAAACCTGGACCCCTCCTGATACAAGGAAAAAGGGATTACAAAAAAAACTGACTTCCAACAACAACCTGAATGAGCTTGGAAGTGGATTGCTTCATAGAGCCTCCAATAGACAAGCAATCCTGTCAATATCTTAGTTGTGGCCATCTGAGAGGTCACTTAGGGAAATCAGCTAAACTACCTGTACTCATGGCATATAGAACTCTGAGATAATAAATGGAAGTTGGTTTAGGCCACTAAGTCAGTGGGAATTTGTTACACTAGCAATAGCAAACTAATATAAATCTTTCCATTAACCCTTAGAAAAAACCATTGCATCCTATTCCTTCTTATACCATGTGTATGTGTCTTATGACATACATGCTTTATTACAGTTATTTGTGTATATACAATTTTTCATACTTAGGGCATGTAAACACATTGTTACAGATGTTCTTTGAGCTTGTTAGCATTCTAATCTTCCTGAATTCAATGGTATGGGGTATAAGGCTGATTTATTTTTCAAAGATAAATACAACATCTCTCATCCCAAATGTTCTTCTACAATGTGGTTTGCCATTTACCATCAAAGGGGAGTCTAATTCCCTATCCCCTTAAAACTTGGTGGGCAATTGATTAAGACAATATGTTGATGCTCTGCCAGTTCTGGATGTTCGCCTTCACTGACCTAGCAGCTTCTATTTTCTGCATCTTAGAAGTCAGATGCCATGAAAGAAATATAACTACCCAAGGCCACCAAGTTAGGGGAAGCACAAATCACAGGGAAAGGCCTTATAAGATGAGGCACAATGAGACAATGAAGGGTGTATGTGTGTGTGGAGGGAGAGAGAGAGAGAGAGAGAGAGAGAGAGAGAGAGAGAGAGAGAGAGAGAGAAAGAGAGAGAGAGAGAGAGAGAGAGGCATTCAGCTTGGAGGCAGAAAGAATGAAACATGACTATTATCTAGCAGGTCACAGAATCAGAACAGACTCTATATGTGGATCAAAGCTGTTGGCATCGGCATTAAAATATTTGTAAGTATTTAACTCAAGATTTTAGAGCCAGTATTGATTTTTAAATGATGTGATTAAGTTTGTTACTTATCTGTTTCACATGTTTCTTTGTTTGTGTTATTGCTAGTTAGTTGGTTTATAATTTACCTTGTTCAAAGGAATTTAAGGAGGCTTAACAATTCCTTTTGTTATAGTATTACATCCTTTGAACTTTCATTAATTTGTTTTCACTAAATTAACTTTTATTGGACACATCTCTATAGAATGTACCTGAAAAAAATGCACTGATTTCAAACATAAATGATTGGTTTTTATATTTTATTTTTTTTTTAATTTTTATTGTGGTAACACATATACAGCATTAATTTCCCTCCCTTTAGCTGCTCTCAAGTATACAATTCAGAGATGTCAATTACATTCACAATGTTGTGCTATCATCATCACCATCTATTACCAAAACAAATGATTGTTTTTAAAAATGTGGCTGTTTATATTCCAGGAATTCTGAAGTTGAACCTAGAAAAATTCTTCTTAAGTATACTGTTCCTTGTACTTTTAGATACTGTAATGGACTCATTTATTATTGTATCTTGAATAGTTTTTAAAAAAAGCAAACCTAATTTTTATTATAAAAGTAAAGTGTGGACATGATAAAAGAAAAATCTAAAATGAAAAAGAAAAGCACTCTGGCATCAGACGTGAGTGGAGAAGCCATCATAGAAGAGTATCCTCCAGTCACAGTTGCCCCAGCTGACACCTCATGGATCACAGATAAACATCACAGACTGTGGAATCACAGTCTAGCCCTTCCCAAATCCCTTATCACAATTCCGAGCAAATTAAAATGATTGTTTTTGAAGCATTGTTTTTGTATAGAAATAGATAACTGAAATAGGCTGATCGAAGAAAGTACTCAACTCTGGCCATTTAAAAAAAAAGTTAATTACTACCAATTCTCCATCTCTGGTGTCAAAGCAGTTACATTCTTGGTCTTGTGAATATACACGGATGTTATATGACTGATTGTATTAGTCAGAATATGGTAAGTTATATTGTGATGTGTTACATTGAAGTACCAAACAGTTCCCAAACCTTAGTACTCAAAACAAACAAACAAAAAACTTACTTCTCATGCTGGTTACATGTCCTTCTTAGGGTCTCAGGGGACTTTGCTCAGTACAGTCACTGAAGAACCTGTGTGGACGGAACAACCACTATTTTAAATTTGCTGGTTACTGTATTAGAGGCAAGGAAAGAGCCCTGGAGGGTATTGCATTGCCAATTAAAAGATGTGACTCAGAAATGGCACTCATTAGTTCTGCTCACACTCATTAGTCTTAATCATGGACCCCACTCAGTCCTAAAGGGGCCAGACAGCACAACCATGACATGGGTCTAGGTTCTGGGAGTCAGAAATATTTGGCAGGCAATTCTAAAACCTATTTTGGAAATGGTGTTGATGTTAGTGCCCCAATCCTCCCTTAGAATGTGCCTTGCATGCTTATGGACACTCCATAAATTACTCAGAATGAGATACCATGGATTTTTGTAAGTCATATTTTGATCAAACATGAAGTACAAAGCATATTTTCAAGTCTCACTTCGCTTGTGGGTCTTCCCAATCTTTGCTCATGTTCATCTGAAGCAACTTCAGCTGTCCAAAGATAAATCAGAAAATAAATTGTGACTAATATGTCTTCTCATTGGTTTATTTACTTTCCAGACCAACTCACAAATGTGAGATTGTTTTAGGACTCAACTCCTTCCAAAATGAATTTTCCTATATACCAGGCATTATATAATTATTTGCAGAAGAATATCACTATAATAACCTTTATAAAAACCATTATACTTCTTAGGCCATAAAAAGGAAGTTGACATCTGGATAATTTGACCAAAGTTAAGTTATTTGAATCAGTGGATGATGAAAATTTGTCACATAAGTTGGGAAGCTGTAATTCTTAAAAAGGAAAGTGGAGTAGAGTTAGAAAAGAGGACAGAAAAACAATAAAGATCACCTATGACTAGGGAATATACTTTGCCTAAGGCTCACTTTAACTGTCAAGTACAAAGTTTTCCCTGATTCATTTACTGAAAATAGTGCATTCTAAGACAAAACTTACTTAGAATGATCTTTTTTTTCAAGGTGAAACAACCTAAGTAATACTTCTCAGCAAATTCTCTATATCCTTGAGAGCAAACACTACTATGCTCATTTTTGTAGTCCCCAATGACTCGCTCAGTGACTAAATGCATGGACCAAAGTCACTTCCTTTGATGACAGCAGGTTACTGGCAAATCTCCACAAAAATATCATCACATTGAGGCTGACACTAATTTAGAACAATGCTATTTGACTTGATAGGAGTTGAAGCCATTTTTCTGGCATGTAATAGATCATGTATCATTCCCCTTCAAGAAATTGTCCCGGAAGCATCAATTATGTTATCCTTTCAGAAACTCGATCAGATAAAGGAACTGCTTAAAAATAAAAAGTGTAACTTATTCTATCATTTAGGACACAATGAATCCCATGTTATTTATTAAAACAAAAAAAAAATACTTTGTTAAGAAAAATGCCTCAATTTGGACAAAATTTATGAGTGAGCACAACTGAAGAGCTGTACAGTCAGTGATTTTGTGGCAGACAATTTGCTTTTAGGAAACAGCCATCAGATCAGGTGGGATTAATGGGGCATAGAGTCCCCAAGATCCATATAAGTTCTCTGAAATCTGCTGTTCTTTCACCACTTAACAAGCAGAATGGCTTTACAGGAAGTGTACTGATTACTGGAAGATCCTGTACCTAAAGGAGAATCAGTTAGAACTCTTTCCAGTATGCTTTGTTTCCATTCGGTTTAGTTTTACATGACTGGTTTGTTGATTTTGATCTATAACTGATCAGTTTGTACATAGACAAATTTCATAATGAAATAACATGAGGTCACTGATAACATAGTGAATGGGTTTAAATACTAAATATAATAAACTAGATTTGAAGTGAACAGCACTTGACTGGAAATTGTCATCATTTTTTTCTCCAAATGCTTTAGTAACATGAAAAGTTAGTAATAAACTCAAGATTTGAATGTAAGCTTCCTGATTCCCAATCTAGACCTCTGAATTAACAAAATTTGCTTAATATTGTAGCAAACACTTGGTAAACATTTATGTTGTAGATTTGACTGTGAGCATTATTTAATACTTATTTGCAAAGAAGAATAAAAGTATATGGAAAAGGTAAATTTTTGAAGTATATTAACATGACATTTGACTTGCCTAAGACTCAGTTACCTGCCAGATGTCTTCACAGATAGTCGCCGTGGTTTCCTGCTTCAACAGAGCTTGAACAGAACCAGCACTCGCCCCCACCAGCCCGCCACTCGGAGCAGTCCTCTGCCACCGCTCCAGTGCTGCGCAGCCACCTCTCCTCAACCACCCACCATGATGACCATGTCCCTGTCACAGGTGTGCCAGAACTACAACCAGGACTCAGAGGCCACCATCAGCCAGCCACCAGATCAACCTGGAGCTCTAGGCCTCTTATGTCTACCTGTCAATGTCCTACTACATTGACCATGATGATGTGGCTTTGAAGAACTTTGCCAAATATTTTCTTCAACAATCTCATGAGGAGAGGGAAAATGCTGAGAAACTTACGATGCTGCAGAACCAATGAGGTGGCTGAATCTTCCTTCAGGATATCAAGAAACCAAAATGAGATGACTGGGAGGGCATGCTGAATACAATGGAGTGTGCATTACACTAGAAAAAAAGGGTGAATCAGTCACTACTGGAACTGCACAAACTGACCACTAACATAAACATTCCCTACTTGTGTGAGTTCACTGAGACACATTACTTGAATGAGCAGGTGAAATCCATCAAGGAATTGGGTGACTATGTAACCAACTTGAGCAAGATGGGGGCCCCAGATTCTGGCTTGGCAGAGTATCTCTTTGACAAGCACACTCTGGGAAACAATGATGATGAGAGCTAAGCCTTATACTGTCTTCCCCAGAGCCACAGGGTGACTTCTGTGTTCACCACGGCAGTGCATGCATGTTGGGTTTACCTTTACCTTTTCCATAAGTTGTACCAGCGTTCACCAAGTTCTTTCATTTGTACCATTCCTTCAGGTAAAGTAATTTGGTACACCCCCCCCCCCCAAACAAAAAAGGACTCAGTTACCATGTATTAAATGAGCTTTAGATATGGTTTAGAAAATAATGAAGTAATATGTGTCAGGGCATCTGGCACCATAGCAGCCCATTAGTAATTTTATCTTCCTCTCTTGTCCCTTTCTTACTCTCTCTTCTCTGATCTTTCATTCCATTTCATTTTCTCTTTCTTCCATTTCTTTCCCTTCCCAACCTTCTGCATTTTCCTTCCATTCTTTTTCATGAATTATGATATTGAATTTCAAAGACTTAATGTATAGTATAAGACCTTACAGAAAATCACTTAATTGCTCAGTCAAAAGAGCAAATGCTCAAACTGGACAAATTCTTTAAAAGAGTAGTTTCAATTTTTTACTACTGTTGATTGTTACCATTTTATATTCGTATTTTGAAAAGAAATTGAAACACTTATTCTTTATGCATTCTCTGATTTGGTCACTCAATAATCATTTGTTGTGAACCAATTGTGTACCAAGAAGACTCTGAATATTGCTAGTGAATGGTAATTAACTTCAATAATTTAATAACAAACACTACCCACTGTGCTTGAATTAAAATATTTGTGTTTTGTTTTGTTTTGTTTTCTTTAGAGAATAAGGGATTTATTAAGCATTGAACACAAAAAATAATTCCATCTAGATAGGGATCCAGGGAACTCCCTTTTACCTACTTCCACTGCCTTTTGGCCTTCTCACCCCAATCTCATTAAAAACACTGATTTTGCACACACACAATGTCTAGGAAAGGTACAAAGCTTCCAAAAATGGTAGATGCTCAGCTCAAGAGAATCCATGACTGGGCCAAATGAGACCATTCCTGGAGAAGACTGACTGGTCAATCATGGCACCAGTTCAACACCTCAGCCTTCTGAACCAGCTGCTGACATCAGGGGTCCCCTGAGCACATGGCTGGTTGGGAGGCAGACAGCCTACTCTATCCGTGTATATTGGCTCCTAATATACATGCAAATTCTCTGTTACTAAGGTTAGACCAAGATCAGACATATTGCATGAATTTTTAAATATTTTTCAAGCTCAAAATGCCTGGTAATTTAAAGTTTTTTTTCAATTATCGTGTTATTTGACTATTATATTCATTGTGTCTC
Source organism: Choloepus didactylus (assembly GCF_015220235.1). Classification (NCBI taxonomy): domain Eukaryota; kingdom Metazoa; phylum Chordata; class Mammalia; order Pilosa; family Megalonychidae; genus Choloepus; species Choloepus didactylus. The sequence goes on from NC_051318.1 coordinate 52,622,941, forward strand.
TTCTATGTCACTTTACTCATATTAAAGAAATTTACATTGAAGTTAACATTATACAATTTTTTTCTTCAATTCCATAATTTATTGAAGCAACTGTTGCTCATCACTAGATGGCACTCTAAATTTAGACTGTGATACATGTTTCTTCAACTATAAACGACATCACTTCTGTTTTACAAAGAATAATACATCACATAGAATAAATGAGTAATTTTGTCCCACCTGCAAATACAAAGTTGTGATTTCCCCTGCTATCTGTCAACAATAATTTCAACAACCCAGGACAATTAATAAAAATAAACAACATACTGCCAATATAATAGGTTCAAAAGACTGGCCGATGAAGAGAATGTGATGGATATTTAAATAGATTTCTCATAAAATTTTCAAGTTTTACTTATAAATTGTAATTTTAGTACTATATATGAATATATGCATATATATATGATAAGCTAGGGACTTTTAAATTATTCAAGGTTTTGTAAATCTAAAATGAAGTTTTATGCACCTTTTAAAAGATTCCTTGCTTATAAAAATTACTTTTTATTCATAACTAAATAGACAGATAAGATAGATACAGTGAAAATGAATGCACTGCTATTAAAATATACCTTCCCACCAAAACATAATTGTATGGGTACTGACTCAAATAAAAGACGATAAATTGCATAACTCATGTTTTCCCGGATACTGGAAGTTCTTCAAGGTCTTAATTTTTTTAGAAAAGATTTTTAGTATCCTATTAAGACAAGGCACTTCTCATCTCACATTGCCTTGTAAGTGATGACATCCCATATAAAATGATAAGAATGAACCTTTGGAAATGTGATCATGTTCATTTGAAAAGTACCCAGCCAATGACCCTGTGACTTCATCATAACTGAAATCATCAACAGTTCTCAGTCAGGGGAGGCAGCCCTGATGGTTAGCAGAAGGGGCAGTGAGGTGGCTGTCCTCACATTCGCACTGTCAATTAGACTGCATTAGGAAACACTTCTAGCAGGGCTAATGCCACTGCTAGAGAAAAGCAGACATTTAAGGAGAGCTGACATTTAGAAATATTCTATATTAGAAGCCAACATTTTCTATGGATGAAAGTCTATATATTTTGCCCTTATTCTATGCTAAGATCATGACTCCAATTATTAGGTTAAAAAAGGGTGAACTCAATATTTTTGGCTTTGCTTATGACTACAGATTTTTTATCTTGACTGCACACAAAAAATTTACTCTCTAATTCTCTGAGTAAGATATGGATGGAAATTCTTATTATATTCTTCCTTTCAACATCAAAAAATGAGATATTTGAATAAAATCTCTTCTGGAAAAATCAGAAAAAAAGGGAAAAATAGAATTATGTTGCTTTGCTGCATAGTTTATTTGTCACTGCATACAATGTGAAATTGTTGTTAACACTGGTAAATAGGTAACTTTTGAATATTTACATTTCTGATTCAGTTACTGTGGCTGTGATATAAAAGGAAAGTCAAAACATTTTGTTACCTTGAAATATATGTGTGTGTGTGTGTGTATTTACTACAGATAGGAAGATAAAATATTGTCAAAATATTTATATTCCTTGAATGCTCCAGAAATGTTCTAATGTCTTTTAAAATATAAAGAAAATTCATATTTTCAGATTTTACCCTGAGATTAATAATTTTGTCAACCCTGATCCATTATGGATGGTAATTTAAAGAGACTAAGAATTAAGGGGAAATATATATTTTTATATAAGTTGTTGAGGATTAACTTAAAAACAATATTTATTTACTGACATCAGATTAACAAATATTAGATGCAGGATGCAATAAAACAGAAGTGCTATAAAATTAAGAAGCATTGGCACAGAATAAAACTTATTGTCAAAATTAAGGAGAAGTAAGGAGTGTGTCAGGACACTGAACTTCAGCAAAGAAACCTAGAACAAGCACAAACTTTTACTGTCAATTCCCCACAGAAATCGGAATGGAAGTTACGGATGGCTAGCTGAATGCATTGATGCATCAGGGAAAGTCTTTGCACTAATCTCAGGTACATTTGTCAAAAGAATAAGAGACTTGGAATAAGGAAACCTGAATTTGAGTCCTGACTTTGTTCTTGCTAACTTTGGGAACTTGAATAAATGATTTAATCTATTTGAGCTTAGGCTTCCTCATTCTAAAATAAGAAAACTAATGCCTAAACAATACTATCGTCAATTGCCAATTTGGCAGAAGACCTAGAAAAATGCTTGGCAACCATGGCTAAGCATTCATTATATATATTAACGTAGCCTCCTCTAGGCCATAACTGCTTATTTTTATGGCCCTTTAACAAATTCCAGCTCAGCTGTATCACTGACTGTTCCAGACTATGTCAATCAGTGTGGTTTAAAACACCACAAATTTTCTTAAAATAGAGTGGAAATGTATTTGAACTATTTAAAACTGTAGAAAAGTTACTATTTATTACATTAATATTCTGCTTATTTCACAATGTACTTGACGCAAACACGAGCATCTTTAACTCTAAAATTCACTTGGTAATGTGCTTGGTGTCCTGTCACTTCACTCTTCATGAACTTCAGCAAGAATTGCAAGAGATTACCAGCTTTGGCCACACTTATTTTTTCAAAAAAGAAGGTAGGAATAAAAGAAAAAAATACAAATTCTAAGGATCTGAGTTGGAAAAGTCCTGGGACTCATATTAATCTGATCCAAATTTGTGACGATACCTTAGGAATCCTTCAGACCCTTGATGATCAATGTTGGTTTGCTGATCTGCTGCATGAGCAGCAGGGCCACCTGGAAATGTGTGTGAAATGCAGAACTTCAGGCCCCAAATCAGACCTACTACATTTTGGCAAATTCCACAGGTGATTCATATGCAGAAAGGTTCAAGAAGAATTGCTACCTTTGCTAATTTACACCCTGAATAAACTATCCCTATGTTCCGGTTTGCTAATGGTGCCAATATGCAAAATACCAGAAATGGATTGGCTTTTATAAAGAGGGTTTATTTGGTTACAAATTTACAGTTCTGAGGCCTTAAAAGTGTCCAAACCAAGGTATCAACAAGAGGATACCTTCACTGAAGAATGGCCGATGGAGTCGGGTACACCTCTGTCAGCTGGGAAGGCACGTGGTTGCCGTCTGCTGGTCCAGGGTCGTGTTTCAGCTCCTCTCAGCCCCAGGATGTCCTTAGCTTAGCATCTCCAAACATCTCCAAGCATTTCCAAGTGTCAGCTCCCAAGTGTTTCTCCAAAAGTCTCTATTGGCTGCTCTTGGGGTGTTTTGTCCTCTCAGCTTCTCAGGAGCAAATGCTGAGCCAGCATCTCAAAGCATCTGCAAGCACATGGGTCTACTTCTTTTTTTTTATTTTCAATTCAGTTTTATTGAGATATATTCACATACCATGTAATCATCCATGGTGTACAATCAAATGTTCATAGTACCACCATACAGTTGTGCATTCATCACCCCAATCAGTTTTTTGAACATTTTCCTTATACCAGAAAGAATTAAAAAAAAGAATAAAAAATAAAAGCAAAAAAGAAAACCCAAATCATCTCCCCCATTCCACCCTATTTTTCATTTAGTTTTTGTCCCCATTTTTCTACTCAACCATCCATACACTGGATAAAGGAAGTAGGAGCCACAAGGTTTTCACAATCCAACCATCACCCCACGTAAGCTACATAGTTATACAATCGTCTTCAAGATTCAAGGCTACTGGGTTGCAGTTTGATAGTTTCAGATATTTCCTTCTAGCTATTCCAATATATTAAAACCTAAAAAGTGTTATCCTTATCGTGCAACAGAATGCCCTCCAGAGTGACCTCTCAATTCCATTTGAAATCTCTCAGCCACAGAAACTTAATTTTGTTTCATTTTGCTTCTCCCTTTTGGTCAAGATTTTCTCAATCCCATGATGCTAGGCCCGCGTTCATCCCCAGGAGTCATATCCTGTGTTGTCAGGGAGATTTACACCCCTGGGAGTCAGAACATATGTAGTGGAGAGGGCAGTAAATTCACCTGCCTAATTGGTTTAGCTAAAGAGACAGGGATACATCTGAGCAACAAAGAGGCTATCTGGGGGAGACTCTTAGGCACAATTAAAAGTAGGCCTAGCCTCTGCTTTGTAGTAACAAGCTTCATAAGGGCAAGCCACAAGATCGAGGGCTTGGCACACCAAATTGTCAGTCCTCAATGGTTGTGAGAATATCACTAATAACCCAGGTGGGGATGTCCAACATTTCTGCATTTCCCCCCAGCTCCTCATGGGGGTGCCTGCATATATATTTTTATTCTCTGCCCAAATTACTTTGGGATGTGACACTATTTCATGCTAACCTGTACAAATTACCAGATCTCACTTACTATTCAAAGTTCCAGGTAATTATGGTGTTTGAATAAACAAGTACAAGTTAAATTTTTTAGTGTGCTGTAGAAGATATATATCTTGCACCATATAAAAATCTCTTCCCTTGGTCTCACACAGCAGTTGAAGTTTTAAAACACAGTCAGCATTGTCCTTTACCCTTTGGCCTGATTTGCCTTAGTTCTAACCAGATTTGCTTCATTCATATCTCTAATTGAAGTCTGGACTCTTCTTCAGCTTTTTTAACAGTTGCTGTATGTGCTAATACTGACATTCATATCTGCTGAGCTCTAGCTCTGAGTTTCAGGTGTCATACAGATAACCAAAGTCCCAGAGACCAACCAGGTTATACACAAAGGGATCAGCATCTCGGAATCTGGAGATAGCCATTACAATTCAGGAATAGATGTGACTGCTGTAAGAGCTTACAATCTAGGGACTATTACAACAAGCGTTCCCATGATAAGCTGTTCTCCAAGATTCAATTCTGAGTTTACAAATGTAGTTAGTCCATATTGGTGAGGCACTGTAATGTTTGTCTTTTTGTTCCTGGAATACTTCACTTAAAATGCTGTCTACAGGATCCATTCACCTCATCATGTGTCTCACAGCTTCACTCCTTTTGCTCAATATTCCATTGTATGCACACAACAGTTCACCATTCTTTTCATCAGTTGATGTTGGGTCTACTCCTTTTAAAGGACTCCAGTAAACTAATCAAGACTCATGCTAAATGGTGGGGCCACACCTCCATGGAAATAATCTGATCCAAAGTATTACCTACAGTTGGGTGAGTCCATCTCCATGGAAACAACCTAATCCAAATATCACACAAGGCTGAATTAAAACAATGGCTTTGGGGGGGCATAATATATCCAAACAGGTACACCCTACATAGCTTCACCTCTCTGTCATCATTTCATCATCCATAGAGCCCATGGAGAATAGTGAATCATCATCAAGGGTAGCTATGCCAGAGCAACTGTAGCCAGTTTTTCTTCACAAGTAGGAGGGAAAAAAGGTTCAACATCAGATTTCCCTGAAAAGTCAAATAATTATATTCTTCTTATGCATGCATGCATCAGTCTGTTCTTTTCTGAACCGTTGTGGTCTGTGAATATGAAGAAACACAATCATCTTTTCTTTTCTCCCTTTTCAGTCTTCCTTCTTTTGTTTTTATCCTCAAATTTACCATGTATGGACAGGGAATGTAATGAATGAAGGGAATGATTTTTCCAAAAATGTTTTGCTTTCTCTATAGATTAATATCCATCTTTGGTTTCACTACTTGGCCAAATAATAATTATCATTGTCACTGCAATTATCTGTGCTTAATATACAATAGAATTTCTGGTTGACTCTTTAGTTGAGAATACTTGAAAATACATTTCAACCCCCAACCTATGATGACAATCTTCCTTGTCTCTGATTAAAAATTCACATAATTATGTTAAATTTTAATTTATTGTGGACTGAATGGCACCCAGTGTTAATAATAGTAGTGCAACTTATAATGCAGAACACTTTTAAGCAATTATTAAGTATCAGGAACTATGCTAACCATTTTACTACCCATAAAACTTTGAAATAGTTATGATTATTATCTGCATTTTCTAAATGAGGAAAATAAGTTTCAGAGGATTTAAACAACTTTCCCAAACTTTGAATCTTCCCATGTCTTCCTAACACCAAAATATTGCTAATTGCCCTAACCATGCCCTACCCCAAATAGAGAATTCACATCTTGAAAGGAAAACAAAGCAAAACAAAAATGTACTTTCTTTTTCATCTTCCTCAGAGGTTTAAACAAAAAAGAACATGAAACAAAATTTGTGTTTCTTCAATAAGTTTTGACCCTAAATATATTGGTTTGGAATTTTGATAAATAGCAATGTTTGGATGGATTTATTAGATAAATGAATATTGTACAGAAAGTTTTGTAGGCCCCAATGTGTATGTGTTTGTTTGTCCAAATATTTGTTTGCTTTCTTGATCTAAGTTTCCAAACATTAGTTTATCCTTCCACAAGCAGTGAACAAATCCTTCAGTCAATTTGGTGTAACACACTGAAAAATCAAGAATAAACAGCTTGATAATTCTGGTTAAAATAATGTGAAAACCAAAATGGTTCTTAGATAGCTTATCTAAAATTGCTCTAGTTCTGCATGTTTAATATATTTCAGTAGTTTTGTTCTAAATTTTGTTCTGCCAGCAGATCTAGAAGGAAATATGTTATCTGATTTTTATCATCTTCTTGTACTACAGTTTACAAAGGAAACATTGATAAGTAATTTTTCCCATAGATTTTTTTTAACTTGGAAAAATCTGATTCGATTTTATTTTCTGAGTCAAAAAGAAGTGTGTTCATGTTAAATTTAGAATGTTAGCTTTCCAATGATCTCTTGAAATACCTTCCAGATATTGTTAACAGTGCTCAGAACTATGTAAAAGTTAACATCTGTGCCAGTTTGGATGAATTATGTCCCCCCAAATGCCATGTTCTTTAATGCAATCTTGTGGGGGCAAACTTATTAGTGTTGATTAGGTTGAAACCTATTGATTGTTTCCATGGAGATGTGACTCAATCAACTGTGGGTGAGAACTTTGATTAGATAATTTCCATGGAGGTGTTATCCCACCCATTCAGGGTGGGTCTTAATTAAATCACTGGAGTCCTTTAAAAGAGTTCACACTCAGAAGGAGCTCAGAGCAGCTGAGAGCAGCTGCAGCTTAGAGAGAAAATTTGAAGATGGCTGCTGAAAGCTTATGGTGACATTTTGGAGAATGTCATTTGGAAACACAGCCCAGGATCAGCAGATGCGAGCCACATGCTTTCCCAGCTAACAGAGGTTTTCTGAACACCTTTGGCCATCCTTCAGTGAAGGTATACTGGTGTCGATACCTAAATTTGGATATTTTCATGGCCTTCAGACTGTAAATTTGTAACCAATAACCCCCCTTTATAAAAGCCAGACTGTAAATTTGTAACCAGTAACCCCCCTTTATAAAAGCCAATCCATTCCTGGTGTTTTGCATTCTGGCAGCATTAGCAAATCAGAACAACATCCAATACCATGTTTTAAAGAAAAATTTAAAAGTAGAACCTATTTCTACAAAACCCTTCTCAAAGGTCAAAGCATTGACAATTCTAATTTAAAAATAAAAGAATTTTAGTAATTACTGGAAATTGAAGTGACAATGGTTTCTAAGAGATAAAAAAAAAAAATCTCTTTTAAAAAAGAAAATCTCTAAATTTCTGTGGGACCAATACCTGACAACAACTCTGATTAAACATAATTCTCCTCCACCCCCAAAACTACTAAATGCATTATTTCAACTTGGAATAGAAAAATTATACAATGGAATTTTTAAATTACAATATATATATATACATATTAATATACCATTTTAACTGTCATATTTGCTAGGAGAATTATGAAATTAAAACCAAATTCTACTTTCAAGAGACAAATGATAAATGTTTTTTCATTGTTTCATTTAAGAGTCCATCCCATTCTTTGTAGTTTTCTACCCTCATGTTTTTTAATTCACGACCAAAGGCCAGGAGTCAATCCATATACCTGAAATGAACAGCCAGTGGTTACTATATAAGATTCTACATATGTGTCCTCTAACAAGACCAGTACTCAAAAGGCTGGGAGTATTTACTAAAAATGTGATTTAGGAACACTTTAGAATTCCAGAGTGACTCTGAGATCCACATTCCTAAAATCTAGTAGCTGTTATTCATGGGCTAGTCGTGTACTAAAGCCTGTCCAGCATGCAGGCAAACTTCTTTTACTTGTTCAAATTGAGGTAAACAGACAAAAATTACTTAATATTAACAAAAGCTGCAATAATTATAACTAACCCTTCTTTTGCTGTTTATTTCACATTAATGATTTTTAAATTTTCTCACAGAAAAGAGTCTAAAGCCAATAATTACTCTGATTTCAGTCACTCCTAAATTAAATTTCTTCTTTCAAAGCCATTAGTAGTAAAGAATGTTTTGAAATAATGAAAAACATTTTTCCCCCAGAATCTGCCTTTTCTACTCATTGTCATACAACTTCTTATTACTTTATTTTCCAAATTTAGAAAGAACTCATGTCTAAGTAATATCTGATATTTTTTTTTCTGATACCAAGCAATACCAATAGAACTCACAAATATGATTTTCTGACATAGGCAGTAAAGTCTGTTAAACATTTACAAAACACCAACAACTTTTCTTTCATGTATAAAAGATGGCTGAGAATTAGCATTTATGATTAGTTTTTCAATACAAATACAACATTAAAACTTGATTTCTTGAGGGGGGACAACTCTTTAAATAGATTTTACTCTACTTGCAGGTTTCAAATCAAAACAAACATAAACAAAAAAACTAATGAAATTAACCAACTGGCAACAAGTCGCATATTCCAATATTATTTTTAACCCAACAATTACAATCTAATGCCAATGACTATTTGTATCTGCCTGTTTTATTAAATAAGCACTGGTCAGTTATATAAAAAGAATAATTTGCCAGAATGGTACTTGGCACTGGGTTAGATCAATGCTTCTGGATAAACAGAAGCATTTAGAAAATACCAGCTTTTAAGCCCTTTTAAATCTGTAATTTGAATTTCCGAAAATATTTTTAAATGTTACTTTTCCACTGATAGATTCTACCGAGTCTAGTCCTAGCTGACATGGTTGGTTTTAAAAAACAAGTAAATCCCAAAGCCACAAGGTAATGGACTACCACACTTGCTTTTTATACCAAATGGAAATATTTCCAAGCATACCAAAATTAGAAGAAAACCTGCCAAATGAAAGCACGGTAAATAAAGTTCATCTTACATACCCCTGAGCAGAAAAGCTCAAAAATCAAAATCAAAAGACCACCTCTTCCCTCTCCCACACAAAACTCCACCCAAAATACTTTCGTTCTGAGCCTGATATTTCCCTAAGATGCTGATAGTTGAAGCTTTACTTGCTTAAATTTGCAGCAGTAACTGTTTAAAGTGCCATCCTACAGAGGTAATGCTACATAGGGTTCATTACCCTTACCACCCCTACCCCAGTAATACGTGAAAGCTCCGGTTAAAGTTTTTCTTATGCTAATAAGGGCACACCACCGAGTGTGCTAAAGACTAAAATTAGCAGCATTAGAGCAGTAAAGGGAAAATAGGAAGCCTAGAGAAATGATCTAAATGCCTACTTAGAAGACCAGTACAGCGGACAGGACCCTTTGTCCTCTTGGTTCCGTTTGCAGGGAAGTGGTTGAATACAACAGGCAGATTTACCCACATTAAGAAAAATTTAACAAAGCCCCCCCCCTCCATGATGCCAGAATAAAACCTGATCTTTCCAGTCAAAGGGCACAGAGAGACCTCTTCCATGTCATGAAGTTAAATGAGTTCAAAGATTTGCAATAAAGGAAAAAAGAAAATGTTAGGGGTGTGATGGGAAAAAGCTTTATAGCTTGTTGAACAGTCACACCAAGTTTCTCGGGAACACGAACACCCTTCTCTTGGTATTCTTGTCGGGTCATCCAAACGTTGTCTTTGTCTTTTCGTGATATCTGCTAGAATGGCACCACCCAGGAACACCATGTGCTTTCTGTGAGGTGGGTCTTCAATGAGGATCTTAAATTTAGAGTTTCTCCACATCTCCTTTTAAAACTCGTTCTTAGTAAAGCTGTTTAAATTCATGTTCCAACCATGATGGCAGCCCAGGATACATAGTAGATCCCCAAGAAAGCACAATGTGCTATAGAATTCAGATGTGGTATCAATGCTAGCCTCTGGATTGTGTTATGAAGCAATTCAGCAACACCGACCCCCTCTATATTGATGAAGTGAGACTGAAATAAAACTCCTGGTGCTTCAAATCTCTCTCCCCCATCTTTGATAATGTGGCCATAAGGGAGTGTATAATATTCACTTCATACTGTGGTTTCTAAGGCCAGTTTCTGCTGTTACTCAATATTATATTCCACACAACACAGTTTTCCTTTAATCATGCAAACAGTTTCAAAACCAGCAGAATGGTTGAGGGCATATCCTCTCAACAGAAGCAGATTGATAAGATATCTGGAAATATCTCTCCCGGCATATCCAGTAACCAGGTCAGCAGAGTGAGAGAAAAGCCTTAGTACACTGGGCAAATGTGAGTTACCCCATCGCTTGAGTCCACCACTACACCCACCAGTCAATAAACCTTGAGATACAAAGTAAGAACCACCTAGATGGCTACATTCACGCCAGAAAACTGGTAAGTTTCAAACATTACCTCTACAGTCGTCTGTTTCAAACATTACCTCTACAACTGTGTTTTCAGTCGGTTTCACAGGTGGTTCTGTTAGCAAGATTTTACAATTTCTGGTATCTATATTAAGTTTCTCTGGTCCAAATGTATAGTCGCACGGGAGTTTTATGTCATCCCAATTTCGGACTATGCCATTTTCCATAGGGTAGCTGACGTCTAACGAGCATAATTGACTTGTCTCATCACCAACCATAAGATCCTTGATTTCACTTTGGTGGCTGATATGGTAAAAGGTCTCCCAACCAAAGCTGGGAAGAGGTGTTCTAGAATATTAGAGCCTGCGTATCCACTCTTCACAGGGCAGGTGCTGTTGTCGCAGGCCCCCACCTTCCTTCCCTGGTTGTCCATCATCCGCCTGGGGGAGAACCTCCAGGCAACCTACACCCGCTGGTGCCTTGAGACACTGTTCTCTCGTGCCTCCTCACTCTTCACGGCTCCTTCCGCCAGACTTTCTCCCTCCAACCGAGCCTCGTAGATTTTTAAAATGAGAATAATCTTCTTAAATGGAGTCTTTTTTTGTCCATTTGTGTTAGCACAATATTTTGTTATTATTATTATAAATGCATGTATAAATAACATTAGTTTCACACAGCAACAAACTATAGGTGGAAATATAGAGAATATTTTAACTTTGATGAAAATATGCAAATTACTTACAACTGTCCACCTATATTGCTCACAGAAAATCCTTTGTGATTGCCTGATTTTCCTAATAGAAGAAAATCTACCAACGAGAGGTAGCAGGATGAAAACTCAATTTCTTAAGTACAATAATCAACTCTTTCCTTTGGTACTGAAAAATAGCTGGCTTATATTCAGAAAATGATTTAAAGTATTTTTTTAGCATTAAGTACAGTCGAATATTCAGAATAACTATATTTCTAGCCAATAGAAAAGGTTATATTGGGATAATATCCCTTGCTATTGCTTAAATATATGATTTTAAGACCATAAAATGCTGATGATTTTATGATCCTTTGCAAAACTGACATCAAAGATGTTGATACTTAACACTTGGCATTTTAAGGACATTTTCAACAGCAAAATATCATTTTTAAAATAGATAAATATATTTTGTGATGTTAGGATCCATGATGGAAAATTAGAAGAGATTTATTATTTTACAGATAAAGAAACTGAGACTAAGAACGTTTAGGTAACATAAACTAAAATAATAAGTTATAAGTGTCTCTTATAGCATCTATGATATACCAAGTGTACCTGTACAAACCATATTATACAAATATTATCTATCACGTGTGCATTCCCACTAGAATATAAGCTTCATAAGGGTAAAACTACCATTATCTCGAGTTCCATGTGCTCGAGTTCCCTGTGCTCGAGTTCCCCACGGTCATTGTTTCACATGATTCTGTCACACTTATCAGAATCCAATATACTATATACATTACTTATTAATTATTTATTGTCCATTTACCCCCATTGATAGGTAAACTCGATTCAAACGGCATGTTTTGGGTTTTATTCACCATTCTATCTTCAGTGTTTAGAGGAATACTTGGCACATAGTATGTGTTACACAAGTATGGGTTGAAAGAATGAATGGATGAATGGCTGTTTTATTCATATTTGTGTTCACTTTATGAAGCCCAGATCCTGCAACAATGTAGGTGCTCAATTAATATTTGTTTTTTTTCCTGCTATTAACTACTAGGTAACATTTATCAAATAGTTTAGTGCATTAATCCTTTATTTCCATAATTTGTTAAATTAGGTTATTTATATGAAATTTAAGGTCCTCTTAATATAAAAAATTATGTGCTTTTTGTAAGTAATTTAGCCACAGTGGTCAAAGTGGCATGAAGTGATTTTGGGAAAACAATCTGTGGAGAAATATGGCTTATGGCAAATAGGGCAAAATCCCTGAAAAAATGTAGACTTAATTAAATTATATGTAACAGTGTAATTATGCAAATTTGCATAACTAATTGAGAAAGTGTTTCGAGTAATCATGTTTAAGTTCCAAATATATATAATAACTTCTTATTTAATTGACTAGGGCACAGGAGACTTGATTATCATAAGCCTATAGAAAAGCAAAGTGCTGGGAGGGGGAAGAGGAAGAAAACACGGCATAACCCGAGCACTGGTAACAAAGTTCATAGAACTATTATTAAAAACAGATAAATGAACAAACAAAAAACCTTAGGCACCTTCTTTAAATTAAAATTGATCTCTGTGGACTCATACACTGGGAAGGCAGCTGTAGGAGATTATATTTTCCAAAAATGGCTGCAACAGTATTCCCCATCCAACATGCATTTCAAGAATCTTGCTACTCTCCCATAAAGAGGTAGATTCTTCTTTTTTAATTAAACATTATTTATCAAAAAAATAAAAAAAATACAAAATAAAGGAATAGAAAAAACATAGGTGGATTCTATATCTTCTCCTTATAAACCTGGTAGGACTTTGTGAGTGCCTCCACTAAAGGAGCCTGACATTGTGTGGCTTCTAAGGTTAGGTCATAAGAGGTGATGCAGAATTTGGGTCCATCTGGTCTACTGGTAAATATAAATTTTTATGAACAGGTTATGTTGAATAGAGTACAGCTTTAATAGAAATTCTAAGGAGGAATTTGGAAAAAAATAATGGAGTGCAGAATATTTGATAGTCAGTGAAGATAGCAATACATTACCAAATTATATTATGAAGTTAATATGTATATTTTAACAGAAGAATGCCAACCTGAATATGAGTCCTTGAAGATACGAACCAAATACAAATTCCCATTGTGAAATGTGGATGCTGTAAAATATTATAGTGGGAATTCTGTACTCATAAAAACAAATGGCATTTTTGAAAGAAAAACTCTAATATTTTAAATATTTTCAGTAAATAGGGCCATAAACATTGGTCTTATTTTCATATGATTTTTCTGTGGGAAACTGAGTTTTCCATGTTGCCTGAGGCATATCTAGGGTGGTGGCTTAAAACGCTGAGCCGCAGGCCTGCATAGAATACCATGCAGGCCTGCCCTGTAAAGATGTGTGTCTTGTGACTATGATGGCGACGCTTAAACCTAGATTGTATACACCTGATGTAAACCTTGTGACTATGATGATGACACTTCTGATATACACCTGATGTAAGTCTTGTGACTATGATGTAAACATCTGATGTACACCTGATGTAAATGCACCTGATGTAGACATAGGTCATGTGGGCTCTCCCGAGCCCGAGGACCTAGAGCATGTGTACCTAATGCTCTGTCGTAAATAGCTGGAGGAACTAAGCATTGTTGTCCATTCGCCCTAGAGCCGAGTGGGCCCTCTGCTCCTTTAACTCTTAGCTTTGTGTCCGTGTCTCATTCCTGCGTTGCCCTGTCAGCAATATTTTTCTATGTCTGAATTTTAATTAGTATTTAGATATTGAACATATGCCTAACTAGTAATATAATTAGAAATATTTCTTGTTTTTATGTCTTTATAAATAGCAAAATTGACATACAATTATAAACAATTGTGGTAATAAATATTCTCAGAACAATAGCTGAGCTTTATATTTATTCTGTTAACATAAGCTCATTTTACTATACAAAAGAAAGATCTATTTAAGAAAAATCAATCTTAATTATTCTTTGTTTTAACTGTGAAACTTTTATTGAGCATGGAATGGAAAGTAACAATCTTGAAACTGCCAAACTGTTGACAGCCCAGGATTCATGAAGGGTTATAGAACTTCCTAAGAGTTGCATAAGACAAATACAGATGCAAAACCTTCATATTTTGTTTTTATTAAAAAGAATATTAGTCTTTAATGTAAGTCACATTTGTAGTCATCTAATAGGATCTGCTTCTGAAGGCAAGGGGAGCGAGAAGTTCAAGTTCAAGTAAGCTTTTTTCATAGCACTATGTCATCTGTGGGATTTATCTTCATGTGCCTCTCCTGTTTACTTGCAGTCTGTCTGTTGGTTCCCGAGAGCCCAGAAGCTTCCAGGCACTTGCCCTCTGGTTGCGTCCATCTCAAAGCCAGCAACAGGATACCTCCCTTTCATTGACTACCACCCACATTTTGAATCTATCTGACTTCCTCTTCTGCAGCCATCTAGACAAAATGTTCTACATTTGAAAGGATTGCCTGATAAGGTCAGGCTTACCCAGCATTGCTTCCCTTTTTGCCATATACTGTAACACAATCATGGCAGAAATATCATTTTCACAGATTCCATCCATGCTTAAAGCAGAGGATTATCACTGGGGGGTCAGCTTAAAGTGTGGCACAGTGGTGCTACAGAGATCTCAGAGCTGGGCTATTCTAGTTTGTGAAGCCAAGGACAAGAAGGCTCTAAAAGAGTGGAGGGAGGGGAATTTTAGGGAAGGAGGATGTGACCAATAAGAAGGGTAAATCACCTGAAAGTATAAGAATTTTCTGCCGATATTGATAGCTTAAGTATTGAGTCAGGAATTGGAGAGCATGGAAAATGGCAATGAGAATGAAGCATATGCAGATAATTTAGAAAACTCTCTTTAGCAAATGCTTGAGAGACTGATCCCATGTTTGAATTTCGGAGGGTAGTACTATGTTAAACTAAGTTGCACATGTTTTTTTATTGGTTTGTTCTTGTTTTCTCCCAAGCCACCATATGCTTCTTAGTGTATGCTAATATGTTCTTTGGATTCCAAGAAAAGGCTTACCAGAATGACTTTGGCACAGATCTCTTATTTTATAGAGCATTTCACAGATCAGCAGTGGTAAGAACACACATTTTTGAATGCTGCAAGGACATTTATTAAAGGCCATGGAAGCACACATGATAACAAGGATTAGGGGCCTCTGAGAAGGTTTTATGAAGGAGACAAAATTTGAGCTGAATGATGAAGAAAAGCAAAAACCAGACAAAGAAGAGGAAATTCATTCTTTAAAAGGACAGCCAAAGTTTAAAAATACAGCTATGATTGTCACCTAATAGCAAAGATAACTAACATCCATGCATAGGATTCATTTAAGGTTAAATTGTTGTTAGTTCTTCACTGTGGGGCTCTTAAATGGCAAATTCGGGGTCACACATTGGTGAACCACTGGTATGTCTTATCAAATGTGCCATTTTACAGATATGTAGATACGTACATATTGGGTTTTTATGTATCATCTAAAAAAATCATGTTCAGGGTGTTTATATTTCTTACAGCAAGCAGGTGATTTGGCTTTTTCATTGAATATTTAAGGCAAGAAAGTATTCCCACAATCTCTAAGTGACTGGCCTGTAAAACATAAAGTAAAATGGAGAAAAGCAATACCATAAAGAAGTAATCAAGTTCTGAACACGAACGCTGTTGAATGAAAGAAGGAAAGAAAGGAGAATAAGAGAGAGGCGGAGAAAGAAGGGAGGAAACACTAGTGAACAAAGGAGTCTTGATATCATCATTTATTCGCCTCTCTGTTTTGGATTTTTCCTTATTCTTGTTTTGCCAATTTTGACCTTTTCTTCCTTCCCATTAGGGTAGTGATTTCTCATTCTAGACCCTTTGTTGCAGTTTGCAGAATGTGTTTGAGCAGATGTTAATGCATGTTCTCAAGGTTCCATTGAATAGTCTTTTATCAGTGCATTTCAACCAAGATTTGCCCACTGTAATATTTTTGGGAAAATGCCAACTGCCTGAAATGACTCCTGTTTCCTTGGCAAGTCACTTTCTGCCTTATTAAAGTGCTCTCTTTTATGTACTTACTTATTTTTTATATAGCTTCTTTGTAGTGATTTTGCATAAAAAGTAGTATTTAATTTATGTTTTAAGGAGCACAGTTAGTTTCTGATTTTTGTCTAAGCTGAGAAAGGGTACCTCATCAGAAAGCACCACATCATTTTTCTATATCACCACTAAGCATCTATCCCCCAGTGAGTTTAGGAGCTTGGGAAATTTAACTGTGTAGTTATTTCATGCTCAGTATTATATAGGTTGCCTTATAACAGATAATTTGAAATCAAGAAAATGGTATATTTTGGTAAGTAAGTAAACTTGAAACAAATACTTTTCTCTGCCACTTACTAACTCTATGACCTTGGAAAATTGGTTTAACTGTTCTATACATCATATTCCTGATTACTAATGCCCTGGATTGATGTTCGTCAGATTAATGAGATAATATATTTACACATGATGTCTGCCATACAATAGGCAGTAGATAGGTAGATAAATATTATACTTTCTCCTATAGAATAACTAATGTATTATATCTATGGAAAAGCAAAATATAAAAAATATCTCTTACCACAGGGAGTAAATTATACTCTGTTGAAGTTTAAAAACAATTTTTTAAACAGCTGATTAAGCTCTCTTAAGAGTAAATGATAAAAGAAAAGAAGAAAAATTCTATGGGTTATCAGTTATATTCCTGTCAATGGCCACAAGGGAAGAACAGAAATTTTGCTTCATAACATCTGAAATGTATCAATGGATACATCCATTTATGACTATAAAACCAAATTATGTTAAAGGGTGATAGCTTAACAAATGTAAGAGGTTTAACAAACTTCAGCGGAACTTGACATAGCATTCAGAAAGCACTATGAAGAGAAATGTGTCTTAAGAATCAGTTGTCAGGTATGGCAAAACAACTTAATGAAAGTGTGAAACTATGCCCTTGGGCAAACCATCTTGACATAGAAAATTTCAAAGGCATCACACACAACATGAACATTTTTCACTTTCTTGAATTGCTTCATTTCAACCACCTGAGCTCACCCATGAGTATTTTTTGGAAATAACAACCGGTCACCATGCCTGAAGCCATTGACTAGCAAGCTGCAAAAACAAAAGCCAAATCAACAATAGTAGCAAAAAAGGAAAAACCAACGAGAAAATACAGTAGTTTTCTGTTTTCTTTTTATCTAGATATATATAAAGACTGGGAGATTAGGTAAATATTATTCTCACTCTGGTCTTAACTGATTGGTAGAATTCTTACGAGAAGAATCATTTCCTGAATATATTTGAAATGAGTTAATAATACTAAGACTTCATTGCAATGTATTACAAAAGAGAAACACTTTTAATGGAGGATAATAATGTGATTAATTTTAAAAAACTAGAAGTTTCTTTCCTCATCTTTGAAGGACGTAGAATACACATTTACACTAATTATAGTCTAAATTATTTTACTCATCAGGAACCAATATCCAGAATGTTTAAGAGGCCTTGAAGTATTAGCCACAATACCTTAACAAATACATAAGGAATTGAAATTATTTTCAAATTAAGTAGTAATAATACACAACTTTCTTGGTAATAAATGAAAATCACATTTCATTATATTATATGGAAACGCAAAAACTTGCAACAGAAACGTGCAGTGGTAGACTTGGCAATGCTGTTAGTAAATTAGACACATGAGAGTTACATGAAATGATCCCTTACTTATTCAAATTTCAGTCATCCCTAAAAAAAAGTTGAATGGAAATTGAAGATAAAGGGCTCGATTTTTTAAGTCAATGCAAACACTGGCTTCATTATTTTGTATGGTTCAGATAATAGAAGTGGTGGGAAAAGGAAAAGTTTTGTACAATCATAACAATTCCACATCCTATACATATGACAAATGGCAAAAAAATGATATGAATAAAGCAAAGTATAGTAAAGTCTGTGGATGACTTTTTATTAATTTATTTTTAAATCAAAAGCAGTGAATTTCAAAAGTAAGTAAATGTGAACCGGTTTAAGTGACTTAGATTGGAGAAGACATTAAACAACCAAGATAAGCAGCAATGATTCCATTTAAAGCCAAATTGGGCTTATTTCCCATAATTTGTTTTAGCTTTTCAAGGCAGTATGGGAGTATTACCTCCAGCCCCGGTCAGCCTTTTAAAATCAATCTTCAAAATGAAGTTTCATAAAAATATTGCCAGCTCTCTTTTTTGAGGCTTTACCTTTTCCAGATGGTATGCTGCACTCTACAGTTTTTTGTATCGGTTAGTCTGTGGCCACAGCAAAATAGAATTTTGACCTAAATTTAAAAAGGAAACATTGTCATGAGACTCAGAAGACAACTTTGTGCATGCATATTGGATTTTTCTATCTCCTTCTGTCTTGGTATCCTTTTGTGAGACTTTAATTTGGGTTTGTTTATTTGTTGTCCTCTCCCTGCCTCATTCTGAAATATTTTCCACCCACATGATTGAAAGCATTTTGGAGCTAAGCAGGGACTTGAGTAAAACTGAAATGGCTTCTTTCCTCAGTGCTGTTTTTTGAAGTCACTCTAATAACTCATGTTGCAAAGTTTCTCCATTTGTTGCCTCTCGGGTCCTTGCGATCTAGTCAAGTATGTCAGACTGAGTAATTGTTTTAAAACTAATGCTCTGTATTTCTTCCCAATTCCCTTCTGAATCATAGTTATTTGGGAAAGGGGCTTTTCAAGAGAAGAAATACACAGATACCAGAAATGAAGGGTAGGCTGCTTCTTTCTGATCCTGTAAGGTGTTTGTTTCCAGGAAGATGTGCCTGACCTAGGGCTGTAACTTCTGCTTGAGCCTGGGTGTCTCTGCTAGCAACGATATTTTAAAAAATAAAAGGTCATTTAAATAAATGTACTCACTAGACTAGTAGGAAATTGTTCTGACTTTTCTTTTTAACCTACTCTAGAAAAGCAATGAAGGATTTGGGGGAAGAGAAAAGTGAAACTTACTGTCTTTGTTTGCCAGCCAAGTACCACAAACTGGTCGATTTAAACAACAGGAATTTATTGTCTCACAGTTTTGGAGGCTAGAAACCCGATATCAAGGTATCCATGCTTTATCCTGGAGTCTGTGGCGTTCTGATGCTGGCTGGCAGGCAATTCTTGGGGTTCCTTGACTTGTAGATGCACCTTTGCCTCCATCACATGGCAATCTCTCTCTCCTTATCTGGCTTCTTCTAACTGTATTGGAATTTCCTCTGTGAGTAAGGATTTCTGCCATATTGATTACAGCCCACCCTCCTCTCCTCCAAATAGAATTTTCCGAAGGTCATATTTATAAATGAGTTCATATCTAACAGACCTGGGATTAGGACTTGAACACGTCTTTGAGAGGGGCAAGATTTAATCTACTGCACTTACTGAACATGATTAAATGTAATTTATAAACCACCAGATTAAGGTCATTTAAAATCAAAATGTTCAAAGTGTTTCATGTTTTAAAATGTTTGATATGTTACAGATTATAACTGATATAGGCTAAAAAATCAAACCGCTAAGCAAGTAAATGTGGATATTTAGGAGCTCAGGAAAATATTCCAGGTTTGAAAAGTGTTTCTTAGCCTCTGTATAAACATCCAAGAATTATAGCTTGTCAATATCAAAATATGGAATTAAGATTTTTTAGTCCAAACCCTGGACTATGCAGTTTAAAAAATATGATTGATTGTAATATAAGTTTAGCCATGTTTTCCACATATAACTTTGGGCTAATGATTCGTCTTTATGGGCCTAAGTTTATCCATTTATAAAATAGGACACAGTATAATTGTTCTACAAACAATTAGTCTCATGGGAAAGACAAAATAAAGTGATTTCATTATCAATGCAGTTTGAAATGAGCTTTCCTAAGCTCAAAATATGAAATCAGAATTACACTACCTTCCTGCTTCCCTTCCTTTTTTTTCATTTGTTTATTGTTCATAATCATGTTAATGCAGCATAAAGCCACATATGGTAAACTGGACTATTACATCAGAAAATGGAAGTTGTTACTTAGGTGATATAGAAGTAAAAGAACAATTTTTTCCTGATGATCCAATCGAAAAATGATTTCTTATAATAAATAGCAATATCCAAGTTTTATTTATAATAAAAACCTTACACAGTTATCTAAGAACCTTATTCTGCAAATTTAAAAATTGTTCCCAACTCATAAAGAAAATAGTTCACTAATTTAGATTGAACACAGACAGAGCATTTGACACTGAATGGAAACTTTGATTTCTGCCTTGTTATTAATGCATTAATGGGATTGATTCCCAAACTTTAAGCAAATCTCCAAAAAAAATCACTACCATCTCAGGTAATTCTATAACAAAGAGTCCTGGGCTTAGATTTAAATCTCTGGGCAGGAAGGAAGAGAGTCATTTGAGAATCCACGTCAAAGACCCAAGTTTGCTACTTGGGGAACAATTAAAAATGATTCTTTGGAATTCTTTTGTGAACCAGGGCTTTGTTTTTTCATATTACATTATGAAAATAAATTTGCTATAAATTTATCATAGCAGTTGAAAAAGAGACCATGGTCATTTATTCAAGTATGAACAGTATGCATTAATATGCAGCTTTCATTATTTAAACTGAGACTTAAAATATAACTTTTATCTAACCTAACCTCCTTTTGTATGACCAGTGACTAATTTTGAGGATTATAGAGATAATAAGCATTTTCTTCCTGATTATAAAAGTGATACAAATTGTTCATTAAACATGGCAATTAAGTACATGGGTTTGATTTGCTCCATCCTGAAATCCCAATTAAATAACAGAAACAAGGTTTTGAAGTACAAATTTTCACAAGGTCAAAGAGACAGGAGAAAAAGCAACATCAACAAAAATTTGAAAGCCAATGATAAATGCACAAGTGGTGACTGATTTATCAGACAGTCAAAAGCTGGGAACTAAGCTGGCAGTGAGAAGGCCCTGAGACAAACTTGTCTGCATGACAATATTCCAGAAATGCACAGGAATTTATGGCACCAACAGTCTCTAACCATGTGGATAATAGGAGGCTAAAACGTCTACATCTGGTTTATCTGGGCTTGAGGTTTACCACCTGGAGAGTTTGAACAATCGGCCTCCTGGGTTTGGAGACACTGAACATAACTAATGCCAGTAATACATACCAAAAATGGAGAAATTAGTGGAAACTTGCATATTTGAAGTTGAGAGCATTCCACATTCTTGTGCTCTGCTCCTCCTAAAAGCCTTAGGCAGCCAGGCTTGGATATCCCCATCCCCACTCACAAGGGCAGTGGAGGATTTCCCTTCAGGAAATCAATCAGGGGGAAAGAATTACAGATATTTTTAATTAGGAGATACTCAGTGAACCTGCCCAGCCAGATTAGTTTATAAGAATGTTCCATCTAAAGCCCTGCATACCCTGACACAGAGCTTTCCACTTGGTTTTAAAGTTCACCACTCTCAACCATGAACAAAGAACTAGAAACCAACAGACAATTGTGTAAAGCCTCTGAGTAATAGACTAATGAACACATGGAGGAACACCAAGGAAACAGACAAGGTAAGAAATGTAAGGGGAAAAAGCAGAAAAAACTAACAAAGTATTGTTAATACTCTCAAATAAAGGAGGGAATATATGGTAATATTCTAAAGGCTATATTGAGAGACACTTAAAGACAGCTTTGGGAAAAAAAAAGTGGATAGCATTACTAAAAAAAAAAAAATCAAGAGAACTGTTGGGACATTAATTTGAGGAAATATGACAGATTATTTAACGTTAATACAAAGTAACTGATAACAGGAAAGAAATAAATAAGTGCAGGAGTTATAACACATGGGTAATTAGAGGTCCAAAAACAAGGAATAGAGAAAATGTCAGGGAGGATAGTTTCAAGGAAGTTTTGTTGTTGGTGTAATTACAAAAGTAAAAGACATTTGTTCCTTAATTTAAATTGCCCACCACAAACTGACAAGCAAATGGATAAACAAGGAACTACCCATACCAATGGAAATCATTAGCACAAAGAGAAAGACCTAAAATCATCCAGAATGTAGGAAAAAAACACACACGCATATTTCACTTCTTCACACCAATATCATAAGCTAGAGGATAGCAAAGCACTTTCTTCAAAATTTTGAAGGGCACATATATACATATAGAAATCCAAATTTGTATACTCAATCATAATTCTATCATTAAGAGCATTCAGTAGTTACATTAGACAATTTTTCATTTTTCTTCACTTACTACTTTTATAGGAAGGGAAAACGTGTTTACAAAATTTTAAAGTTGATGCCTAATAAGGTTTATCTAGAGATCTACAATTTAATATAACACCCTATTCATTTGAACATCTGTAATGAATTTTGCCCTTTTAAGAAGATATCATTCATTCCTGTAGTAAATTCATTCCCATGCTGGGCTAACCCTAGTTTTTGGCTACACATATTGGGCAGGCTGTGACTATCTTACTCATCTTTATAATCCTGTGTTTCCTAATCTAATGCCATATACATATATGACATCTTATAACTATTTCTCTAAATGAAATGTTTTCTTTTTCCCATCTTTTTGAGAGGATCTGTCTAAGTTTGTCAATATCATATATTATGTTTGGAAGCCTGTATTTTTAAGATCTGTAGTCAAGGATAAGAGAAAAGAACTACTCTGAACTATGAATTAAGGATGTTTCCTAATTATTTGATGATATTATCAATGTGGCAGGAAAAAAAGGCACTATATTAGCACCATTACACACAACACAGGAAACCATTTCAGTGCATTACTTGGCTGCCAGGTTTTTAGCTATGTTTTAGATAATAAATTTTAAAAGTTCAATGAAACACACACAGACACACTCACACGTGTGTGTGTTTGTCACTGTTATATGACTAAAACCTGTTACATATTTATTGTGTATCTCTACATTTTCACTTAAATTTATATTATATGTAATTTCCTGCCCATTAAGGGTTAATCAACACTCATGCATGCTTAATGACACATAATATTATTTTCTTATCATAAGGATGTATTATGGATTTGTTTAAGATTTATCATGTTATGGATGTTTTAATAGTTATATTTTTTGCTATTATGAATAATACTATAAAGAAAATATATCATATAAGCCTTTAACTTTGTCACCATATGTGAAATCTTCGAGAATTGTAAATAATGGCCAAATATATTTTTAAAATGTTGCAGCATTTTATACCCCCTCATGAGAATTTTGCTTTACTGTACTGTATCTATGAATATTTTCATTATAAAAAAGAACAATTTGATAACGATTTTCATTTTTGTTTTAATATATTCCCTTTATTCAGTTAATATTATTGTTGAGCATTGTTGGTATACTTGACATGTAGTCTTTTCTGTTTGCTTTTTTCTTAAAGGATTGGCGTTTCTTTTGCCAATTTGTATGAAATCTTCATTAGTAGGAGCAATAATGCTTAATTTAAAATATCATTGCCCACAGTTTCCCCAGTTTATTGTTCAGATAACTGAAGTTATAATGGAATAGGAAGAATGGGGCACAGCCTAAATAGAATATGCATCTATGAATCATCCATGAGGATTCTGACCAGCTTAAAGGCATTAAGGTCCTGGTTAAAATACGTTAAAATTAGTGTGGTAGCGTGACCTTTGCTAAATGTCACTTCTATATTTACAGTAGCTAAAGGCAATGCCAGGAAATAAATACACACACACAAACTCACTCATACAGATGACAGATGGATGGATGAATGGAGATAGATAGAAAGATAGATAGAGAGATAGATGGATAAACTGAGATAGCATATATACACACACAAAGCATTTTCAACTGAAGTTTTACAAATTTCACAAAGAAAAATTGAAAAATTGTTCAACCACTTCCAAAATCATGTAGATATTTTGTCTTAGTTTGACAAATACCACACCTTGGTTGGCTTAACAACAGAAATTTATTGTTTCATGGTTCTTGGAGGCTAGAAGTCTAATATCAAGGTATTGGCAGGACTGGCTTTCTCCCAGGTGTAGCGTCCTGGTGTAAACTGTCTTCCCTCATATGGTGACGTCCTCCATCTCCTCCTGTGTTTGTCTCTGACTTCTGGCTTCTGCTAACTGACTGCATCTGAATTTCCCCTGCCTTATACTGGCTCCAATTGCATTGTCTAAGGCACACCCTTTTATAATTTGGCCACATCTTAACTAATAATAACACCTTCTAAAGCTCCTACAGATGAGTTCATATGCACAGGAACATATATAAAAACATACACATGCATGCACATATATGTGTGTGTGTGTGTATATATATATACACACACATTTATACACCCATACATATATTTTCATATACATAATGGACACATGCATTACACACACAACACATGCTTATATGTGCATGTAGCATGAACACATATATATGATGTATATGTGTGTGTGTTTAATGGAACAAATATCTATGTGATATTTTGGAAGTATATATCTTCATAAATTAGTAAAACTTCAGTAGAAGACAGAATTGCAGGCCATAAAATTTTACCATGAAAAGAATGTATAGTACTTTAAACAAAACTTAGTGCAGAAAATTCTAAGAATTTAGAATAGGTCCTTAAATATATTATAATGCAGCATTAATAATTTAAATTCAGATGAATCAAAGCATGCTATATCAGACATAACTAAAGTTCAACTCATTGTTTTGGCTTAACAAAAAGCAGATACACCTTGTGTTGTTTAAATTTTCATACATAAAATATAATTAAAATAATAGTTGCAATCTTAATGTACCTCTGAAAACCAAAATACAAAGAAAAAAATTGTAAATTTGGGAAGTTTCTCCCTATTATTGTGCAGACATTGTTTTGTTTTTGTTAGCTTTTCCCCCTTTATTGAAAACTATTTTGTTATAACTATTAGTCATGGAAAATTCTAACTTCTAATGTAAGTGTTAGAAATTAGTAATGCGTTAAAAATAGGTGGTCCACCAGACAGGTACAGAAGAGTAACTTCCTTATCTTAGTCCATTCTAGTAATACTCCCTCTGAAGGAAAAAAAAAAAAAAAAAAACTACCCAAATTTATTTTTAAAAACTCTTTTAAGGCATATCTTCTTTGCTAGCAGAGTGAGGCAAACAATTAGAAGAAGTTTG
Organism: Choloepus didactylus; assembly: GCF_015220235.1. NCBI lineage: Eukaryota > Metazoa > Chordata > Mammalia > Pilosa > Megalonychidae > Choloepus > Choloepus didactylus. The sequence continues at coordinate 52,648,416 of NC_051318.1, forward strand.
CAGAAAAGTAGATGAAACATCCACCACCGTCTGATGACTGGGAAGCTCGATTTCACATAGCTCAACCTGGGTGACAGGAGCATATCCCAGTAGTATGGACAATAATGTAGTCAATCTGACTTACACCAGGACCGTCTCAGAGCCATACTCTCAGTGAGAGAAAAGAATTTATAAAAATATTTGTAGAATCGTGAAAAAAGAAAGACTAGAATGTTTGGACTTGGGTTCTGTGTTAAGCAGTACTTACACAAATATACACTAAAGTTTTCCTTGAGAATTTGCAAGCACAAGCCAAAATTCATATATGGAATCCAAAATTCATATGTCCAATATGATTTGTGAAATCCCAATTTAAAAAGTCAGTTTAAAGTCTCAGGTTTCTAGGAAACACAGAAAAGAGGCAGAAGCAATCCAAACAATCTCTAGAATAACTCACTTTTATGAAACATGTGTTTTGTGAATTTTAAAACCAATGTTAAAAGGAAAATAACACTCACTATTAAAAACCACTAAATGCCTGAGGAAAAATAACTTGTCTTAATGATGACTCTTTTTAGCAAAAATAAAACAAAAACAAAAAACAACAAAAAACCCTGAAAAATCAGATCTGACATACTGGAAGATATCAGGTATAGAATAAAAAACAGTTATGCTCTAACTATTAAGATATAAAGAAAGGTAAAATTAAAAAAAAAATAAACCTGGACTTAGATACAAAGAGACATTTTTAAAAAAGAATTTTTCAATAGGGGAAAAAAGACTATAGCCATAGGGAGAGGCTCAAGGCCTAAGAGAGAAACATCTCAGGGAAGGAGTATTTGAGCAAAGCTTTTATATGCAGAGACCGTGGATGGGTGGCTGTGGGAGGAGAGAGAGAGTTGTTAAAAGCTAGCAGGGGAAATCTTAAAACTTAATGAATTCCGTCAAATGTTGCAAAATCAGGAAAGATGAAGCAAGGAACATTCATTTGTGGTTAGGCACGTGAGGGGTGGGGTTTGGCCTTGGGATGAGCAGACAAATTATTGTGCAGGATGTTCACATAAATTTCAGGGCCAAGCTGTCCTAGAGGAACCAGCCTAAAGTAATGCCAAGCAGAAGTTTAATAAGCCTTGTAAAGGAATTTAAAATTTGGTAAAATAATAAGAGATTAGCAAAATTTTTCTGTTAAATTTTTAAGGAAACAAAAGTACTTCTAGAAATAAAAAATATAATTTAAAATCTCCAAAGGTGTTTAAAGACTACAAAACATTGCTGAAAAGATGGTTAACTATGCCGTAGAGTATACAGAAATCCAAAAAAACATAAAAATATATTAAAAAGGAAAGGCCAGGGGCATCTAGTGAGAAATTTCAACATTTATTTAACTTGCATCCCAAAAATGGATAAGACAAAAGATTTGAAGAGACAGTATCTGAGGTTTTTCCTCAAATGGTGAACAAGTCTGATTCACAAATTCAGAGCACACAAATACTAAGCAGAATCGATAAAAAGAAATCCATTCTTAGGCACATTTATGTGAAGCTGCTGAACACCAAAGATAAGTAGCAGATCATATAAACACTCAGAAAGAAAGAACAGATTGTCTGAAAAGGAATGCCAATTAGGCACAATACATGATTTCAAAGAACAACAGTGGAAGTCAGAAAACATGAGCAAAATTGGTGGAGTGAAATCCACTTTCAATCTATACTTTTCTATCCAATTACATGGGAATAAGTGTGAAATTAAAATATTTTCAGATTAATGAAAAACATATTTTGCTACCAAGAGCTACTCAATAATTGAAAGTCTGAAAAGATGATTCACAAAGAAGAAAAATAATATGAAAAGAAAATCTGAAATATAATATGTGCAGCAAATAAAAAAGTAAACTAATAGGTATATATATGTACTTATTGACTATATAAGCATGAAAATAAGAGGATTGAAAACAAATCAAGGCAGCCTTAACATACTGGACTATAACAGCATATCATTTGAAAAAAATACTAGTTGAAGGTTAAAATAGGCATCAAATTTAAGGCATTCAAATTTCTGGAGGACTCACCAAAGGAGTAAAAATGCATGAATTCCAAATCAATTAAAGAAAAATGTAGTTGAAAGCATCCAGAAACTGATTATTTTTTTCTTAAGTTCTCACTCTTTCCAGTTTATGACTAAATTTCATTCCTTTTTGGGTTTGTCATTACTGTCTACAATATTAAAAGAGGCATAGAAAGATCTGGACAAATAGAGAACACAAATTAAAACAATAGCATTGTAAATCAATATAAATGTAGTCAACCTGAGATAAAAGATGAAGCTGTTGGCCTGAACTAAAATATACCAGTTATATGCTGTATATTGCGAACCATTTAAATTATAAACACTGTTCTAGTTTGCTAATGCTGCCAGAATGCAAAACGCCAGAGATGGATTGGCTTTTACGGAAGGGGGTTTATTTGGTTACAAAGTTACAGTCTTAAGGCCATAAAATGTCCAAGGTAAGTCACCAACAATTGGGTACCTTCACTGGAAGATGGCCAATGGTGTCCGGAAAACCTCTGTTAGCTGGGAAGGCATGTGGCTGGTGTCTGCTCCAAAGTTCTGGTTTCAAAATGGCTTTTTCCCAGGACTTTCCTCTCTAGGCTGCAGTTCCTCAAAAATGTCACTATTAGTTGCATTTGGGATATTTGTCCTCTGTCAGCTTCTCCAGAGCAAGAGTCTGCTTTCAACGGCCGTCTTCAAACTGTCTCTCATCTACAGCTCTTGTGCTTTCTTCAAAGTGTCTCTCTTGGCTGTAGCAAGCTTGCTCCTTCTGTCGATCTTATATAGTGCACACAATGGGCAGGCCAACACCTCCATGGAAATTATCCAATCAGAGTCATCACCCACAGTTGGGTGGGATGCATCTCCATGTAAACACTCAAAGAATTACAATCCAATTAACACTGATAGGTGTGCCCACACAAGATTACATCAAAGATAATGGTGTTTGGGGGGACATAATACATTCAAACTGGCACAAACACTAATATAGTTAAATAGCAAAAGGTTGAAAAAGTATTATAACAAACAAATACTGATACTGATCAAAGGAAAGCTGGTATAGGTACATTAATAATAGATAGAATAAGTTTTAAAATAAAAACATTACTAGAGGTAATGTGAATCACTAATGGCTAAAACTTTTAATTCAGCAGGAAGATAAATAACAAACTTGTATATTTAAATGACATAACTGAAATAAGCAAATTAAAAACCCAGAAATACATATTCCTCAAATATCATTTTATCTAATCTTCATGGTCCTTCTCCATCTAAATGCATTACAATTTTTTGGCATTATTTAATTTATGGTTTAATTGATATATGAATTAGCAACAAAAAGTGGTTTGCTTTCATACTAAAAACCTAAAATAGTTGGAATTGTCTGTCAGTGGCAAAATACTTGGTAAAACTATCACCTGCAGTAACTGGGGATGCAAACCACATGTCTGCCTAGCCAGATGCTCTGGGGGAAATGATTAGCAAACTGGATCATAGTGCTGGATCTTGGCTGTGCTGATTGCCTTTGGCCAGTTACATAAAAGAGCTGAACAAAGGAAATAATTGGCCTGTTTTCAAGGAGAAATTAAAAGGAATAGAAAGAGTCCTAAGTTTCAGGGCCTTACAAGGTTTGGTAAAGCTATTTCTAGAATGAAAGCAGTTAGAAATAGTATTTTAAAGGTTTTTTAATGTGAAAATTCTAATAGCTCTTCTAAATTGAATAAAGTGTAGCAGTGCAAATAACATATTTTAAGACTTTCGCCTTCCCAGCTATTGTTCCAATTGTTCCCAAAAGGCTCAAAGTAATCACCATTAAGAAGAGATAGAGAGAAGTATAAGAATGAAGAAGTAATATAAATCAGGCTCAAAAATTATACTTCAGAGCTGCCGCCACATTTAAATTCATATCATTGCTGAAACACTTCAAGAATATCCAGAACTAAAGGGCTATTTTTCTTCAGGAAAGGGGCAGAAAGGTAGGGAAGTGACCAGCAGCTTCTAAACTCCTTAGCAAAGCAGTATGGCTTTTATATAAAAGTTCACAATAAATTTCCTGGTTACCATTATATATGTATTTTTAAATGATTAATGTTCTTAAACCTGTTAACCAAAATCTAATGTACTAATAGTATTGGCTAGAAACTCTTACTTATTTAATTGAAATAATTGGCCTATTACATAATGGAATTCTTAGGTTTCATTGTTGGTGGGTTAACCACTTGAACGTTGAATTAGTTTTTTGAAGGAAAAAGAAGGCCACATTCTATCCCACTGCCATCTGGCTTAAGAGGATAAATGTCACATGCAATTGGCATACTCATGCTTAAGATAGATCTCTACCCTTTTTATAAATTCTAAACCATGTTGTCTTCATAAGGACAGGGGAAGAATGAGCTACAAAATATATTTTTAAAATCACAGAATGCCAGACCAGATAAATCACCAGTGTTTCACCAAATGACATATCTACATTCAAATAACAAGATAATAGGTAAAGTACTGATGTTCTTCTTAGGAAAATGAGAAATAGCTAAATATCCATCCTAAAAGGTTTATTATTCTGAAGGATAAATCAACATATTAATGGAGAAAAATTTGCATTAAGATAATTATTTTGTGATTTTTTTTATACTTCTACAGTTATGTTTTATTTGTATCTTTTGAAACATTTTATATTACATTTAAGCATATGGTGCTAAAATAAATATGAATGCATATTTTCAAAAATTTCATTCTAACAGTACTACCAGCTATTCTGTAATATTATACCCTTTGAGCCTGTAAATATAATGAACACATGAAATCACTAAAAATCTGATTTTTTTTGTTTATTTGTACTTCTAATTGCACATATATAGCAATGTTATTCTCTAAATTTCTCGAAGTATTGTAAAAAAGATTGCACAGCTCTTTCAAAAACTACAAACAATTAGATTTTTAAAGATCATTTTATGGATTAAAAAATATAACCCATTCATAGTAAAAAACTATAACAATATAAGCATACACATACAAACATACAATTATAGAGAGCACCACATATAATACATGTTTATGAAAGTATCTGGTGATCTTATCACCTAAAGATATCAATTGTTTAAACAAGACGTGATTCTACATAAAAAAAATACTATAAATGTATGCTTAAAAATTTACAACATAATATTTTTTTCATCTTTGAAAAATATAACTTTACTTTTCTTATCAGTATCTATAGAATACCCTCATGACTTTTATTAGTCACATAGAATTCCCTTATACACTGTGCCATAATTTGTTAAGTTTAAGAATACATACAATTAAAATTATTTCCCTGATATATATGTGGAATGAAAGATACTCAAAAGATGTGAAAGGTGGCACAAAGTAACAGGCCGGACTGACGGAAAGAGTGCTGAGTTATTTCTCAATCTGTCGTGTGCAAAGCCTTCCAAAAAAGAAAACAGGGGTTCTGAAGCCATTACTATATTGGTTTTTTTATTGGCTAAATATAGCTGTCAGACATAAAACTTTCCACAGTGGACACTTTGAGTTCAGGTAGTTTAAAACTCTATATTGTCAATAAACAAAAGTACTTCTTTTTGACGGGAGAAAAAATACCAAGTATTGGAGATGATGGATAAAGGAGTAAGAAAGAAGATAGTTTGTCTTATCTCAGGGATTGAACTTTAAAAGCCCTTAGAACTCAGAATAGATCACATTGATACTCTTGACAGTTTTTACAGAATCTACCACACATTTTCTTCTGTGTTGTCCCCAAACAGCCATGATTTCATTCTAATTCAGTCCTATCGTCAGCATCCCCAACTATGTGCTTCCTCCATTTGTCCTCTGATCCCACGAAGAATATTAAAAGTTCCTTTCAGACTGTCAGTAGCAATTCAGAGTGCTCAATTACTTCCCAATGATTTTTTGTTTGTAAGAGTAAGTAGAACATGTTAACATCAAATAAAGAGTTGCAGTTTTCTTACTAAATTCTCATTGGAAATGCACTCAGATACATCATGCAGTTGTGCATTTTATCAATACATATACTGGTTTAGTGGAAAGATTATTGGAATTTTGAGTGGATTTTTATACCAAAATTTCTGTCCATCCTTTTGTCTGTGGAAAGCACCCAACTTGTTCACCAGGTAGGTTCCTAGCAATTACGTTGTTGATGCATGCCATACCTTCCTGACAGTGGCTGATAGAATAAAAGGGTGAACATTTGATCCAAACTAGTCTCATCCTAATGTGTCTTCTAGCAACTTGGAAAGTAGGTGGAGGTATGGTAGATTCAGTCTGTGTGTGACTGAAATTGTTTTGGCTTTTAGCAAATTGTTCCCATGACAGAAAATTGATTTGTAGTAAATCACAATTTTAGTTAGCCCAAAATGGGAAAATGGAGTGAGGGCAGAGGAGAATGAGGCTAAACAAAAGTAAAAGAGAAATGAAAAGTAAAGCAAAACAGAGTAAGCACCAAAAAAACCCAGAACACCCTCATACCTGATTCAAGTCAAGACAGACACTAGAACCCATCCCACACTGCCGTCATACAGAATTTATCTCCAATCCCTTTCCCATAGGTGCCTTAAAAACTCCTCGCCTATGGATATCTGCCAAATAGGATGTGTGTTATGGCAGCCAGATTGGTACTCCAAGGGAATCAAGTAGATTACCTCGATACTTGCTGATGTTATCGTTCAGATTACTATCCCTCTAAACAAAGAATGCTGTGAATTTTGGACCATTGACCAATCTGCAGTATGTAATTTTTTCAAGATACACAGTCTTCCTTATAAATGGAAGCTTTTAGCAATTTGTTTCTTTTTTAGTTATTATTTTAAGATTATTTTGAGGTTACATATTCTGCAGGATAAAAATAAAGTCATATGGTAGTGGAGAATGCAGTAATAGAGATATGGAAGCTAACTTAGGGTCCTGGACTTATGCCCTGGACTTGAAGAAAAGTGGCTTCATTCATTATAATAAGTGGATAAGATTTTGAGCTGTGTCAGAAAAATGAGGGGATGTGTTTGATATTCTACTGAAAATAGTTATATATATTTTTCCTTGTCAATGCTTGTCACTGTCTTTTTTTTTTAATTAAATTCAGTTTTACTGAAATACATTCACACACCATACAATCATCCATGGTATACAATCCACTGTCCACAGTATGATAACATAGTTATGCATTCATCACCACAATCTATCTCTGAACATTTTCCTTACATCAGAAAGAACCAGAACAAGAATAAAAAATGAAAGTGAAAAAAGAACACCCAAATCATCCCCCTATCCCACCCCATTTGTCCTTTAGTTTTTATCCCCATTTTTCTACTCATCCATACATTAGATAAAGGGGGTATGATCCACAAGGTCTTCACAATCACACTGTCACCCATTGTAATCTACATTATTATATAATTGTCTTCAGGAGTCCAGACTGCTGGGTTGGAGTTTGGTAGTTTCAGGTATTTACTTCTAGCTATTCCAATACATTAAAACCTAAGAGGTGTTATCTATATAGTGCATAAGAATGTCCACCAGAGTGACCTCTCGACTCCATTTGAAATCTCTCAGCCACTGAAACTATTTCGTCTCATTTTGCATCCCCCTTTTGGTCAAGAAGATACTCTCAGTCCCACGATGCCGGGTCCACATTCATCCCTGGGAGTCATATTCTGCATTGCCAGGGAGATTTACACCCCTGGGAGTCGGGTCCCACGTGGGGGGAGGGCAGCGAGTTCACCTGTTGAGATGGCTCAGTTAGAGAGAGAGAGGGCCACATCTGAGCAACAAAGAGGTACTCAGGGGGAGACTCTTAGGCACCATTACATGCAAGTTTAGACTCTCCTTTGTGTTAATGAGCTTCATACGGGCAAGTCCCATGCTCGAGGGCTCAGCACAGCAAACCGCCAGCCCCAATGTTTGTGACAACATCAACACCAGTCCAGGTGAGGATGTCCAACACATTCACACTTTCCCCCAGATATTTTTTATTATCTGCCCAAATTACTCTGGGATGTGTCAAAAATAGTTATATTTTGATAAATCCATTGTCATTGAAAGCACATATTTGAGAGAAAGGATGTGTGCACTGAGAAATCAAAAGGATGTATTATCATGAAATCTTATGACCAGGTTCTATTTTTCTATCCCCTCTACATAGAGGGGATTTTCCTCAGCAATCATATTCTGGCTGCATGATCTTTGTCCCCTGACCATGATTGTATGTACTCATGAAACACATCTGATCCAATCCTGGGCCAAAGAAATTTGAGAATTTAAAATGGAATTGTCAGTAAAAATGTTGGGCTTAGCATAAGGAAGAAACTCTAATATACATGCTTCACAGAAAGCATGGATATTTTCCCAAATGGGCATTAAAAAAAGGAAGAAAAGAAAAAGCTAGCTCAGAAGGAAAAAAGACCTTAAGCAAAATTTTAGTGAAAACTGTAAATGATACCAAAAACTCTTGGTAGCTCTGTAATCCTTGGTTCTGGTCTGTTTTAATTTCATGGCTGCTAAATCAAACACCACACAATGAGTTGGCTTAAACAATGGGAGATTATTGGCCCATGGAATTGAGGCTAGGAGAAGTCTAAAATCACAGTATCATCAAGGCAATACTTTCTTCCAGAAGATTGTAGCGTTCTGGGGTTCACTGCCAGTGATCCTTGGTCCTTGGCTTTTCTGTTACATGGCAATGCTAGAGGCTGGCTCTCTTGGCTTCTAGGTTCCATTGACTTCCAGCTTCTGGCTGTGCCCTGTAGCTTTTTCTCTTTCTATGACCTTCCCTATGAGGCCTTCAGTATCCATCCTGATTCAGTTGGGCCTCACCTTAACTGAAGTTACTTCACCCAAAGATCTTTTTTACAAGGGCTCACACCCCCAGGAATGAATTAAGTTTGAGAACATGTTTTTCTAGTTTACATAGCTCCAAGCCAACACATGGTCTTTTATGGATTTCTTGCTTAAAGTCTTATTCATGGGTCCAGTTATAAAAATCACAATAAATGGATGATAAATTTTATATGTTTTTTTTTCTAAAGCCACCTGATGTTATTTTCTTATGTTACCATTGAGATAGTCATGACTAATTTTCTGAAGTTTCCTCAATTATTATATAGGTGTACTATTAACTAATACACATTCATTATGAGTAATACAAGGAAAATATGTGTAAACATGTCTTGCAATTTATAATAGTATTTATTTTACTTTGCGTAAAAACTGCTAAATATTTAAGGCCATGTGTTAAGTTTGAGCCTTAAATTTTACCATGGTTAATAGCATAGAAGAAAATATTGGATCAAATTGAGAGATCACTTAATATGACACATTTTAAAACCCTAACAAAATTATGACCAATATAAAAAATAATTTTAGAAAAAAATTAGAAGTAGAGAGCAGAGAAAATTTCTAGTTAAAAGATCAATGTCTGGTGACTGATTTCTTGTTTTTTTAAGGGCTAAATTTTTTGTGACCTTGAGCATGTTTTGTAATTTGTTTGTTTTTTTCTGTAAAATACGAGTAACAATAGAATCAACCATATAGCACAGACTCTAAAAGTTAAATAAGATTATGTATAGCAAACATTTAACGAAGTTTCAGAGTTAAGTCCTCAATAACTGAATTCCGAACAGAAAACTGTGACTTCCCAGTAACACTTGTTAGCATACAACAGAGAACCATTGTTCTGAAAGCATCCAGAAGATTATTGGACACAACAACATACATCGGGTGGTTTCTTAACTGGCAATTTAATAACTCCATCATTATTTACTGATCAACTAGTATGAGTCAAAGCCAGACACAACGAAGTGCTAAGATTTCAGAAATGAATGAGTCACATTGTTGATCTCCAATTAGCTTATATGGTTGAGGAAGAAAGCTAAATAACAATTTAAAACATGTGTATTAGGTTACTAAATTATGACGTAGGAGTTTTTGTGTATGTTTTTCTCTATCTGGAACATCCGCCTCCCCTATTTGCAAACATTACTTTCTGACTTCTCCGTATTGAATATAGCTCTTATATTCACTATTACATGTGTATTCAAGGTCTTATCATTTCTTTCAGTGGGCCTTATATTTTTGAGGGTGAAAAACATGTATATTTTCCTTTTAGTCTCCAAAACTCAGCACAAATTAACCTCTAAATAATGAGCAATATGATAAAGGTTAAGTCTAGAGTGATAATACAACATAGAGATATTTTACAAAAAAGAATTGCGTGACAAAAATACTTGCTATGAAAAAAACAAGAAATAATTTACAAAATTATCAGTAAATTAATCAGTTAAAATCAGGAGTGAAAATCAAAATAACAAAGCCATAATATATGAAGAAAATGAAAAGCAGTGAAACAAATTTTCTGCTAATAAGTGCATTTTCAGATATAACATATGCCTGCTACCTCTTTTATGCTATTAAAAGGAATTGTACTTAGAACTTTCCCTTGGTAAAGTAACACCACTAAACATATCTTCTTTAGCATATCCTCTTTAAAACCTTTGTGTTCCTTTTACTGGCTGTGGAGTCAGTTGTCTGTATTAGATTTGTATGCCTCATCAGAGAAATGGATCCAGAATGCTTTTTTCTATTATATCTATGAAAATCAATGACCTTTTTCCAGCAGCTCTAAGGTGTTTTTCCGCATAGCAGAAAGAAACAAAATTCCTCCTTCCAACCAAAGAACTCACTTAAGCAAGTATTTGAGCTCCAAAGATACACTGAAAACTAACATTGTGCTATCATTTGTGATTATCAAAGTAAAATACTATAGTTTCTTCAGTGTGGAAAATAAAAAAAAAAAAAAACACAAACAAACAAACAAAAACACTAATGCCTGTTCCACCAAAGGGAAATGTATAAACAAAGATTTTTTTTTTAATCACTCTATAAAAGAACATTTTATGCAACAGTTCTGTTCCCACAGTGGTCACTTCCATTCATAAAAGAATGATCGTGGCCCTACATAATGCCTCTTAGATCCCCCTCTCAAAAGATTATTACATGCAATCACCGTTTTATATATTTTTAAATATTAGATATGAATATGGGTTGGAAACATTTTCCATATGATTTTTTTATACGAATTACCATTTACAGTTGTTTATTATGTACCATGAGGTGATTTAGTTCTAATTCCTACCCACAAAATCCTATTTTGCCTGTAATGCCCCTGATGCATTTGATTGTCTTCATAAACCAAATAATTTCACTCAACAATGATTATTTGAGGAAATGTGATCAGAGCCTAACTTGGTACTGCATGAATATATTTCCTTTCAATTTCAATTGAAATTGATTTCAATTTCCAATGTGATAGATTCATATGAAAAAATTAGCTCATGAATAGATTCTAGGTTCATGAGAGTTTGGGAAAATGGTAAACAAAGAGACAGACACTTGGAAGGATAAGAAATGCTAATCACCAGTGGGTTGTGTGGTAGAGATAAATGACTAGAAGATCACCTAAGATTTGTGCTCCTTTCTATAGAGTAAAATTGTTGTTGGGTGTGGTGGATTGAATTATGTACCAGCACAATAGATATATTCTTCATCTTAATCTGTGTAACTCTGGGTGTGAACCTATTTGCAAATAGGACCTTTACAGATGTATGATCAGTTGAGATGTAGACTCATTTGAGAATGGGATATTCTACAATCCTATTAAGATGTGGCCCAACTGATTTAGGGTAGGCCTTAATCTGTATTACTGGAGTCTATAAAGATATTTCAGAGAGAGCCTCAGGGAGATCAAGGACATTGCCATGTGATGGGAGGCAAAGATGCAAGCCAGAGAACTCCAAGTACTGCAACATGTCAGCCCCAGAATGGTACAGACTTCAGGAAGAAAGCCTGGCCTTATATCACTTTGATTTTGGACTTTTATCCTTCAAAACCATAAATAAATGCTTGTTGTTTAAACCAACCTGTATTCATCATGGAAGCATAGCAAACTAAGAATATGGAAAACTGCTGTCCAGCCAGACACCATATTTCTGCCTCTTTACATCCATGTGAGACCAGCTTTGCCAATGGAATGTTTAAGTGAAGGTTATGTAGGGCATGGTGTGCCTTTCTTACACTCTTTCACCTTCACTTGAGTACTTTGATCTCACATGTTAATGATGGTGATATCACTACTTGGAAGGAGCCTGGATTCCTGAATCACTTCTTGGAGATGAGCCATCAAATGGAGCTTCCTAATCAAGAACACCTGAAATGAATTTTTTATGAGTGAGAAACCTTTATTGTATTACACCACTGAGATTTTTGGACTTATTTATTATGAACCCAGCACTAATTGCTCTAACTAATACAGGGATCAAGAAGAAATACAATTTTCTTAGACTGACAGACAGGAACTGGAAGGGATCAGAGTCCCACTCTACTATGCTCTTTATTTCTCTTATATTTTATATTATGCCTACTTTTTATCCTCATTTCCTCTTCCTTACATTGGTGCTAAGGAAAGATTAATGAGATTGAACTAGAGATCAGGATAAGTGTAAGGGGACAAGACAGAAGAAAATAAACCAGGACTTCCCTTCTTTTCATCTTTACTCATGTTTCAAAAATTGTATGGGAGGCAGGGGCAGGAGAGGTTGGGGGAGAGGGTATGCAATTCTGATGAAATAAAATAAAATGTATTTTTCATTTCTTCCTCCCTCAACATTGGCTCCACATTTACCAATCAGAATGAAAGCTGCAATTCTGAATGGAACCAAAGAAGAATCAAACAATGTAAGGGTGTTCCCGTGGCTATCACCCTCAGTGTGTTAGTAGGTACAACATAAAATTGAAGTGAAAAAATGCAAGTATGGGTTAAGAATTAGAATAAAGTCATGAAAGTGTCCCCAAATATGCAAACATACCAACACATATATTGACAGCTGTATATGTGTGCGTGCATACATACGCAAAGAAATACACAATGAAAAGAAAATTCTCAACTCTTAAATTTGTCCACCAAAAGGGCTTTAATGATGTCTAGCATGTTTGTAGAAATTCAATCATTCAACAATTTGATATCATTCATTCAACAATTATTTGTTTTAAAACCTGCTATATATATGCAAATAAGGGTGGGTGGCAAGAGCAGAGCAGAGACTAACTAGGCAGCTATTAAAATAATTCAGACATGAGATGACTGTGATTTTTACTAGGGTGGTGGCACTGGAAGTGGTGGTATGTATTGGGGTTGAGGATATATTTTGAACTTAATATTCAAAAAACTATTCCCTGATAGTTTGTATGCAGGTGTTTTGGCACAAAAGTACATAGTTGATCAGAATTTATTATATTTTCATCTGTCTTATGTTGCAAAGAGCAACAGGATTTTTAGCAGGTATCAGATCTAGTTCTAAAACCAATATGCTGGAAAGTAAAAATATTCCAATGAAAGTGGGCTGTGGGAAGGTTCAACATAGACTAACTTACATTATCTAGTACATTACAAATGGCTGAAATCTTTGTTTCTCTAGTGAAAAATTAAATTTAGAGATGGTAAAAGGATTGCCCATTATGGAGTAGATATCTCATATATAGACCTCCGTTTCTTAAGGCATGATATAACACAGTATAATAAATATTCTGGTTTACTAATGCTGCCATTGTACAAAATACCAGAAATGGATTGGCTTTTATAAAGGCGGTTTATTTGGTTAAAAATTTATAGCTCTACAGCCATAGAAGTGTCCAAATTAAGGCATCAACAAGAGAATACCTTCATGAAGAACCATTGATGGCATCTGGAACACCTCTGTCAGCTGGGAAGGCATGTGACTGGTGTCTGCTCGTCCTTTGCTCCTGGGTTCCATTTCAAAATGGCTTTCTCCAAAGTGTCTCTGGGTTTGTCTCTCCTAGATTCTCTGGAGCAAACTCCGAGCTAGCATCTCCAAAAGTCCCCAAGCATCTGCTTTCAATGCCGTCTCCAAAAGGTCTCTCAGCTCCCCCAAGCTCCTTTTGTCTGTGAGCTCTTATAGGACTCCAGTGATTTAATTAAGACCTGCCCTGAATGGGCAAGGTCCATATCTCCATGGAAACATTCAATCAAAAGGTTCCAACCTAATCAAAACTAATACATCTGTCCCCACAAGATTGCATTAAAGAACATGGCTTTTTGGGGAAAATAATATACCCAAACTTGTACAATAAAGTTATACAATACATTGTTAAACTTAATGATGATGCATGTATAAAGGATTATAGATTTTGGGATCTCTAGATAATGGTATGTTATACTCTGTTAGTCCAAAGTGTTTTAAAATGAGATTTATGAATGGTCATTTGTTATCTGAGTTCGATTCACTCTGAAGGCATGCCTGGAGCACCTTAGTCCGAGACATGGTCCCATTTTTGGTGGCATTTTTTTTTCCATGATTTTTTGTCTTTACTAGATATGTTGGGGGTTTATGGAACAAATATGCATACCGTACAAGATTCCCAAACACCACTCCACCAAAAACACCTTGCATATGTGTGGAACATTTTTTATAATTGATGATGGCACATTTTCAATTATTGTTCTATTAATTAAAATCCATGGTTTAACTTAGGGTTCAGTGTGTAGTGTAGTTACATGGATTTTAATTTTTTTTTTTTTTACCATATTCACAATCTAACATTTCCCTTTTTAATCATATTCAGATGTCTATTTCAGTGCTGTTAAATACATTCACAATGTTTTGCTACCATCACCCCATCCATTTACCAGAACATTCCCATCATTCCAAATAGGAACCCTGCACACTACAGGCCTAAAATTCCCATTCCCTATCCCTACTCCATCCCCTGGTAACCTATATTCTAGATTCTGACTATATATTTGCTTATTCTAATAGGTTTAAATCAATGAGATCATACAATATTTGTCCTTTTGTGTCTGTCTTATTTGACTCAACATGTCTTCAAGATTCATCCATGCTGTTGCATGTATCAGGACTTCATTCCATTTTATAGCTGAATATTATTTCATTGTATGTATATACACATTTTATTTATCTGTTTGCCGATTGATGGACACGGTTGCTTCCATCTTTTGGCAATTGTGAATAATTCCGCTATGGGCATTGATGTGCAAGTATCTGTTCGAGTCTCTGCTGTCAATTTTTTTGCAGTATATAGCTAGTAGTGGGATTGCTGGGTCATACAGCACTTCTATACTTAGCTTTCTGAGCAACTGCCAAACTGTCTTCCAAAGAGGATGCACCATTTTACATTACCGCCACTAATGAATGAGTGTTTCTGTTTCTCCACATCCTTCCCAACACTAGTTATTTTCCTTTTGTAAAAAATAACAATCATTCAAATGGATGTGAAAAGGCATCTCATTATGGTTTTGATTTGCATTTCCATGATGGCTAATGATGTTGAGCATCTTTTCATGTGCTTTCTGGCCATCTGTATATATCTTCTTTGGAGAGATGTCTGTTCAAGTCTTTTAAACATTTTTTTCATTTTTTTTTTTAATAATGGGTGTTTGTCTTTTGGTTGTTAAGTTGAAGGGTTTCTTTATACATTCTGGACATTAAACCTTTATCAGATATGTGGTTTCCAAATATTCTCTCCCACTCTGTAGGTTGTCATTTTACTTTCATGATAAAGTCCTTTGAGGCACAAAAAGTTTTTTATTTTGATGAGGTCCCATTTGTCTATTTTTTTCTTTTGTTAGTGTTTTGGGTGTAAAATCTAAGAAATCATTGCCAAACACAGGTCCAGAATGCTTCCCTACATTTTTTTTCTAGGAGTTTGATAGTTCTAGCTCTTATATTTAGGTTGTTGATCCATTTTGAGTTGATTTTTGCATATGGTTTGAGCTAGGGATCCAATCTTCCCAGCACCATTTATTGAAGATACTATTCTTTCCTAATTGAGTGGTCTTTGCCACCCTGTCAAAAAATCAGTTGACCATAAACATGAGGGTTGATTTCTGAGCTCTCAATTCTATTCCATTGGTCTTTATGTCTGCCCTTGTGCCAGTACCATGATATTTTGATTACTGTTGCTTTGTAAAAAGTTTTAAGAATGGGAATTGTGAGTCCTCCAACTTCATTCTTCATTTTCAAGATGGCTGTAGCTATCCAGGGCCCCTTAGCTTTCATATAAATTTGATATTTGGCTTTTCCATTTCTGCAAAGAAAGTTGTTGGAGTTTTTATTGGGATTACATTGAATCTCTAAGTTGCTGTGGGTAGTACTGACATCTTAAAAATATTTACTGTTCCAATCCATGAACATGGAATGTACTTCCATTTATTTAGTCCTTCTTTGATTTCTTTGAGCAATGTTTTGTACTTTTCTGTGTACAATTTCTTTATATCCTTGGTTATGTTTATTCCTAGATATTTGATTATTTTCGTTGCTATTGCAAATGGAATATTTTCTTCATTTCTTCTGATTGTTCATTTCTTGTGTATAGAAACACTATTTATTTTGGGATGTTGATCTGGTACCCCTCCACTTTGCTGAATTCATTTATTAGCACTAGGAGCTTTGCTGTGGTGCATTTTGTTTTGAGGGTGGCACTGCAGCAGATGTAAGAGTCTCTACTGACAAAAATTTATTCTCTTTGCACACCAGTGATTTCTAATCCACTTCTACCCTCAGATTAGAGGTTCACTACTGGTCATATAGGTGAAATTTACGTCACTTCCTGAGGAAAGTCTGCATATACCCCAGCTTGCATGTGAACAGTCAAGAGTTAGAAAGTACTGAAGAAGTACAAATTTTGCCTTTCAGAGACTCTTGAGAGGTTAAATTCCAACTCTGATTTTTGGTTTCCATCAAAGGTACACAAACCTGGAGGGGCACAGTCTTATACCTCTGGCCTACAATTGGGTGCAGGATTCTAAACCTTCTTTCTGATTTATTGTTTTTTTATCTGCACCAATTGCATGCTAATATCCTTTTGAGATGTAAAAAAAAATGCAGGGGTATCAATGGATATTTCTTGATGCAAAAGTAAAATAAAAATAACAAAATGATACTTCTGTTGGTGGATGCTTAAGAAAAGTCTTTGCTCTGAAGAGCACTTGCCATGCTGGCTAGGCTCTGGAAGCCCTTTCTTATGAAAGAGACAAAAGCTCTTCCCTGCCATGCAGACACCTTGGATTCCCAACTGTTTGTTTCTGAAAACTTGACCCACGACATAAAAAAGGACAAAGGAATCTATTTTAATGAGACAGTACAGAGAATAGCTCTTCTAGTGTGTGACTCTGAAGAGAAGGCTGCTTCAAATTTCCAGTTTATTAAGTCCTAAGCTGTTGCTGAAAACGATTTCTTATTTTCCTACAAGCAGAGACTTGTCGTCGGTCAAGACCCTCCTCAGTGTCCCAGGTAATTCAAGTGCTATTGAGAGTACCAACATCACAAGAAGCAGCTCAAGGAAAGTAGAGATCATAGTTGTTGAGAGAGGAGAATGTGTCAGCCTTGAGCATGTCTCCCAATTGGCCAGAGATGTCAGCATCTAGGATACTGGTTGGGAAAAGAAGACCCAAGGAAGGACACAAATCTGCCTTATCACATTGTGAAAAACTGATTTATATTTATATCAAGTGTAACTTGGGCTAGTTTACCTTTACTTAGTATCTTTAGCCAGAAGTGCAGAAAAAACAAAGACTATCTAGGAAAGGAGAGGCCTTGGAATGTCCATGCACTCTTTGAGAATTACTGTTTCTATTTTAAAGCAAGCATTTTCAGATGAAAAGTATAACTTGATCATCATTCCTTTCCACAAACTGAGTCTTGGTGCTATTAGCTATAGATGAAAGAACAGGATAGACAACGGACCAGTCTATGCAGCTATATGCTTGAGTCTGTATCTCTACAAATTCTGTCATCATCAGAGCACTTGTCTGTGAGCATCTCTGACATAGGTTTACTTCTTTCTAATCAATTTGAGAAGTAGTTGGCATGAACCTACTGATACAGTCTGTGGATTTCCCCTCACATATGACTTGTTCAAGGTCATGTTGGTTTTGCTATTAAGGTAGTGGAGAGCAGACAATTTCTCCAATGTATTAATATGCTTTTTCAAAGGAAATACAAACTTTTAAGTAGATAAGGTCAAGTATTTAAATGTGCTTCTAAAACAAGTTCAAATGAAATAGAAAGAAACATACAAAGGAGAGCCAATACAGATTCTCAAACATTTGTAATGATGAAAGGTGTTTGCTAACAGAGATTTTAATAAATCAGGTTATTTTTAATAAATTTCAATGAATTATAATTTGTTCCAATCAATAACAGCATTTAGTTGGGCAGAATTAAATAACCATGGTACAAAATGTCACCTAATGGTTTGAAAGGTGGTGAAATCTAAACTGTGGTGCTATGATAATCTTACAATCATTAGTTCATCTTTCAGTCCAGGAGATTTGTTTCCCTTTTATGCTTGATATAAAGATGACTAATGATTTGGTAAAATGGAGCATAAATCAGTGAGTTAAGTGACAGAATAAGATTTTTTCCTAGGTATCATAACTAGAGTTTAATTTAAATAATATATTCAGGATTGAAAATTATTTTAAAAGTACAATGTGTATTCCAATGCAAACTATTAGAAAAATAGATCATAGATCTAAAGAATATTTAAAGGAATTAGGGGTTTGTTATATATAGATGTAAAATAAAAAAATTTACATAAAAAGATGATAAAATAAAACAAATTATATTCTAAATGAGGAGTTTACCTATGAAATGGACAAAATGACTTAGGATTTCTTGGTAATGTCAAATCGGAAAATTAAAGCTATTTTGTGATTTTTAATTCCATTTCCTTTAACTTTAATTGATCTTCTAAATGCTGAACTCGCAAAAAATAATACAAGTGACATTAGCCAAGAAAACATTTGGCATAAGATGCAAATCATTTGGAATTTCTATTCTGTTAATATCTTTTGACTCTCAAAGCAGTCATGACAATATCCCATTTTCATTCTACAAATGTATTCATTGATAATCACCTCTTCCCTATTTGATAAAATTAGCACTATTAACAGAAGGAGAAATAACTAAAATTTTGATATGCTTATAATTTAGTAGTGAGTTTGCTATTTAGTTTATTGGAAACCATTTATAATATATTTTAATTGACTTAACTTATAACTCAATGACTGAAATAATTACGCATAAGCTATATATTCTATATAGGTATATAATTATAATTACATAGTATAACTTTCAGAAGGCTATTGTAGTCATGTGAGATATGACATCAACATCTCCTATAATACTCCCAATGAAAGCAACTATTATTACTATATAATTTTATGAAATTTTTTTATGTTACACAAAGCAGTATCTGACAATACCATTTCTGTATGAAAAAAAAAACAATAAAATCTTCTGCTTCCCTGCCAGGATCAAAGCTTTTAGGAGCTACAAAGATAATTATAATGTCCAGATATTATGGCAAAAATATACCATGTGGCTAAAAATAAACCTGGGAATACAGTGAAGCTAGATAGCTATAAAATACTAGACAAGGGAAAGAAACAAATATAAATGTCATTAAACTATGAGAACATGGGAAAAAACAATAATAAAAAGCAGGATTTATTAAGAAGAGGAAAGGAAAGAATAAAGAAAAATATGGTCATAAAGGTCGGGAAGAGAGAGATATTTAAGAATGTCAAGGAGATAAGGAAGGGATATTTTAAAGGAAGGCATAAAAGAAATTGAGGAAATAATGTATCTACTTTTCCTAATATATGAATGAATAATCTTCTAGTTTGTTTGAAATATAAAGTTCATTGAAAAGAATCCAGTGCACAGCTAGGCTCTTGTGTGATAAAAAACGAAAGTCTCTTGTTCTGATACGTAATTCACCAAAATCTCATCATGTTTTTTCATTTTTCCTAGTATAAATTCATGTTAATTGCGTGCTGCCTAAATGTGGTTTTACATATTTACTTTCAGCAGCTCACTTTTTGAGCTACATTTATTTTACCACAAATGAGTCTTTCAACTCCTCAATAAATGTTCTTTCAATATTTGATATGGTGGTATATATGCAGTTACTGCCTTATCCTAAATTAAATGTTTATTTGAGACACTTCATTTAATGTGTTTTCATTTTCTACTCATTTTAGTTGGAAAAGCAATCACGCAGACTCATTCAAGCTATCTTTTCCTCTGGCATTATTGTTCTAGTTAGTGGTGAAGAAACCTGAAAAGAGATGAAAAATCAAAGTAAAAAAGAAATGCAAACAAATTGTTGTTTCCAATCAACACAATAGATGTACTGCAAACACAAAACAAGGTTTAACAGTAGTCTCTGGCTGTGCCAATTCAGTTCACAAAGACCTATTTGTCCATTCATAGCAAACAAAAAAACCAAAATGAATTCCACTGGGTGAGGAAATCCTTTACTTAATAGCCACATTGATGGCATGTGCATTTTCATTTTCATGTATTAGGACACGAGGCCAATATGATTTCATTATATATAAATAATGTGGTTCTCTTGTGAGAAAATGTCTGGGTAGTAGAAAATATTTCTCCTATTAAGATTGCAGACAAGATGTTACAGGGTCTGTGTACAAAACTCTGTTGCTTCATTTATTTCCCTATCTACTGGTGATTTTCATTATATTAGCACATACTCTCTCCATTCTCAGTACCCAAACCACAAGCATAATTTCACCTCATTTTCCCTTGCCAAGAAAAAACCTCTCATCCTTCTCCTCATTTTTACCTTGGTATTTAGGAACAGTGGAAGATTCATTTAAAAGAGCATATTCATAGATGCTGAACAATGATATCTATTTCAGCTTGATGTCGATAGAAAAACATGCATTTAAAATACAAGGCCCCAAAGACTCTACAGAAGTGGGGTTGCCAGATTTAGCAAATAAAAATCCTGGGTGCCCCATTAAACTTGAATTTTAGATACACAATATTATTTTGTATAAGTACTCATACAATGTTTGGGAAATATTATACTAAATATATATCCATTGTTTTCTGAAATTCCTGTTTAGCTTGGCATCCTTTATTTTGTCTGGCAACCTTTAGGAAAGGCGTTATACTCTTACCTTAAAGTTTTTATTCTTAATTTTCCTTCTGTCATTTCAGCAGAAAGAAAGACCTAAATTACAAAATTTTCCTTCCATTGTTATGGTAAATTAACAAAAAAGTGAAATTCAAAGAGGTACACGAATAAAACTCAGCAGTTTTATCATCATAATTAACAAAATGTTGACCCATTTCTTTTGTTTCCTAAGTGAATCTGATTGAAGCTATATTTATTTGGTAACCATTAATTCTGTTTGGGCATTCTTCTACATCAGTTTAAAATTCTGTGGTACTATTTTGTGTATTTCAAGTCATAGTATAGTTTCCTTAAATATCATCTAGTATGTATTTAACAATCTAATAAGAAAATAGAATTGTTGATGTGTGTGTGTCTTAAAAACAGTGCTGTCAGTCTTTTCTCTGAGTTTCACTGAATAGATTGTGGAACAATATGGAGGAGGAAGAGAGAAAATGAGAAAGAGAAGGAATGTTCAAAGACAGTGATACTGAAAATCCTCTCTATTTGCATAAATCTCAAATAGAGGTCAATGCTAATAAATGCTTCTTACCTTTCACACATAGATTCCCCTTAGTAATTTACAAGACACCAAACGGTAGAGAAAAAATGAGTTATGGTAGCTGAGATTATCCATAGTTCCCTAAAAGTAACACATGAATACAGGGCTTAAATGCTGTTCTTATATTAAAAGGTATCAAAAGGTACTCTCTGTTTGCTGTGGTGGACTTTTATCTAAAATATTTTCCCATCGATTCTCACCTCGCCACCTTAGTATCTTGAAACTCTATTAATTTTTGACAACAATTTTTGAAATATAAAAGAAGTTCTCGAAGTACTAGTGTTTTGTGTCAATATTTCTCCCAGGATAAACAAAGCCCATATTTATCCTTTACTTTCCACTGATTAGAAACGAGTCAATCTCTGTAGGTGGTTTTAAATGCTGCATGGGAGCATGAAGTACTTCTTTATATCCCATACAATTGGTTTCTTCTGGAGACCATAGGTGATAAACTGAATGTCCCCTTGATTTAATGAGCCCCTTTTAGGCAGCCTTTCTTTTTCTTCCTAAATTATAGCAACTCTATACTTGTTTGGCTTCTTCAATTCTGGAGGTGGCAGCGCATTCTGTCTTGCTATTGCAAATGCTTAGAAACACACCCTTTTTGTTTACTTTGTGTAGAATGGCTTTCGGAATTACTGGTCCACGCCTATTTGAAGTTTAGAAATATCCTTAGAGATACACACAAAACAATACTACATATCATAAAACATTAATAATTATTATAGTAAAATTATGAAATGCTCAACTGCATTAGGTCATATCACTATAAAAATGCAAAGGATTTAATGAAGAGAAGAATTTCTTGGCTAGGTCTAAGTTAGCAGTTCTTAAGAAGTGATACCGAGGCATCCTTCTGTGCAGTAATCTCCAGTGAGGGCAGAAAGACTATGTCTGCAGTATTGTACTGTACCATCAAGCCTGATTAATATGGATGTGCAAAAAAAATTTGGTAAATGAATGAACCCTCCTAAAATATGTTTACTTAGAAGTTTGCTGTGTTATCCAAAAACCACAGCCTCTGGTATACCATGCTCTCTGCAGGGGAATTGGAGATTTATTTTATAATGACTAATTATTTAAGGGACTTTCTGAAGCCTTTGGCCTGATGCTATAAAATTTAACTTCATATTAGTAAATGAATGCATTATCTTTAGAAACATTTAACATCAAGCATTTTTAATCATCTCCTCATTCATGAGATATGAAATTTCTTCCACAGTAACATTTCAAATGCAGTCTGAGAAATGGTGATTTATACCATGATTTATTATGTTTATCTCATCACCTTCAAATAATTTGTGACCATGTTTGTGTGCTGCTATATCCATCATTTGTCAGTATTACTATAACTATGAGCAGTCTTTTGCATATTTCTCTTTACATCTGAGCCCTGTTCTTGCTTGCAGGGGTTTAAAGTTAATATTAAAAAAATTGGGGCATATAAATACTTTAAAAATATCTCATGTAGGCACTGAGAACCATTTTACTGGTCTAAGCAAGTTCCTTAAACAAATAAAAATCTCAGAAACAATCATCTGCAGTACAACTATGGGCATGAATCCTCCTCAAAGGGAAATGGCTTAAATTTCATTTGTTTTTAATAGTGTAACCAAATAGTGCTCTTTTCATTGTTTAATTGACTGATTTTTGTACCAACCATTTAAAAATACTCCATACCCTACAAATTTCCATTACTTCCAACCTGAGATTGACCAAGTCTGCCAACATAAATTCAGGGTACAACAAACTAAGATGTGAATTATAGACCCAAATCAGTCAGTATGTAAACTATTTTGTACCAGATTACCCATCCTGAGGGAAATGCAAAAAGTCTGTCTCTTCCAGTAGACAGAAAAATGTAGTTTGTCTTGTAAAAACAAAATATCATTGAAAATACTAAATATGGACTCTGATAATATCTGGGCAGATGATTCTGGCAAATTCTACATGTATTTTTACTTTTTGTTGATTTCAAGTATTTAATAATTTGTGTTTGTCATTTTGAAAAATACAATAAAAGAACTATTCTTAAATAACCCACCACCCCAATGAAGTTTTGGATAGAACAGATCTTAAATTATAGCCCCAACTTACATGTTAACTTGGAGATAAATCTTGAACAAGATATTTAATGTGGTCAGTCTTTAGTTGCCTTCTCTATGGAATAAAGGAATTAAACAAAAATCTATAAAATGTTTAAAGTTCTAAAAATCTATAATACTACAAATCATAGATATTTTCCATTTTTTTTCTGCTTGAACAAATGAAAGGACTAAATTATCTGTAAGATTTTTAATGCTCTCAAAATATAATTTTACAAATGCTTTAAGGATAGTATTTAGTCATTAATTGGTATATCAAGAACTTACCTGCTGATACAAAAAAATACTATAGATACCCATTTTTAATCTGGTAAATCATCATTAACAAGCATTAGTCACAAGGTTATATATATTAGTTGACTTTTTATGTCAATGTCTTATGTGCCTTAAGCTTTGAAATGTAGACTTTATTTATTTTTTACTATGATATAATCAGAGTAAACAAATTGACCAACCCTGAGAGTGTTCAGTGAAAGGGTGTAGAAGAAAGGATAAGACAAAAAGAATACAGGAAAGGAGGAGATAGAAAAAGAATGATGAAAAACATAGAATGTATGTATGTAGTGCCAATCTGAACAAAATCCATTGCAGAAAAATGCATTAAATGGCTTCTTTTCCAACCCAATATAAACTCTGTGATGAGATTAAAATCCTGGTAGATTTATATTTTATGTTCTTAGATATTTTTTTATTAAGGAAGTTGTAGGTTTATAGAGAAATCATGTAGAAAATAGAATTACCAACCCCCCTCCCCCAAATTATTAACTTTGCCTTAGTGTGATACCTTTGTTACAATTGATGAAAGAATATTATTATAATTGTATTGTTAACCATAGTTCATTCTTTACATTAGGGTTCACTGTTTGCATTGTAGATTTCTGTTTTTTTGTGTTTTGTTCCTTAATTTTTATTCTGGTAACAAATTTCCCCTTTTAATTACATTCACATATACAAGTCAATATACAGTTCAATGATGTCAGTCACATTCACAGTTTTGTGCTACCATCACCACCATTCAGTACCAAAAGCTTTCCAATATTTCCACATTTATATCAAATATTTTGACCTAAAATAATTATGGGATTTGCACAGCATCATGGCTAACAAATAGGAAAATTCTGTTATTTTGATATTTTTTAACATTCCAAATCTGTAATCCTTATAAGTAGCATAAATGTTTCATTATTTTCATTTTATTATCATCAATAATGGTATTTTAATTTTTTCCATTTTCTATTTTCATAGATCATTAAATCCAGCCAATTTATCTTAGCTTCTGTAAAGGTTTTGGGAGGATAGCAGGTAGGAAAAAGAAGAGTAAGCATGTCCCCTGCAAATTCACACTATAGCATGGGAAGTTGGGGGAAGAGTTGCAGATAAAAAGAACTCAATATATTCTAGGTTAAATTTTTTTAAAGTACGTAGTAATGAAAAAATGAATAAATATATAGGAGCAAGCAGGAAAAGGAATGATAATTAACAATGAAGTGGGAAATGGTTCATAGAGGAAGACTTATTTAATCTGGGTCTTTAAAAACAGGTTTTAGTCCAGATTTCATGCACTGATAAAGTTAACATTGAAATAAAATTTGAAAGCTTTGAAATTTTAGATTCCCTACAATAAAAATGCTAGCTGAAATAGACTGCAACCTGGGGCATGGTTTGTGGCTTTTAAACCTGATTTACCGATATTTTAATTGCTATGGCATTTATTTTTTGTTCTTCTTCTTCTAAAAATATTTTAATTGGCCTTTCCTGAATTTACTGCTAATAGATATCTGCATTTGTGTTTATAGACAAGGAATCTGGATTAAAGGTGCTTGGGGAAATAGCTTCCTGATTGCCAATAAGTGAGTTGCCTTCAAGCATACTGAGGGAGCCATTCTTCGAAAATTTATGCTCTAAATGGGTATGGAGATCACTGTTTGACAAAAATTAACATACCCACAAATCCCTCTAAAATACATAAAATATTAATATTATATGTAAAATTTATAGTATAGACATAAAATCCAGGCAACAAAGTACAATAGCCACTCATTCCCATATGCAGATCATTATATATGCATCATAATGGGACATTGAAACAGATGCTACAACAGATTTCCTTTTCACACAACCCACAATAATATTGATTCATTCAGCAACAATTTGTTCAATATTCCACTCACTATCCTAGGTGCTGGGTGAAACATAATGAACAAGACCCTTATCTTCACTCTTTAGAAAGCTGTTTGAGATGGATAGGTGGTGAAACCCTATTGAGTCAAGTTCATGAGATAATGAATTCTTAAATAGTTAACTTGGATCTATGTTCAATATCTTCTCTTTTAAGGAACTTAGGGATATATTATCTTATTTGGCATGGAGAATGCACTTTATGCTGCAAACTTTTTGGTATCCTTTCAGATAGCTCTAAAGAAGAGAAAATCATTATAAATAATGGATAGGCAAAGCTAGTAGCCAAACACTCCAACCATTATTAGAGGGGTGAGGATAATTTTATGTCAGTGTCTTTCTATCTTCCACCAAGATATTGAGTAGTAGCCAAATCACAGACTCCACGTCTTTACGTATTTGGGGCCTTTTGTCCTTAGCACATTCCTTAATATGTTCCTTTTTTGACTTTCTTAGACTTCTCATAATTTTGATTAAGATGGCCATTTAAAAATGAACCCTGCAATAGTTTCCATCACATGAACAATGAAAGATTAAGTCCTTACTCTTGGGATTGATACGTGAGCTCACTCAACAAAACTACAGCATCCTATCCCCATCTCCTTCCCATTGGTATTCCCCCTTTATACTTAGAATAGAAAAATGGAAAAGACAAGCTCACTGCAGGCAGTCTCATTTCAAAGAAATGAAAGGACAGAGAGGGAATTTGTCAGTGCATGCACATCTTCTTCTAAATTAATAAATCAGAAAAAAAAAAACAAAAACAAAAAAACATTCCTCCTCCCTGGCAGCATACTGGGCACAGAGCAGAAAGAAGAGTAAGGAGCCTAAAGCTCCCTCCACAGGCAAGGAAACATCTGGAGTGCAAAAGAAGCTCTGCTTTGATCTATTCTGCTCCTCGGGCCACACTGAACTCCTGGTTTTTGCTTCAAAACCTAAGTACGTTCCTATTTCAGGGAACTCAACTCCCCCTGCTTAGAATATCTTTTTTAAGTCTCCATGTCATTTGTGATTTTGCTTCATTTGGGTCTCTTCAAATGTCACCTTTTCAGAGAGGCTTGCTAAAACCACACTTTGTAAGACAGACTACAACATCAATCTCGTGCTTTATTTGGTTCATAGCTCTTATGACTACCTGACATTTCATTCCATATGTAGGTCCTATTTTTCATCATGTTCTTTGTTGTCAACTGAAGCTTAAGTTTCTTGAAGATTTTGTTCAATGCTCTTCAGTCAGTGTCTAGTACAGTGCCTAATAAACTGTTGGGGTTCAATATTTGTCGAATGAATAAAGGGAGTAATTAGCATCATTATGTCTAACATAATACTAGATTCTCCTTTGGCACTGTATCTAGGTTAAAAATTTACCAAAATGAATAATTTTTGTAAAGGCAATATTAATATTAAATTTGGGTTCTTTAAAGCATATGAAGGAATTTGTCATCTAGAGGCACCTAAAGTTCTGCAGTTTGGGCTTGCACATTATTTATAATACTTCGAAAAGCCTAAGTTAAGTCATATAAAATAAGTAAGAGAGATCAGTTAGTAAACTAGGTTTGGAGTGATATTGATTGTTGTTAAAATCTGTGCTCAGCTACATCTTCTATGTCCTCAGACAAAAACCTCCATTAAACCTCAGTTTCCAAAACTGAAATCAAGCAGATAAGATTGACCCACAATTAACTGCTTACATATGTTAAAATTATTCACTGCATATGAAACATAGCATATAGCATAAAAGTAAATACCTAACAGGAGCCATATGATAACAATACAAAACAATAATAATATGTAAACAATCTAAAATGTGAAGTTCATGTGTAATTTTATAGAAATATATCAAAGTTTTAATTGATTTTGTAATTGTTATATAAAAACATTATTAGAGATGAATTATATTTTGTAGGAAAAATCTTTCAAATGCTGTGCAAATTTTACAAAAAATAATAAGACCTATATAATGGAAATGATGGAGATCACCATATCATGTTTTCTTTCACATGACCTGAAGTCATAATTGTCCCCGAAATTCCAGAGGAGTTAGGCAGGTAACATATATGAGTGAAGCTGTAGATGGGAGGACTGTGGCAAACTGGAGACATCATGTAAAGGAGGCAGCTAAAGCTCATCTCTGGCCAATTATTGCCAAGAAGGAAACCTGGCCCCTTTTAGTAGCTCTATTGTTGTTTTGTTCTTTTTTATTTTCAGAAGACAAATATCAGAGAATTTTAATGAAATTTCTTGATTTTGAAATAATGGCAACTTTGAGCACTGTGCCAGTTTGCATATTTATGTCCCCCAGGAAAAGCCATATTCTTTGATGCATTCTTGTGAGGACAGACGTATTAGTGTGGATTGGGTTGGAACCTATTGGTTCAGTGTCCATGGAGATGTGACCCACCCAATTATAAGTGATAACTCTGATTGGATAATTTCCATGGAGGCATGTCCCTGCCCATTCAGTGTGGGCTTTGTTTAGTTAACTGGAGCACTATATAAACTCAGACAGAAGGAGCTCACAGCCAGCTGGAGCTGAGACAGACGTTTTGAAGATGGCCATTGGAAGCTGATGCAGACATTTTGGAGACAGCCATTTTGAAATGCAACCTGGGATCAAGCAGATGCCAGCCACATGCCTTCCCAGCAAACAGAGGTTTTCCAGATGCCAATGGCCTTTCTCCAGTGAAGGTACCCTTTGTTGATGGACACTTTATGGCCTTAAGACTGTAACTTTGTAACCAAATAAACCCCCTTTTATAAAAGCCAATCCATTTCTGGTGTTTTGCATTCCTGCAGCATTAGCAAACTAGAACAAGCACCAAATAACAAACATCTTCATCCTGGAGATAACCGATTTGTTGACTTCTTGAGCAGATCTCACATTTACATTTATGGGGACTGGAGTGGAGTTGATATTATTGGCTGCAGATTGTGCATAAAAGCTATTAAGTTTTAAACTTATTGTAGACTGTTTTGTTGCAATGTCACACTGATATCATTATTGGCTCATATCTCTGTTGTTGTCTCTATACTGTGAGCACCTGTTGGGCAGAGACCATGTCTTGATCATATAAATTTTATAGTTTCTGGTACAGTACTAAGTCCATAGGAGCTATTCTCCCAAAGTATTCAGGGGGAATTATAGTTCTCATATAAGTTAGTGAAAGCCTTGGGACAGTAAATCTGTGAACCCACCAAGAGAGCCAGGAGCTTTTACTACGGGAGGCAAGGAGCAGAATCACCAAAATTAGAACCAAGCATACCAATCGTGTTTAACAATTCTACAGGAGTTTTGGAGTGGGACAGTACTTTGTTGAGGAAAGTGTCTGGCCCATTGCAAAACATTTAGCATCTCTGGGCCCTGTTCACTAAATAACAGTAGAGCACCCTGATCACTGTGACAACCAATAATAGAGTTTCTACTGTGGAAGCCAGTAGAGTCACTAACACAGAAATATGGAAACAGAACAAGGCTTCCCTTTGTTATTTGTCTTTTCAGTCAAGCTGAAGACTTAAATATTCTAAGTCCCACTCACATCCAGGCACAGACCTGGTGCAGTCACGGTCCATTAAGGCAAGACAATGTCTTTTTGAGAAAGCAGATGTAAATATCTAAAATATCGACTCTAAATGCTGTATTCAAACAGTTAAAGGAAGATCAATTGCAGACTAATGAGAAAGATTGCAGAGTAATGAGAAAAATGCAGTGGAACAAGACTAGGTGAGGAAAAAACACTAGCAAAATGCCTAGGGATATCTTCACCCTGTTCTGAACTTTTTAGTCCATTTAAGTTTGATCGAGTTAAAGCCTACAGGCAGAATGGCATAGCCAAATGAATTATTCTATCTTAGTGTCGAACTCATACACCCAACTCCTGATTTCAGATTACTTAAATGTCTTAGGACTCTTCACCTTGTAAACAAGATCAAAAATGAACTTCTAAAATCCTCTGAGAACTTCTTAAATTGTTCTTTCCCAAGTCATCCTTATCTGAATTGTCTGTTTCATCCACAGCACCTGGCACATAGTAAGGGCTAAATAAACATTCCTTGCATGAATGAGTGAGTGAAAAAAGTGGTAAAATAAGTGCTTAAATTTGAAAGGGACATTCTTCTTTGAATTGTTCCCTCTCCACAGCCACATTCTGAAGCCATCCAACCCATCAGTAAATTCTGTGTGAGGAAAGGTATGATAGTTCAATGTTTTAACATACTGATACAATGATTTCTCTTTTCTTTTTCTGTCTATGTTTATTTTCTCTTAATATAGAAAAAAATGGTACAGGTTTTGAAGAATAGGGAAAGGCTAAGACTAACAACTTTCTGTCCTTTCCAATTATTTTTTTTTAATTCAATTTTATTGAGCTACATTCTCATACCATAACATCATCCACAGTGTACAATCAGTTGTTCACAGTATCATTATATAGTTGTGCATTCATCACCACAATCAATTTTTGAACATTTTAATTACCACACACAAAAGAGGAGAATAAAAGTTAAAGTAAAAAACAACACCCAAAACATCCCTTATCCCCCATCCCTCCCTATTATTCATTTACTTTTTGTCCTCATTTTTATATTCATCTGTTCATACACTGTATAAAGGGAGGAGGAGCCACAGTTTTCACAATCACAGTCACACAGTGTAAGTTATATAGTTATACAATCATCTTCACGAATAAAGGCTACTGGTTTGCAGTTCAACAGTTTCACGTATTTCCCTCCAGCTATAACAATACACTAAAAACTAAAAAGTGATATCTATATAATGCATTAGAATAACCTCCAGAATGACCTCTCGACTCTATTTGAGATCTCTCAGCTTCCGAAACTTTATTTTGTTTCATTTGTCTTCCCTCTTTTGGTCCAAGAAAGTTTTCTCAATCCCATGATGCCAGGGCTAAGCTCATCTCTACAAGTCATATACCACTTTGCCAGGGAGACCTACACCCCTGGGAGTCATGTCCCACGTAGAGAGGGAGTGAAGTGAGCTTACCTGCAGAGTTGGCTTAGAGACAGAGGCCACATCTGAGTAATAAAAGAGGTTCTCTGGGGGTGGCTCTTAGTCATAATTATAAGTAGGCATAGTCTCAGCCACTCTTTTGCAGCAACAGACTTCATAAGGGCAAGCCCCAAGATCTAAGGCTCGGCCTTCCAAATTGACAGTCCCCAATGATTGTGAGAATATCATCAATTCCCCAGGTGGGGAAATTTAATATTTCCACATTTTCCCCAAGTCCCTCAAGGGAGCTTTGCAAATATGTCTTTATTCTCTGCCCAAATTACTCTGGGAGGTATTGGGGCTTCACACTAGCCTGTACAAACCAACCAGATTTCACTCCTTATTCAACATTCCATGTAATTATTTTGTTTGAATTAACTGACCATACAAGTTAAATCACATACTATGTTTCAAACAATATAGATTTTGCACCTAATAAACAGATCTTCCTTTGGTCTCACACAGAAGTTGAAGTTTTAAAGACACCATCAATATCATCCTTTACCCTTTAGTCTGATTTATCTTAGTCCTAACCAAGTCCATTTTGCTCATAGCTCTAATTGAAGTCTGATATCATTTTTCAGACTCCTTAACATTTGCTATATGGGGTAATGCTGATATTCATAATCTGTCAGACTCTGGCTCTGAGTATCAGGTGTCACACAGATACCCAAAGTTCCAGGGACTGACCAGGTTATACACAAAGAGCTCAGCATCTCAGGATTTTGAAATAGCTATTACAACTCAGGAATAGAAGTACTGCTGTAAGAGTTTACAATCTAGGAACATTTACAATAAGCCTTCCCCTGATAACCTATGCTCTCAGGCTCAGGTCTCACTGCTTGCACATTATTCCAATTATCTGTAAAGACTGTTAAGGAAAGCATATCACATTTTTCAGTTGTTAGTGCCATGAGCCAGTTTCTGGTTTTGTTTTTTAGTTTCAATGGATCATAAATTTGTTCATTTTCTCAAGAGCTATCAGAGTCTATTATGATAGAAACAAGGGACACTTGATTAGGAAAATTATAAGAAGGACTTGAAAGGAAGGGGAAGGAGACAGAATCTAGTATGCCTCTCAGTAATGGTGGAGGATGGAGGGGGATTGGTAAGAACAATATGGAAGTACCAGGCAAATGGGCTCAAAAAGGACAAATGAGAACACTATTTAAATGTTTGGAACATAGTTGGATCAGATTTCTGACACTGCTTGCATATAGAACTCTAGGCCATCTGCTTCTCTAAGGGTACAGCTCTGCCCTAGCACCTTGCGCATACCTAAGTAGTAGGCATAAGCAAAGGCTTGAACCACAGGTCAAGTTGAACCTTGACAGAGAGACTTGAGGGCCTCATATTTTAGGAGAAATAAAAGAACCTGAGGCTTGTAAGGAGATACTATTAGGTCTTCTCTCAGTCACCTCCTCATCTCCCCTGGGAGGCTGCCATGAGGAATTTTTTTCCCTCCAAGGTTATGAGGAGTTAGAGGCTTTCTGACCTGCATTCCTCATGTCATAGCTGCAGAATATAAAATATAAAACCACTTAGCTGCAGTCTAGAATCAGCTCTACAGCACCAGGGTATCCCATGACTCATATTGCAGTCATCTGCCCATGTTGTTTCAATATCACTCTTTTTGATATGTAGACTAAGGTTTCTGAGAAGCTGGTTGGCATCTTTAGCATATTCATATTTTTGCTGTCTCTATATGTAATAAAATGCTTAAATCTAAAACTGGCTTGTTGTGACTTTACCTTGCTCTGTCTTTTAACTATGAGCTTGACACTTGTCCAATGTACAAGCAAGAGATATATTTGTAACATCTGCACAGAGTTCTCAGCAGCAAATCATACAGAGGGATTCATGTTTGCATCTATTCATGGCATGATTCTTTGTTACACTTACATCAGGGAACCATCTAAAGTCTGCTCTTTGCAACTCTTCTAAGAAAACTATGAGAACCAGACGCTGGCTGGTGGAGTGGAACACAGTGCCTGTTGCTGGGCATGCTCTCAAACTGAGAGCAGGGGTAGGTTAGTGAAGTCTGGGCTCTAACTTTACGTAGATTCTATTTCTATAAATCTTGATTTTATTCTTATCTTTATATTCACTGTCATCAAACAGTACAACTAGTAGAAAGGTTAATTAGCAAGCAGAAACAAAAGCAGCTATAAGCAAATGGAAAAAAAATTCTGAATGTTGGATAAGCAAGCCAAATCATAAGATTTGGAAACTTACCTGCCTTAACTTAATTTGGTAATTGGAGAAGACACAGAAATGGAAAAAATTATAGGACAAAGAGAGTGTATTTGACCACCAGAAAGTGTAATTATTAAGTGTATTAGTGATCATTGTTGAGTACATTAATGAAACTATATTTGAATCTGAGAGTGCAGGGCAGTGATGGCACAATGAGACAAGATAGAATGAATGATAAAGAGCAGGTGAATTGGGCCAAGAAATAGCAAACATAAATTCACGGTATTCAATGTTTTTGTTTTTGTTTTTTTAGGAAACAGTAAATAAAAATTCTTATCTTCTCAGTCTGAAAAATCCTTAAAACAAAAAATTACCTATAGTCAATATTCCTTTCAGTAAAGATAAAATAATGGCCTCCCAGAAGTACATGTGGAAATTTTCACCTTTTCCTCCTTGTGAGCCTAAATCAAATCAGAAAAAAATATTAATATAAAGAAACATAATTTAATTTACATATATCTTGTTACAGAGAAGTACAATAAGATGTTAAATAAAATAATTCAAACAAAAATATTACATTTAAATAGAATTCTGTAGGAAATGTGAGTGAAAATACTAATTAATGGGCAAAATGGAAATGCTTAAAATTCTGTCAAATAACTTTTTTGAAAGTATTTTAAAATTGATGGTAATATCAAATATCAAAAGAGGGTTTTAACATCAAAATGTCAATAGTTTAATTTTAAAATGTAATACACTAAGAATTACTCATACTTAAATTTCTACTAAAGATATCAGAAATTTAATATAAAAATAAGCAAAGTGGGATACTGTTTTTTAAAAAAATACTTAAGGAGTTTTGAAAACTAACACATATTTGAAAATAGCTATCCCACTGTATACTCAGCTAGCATCATGTGAAGGGCTAGAAGAACCATCTCCACATGTGGGCTCCTGATTAGGGCTTCTCTGGATCCTCCTAGAGTGGGAATTATGGGTTTGAGCACTTTAGATTTACAAACAAGCAAATGAACACCATTCTCATGGAGTGTAGTGTAAAGTTAATTTACACATGTACCCATACACACCTTTGCCAATACCAAAGTATTTTAAAAGCGCAGTAGAGGCATAGCTCTACACCTGACCACCAAAGTGATCCTTATGAAATATAAATATGATTTCATCAAACCCATGATTAAAACCATTCAAAGACTTTCCACGTCCCTGAGGGGGGAAATGCAAATTCCTTAACATAGCCTGTTAGGCAATCTGTGGTATCCTCTCATTATATTTCCATCATCCCTAATCTCTTCTTCTTTAATATGGAAAAAAGAAGATGCAGAAAATGCTGCAGAAAATGGAAAACTGGTTTGCTTTCAATTCCTAAAGAGCCCAAACTCTTGTCCTGTACAGTCCTTTGCATTTTCTGTTCCTCTGGTTTTTCCATGTTCCACTTGGTTGACCCTTCCTCATCCTTTGGATCTCATTTCAATCGTTTTTTGTCCTCTGACCTCTGTCTACTTGATGGCTTTAAGAAGCCTTGCCCTCTCCCACCCTGTTAATCTCTGTCTCAGCATCTTCTATTTTTAATCCAGGTGCCTACAACAATATTTGATGACATTCTTATGTATTGATTTACATGATTTTTATTTGTTTCTCCATCCTGAATTCCAACCTCAAACATCATAAAGGAATAGACTATGCTTGTTTCATTCAACAATGTAAACCTATTAAATAGCATCATATCTGGAAAATAGTAAGCATTTAGATGCATCTGTTGAATAAACAAATTTATGGTTTTTCACACTTCTCCATGTCATCACAAACTATTTGTCTCTGTTGGCAGTTGGGTTGTAGGGCCAGTCTTTCTGCTTAAGGAAAGGCCAGCCCTGAATATATATGATTACTTAATTAAAATAATTACCTGTGTTATAAATTATATTATACTCTCCCAAAGAATTAATTTTAAACAAAAAAAGCCATTCAGATATGACTGAGTTAGAGATACAGATATATACCATTTAACCAACAGGTTATTTGAGACTAATCATGTATTGTCTTCTTAATGTATTCTTGTCTCTATTTAGCATATAGTTTTTTGGTTAATAAAATTAAAAATTTTTCTAAATTTTCATTATATAGCAAAATTTGTCTCTTGTTCTTTATGTGTATTATTTCATTGAACCTTAATGACCATTCACTGGGGTAAGCATCATCTCTTTTTTTTATCTCTTTTTTACCAAGGAGGACATTGAGACAGAGAGAGGTCAAGTAAATTACCAAAGAATAAAGCCTTAGTTACTTGTAGAGCTGGGATTTAAAACAATGTTTTTATGCCGAAGAAATACTACTGAACCTTTGATAGGAATTTATTTTATATATAGTTTTATTCCCAACTATGAGACAAATCTATAACCTACTTGAAAACACATGAGCATACTAAAAGAAAGACTTCTTAACATTACAGAATAAAAAAAAAAAAGTCAAAAAATAAACACCAATTTCAAGTGTGATTTTTATAGAGTAAGGCTTTATGTTTTTTAAAGGTAGAAAATATTCTACTAAGTTATCAAAAATCATGAAAACTAAAGAAAATACAGAACTGAAAAATAGCTGAAAACAAGAGAACAACCATAAAGTACATAGAGAACAAAATTCCTCTCATTGTAGAAAACATTGAATGTGTTGTCTAGAAAAAATGAACGTACATGCCATAACTCATTTTTCATTTTGCTTTGTTTCTGAGTTCAAGGTCAGGAATGTGAAATCCAATAGATTACTCATCATGGCCCTCACAGCCCTCATGACAAGCACAAAATATTGTCTTAATACTTCTTTTCTTCTTACCATTTTATTTTGGTTTTAAAACATATATCCAATAATCAAATTGCAAAAGTGATTAAAAACCTTCATTGTGACCTCATTTATAGTGCTTTTGATGTTTGTTGGATATTAGAGAAGAGTAACAAATATATCTTAGCCCAGTTATGGTTTTCTTCATAATAAAGATTCTCTAAACATCAACCTAATATACAAAATATATATAATTATGGAAATAAAATAGAGCTGCATTCTTTAGTTTTAGCATAAACAAACAACCCTCTTTCTAACTTAACTGGGACACAAAAGAGACAACAGCTTGGCTTTGAAATTCATATGAGCAAGTCCCATCAGCAGAGGGCAGAAGAGATGGCAGTTATGTTGTGAAACATGAAAATGTTTTTAGCTAAATAAAATCATGTACATTTTTAAGCATGGGACTTTTTTAAGCAATCTACATTATAATACACATGCAAAAAGTGCTTTACTAGCAAGGCAAAAACTCACCAAAAAATATATAATGACAGAAGCAAGTATCACAAATATAGCATATTTTCCCATTTCATGGAGGCTAAAATCTAAATAACTGTGCTGGTTTGAGTGTATTGTGTCCCCCAAATGCCTTTATCTTTGTGGTGTTGTGTGGGGCAGAAGTTTTGCTGCTGGTTGGATTTGCTTGGAGTGTGCCCCACCCAGCTGTCGGTGATAATTTTAATGAGACGTTCCCATGGAGGTGTGGCCCCGCCCATTTGGGGTGGGCCTTGATCAGTGGAGCCATATAAATGAGCTGACTCAGAGAGAGGAAAGTGAGTGCAGCTGTGAGTGGCGTTTTGAGGAGGAGCAAGCTTGCTGGAGAGGAACGTCCTGGGAGAAAGCCGTTTTGAGGCCGGAGCTTTGGAGCGGACGACGGCTGCCTTCCCAGCTAACAGAGATTTTCTGGACGCCATTGGCCATCCTCCGGTGAAGGTACCCGATTGCTGAGGTGTTACCTTGGATGCTTTGTGGCCTTAACACTGTAACTGTGTAGTGAAATAAACCCCCATTTTATAAAAGCCTATCCATCTCTGGTGTTTTGCATTCTGCAGCATTAGCAAACTAGAACAATAACTATTGTATAACACTGTCTGTCTACAAGTTCAAGGATTGTTGAATGATCCTTTTAACTCCATAGACAAGAAGATTTTATTGACCTCTACAAACTGACACAAACCTAGCAGAGTCTCTCTTGGTATGGTTTTTCCTATAGTTGTCCTTTGTGGCTTTTTTCCTGAAATTACCACTGGGGGAAATAATGTGGGTTTTAGATATTTACACAAATATTCTTAGTATTGCTCACCTGGTTATCTGACTCATTCTCCAGAAAACTTTATATATGCCTCCCATACTTGAAAGATGAGTTTCA
The DNA here is from genome assembly GCF_015220235.1 of Choloepus didactylus. Lineage (NCBI taxonomy): Eukaryota > Metazoa > Chordata > Mammalia > Pilosa > Megalonychidae > Choloepus > Choloepus didactylus. The sequence goes on from NC_051318.1 coordinate 52,685,744, forward strand.
AGGGTTGCACATTATTTTTCCCATTGACAAACAGATGAACAGTTGAGATAGTTGTCTCTCTTTTGGATTGTGTGCCTTATAATTGTCACATGAAGGGATCAATATCTACCTCCAACTATTGTTCTGTTTTCCTACTCCCATTTAGGACCAAAATTCCACAGAAGTTTTAATCATTGTTCTCTTTCCTCTCCTCTCCTACATTCTTATATATAATATTTGGCATAAATGCTATTACTGAGAGTAATCAAGTCAGAAGGTGAATATATCTGTCATATACCCTGCAACCCTCCCCATTTTCTTCCACCAGCTGAGTAAGACTACTGCCCCACCGGGCTTCCACTGCCCCACCAGCAGACATCAATAGGAGCACTATGTTCCCAGATTAAACACCATGACCACTTCTCTGGTCTTCTGCACATCTACCACCAGGATTCAAAGTGAAGCTCTAGGAAAAGACCACCATGACTCCTAATTTCCCTACACTCACACTTTGCCAACATTTTCTGTTTGGAGACCAGAGTTCACTTCATTTATTCTTTCATCCAGGGTTGTGTCAATCACCACAAAACTGCATTCAACCCCCCTAAAGCTCTGCATTCTCCCTTTATGATTGAATCTCCCTCCGTTCCCAAACTCTGAAATATTTCCTGTGTGCTTATTGGAATTGATAATCAGTTATCTGCAAAGTCCCCTATATTCTGAAATGCTGTTCTGAATGTCCCCTCTGCCTTCATGAGATGACAGAAACCTGGCTCTCCTCTGGGTTCACTATTTCCCCTTTATCCTTCAAAATTCTTGGTTCCCACAGTTTTCATATGTTTAGGCCAAAATATGAGGTGAGAGTCCTCCAGGAAGTTTTCAAGTCATTTTCTTCTCTATCCCCATTAAACACTTCCAATTTTGAGTCCCATGTTGGCAGACAGACCACACTACCCAGTTTGCCCAATTGCTATAGCCATCCATATTCTCTCGCCATTTAATTCCCTTTATTCAGTCAAGATTTTAGCTTCTAGCTCTCTGCCACTCTCTAACACTGCCCCTATCATAAGTCTGGGTGATTTCAATATCTTTTTAGGTTATCCTTCCAATTCATCTGTCTCTGCATTCCATGACCTCATCCCTTTCAATGATTTTGTCTTCCACCCTACATTAGCTGCACATTTCTACAGTCATAATATAGAATTACAAATTACTGTAACCCCTCTTTTATCTCAAAACTCAAGGTCTCCTCTCTTTCTTCCTTGCTCCCCAGAGTACTTCAATTGCAACAATATTTCTCTCCCCAACAAGAACCTTATTTACCTTATTACATTTTTACTAACTGTAACTAACTCTCCTCATGTTTCTATTTTCATCTTTATCTAGCTTACATCTCTCTTACAAAATTATAATCATTGCATGTAGCTTCAAATCACATGCTTTGTACTTCTTCCTAATCCCTTGGCAGAAATGAATCTTGATTAAATACCTGTTTTCTACCTACTCTGATTCTATCCCTGCTCAGGGATAAGAGACAGCAAAGCTAACTGGTTTCACTTCAAACACATGGCCAATATGGGCTCTAAATGCTGCCCAGTGATCATAACAATGTTGCATAAGCTATTCATGATATGAATTTTCCAGAAAACTTATTTATGTCTTCTCTCTCCCAAATTTTCAAATTAGCTTCCATGTTCTTCATCACTATAACTATGCACTCTCTTTTGCTGACTTGCATTCTCATTTATTTGAGAAAACAGTCACCCATCTATCAGCATCAGTACCCATTTTCTTGGTCTTTCCTCCTACCTTTGAAGATGAACAGTGTTTGCTCCTGGCTAGGGCCATCCTGTCTTCTTTTACACACAACCCTAATCACGATCACTCTGACACCTCTCTCTTTCTCTCTCCTTCTTTCTTTCTCTCAACCTCTCTCTTATTTCTCCTTCTCTCTTTCCCTCAACATTTTTCCCATTCAGCTGCATCATTTTCTCCAACTTTCAAACTGTAGCTATTTCTTTCATGTTAAATAAAAAAACACTGTTGACAATAACCCTGCACATTGCTAAACTGAAAGACCAAGTCTCAATCCTCATCTTCATTTGATTTATAGTCTTAATAAAAATTATATAATTTTCATGACCATCTATCTATCCTATGATCAGTAAAAAGTGACAGAATAAACTTGTGTTCCTTTGGAAAAATCTACTCATGAAAATGAAACTGAGAAAATCTGGTAGGGTTGAAGCCAAGAGGTAGTGTGACTTTCTGATCCCAACATATGAACAAAGAAGTAATGGAAGGGGAGTGAAGGGAAGTAAAGGAAGGAGGAAGTGAAGAAGGAAGGAAGGGAAAGAAGGAGGGAAGAAAGAGGTAGAGAAGGAAGGAGGGAAAGAAGGAAGGAGGGAAGGAAAGTGGAAGGAAGGGAGAAGTGAAGATGGAAAGAAGAAAAATGAAGAAAGATGATTGCTAATGCTTAGGGAATCTCCTGATACCTAATTCATTCTACAAAATAAATCAGGAGCCTACTCGATGAATAATTCAGGGTGGTTGGTGATGGGGAAAATGGACTTTAATCCCATTCATTCAAAGTGTACATCCCCAGCTTTTGAAATATCAGTAAACTTCATATGACATCAACAGTATGTCAAGGTGTTCACAATCCGTGGTTGGGCAGCCATAAACAGCTCTACCAGCACATGGCAGAGATGAAGGGAGCTAAAGCAAGAGGTATGGATCCTTGCAACAAGATTTTAGCTACCAGGCATACACAAATTTGATTAAATTGTTCAATCTTCAGCAAGAATGGAAAATAATTATAGCAATCCAGGAAGACAAAAGGCCAATTAATAAGCTAAGGTAAGTATTGACATAAAGTAGACATTCCTTAAACTTCTTTTTGATCAATTTATATTATTAAATAGTCCTTTCTTGCTTTTTTCACTACATTCATTCTCTTCCAAGAAAATATTCAGTTCTGTGAAAAAAATTGTGGTAGGCATTGGCTTATTAAAAAAAAATGGAATTCTTTTATTTAAGAACTAATAAAAACTCATTTTATCATATAAAGAATAGCTGTTTTTCTACAATGCAGATTTTCTCCCTGTTATTGATTTCCTATGAATAAAATAAGAAAATTAAAGGAAAAGAAAAGTGATAGTGGTTGGATTGCATGATATATTCCTCATTCAGGTATGTTCTCTCAAAAATAAGATAGCCGAAAACATTGTCAAAAATCTCTTTGATAAGGCTAATTTATATAAACAGAATTCTAATAAATTTTATGTGCTTCATGTTCGTGGAATATTGAGGATACATAAAGTTTTCAATATATAGAAATATATTCTGAACAATTCAGTTAATTGCCCCTGCCTTTTAGAATAAATAACAATGCATAATATCTCACTGGGAAATAAAGGAAGGATAAAAAAAGTTATAAATTTAAGAAATTAGTACCCTTCAGACAAAAACCATTCATTGTTATTTTCTCAGCTTCCACTCATACATATCATATTAGAAACTTCTTAGACATTAATGAATGCATAGAGTAATGTCAGTGAAATCATAACTAAAACTTGCTAGAAAGAGATTCCTTGCTGATTCTTTAAAATTTAGTAACTTCCTACAATATAGTGAGCTTGAATATTCCTATAATGTACTATGAAAATTGTGGCAAACCATTTTTTTAGATCTTGTTAACTCTGATTCATAAAATGCGACATTTCTTATGCCATTTGCAAAACAGTTAATTTATCCAGCAAATCTCATGATTCTCTCTACACTTGAAAAGCTTTACTATTTAGTAATAAAATGTTTTTGAAGAGAGAGGAGTGATGTGGATGTAGAGTGTGGTGAATATTAAATTGTGTTATAAACTGAAAAGTAACCCACTCTGGAATGCTGAAGTATCAGTTTCCAGATTGACAAAAATGCAAAACAACTACAATAAAATGCTAACTATCAATTTGATGCAGTAATTTTATGTAAGTATAACAAAGCTTTAGAGGTGAAATCTAACCTATTCAATATATGCTTTTCTGAACAATTTATCTGCAGAAAATTTTGACGTTGGAAATAATACTATTATATAAACAAGCTATATATGAAATATTTGGCTTCAGTTCTTACTTTTATCAGAGATAAATGATCAAAATACACTAATTTTCATTTATGGAAAATCAAGTGCTACTTTCTAAAGATTTAACATTATACCCACAGTAATTACAAACAGTGGGGGAACACAATTGTTTTTAATTTTGTATTATGTTTTTGAAGTATAGTTTTAGCAAGATTCTATGTATATGCTATATGTAATGCACATTTGGAAAATGGGGAATAAATTAGTATAAGATTCAGTAGCTAGCCAATAAATTGGAAAAATTCTATCTGCCATTGATAAAATAAAACTATATGTTATTACATTACTTAATTGCTTGGCTACACACTTAGAATTTGACTATTCCTAACGGAGAATCACAACTCTTTTTTATCCTCCTTTTAAAAGAATTATATTTAATCTAGTCAGAAAAACCATGTATCACCGGATATCACGGCATTTTTAAATGGTTCCAACTTCTCCAGAAAATGAATCATTCACACATTTTAGAAGTGGCCTTCAGTTGTCTATAAGGTAGTAACATTGTAAGTGCTGACTGTTTAAAAAATATATGAATAAAATACACTTTCCCATAAATAATCATTGATGTAAACCACAGAATGAGTGAGATATGTCAGTAATGCAATTTGCCTACTCAACCATTAAAATCAGCATAAAGTATATAAATGTGGATACTATATAATTCATATCATCCTTACATTTTATAAATCATCTGCTAATATTTTTTGGTAACTTTCTTGATGCACAGCATTTCTTAAATAATGAGGAGGCAGTGTCTTGACTTGGCTTATGGAGCACAGAAATTTATGCAGCAAGCATGAAATTATACTGCTGGCAACTCAAAAAAAAAAAAATAAGAAAAGGATTCCTGTATTTATTTGTACAATAGGATGGATGATTAAATCACTAAATTTTCAGTAGGACCCATCTTGCAAGGCAAAACAAAGTCAGAAAGGGGAAAGACAATGATTTCATGAGGCTACTTGTAGTGACAATGTTCAACAGCTAGGCATGTTAGTGTTTGGAAAGTAATAGTGCCTTAGCAATTGTGAACAGAAGTGGGATAGAATGAGAAAAGTACAAGAAAAAGAGAAAGGGTAAGGGAGGGAGAGAGGAGGCAGTGGAGGACAGCAGAAAATCAGGGGGCTGCAGAGACACATTTTAGCAGCATCACACTATGGAAAGGGCACAGTGCAGAAATATTTCAAGAAGTTTTTTAAATTTCTTCATTACAGGTTACCTTAAATAAAACAAAACAAATCACTAATTTCTTCATTATTTTTCAAAGATTTCAAATTTTTAAGATTTCAAAGATTTTCAAAGATATGTGTTTTTTATTGTAATACTGCCATAGGAAAATCTCATTTTTATGGAATACATCTTTGAGCTTTTTTGATATTTTTTATTTAAGATACAATATATACCTACTACAACTCAGATTAAACTGCTGTCTCCAACTTGAGGAGACCATCTTCACCCTGACTAGATTATTGTTATCCCCCACCTGAGGAGATCATTTTCACCTTGACTATAATATTACTATCACTGATCTGAGGTAATCTTCACTGTGACTACATTATTAGAATTCTGACTCAAAGGGATGTCACTGGTCAGACCTGTGCTCTAAACCAATGGGAAAACTGGAAAATACAATTGTGATTTGAGGATAACATGATATTTGAGTCTACATATGTTGGACTGAGAATCAAATTTTGGGGAAATAAAACTAAAAACACAATATTCTCCCAACCCTCCTACCAGCCCCTCCCCACCAAAAAACAAAACAAAACAAAACAAAAAAACTGTCCACAAAGGTAGACAAGAAAGAAAATATATATATATATATACATATATATATATATATATATGTATATATATATCCTCACAGAAAGGAAGCACTTGTGATTGTAATCACAATAAAAGAAATCAAGGAAATAGTTTAAATGAGGCAGTGTTAGATAAAATAAAGAGCATTATTATCAAATTAACTCTTGATCATGAAAAAAATCTAGAATGCCTGTTTTAGTTTGTTAATGCTGCCGGGATGCAAAACACCAGAGAAGGGTTGACTTTTATAAAAGGGGGTTTATTTGGTTACACAGTTACAGTCTTAAGGCCATAAAGTGTCCAAGGCAACACATCAGCAATCAGATACCATCACTGGCAGATGGCCAATGGTGTCTGGAAAACCTCTGTTAGCTGGAAAGGCACATGGCTGGCATCTGCTCTAAAGTTCTGGTTTCAAAATGGCTTTCTGCCAGGATGTTCCTCTCTAAGCTGCAGTTCCTCAAAAATGTCACTCTTAGTTGCACTTGGGGTATTTGTCCTCTCTCAGCTTCTTCAGAGCTAAAGTCTGCTTTCAATGGTCATCTTCAAACTCTCTCTCATCTGCAGCTCCTGTGCTTTCTTCAAAATGTCCCTCTTGGCTGTAGCAGCATGCTCCTCCTGCCTGATCTTATATAGTGCTCCAGTAATTTAATTCAGACCCATCCTGAATGGGTGGGCCAACACCTCCATGGAAATTATCCAGTCAGAGTCATCACCCACAGTTGGATGGGGTGCATCTACATGGAAACACTCAAAGAATTACAATCTAATTAACACTGATAGGTCCACCCACACAAGATTACAGCAAAGATAACGGCATTTGGGGGGACATAATACATTCAAACTGGCACAATGCCTATAAAATATTATAAAGAAATGAGGGAAATAGATAGAAGTACTCTTTGGGAAAAAACAGATTTAAACAAAGAACAAAAACGAAATTAAGGAGATAAATCATGGAGATTTTAAAATTAATAAAAAATTGGAAAAGTTTGTAGTGGGTTGAATGGTGGCACCATAAGATAGGTCCACATCCAAATCCACAAAGCTTGTAAACGTTACTTTATTTAGCAAAAGAATCTTTGCAGTTGTAATTAAACTAAGGATTTTGAGGAGATCATCCTGGATCATCTGGGTGGATCCTAAATCCAGTGACAATTGTTCTTATAAGAGTGAGGCAGAGAGGGATTTGTCAGACAGCAGAGGAGAAGTTGATGTGAAAGGGAAGGCAAGGATTAGAGCGATAGGTGGCCACAGGTGAGAGAATGCTGGCAACCACCGATGCTAGAAGAGGCACACAATGGATTCTCCTTAGAGCCTCTGAAAGGATGTGGCCCTCCTTACTCCTTGACCTCCAGAACTGTGAGATGATAAGTTTCTGTTGTGTTAAGTCATCAAGTTTGTGGTCATTTGGCGTAGTTAAATGGCAGACTCAACAAATGTTCAATAGCCATTCTAAAAAGAGAATAGGAAAAAATATAATAATCATGAAAATTCTTTTTCAGAATTTTCAGAATAATGAAATACAAACTGAGGAAACATCCTATCTGGTTATTGTAACTTTATAATCACATCCTGTCCTCAAACCTCGTTCTTCTTCAAGACTGCGTTAGATGACCTTGGTTTTTATATTTCCATGTAAATTTTATAATCTGCTTGTTGGTTTCTACACACACATACAAAATCCTACCATAAATATAACAGATTTCCATTGACTCTGGAGATCAGTTTGGGAGATCTGACATCTCACCATTTAAATCTTCAAATTCATAATCATGGTTTATTTCCCCATTTTATAGGTCTTTTTAAATTTTGTTGAGCAAAACTGTTTTCAGTGTATCGTACTGTGCAATCTATTCCTATTTTAACTTTTTGACATTGTGGTGAAGGAGAATTAAATAATACTCAGCAAAATGATATTAGGCTAAATTTTTAAACACTTGCCATGTTAATAACCAAAAATGCTCAGACAGAGTGGTTCTTGCATAAAGATAAGCAAATTGGTCATAGGAATAAAGTACAGAAGTAGACAACACAGACTTATCCAATATTTGATTGTTTTTTACTATGATAAAATCAGAGATATAGCTGTTTGTAACCCCAAATAATTAAAGTTATTAAATTTGCTCTGAGATTCACCTCGATTAGGAAGATGGCCTGAACTTAGTTATATGATTTTCTACATATACATAAAATAGTATATAGCTATAAAATCTTCAAATTTTCTCAACTCTTTGCCAGCTTGATTTTAGCTTGACTTTCTTTGCTTCTTATCTTGAGAATTATCAAAGTGATTATTTTGCTTCATAGGTAAGTTTTTTAATTTTTATTTTTTTGGATTCCAACTCAGGCAAGTGTCCAAAATTATTTTAAAGAGACAGCTCTTTTACAGCATTTAGAGCTGTACTTTTTAAATTGCACACCTTTTTAATTCCATTTTACTTAGATTTATGTAGATGGTTTTTAATCTCTGTAAACAAATTGGAATACAGCTCTTTTAAATGTGAAATTTAATAATCTAAAACAATTTTTTTTCAGAAATATACTATTTCTTTTTATAGTTTGTGTACACTTCATAGAAGGATCTCATCAAATTCTCAGAGAACTTAGGCAATCTTACAGGAGTTTATAGTTGAGTTTGTCCCTACATTGCATCCTGTATTCTCTGATCCTTGTACAGTTACTTTGCGGATTGAGTTAGGGCTAACCTCAAGTATATTATCACCTTGTGGTCAGCATATGAAAATTTCCCTCAATATTGACTTAGCTCACTTGTATACATTTTATGGAAACTCCCTACAGCTTTTTCATGATCAAGGAGAAAATTCATGCACTTAGAACCTACTTCAGGATTTTAAGGAAACAAAGCTAAAGACAAGCTAGTAATAATCCTCCTCATTCCTCTGCATTCCCATTCCAACAGTTACTTAGACTCATTTATACAATTGTTATAAAAAGCACTTGAGTTCTTTTTAATTATTCCAATATCATTATCTGCTTGTTTGCATATGATATCCCTATGGTGCATGCAAATGACACATTTTGATGACCAATTAATGTCCAATTAATGTCCATGTATTTAAAAGTAGCTTCCACAGATAGAAAAGAATCATGGGAATCATAAAGAGAACATTATAAAAAAACTTCTTCTTGTTAAGGGAGTGTTTTCTGTGTATGTTTTAATTTGCAAGATCATGGAACACAGAATAACACAATCAAATACAGAGCAAAGGTAAAAGCATTAAGGATTTTATTAATGATTGGGAAAAATATTAAGTAAATCATTGGTATCTCAGATGCTAGAACATACGAAAATCCTTAATACATACAGATAGACCAATACAACAAGATAATCAGATACACAGTCCTTGTCCACCAAATACAGACTAGAGTTCATGCTTGCTGCTACCTGATAGAGACCAGGTCACCATAAAACCCAGATTTCCAGTGCTGCTATTTATAATCAGGGGAAACAGAAACAGACTGTATGGAGAACCAAATTTATTGATCAACATTCAATGAGAGTGATCACCAAATAATGAGACTCATCAAAGGAGTGGACCAAATTCTGCCTTGGACACAGGGATCTGGATGAGGTGTACTCTCAGGCTGCACATGTTTTTTTGAAGAGAGCCAGTTCAATATGGGATCTCAAGAAGTAACTGAAAAACTGTAGAGTTCTTTAATTTAGATAAACGCACAGCTTAAATTTACTAGCATATGAGGGAGGAGCAGCATTATATAAGGGGGGGTGGGGTTGGCTTCAAAACCGGACATCAATATGTGGAAGAGCCCTTTTCTTATCTCTTTGGGAAGGAGATTGACTAAAAAAAATTTCAACAAAGCCAAGTACCCTAAAGTGGTCATCAGATGAAGCAACTTCTGTTATTGACTTGTGTTTCAAGGTATCTTGTGATTTCATCTGTTAAGTATATTTATGTTTACCTCTGGGCATGACTGCTGGCATCTTTTACTGGCATCTTTGCCTTAGCAAAGCCAGAGCTGCACCATTTCCCTCACCAAAATTCCTCAGCATGTTCAAGGCATATTCAATGAAAGACACAGTGGCAATCGCGGCTGAAGCAGAGTGTTGAAAGTAAAAGTACAAGGAGACAAGACCGTGTGCTTGGGGGAGTGGTGCAGATTAGGCAAGACTTTGCAAACTATTATTGAAGAATTTGAGTTTTTAATCTTAGTAAGATGGGAAATCATTGGAGTGTTTTGCACAGAAAGTCTTGATCTAAAATTTTCTAATTAGAAATGTGAGGAGAATGTTTTAAGGAGCAATGGTGAAAGTACAGTGCTGTTTAGGAGGACCTTGCAGTAGGTAATAATAAGGACAATTGAAATTTAGCATAGTATTTGTAAGTGTGGTAAGAAATGGTTGTATTTTAAGTATAGTTTGAAGGTAGAGCTTTCCAGATTGATGTCTTGAAGACAGCAAAGTTTTTGGTCTGTACAACCAGAAAAAATGGAATTATCATTTCTTGAGATGGTTAAAACTGAAGGAAAATCTACTTGAACAGTTGGAGTATGTCGGAGGCTTGAGATGTTTTTAGATATCCTATTGAAGATTCTATTGACACATTGATAAGTGAATGTGGATTGACAGGAACGTTTAGCTAGAGATGCAAATTTGGGAACTCTCGATTTATAGATAGTGGTTAAAGCCTTGAGATTGGATGAGGTGCATAGACAAGAGAAGTCCTAGAACTGTGCCTTCAGATACTTTGATATTTTAAGATCAGGAAGATGAGACAACAATAGCAAACCAATGAAGCACAAAAACAGAGTCTGATGTCTTAGAAATCAAGAAAAACACGGTTTCAGGAAGGAGTGAATGATCAGCTTTATCAAAAACTGCAGGTAGGTGAAATTATATGAAGACTGAGGATTAACACTAGATGTACTAATTTGTGGGTGACTGTTATCCTTTAAAAAAAGTCCTTTCAATAGACTTCCTATGTATAAGAGGTTGATTGGAATTATTCCAGAGAGAAAAGGAAGAGAAGAGAAAATAAACATGGACTCTTCTTTCACAGATTTTGTCATAAAGAACTGCAAATAAATAGATCAATAATTAGGGGGACTACGGGATGACTGTGGTTTTATTTATTTTTATGATAGAGAAATTTTAGTTTATTTGTATGCTGATAAGACTAGTATATTATATTCATGAAAATTGATGATGCTATAGATAATGGGACAAATGCTGAAACAAAGTCCATGCTGTTTTCATCACAGAATTCCTAGAGGATCTTTCACAAATCTTGACAAACTGGTTAGAATATTCATTTGGAAAAGTTTTGAAAACTTTTTAAGATGAACAAAGATTAAAAGTTTGCCCCCAATGAAATTAAAACTTTAAAATATGCAGATGCATTTAAGACAAGTGGTACTTGAAGGAATAAACAACTTATCAGTGCAATAGAAAATCTAGACAGATGTGTGAGTGCATGATTAAAGGATATAGCAGAGGTTATCATTAGTAATTAATATCAAGATTATGATTAACAAATAAATGTATTCTACCCAATTGGATATCCAGTTGAATGTACTCAAAACTAAGTCGTTTTATATAATAGACATATAATAAACTTTGGCTGGATTAAAATTATTTTCAGATTTGAAAATTTGCATATCAATGATGTCGTGAACAATATCTCAACTTATTTTATCCCATATTTTCCTGATTATTAGGGGAATTCCCCATCTTATTGTTTTTATTGGCATCTCAATTTCCCCTTTTGTGAACTGCTGATTTTGTATGTTTATGTTTGCCCACATCTAAACGGGGCTTGTTGTATTTGTCTTAAATTTATATGCATTGCAAATGTCTATTTCACAATATGTGATTTGTCTCTGCACTTTGTTGAAACTGATAGAGAATTTGTTAATTTTAAATTGGTCAAATGAATTATCTTTTACTTTGTGCTTTATGCTGTTTGAGTCTTTTTAAGAAAACATTTTGCTACTTTGATAGGTAACAGTTTGGAGATCCTTGATCTGAATTCTTAGGGTGATCATCCTTCAATAGGAGGTATGGAACAATCAAAGAAGTGACACCTTAGTTATACTCAGAGGGGTAATACTGTCAGTGGTTTGAAGATTCATTGGTGAGGGGTGATTATATGACTTTTATTAAGACAAAGAGAAATTAACTGTTCTAGTTTGCTAATGCTGCAGAATGCAAAACACCAGAGATGGATAGGCTTTTATAAAACGGGGGTTTATTTGGCTATACAGTTACAGTCTTAAGGCCACAAAACGTCCAAGGTAACACCTCAGCAATCAGGTACCTTCACTGGAGGATGGCCAATGGCATCCGGAAAACCTCTGCCAGCTAGGAAGGCAGCTGGCATCTGCTCCAAAGCTCTGGCCTCAAAACGGCTTTCTCCCAGGACGTTCCTTTCCAGCAAGCTTGCTTCTCTTCAAAATGTCACTCACAGCTGCACTCCATTCAGTCTCTTTGAGTCAGCATGTTTTATATGGCTCCACTGATCAAGGCCTACCCTGAATGGGTGGGGTCACGCCTCCATGGGAGTATCCCACCAAAGTCACCACCCACAGCTGGGTGGGGCACATTCCAAGCAAATCTAACCAGCACCAAAACGTCTGTCCCACAAGACCACAAAGATAATGGCATTTGGGGGACACAATACATTCAAACCGGCACATTCCACCCCCTGGACCCCAAAATGACATTATCTTTCCAAATACAAAATGCATTCATTCCATCACAATACCACAAAAACTCAAATCATTTCAGTAACAAAAGTTAAGTACAAAATCCCATCAAAATCAATTTAGGCATGGCCATTCCTAAGGCATAATTTTTCTTTAGCTGTGGATCTGTGAACTTAGAACAAATTATGTGCTCCCAATATACAAAGGACAGACATTCATAGGATAAACATTTCCATTGCCATAAGGAGAAACACTAAAGAAAACAGGGTTAACAGGAACAAAACAGTTCCTAAAACCCACAGGACAAACTCCATTAGATTTCAAAGTCTGAGAGTCATTAACAGAACAACGTTGCATCCTTGGGGCTTGAGAGAGCGGGAGTCTAACCCTTCCTAAGGACCTCCGCGGCAGCCCTTTCCTCTCCAAACACTTGGGTGAGCGCTCCAACACATCCACACATTGGGGAGACCACCTTCTCGGCCCCACCCTCCTCAAACATCGGGGCAGCTCCCGGATTCCCTTCCATCTCCGGGGCACACGCTCAACCCCTTCCGAACAGTGTGGTGGCAGCCAGGCTCTCCCCAATTCCCTGGGAATGTGCTCCACCCTGTTTGGGACCTCGGGTGGCAAAACTCTTCCAGAGCATCGAGGTGGAATGCCCACCCTCTACCTCCGGGGCAAACTCACCCTTTCCATGTGTGTGGGCTGCTCCGCTCTCCCAGCCTGAGACCTCTTGACTCCAGACCTCAACCTCCATGGCTCTGTCTTTGAAGAAACTTTTCCTTCAGTTTGTTCCTTGTCTCTCTCCTCCAGTCCCAACTGGCAGCGGCTCTGTCTGTAAAGATCTTGCAAAAATTCTGTTGGCTTCGCATGAAGCATGCAGGGGTCAAAGCCATCAGACAACAGGAGTTTCCACAAATCCTTTCTGGATAATTCCATCTCCAATCTTGGCTTGTACTGAAATGGTGGCTGGGTTCCATGTTTGGTTACATCCTCACGTTGGGCTGTAGCTTCTGGGATTCCACCCCCTGGAAGCCCGTAATTTTCCAAGCCATCAGCTTCTGGTTTCTTTGAACCCAAGAGTTCAGTTCTAAGTTTATCTCTTTCCGCTCTCATTTTACTATAAGCTGCAAGGAGAAGCCAGGGTATATCCTCCACAGGTAGTCTGGAGATCTCCTCAGCTAAGTATTCCAAGTTGTCACTTTTAAATTCTTCCTTCCATCTGACACCAGGACTCAATTTTGCCTAATTCTGTGCCACTTTAAAACAAGGATCACCTTTCTTCCAGTTTGCAACAACACATTCATCATCTCTGTTCAAGTCCTCGTCAGAAGTATCTTTAGAGTCCGTATTTCCACAAACAGTCTCTTTAAAGCAGTTTTGGCCTTTTCTATCAAGCTCCTCACAACTCTTCCAGAAACTTCCCCTTATCCATTTAAAAAGCCGTTCCAACATGTTTGGTATCTGCAAACTCAGCAGCAAAAGCACCCCACTTCTCCGGTACCAAAATCTGTTCTAGTTTGCTAATGCTGCGGAATGCAAAACACCAGAGATGGACTAGCTTTTATAAGAAGGGGGTTTATTTGGCTATACAGTTACAGTCTTAAGGCCATAAAGTGTCCAAGATAACACATCAGTACTCGGGTACCTTCACAGGAGGATGACCAATGGCGTCCGGAAAACCTCTGTTAGCTGGGAAGGCACATGGCTGGCGTCTGCTCCAAAGTTCTGGTTTCAAAATGGCTTTCTCCCAGAACATTCCTCTCTAGCAAGCTTGCTCTTCTTCAAAACGTCACTCACAGCTGCACTCCGTTCAGTCTCTTTGAGTCAGCATGTTTTATATGGCTCCACTGATCAAGGCCCACCCTGAATGGGTGGGGTCACGCCTCCATGGGAGTATCCCACCAAAGTCACCACCCACAGCTGGGTGGGGCACATTCCAAGCAAATCTAACCAGCACCAAAACGTCTGTCCCACAAGACCACAAAGATAATGGCATTTGGGGGACACAATACATTCAAACTGGCACATTACCGGCACATTAACCTAGCAATTTGTGCCAATGTGAAAAGGTTCGTGTCATAACACTCTCAGACTACCACAAAAAGACCCTTATTTTCTCCATTTTTAAATCAAAATACCATACACAGATCTAGAAATTACAGTTCATAGAAGACATGATATTTCAGGTAAAACACCAGAAAGGTCTGGAGTCACATGGAAACTAATAAGATTCAAGCTATTAGGGGATGTGATCAATCCTCTCCCCTTCCCCATCGTAGTGAACAGCATCATCAAGGCACTTAGTTAGACCCCAGTGGTTATCTCAAGCTCTGTCCTCTCACTCACCCTTATCTTGTTCCACAGCACATACACACACACACACACACACACACACACACACACACACACACACACACAATAAGCTACTGAGGAGTACTGATTCTACTTTATTTACTTTTTCCACAGTTTATTTCTCTAACCTTACAGCCAATGTAGTGATTATTTACTACCTAGATTTCTCCTCTAGCCACCCAAATGGTTTTCCCAATTCCAGTCAAGCCTCTATTCAAACACAATGTAATTGCATCATCCTTCACTCACCTAAAAATTCCTCATGGCATTCTGAGAACTTTCTGGAAAAAAAGGTCACACTTTCTTGCATACAAGGTATCCCCGATCTACCTACAATTACATCTTTGGCTTCATGTGCCACCAAGCAAACTGCATGTTTCAATAACTCTCTTAGAGTTTGCTATGGTCTTTTAGGTCTATGTGCTTTTAAATGTTGTATTCATCTTACTTTGAATGACTTTTACCTTCTTTACTAGCTAAACTTGATTCATCTTGCAAAGTTCAAAGCATGTATCATCTGTAAGTTTTCCCTCACTATACAGTCAGATACTATTTCCCTTCTCTATTTTCACCTTATATTTTGTGCTCCTCTCTATTTTTGTTCTTTGACACTGAAGTATATTTAACTATTTTCTTATTTCCTCTGATTCATAGTAAAATTTTGAGTTTTTATAAAATTCTTGCATAAGGCAAACTGTCAGTTCTCTCATTGTTTGCTGGTTTATTTGACAAAATGGGCCACCATCAGACTGATTTCTTATGTTTCATTCTTATTATTTTAGTACATGCTAATGACTTAAGCTGGAACTGCCAAGATGTAGGAATGACATGTCATTCCCAATTCCCTCTTCACATGTCCAACATCCATTTAAGAAAATTCTTTACTCAAAATATTTCCCTCTGCCATTCTTTCCCCTCTTACCTCCAATAACTCAACCATAGTTTAAGCCTTCATCAATGGTTTCAGCACCATTAAAATGGCTTCCTAAGAAGCTTTTCCCCTTACTATTGCTCATTAACAAATCACCCCAGATCTAAAGGGTTTAAATGAACATTTTGTTTTATGGATGATCAGTGGAGGTTGGGGGCAGGCAGGAAATCAGAAGGGTTTGGGGGGATTTTTGGTTTGGAATCATGCATGCAGTTGCAATCACATGTCTACCTGACTGCAGGCATCTGATGCTCTACCATGTGCTGGTGCACATAGATAGCAGATGATGCTGGCTAACAGCTGGGAGCTCTACTGAGCTGCTGATTAGAAGGCCTCTCTAGCATGGCCATCTCAGCCATGGAGACTGGGTGTCCCAAAGCAAGTTTCCCTGAAATTTCTTTGGAAATTAAAATAATTATTTTCTTGATCCACTATCTCAAATTGTGATTCATAATTTAATTAATCTCATCAACATAATTTTACTATTCTTAGAGACCTTTATCAGTAAACATATCCACATCATAATCTTTGTTTTTTGGTGGTTGTTGTTTGGTGTACTATCTTTTGGAGGTAAATTAGTATAATGCTAGTTAAGTAACAAAAATTGTAATTATGTAAAATAAGGATTGCATAAGTGTACATATGGCAGTTCAATTAATAGTTTTCAGTAGGGAGACTGTGAACAAAAGCAATGGATCACTTTCAGTATCTGCCAGGAAGATATATTTCTAACATATGGGAAATTTGGGTTGAGAGCATAAGAAAGGGCAGATATAGCTTCCTGTCACCCAATATTAAAGACAATATCATCTTACGTTGTCACTTCCACAAGTTCTAATATATGTTTCTCTTTCTTATTGTTGACTTCAGTAAGTGTAGGTAGTTTGAAGCTGTTATGTACCCCAGAAAAGGCCATGATCTTCTAATCCATTCCTGTGGGTGCAGACCTGTTGTGGGTGGGAACATTTGGTTAGGTTATTTCAATTGAGAGTGACTCACCTCATTCAAGGTGGGTCTTAATCCTCTTACTGGAGGCCTCTATAAGAGGATAAAACACATACAAAAATGAAGAGATTAAATTAAAAGAAGCTCACAGAGAAGAGCACCAGATAAGACTAGAGAGGGAGCCACTAAAGCCAGAAGCTGAAATCAACAAAACCTGGGAGAGAAGGACCAGCAGACATTGCCATGTGACAGAGGTACCCAGAGGCCAGCAGCCTGTCTTCTAAGCCCAGGTATCATCCCGTTGATGCCTTTAGTTGGACATTTTCACGGCCTAAGAACTATTAACTTGTATGTTAATAAATCCCCATTGTAAAAGCCAACCCATTTCTGGTACATTGCATTCCAGCAGCTTTAGCAAACCCAACAGGATGAAACTCAAAACCTTTGTCATGAAATTTAATAAATTCTCAAACTGACACCTACTACTCTATTTTCCATTTTTGTCTCTTAAATAATCATGTAGATCTTGTTAAGCACATGTCTATAAAAGCAAAATCACGGTCTGGAATATTAAACAAACACATACATGCACATATGTCTAGGTTATCTAAATAATTATCTAAATAATTATGAACTATCATTTATAACTACTGCCTGTGTTCAGCTTTATGGAAAGACACAATGCATAAGGAGATGATTTTATTTTTTTAGATAGTGCTGTAGTTTGCAGCACCTGACACTGTGATTGCCTATTAAACCCAGTGTCAGCTCAAAGCCCACATTGAAAAAACCCACCCCCTCTGTTTGCTACTCGGCAGGCTGATCCATGTAAGGCTCTTGCTCCTTACAGCTTTGTTGGGTGTTGAAGTTATGTTTCAAAAAAGCTTTGAAAACATTTCTTTGCTTGCTGATTTATATCCTCATTTGTTTCAAAGGGGCAACAAGCACCTAGGGTGTAGGTACTGCATTCTTATCAGAACAATCAGAATTGCCAATACCTTTGAGTGAACTATTTTGATTGAATTGGTAAGTGCTTTGGGATATACCTGTGACAGGCAACTTGATTCATATATACATGCTGTCTGTTGCAATACAACTCTTTTATCCTCCTCTCCCACTGTACTCTTGTTCCATAAATAAGTGAGATGAGAAATAACCATTCTTATCTCACTGATCAGAATTGAAATGAATCCCAGTTGCTGGAGTCTCTAGTGTCAGCAATGATTGGATCAGAAAGTTTCCTTTTTGTGGGAGCAAATCACACAACTTCTTTTTTGTCCAGGTTCTCAGTCAAATGTGGAAAATGATGTTTATATTAAATGAATAATACATTTAAAGTGACAGGCAAAGAATTACAATTCAATGCAATTATCTCTTGATTTCATCTGTTTTGATGGTTTGGTAATCTAAATATATTTATGCAGTTATATGCTTGAATGTACTAACTGCAAAGTAAAACTTCATTGACAAAAAGAATATTCAAAGATTATTGTGAGGTGGTTGTTTAACATGTTAGTTTAGATGCTGAGTTTTAGATATTGAGCTTTATTAATAAATACATTATGGCTATTAACTGGTTTATGTAAAGCTTGAGTTCTATTGAATTAACAGTCATTCATTAAATTCATTAATTTTTTTAGAAATAATAGCTCTATTAATTTAATTTAGAAAATCTTGACATAGATTATTAAAACATTAGCAAATATAGATTTTAGCAATTAAGTTTTATTTTAAGCAAACATTGTATGAAATTCCCTAAAGTCTTCACACGCACAAAAATGAAATATCACTGTACATTCTTTTCAAAAGAGTTATTAGCATATGGAAAGCATCACATGCATAATGGTAAAATTATTCAATTATATAAATTGTAAACTTTTGCTGTGGTTGCTATTGACAACCTAAATGATATGATACAAAGTTTACATGAAGAATATGAGAATTAAAGGAGTTTGCTGCATTTATAAATATATAATAATCTTTATTCTTGATGTATAAATGTTTTCCTCAAAACAAATCCCTGACTCAATTATAAAGGTGATGGCAATTTTAATATTTGTTACAAAAGAAGTGATGTGAAAAAAATTAGGATGCAAAATCATCAAATATGATCAAAAACATATTAAATGAAGGTTATTAAAATTCTGTGCTAAGCACTGTGCAGAGCAAATAGAGCTGATGAAGTTTATACTCTCTACTTCAGTCTTTCCAGTTATGGCACATAGGGAAATGTGAGAATGCAAACATAATTAAAATGAATGAATGCTAATATTTTTTAGTTCCCTGGCACACAATTGGTTGGAAATCAACCACCTGCATTACTTTAATCAGATTATTAGAGTTGACAGTATGCACATTCCAGCCAGCTACATAAACACATAGTTTTATCTTCAAGAGCAATTATTTTCCAGATAACTGGCTGTTGTCACTGTGGTAGAGTCTGCACATAAAAGAGAGTTTAAATAACTATATGCCAAAATGAAATTTGATATCTGCCTGATTAGCAGCAATCAAATCCTATAGCTAACTATCTACTAGGCTTATATGTTCTTAGGAGGCAAATATATATGGCAAAATCTTACAGTATCTCAGAACTGATGGAAAATAACAACAGCAATGGCAGTTATTTCACAATTCACTTTATTCTTGTTTGCCCTTAGTTTATATTTATCCTTGTCAGCATTTCCTGAGAAGTCATATTGTTCAAAAGTGTTATCTGGTTCTGTCTTTTTTTTAGCAAAAAGAAGTAGAATATTACTTTTAGAGAAAAATAGAGAATTAGAATTGTAACAGGCCTTGGAGATTACTGCATATAGCTACAGAAATGCATAGATGAGAATCTGAAACAAAAACCTTGACATATTTGCTCTGAAATCATGCTTCTGGTTAGACAGAGGGAGAGTAAGCCAGATGCTTTTTCTTTCACTCACTACCAACAAATGATATGGCATGCTTGCTCTCTCCTCTTTATCTACCTTCTGTTCACTCTTGCTAAGAATTGGAAAATAAATTCAGGAAATGCTGCATAATTGAATTTGCAAGTTTTAACACTGACTCATTATTTTAAAACCTACCCTATTAAAGTTTCTATGAATTCCCATGGATTAGATGGTTGAACTTCTGTGGGTCTATCAATTTGTGTGCAATATTTTATGTGTAAATATTTTTCTGTGGCACATGGATAGTCTGGTGTAATTGTCAAAAGGTTAAATGACCTAATAAGCTTAAGATTCACAGTCTTTTAAATGAAGCAAAACACAGAAGCACATAACAAATAGTTAATACATACCATAGGTAGAATGATGACAATAATGTACCTGATGTTTAATAAGCACACATAGTAAGATAGTATATTGTTATTGTGAATTGAAGATAACTAGTTACCTATTAAATATGCTTAAAATTACCTGCTTTATAATGTTTCACCTCAGTCAGCTGAGAAGGTATCTTCTGGTCCTTTGCTCCTGGGTAGTGCTTCAAAATGGCTTTCTCCAAAATGTCTCTGATCTTTTGTCTTAGTTTCTTTCTCTCATCTCCTGTGTGCCCTTACTTTTTTCTTCCAGGATGTTTCTCTCTAAGTGTCTGGGGGTCCTTTCTTCTTCTCCAAGGCAAACTCTGGGCTTCACCTCTTACCTTAGCATCTCCAAACGTCCTTCTGTCCGCCTCTCCAACCATCTCTAAGAATCAGCCAGTATCTGGTCTGTGTCTGCTCTTTGCTTCTCTCTTAAATACTCCAGTGAACTAATCAAGACCTACCCTGAATGGGCAGGGCCACACCTCCAAAGAAATAATCTTATCATAAGTATCACCCACAATTGGGTGAGTTGCATCTCCATGGAAACACTCAATTGAAATTTTCCACCCTAATCAGAAGACTAATAAATCTGCCCCCACAAAATTCCATTAAAGAACATGGCTTTTTGGGGGACATAATATATCCAAACAAGCACATTATGTGAGCTCCTCCTTAATTTAGCCCTTATTAAGTTAATTAGTTTCCTATGGCTGCTGTAACAAATTGCCACAAACTTAGTAGCTTAGAACAGTAGAAATTTATTCTCTCATGGTTCTGGAGGGCAAAAGTCCAAAATGTTTCTCTGGCAAAATCAGTGTTGACAGCACCACGCTCCCTCCAGAGGCTCTAGAGGAGTAATCCTTCTTTGCCTCTCCCAGCTCTGGTGGCTGCCCACATTCCTTAGGTTATGGTCTCATCGCTCCACTCTCTGCCTCCATGATCACATTGATTTGCACTCTTCTGTGTGTGCCAAGTCTTCCTGGACCTTGGTTTTTAAGGATGCATTTAAGGATATTAAAATACTGGATAATCCCCCTATCTCAGGATCCTTAACTTGGTCACATCTGCCCAGTCCTTTTTGACATATAAGGTAACAATCCCAAGTTCTAGAGATTAGAGCATGGATGTCTTCTGGGGTGACATTTTCCAGCCTACCTCACCAACTCTCTCTTTTCTTTCCCACTAAGAATACCTTAGAGCTCAGCGATAGACAGGAGACCACTATAGTTCCTTCAACATATCAACTTCAGTGACTTTGCACTTTTGCTTCCTTTTGACTTCAATGCCAGTCCTCATGCCTCTTGGTCTAGTTAACTCCATCACATCCTTCAGTCCAATTCAGGTTAAACAACAACAACAACAACAAAAACATCAACAATAAAATACTCCTTGCTATTCTCAGGCTGTGTTCGAGCTGATATGCCATATTCCATGGCCCCTACTCCAAAGGCATATTACTATCCATAATCCTATTGAAGTTAGTTGATTTTTCTTTTGTTTTTCCTGAGTCACAAAGTAGATAACTTTTATTTTTGTGTCTCCACTTTTCTCATTATCTGATGCATAGTAGAAGATCAATCTGTATTTATTGATTACATTATCATGTGAATAGAGTTGACTTCATTAGCAGGAATAGTAATTTACTTTAAAATAGCATTCTGCCTCTTGGGGAATAAGCTGAGCTTCAATTAGAAAACTAGAATCACTAACTCATCTATAAAATAGAAATTAGATTTACCATTATTACAAAAGATATTAATAGAAAACCACTGCCCAATTATAATGCATGGTACACAGAGATTTATATATATATATATATTCTTTTGTTTGGCTCACAAAAATCGTTTACTAGCTTCAAAAGGGGGCATTGTCTCCTTTTAAGAATTCTGGCTTTATGTTAAATGGAATATGTAATAGACCTTAAAGTGGAGTACACTCTTAAACTCAAAACAGGGGCTTCTGAACATTTCTTAACATATGACACTTTCAAAAACTCAGAATGCCAGTCTTCAGCACTTTATTTTACAACACAGTTCAGGTTGTGCATTTAGTCTATTCAATTTATGAGCAATGAATGGTACTATAAGTTACTTACTCTATTGGGAACTGAGGATAGAGAGCTGAATGAGATGCGGTTCCTGTTCTCAAGGAAATCTCAACATAAGAAGGGAAATAAACAAGTTAGTGCAATCAGTAAACTAGTTGAGAAGGTGACATTATAAGTATTAACATATGTAGGAACACAGAGTAAAAAGCAAAGATGTGTGAGTATATGTACATGTATAGGTATTATGTACATGCATGCATTTGTGATTATTAAGGATTGGTGGAAAACTGGAAAATAGCTTCAAATTTGTGCTGTGACCAAAAGAAAGACCAGAAGGAATAAGAGATGGGTGGGGGGTGAACATTAACTAAGGAGTCAGATGATTCCACATATACAGGGACAATCAACTAATATAGATTATTCAGAGAGAAGTTTCTCAAATTTGACTAGTGTAAAAATAACTGGCTTAAATAGAAAAAAAAAAAAAAATCCTGTAGAACCACCATTTTGGTTTATTCTAAATTATAACAAGGTCTAATATCTACAAACATGGAGCAGTGCTTAAGAATATCTTATGCTTAAAGTTGTTATGAAACTATAAAACTAATGCAAATTTACAAATCATGTTTAAAGAAAACTATAAAAGTAATTAAGTGCAGTGAAATGCGTATTTATTATAGTGTCTGCCAAAATATGATTCTATATTAAATTTAAATTACTTTAACTTTAATTTTATTAATATGGAAAATATATGTTCTTAAAAAATAGAAATGCATGTAGTAACTTTAAAATTTATTTTTGACTAATTCAGGATAAGTAATCGTTCAACTTAATACAATTTCTGTCCAATGAGTCTTACTGAAATGCCAATTTTGATAAGAAAATATCTGAGTAACATATTTAAGTTATGCCAGAGTTAATTCTGACCCAAATGGCAAGCAAATCAGTTAGGGCTGAAACTAGAAAAAAATAAATTTGTACCTTAGTTTCATTTTAATAGCCATGGGGAATATCTGTTTCACAATATTTTGAAAACAATCAGTTAAACACAGCTTTCTCCCCTTCAATTTTAAGTGAAAGAAGAAAGAGACAGGACAATCATCTAGAAATAAAAGTAACCCCTTTATGATGATGAAGAAAAGTTGGAGAACATGATTTGGACCAGAGACAAACGTGGCTGCCTTGCTACTACTACAGCCCCGTAAGTGTAGACCTTGTTATCCACAAATGAGGATTGTAGATCTGACACCAAGGATCAGCCAGTTTCAAAACATATCCTAGTGCATGGCTTAATCTATCTAGCACAGAGAGCCACAGAGAAAAACTACTCAGGAACAGTAATTTATGAATCAATGTAATACATCACAGTAATAGAATGAAAGACAAAAATTACATGACACATTAAACACATTAACTATAGATCATCCCAGTAGAGACAGAAAAAACATTTCGCAAAATCCAACACCCTTTCATGATTAAAGTAAAGCAAAAGAGTAGAAATTGAAGGGAACATCCTCAAACTGATAAAGGACATCTACAAAAGAAACCAAACAGCTCAGATCATATTTAATGGTGGAAGACTGAAACCCTTCCCTATAAGGTCAGGTACTAGATAATGATGCCTTGGGAGAAAAGAAATTATCTGTATTTTCAGATGACGTGATCTTGTATATAGAAAACCTAATGAATACCCAAAGACAACTAATGTACAAGGTCAGTAACACTGCTATTGATAAGATCAATACACAAAAATCAATTCTTTAAACTTCTATAAACTAATAATGAACAAGCTGAAAATGAAATTAATGAAATAATTCAATTTAAAAAGCATCTAATTATAAAATAGTTATGGTTAAATTTAACAAAAGATGTGCAAGACTTCTGCAATGAGAATTACAAAATATCCTTAAAAGAAATTAGAGAAGACCTAAATAAATAGAAAGTCATCCTAAATTCATGAATTGGAAGATTTTAATAATGTTATGATGGAAATGCTCCTCAAAATTATTTACAGATAATATATTCCCAATCAAAATCCAAACTGGATATTTTGCAGAAATTGACAAACTGAACTTAAAATTCATAAGGAACTACAAGAATCCAAAACACACACACACACACATACAGCACAATCTTTAAAATAAGAACAACATTTGAAGACTCATATTTTCCTATTTCAAAATTCACTATAAAATTACAGTAAAAGAGACTGTGTGATACTTACATAAGGATTGGCATATAGATCAATGAGATAGAATTGGGGGTCCAGAAACACACCCTTATGTTGGTAGTCAACTGATTTTTGACAAGAATTCCAAGACTATCCAATATGGAAAGAATAGTCTCTTCAATAAATGGTGCTGGGACAACTTGATATCCACATACAAAAGACTGAATGTAGACCATATGCAAAAAAATAAACCAAACCAGATTATGAACATAAATGCAAAGAGTAAAACTAGTCTCAGAAGAAAACGGGAGTAAATCTTCATGGCCTAGGATTGGACAATAATTTCTTAGATAAGACACCAAAAGCACAATTGACAAAAAAGTCTAAATTGGACTTTATCAAAATTTAAAGTGTTTGAATACCCTAACCACCAGATGGGATAAAATTTATGCAAATCATATATTTGATAAGGAATTTGTATCCAGGATATATAAAGGACTGTACACAAGTTAAAAATTAAAAGACAAATAACAAAATGAAAAAAAAAAAATGGACAAAGGATTTAAATAGACATTTCCCCAAAGAAGATATACAAATAACCAATAAACACTAAAAAGATGCTCAGTGTCATTAGTGATCAAGAAACGACAATCAATGTCATCAGTGATCAAGAAACTTCCCATCAAAACCACAATGAGATATCACTTCATACTATCTAGGCAGGCTAGAGTCAAAAAGTCAGATAATAACAAGCGTTGTTGAGGATGTGGAGAAATTGGACCATCATACACTCCCGGTGGAAATGTAAAATGGCACAAATGCTTCCGAAAACAGTCTGGCAGTTCCTCAAACAATCAAACATAAAATTACCATATTACCTAGCAGCTCCACTCCTAGGTATATATTCAAGGGAATTGAAAACATAAGTACATGCAAAAAACTATAAATGGATGCATAAAGCAGCATTATTCATAATAGGCAAAAGGTGTAAACAATGCAGATATCTATTAACAGATGAATGGATAAACAAAATATGGTGTCCCCATACAATGGAATATTATTTGGCCATAAAAGGAAATAAAGTGCTGAAACACGGCACAACATGGATGAACCTTAAAAACTTTATGCTAAATGAAAGAAGCCAGACACAAAAGTTGACAAAATGTATAAGTTTCTCTCTCTCTGAAAAGGGACCAGATGTTAGGAATGGGATGTGACTGACTGCTAATGGGTAAGGGGTTTCTTTGGAGGATGATAAAGTTATGGAATTAGATAGTGGTGATCAATATACAACTGTGTGAATATATTGAAAGACTGAAGTGTATACTTTAAAAAGATGAACTTTATGATATGTGAATATCTCAATAAAGTTGTTTCTAAAAAATGAACAGTAATTTTAAACATAAACTGTCAAATCAAGAACAGTAGACAAATAGACAAACCCTAGCTCTCCTCCCCCATTCACCTCCTAGGAATCAGGTAACTCATTCCTCTTCCCATGGGGAAACATCAGCCATTTCCTTCCCTATACTTCCTCAAGAAGGCAAAAGTCTTGATAAAATTTTCTGTATTTTAATTAGTATTTTTCTAATTGTTCTTTACCTTGAAATATATTTTCTTTTATTTTTGGAAGCTTAGATTTCATGAATTTCAATGGACAAAAAAATGTTAGCTAATAAGGGTAATCAAAGTCAAACATTTGTTTAACTTCTATGTTTTACAAACATAACTTGAATACAATCTTATTCCATTATATAATTTAAGAATTAAAGTTAAGATTTGTTTGTACCAATTTAACAGCACCAAATGAATTAAAAATCAGCATAATTTAAATATCTACACATTCATCTAGCTACAATGAAAAATAATGATATTTATTCACCTATGAAATTATTCTTTCACATTTGAATTTGTCTTTAATTTTACCTTTTGACACATCATTTGAAGATACCAAAATTAATACATTGTAGCTTTGTATTTCATCCTTTTACTTCTAAATATTTACCTATCGGTGGAATGACATAAATAGGTAGATAGATTAAAAAAGCACAGTATCTGTTTTTCCCTCCACCAAATAACATTTGAATTTTGGAAACAAAAAAAGATGTCCCATTCCTGTATTCCCTTGAAGATGGTGTTTCCTTTTAGAGAAGCAAGCTAGTCTTTTTCCTGTGTAACACAATGGGGAAAAACACCCAGACACTCACTGTGCCAATTGGGATATGGGGTGAATTTCTTGCTTCTCTTTTTAGGATAGGATCTCACTTTGGGGAATATGACCCATCAGAACATACTAGCTCTGTCTGCCCCATGACCATGAACTCCCTTCCGTATCGTCTCCTTGCAGACTTGGAGAACTTTGTGGATTAAGGTGATGTCTAAAGATTTAATTTTGGTCAGTATTTCTTGGTACATCACCAGATTAAATTATAGTCACCTGCTATTCATCATCAGCCTATTTTTTGTCCCCAAATGTGCATCAGGTGGGATTGTTATAAATTAATGTCTGGGATTTTGCAGTGAGAACCATGTACAGTGGGTTCTCAATCCCTCTCTCCGCTCACCATAGTTTGACTTTGGAAGTTAAGGATGGGGTAGAAATCAACCCTTCTCACACCTGTCCTTTTGTTCCCTGTTCTGAACACCTAGTGTTTGAGTTAGAAAAAGAAATGGGCTATAGCTGAGCTTGATCTTAATCTCTGTAGGTTTAAGGTGACTTCTTCAGGAAACAAAACTTTTATTCTTATTTTATAAATGATCATTTGTGCATTTTAAAATATAGCATTCATCTTTTCCCAAGCAAACTATAAAACAAGGTACTTGCAGTTCATTCACATCATAGAGATTGGTTGTGAAACGTATGCCTTCCATGATGGAATGGTACCGTTTGCTTTACATTACTTGGGGTCTTTAGAGAGTCATTTTCTCTTTATTGTGCCAGAAGATGCCACTCGTTTGGAATTAATGCATTACCAATCTGTAGGGGAGGGAGTTGTTTCTGTACTCATGCTTTGAAAATTGGCTGTAAGGGGCTCAAGGGAAGAGTGCCCGCTGCTGACTTCCAAAAAGCCTGAAAATCTGCAGCTAAAATGTTTTCCCCATTATGATATCTCCATTGAAAATGAGGCAGCTCCCAGTTATGTACTAATTTACATAATCCCTTTGCACTTCTCCCTCCTTTCCTTTCTTAACCAGTTTCAGCAGTGCGAAGAAGTTGGGTGAGGATTCAGAGTCAAGTACTTGGAGTAGAACGTGTCACACAAAGTAGGCACTTGCCACTGCCCATTATGCAACAATTTTAGTCATAATACTGAGAAAGAAAAAAAGCAGCCCCTGAAAGCTGTCAGATGGGGCACTCACCTTTAGGCTGTGATGTTTTTCTAGTCAATGTAAACAACTTCACAGAATACCAGTATCATACCAGATAACTGTGACTATGCTAGAGAGGGAAAAAAAGAGCATTCTGTACTCATGTCTAAGCATAAACAAAAAAATAAATCATTGCTGCTTTTAGTACTATATTTCTTAATATATATATGCACACCAATTGCAGCTTAGCCTCCTTTCCATTTTTTTCTATTAATTGCATAAAAATTAGTAACGCTCCCAATAACAGAATTTCTGAAAGAATTCAATTCAGAGGGGAAAAAAATATTTCATTATACCTTCTTCTGAATCACCTAACGCAACTTCTCACAATACTCTCTTATTTACATACACCCTGTGCTCTGTGGTATGCCTTCTTCACCCTTCCCTTGTTAGGATAAGTACTAATAAATCCAGTTTTTTAAATCTATTGGCGTATTTCTTCCTGGTGGTATTTACCTGGTGGGCATCAATAGTACATATGTAAATTCTCTTTCTCTAGAGCTCTGGTTAGTGTTTAAATATTCATTTCTCAAGCATTTTTAAGTCATCAATAATCGAAATCACTGAAAAAAAATGGAATATCAGCTATTACCTATGGGATAGGTAGTCATTACTAAGTAAGTAATTGCGGAAATACTTAGTATAGGGCTCTTGGCTACTCAATGACATACACAAAAGAATTGTGGAATAATGAGGTCTATTTGTAGCAATATATGAATAGAATGATTTTCTTGAGTTAGAGATTTGAATAAATAAATACCTGATTACATGTAAGCTGATGGGGGTATGTAAAGATTTGTAAGTTTGTTTTTGGCATTTCTAATCTCATCTAAAACATCACAATTGGTTTAATAAAGAATACATTCATTTTTTCATGGATGGAAAGTCTTTAACACTTTTTAAAATTACAAAAGCAGTATATAGGTTAAAAAAAACTCCGAACTTTAAAGATTAATAGAAAACCAAATGTGAATGATTTCCCTCTTTTTACCACTACTCCCTGAATCCCATTCTCCAAAGAAAAACACTGTCGGTATTCAGTGTATATTTTTGTATATACTTCTAGACAATCTCTATCCACTTAAAACATATTTTTTATATCTACATATATATGTATGTTCATATATACACACATCACACATAAACATATGTGTTTTTAATATTCTATTCAGTAGCAGCATTTTTATTTAGTACTATATTCTGGACATCTTTTCATTTTAGTTATTCAATATCTCACTTATTCATATTAATGACTGAAACGTCGTCTACTCCAGTATTTATGTAACTACACTCTGTATGTTGGAAATGTGGGCTACTTCTTCATTTTTTATACTTATTCCTTTGTGGTTGCAGTGTGTATTTTTATTATTTGGATTTTTTTTTTGTCATATATGTAATGATTCTTAAAGAATTCTTAAAGAGATGTTTCAACTCATTTTAATTGTACATACATATTTAAAATCAATATTTCTTTAAAAATGTCATTTGGAAAATTCTTATTTAAATAGTAATGAGGCAAAAAATTCTTAAAACTAAATAAAGAAATTGATAAGCTCTAATACATAATAGAAAATAAAATTGGACTAACATTCAACACACACCCTGCTTGGGGAGAGAAGACCCATTAAGATAAATGAGACAGTTATACCTTAATTATGTGGACTACAAAGAAATATCCATTTTAATAAAATCAGCTTTTTGTGGTGCTTGGGAGTGGTGGGTGTGACATGGTGGAACTGAAAATAAAAAAGTTTATGGAAAAAAACTGTAAAGAAATAAAAGAGTTGTGGAGATGGGTGGTCACCTACGATTGCTTTATCAGATTTTAAACATATTATGTAGCTGCCCTGTCAAATGGGGTGAATTGTCCAAACCGAATCACACTAATCTGATGTTGTACTCAACACTGAGCTTTACTAATATTTAGCAAGGCTACAAGTTAGAAACAGGCAAAAATTTAGTGTCAGTCATTGGGGGACCCCAAGTCAATCTGACACAATTTTCTAAATTCTCCTTTTCCTTAGCATTAGTATGCTCTTTATTTTCAAAGTGATGAGTGTCAATTTCATATGACATAGGCTACCACAGGGTGCCACCCGCTGTTGGGGTTTCTCAGTTTCTATAGCACACTTGTCAAGTAGATAGAGAGCCTATGCGACTATTTTTTTTTTTAATCCTCGAGCCAGCAACATCCCACAAACACCTAAAACCTAGGTTTATTTATAGTAAGCCATCTAGATGAGAATCTCCTATTAAAACATTCATAAATAATAATTCAGTGCAAAGTAAAATCCAAAAAGCCACATAGTTATTAACCAGCAATTATACTCTGTCAGAATTATTAACAGAAGCAGATAGGGTCAGTAAAGAAAGTTTTCAGTATACCCCAAAGAGTATTGTAGCAAGTTCCAAATGTGGTGTTAAATCTTTTATTCCCAATAGCTTTTGTAAATTAATAGTGTTGTGAAGCCCTTAAGTAAATATAAATATTTAAATGACATAATTTAAATTTTAATATATATTATAAATATACACACATACATATAGTTGCATACACATCCACACACACATGTGTGCAAAACTTCTGGTAGAACAGATTCAAGACTCAAAAGATAACCTAATTTTTGTAGAGGTAAAATTCATGTACTATAAGATTAACCATTAGAAGGAATGTAAAATTAATGGGAAAATTAAGAATTAATCAATAAGATATGGGACAACTAGGTAACTATTTTTAGGGGGAAAATTACTTAACTTTATAGCTCATTTATTACTTTCAATATTTACATGAATTAAATTGTTAATCAAAAATTAAAAATGAAAAAATCTTAAAAGACAATATTTTAAAATCATACTTATTTGGAGGAAGGAGCTAGGGTAGGCTCTCCATAGTATTATAGGAAAGCAAGAAAACATAACACAGCAAATTGTGAAGATATATCCACATACATTTAAAACACTTATATGCAAAAGTATATTACTTTAAGAGGTCCAGAGAAAATAGGCAGACTCTGAGGCATGTTTACCAGGTCTAAAGACTTTCCTTAACATTGAAAAAGGCAGTACCAGTAAATCCACAATAGTTAAATTCATCTCTTTGCAGAACATCATATTCTTAGAGAAGAAGTGTAGTCACAAATACATAAAATTTGGCCAGTATGAATAAATTTGAGAGAAGGAGTCTGTTTTAAATAACAGAATGCATGATGTGAAATATTTTCAAAAATAAATGCAGTTTAGTTTCATCCTGATCTATTTGGTAAGTTAGACGTAACCAAGTAGAAGTCCTACTGGAATTGCTAGACAAATGAACATTAGCAATTAGAAATATACGTTCTTATGCAATAAAGCGCTCAAAAATATGGTTTTCTTTCAAATGAGATCCCATATGAAATGTTGTTTATACCATTAACTTTCTTGGGAAGCATTTATGTAGTGAAACATAAGCTCCATTACATTTTCATGAATTATACATTTGTGACTCTAATTATTTTTGTTTTTACTATTTAAAGTAGATGATTAAGGCTGACATATTAAGGTCATTTTAAATCAGGGTTTACATAGAAACGTTAATGTTACAGCTTCCAGAATAGTTCCTAGATGATGCATTTTGTGATGAAAATGTGAAAAAGTTAACAAAATATTTGTTACAGAACTAATTATTATTCTTGTTAAATATGCAATATTTCTTAATTTCAATTTATCTCATTAGCTGACCCAGTAAATACAATTTTTCACATGTAACAACCAAAGTAAATTAGTGACACACTCATTTTGTTAGTCTGTGAGCTTACATAACTCTGAAAAAAATCTCCCACCTGCTCAGGGCCTTTGTCACTGATCGTCTCTCCACAAACTCAGAGTATGTCTTTGGTTTCCATTATGAACATAATCTTCTCATATTTCAACATAAATCAAATGAACTCAGTCCCTATTTTAACAACACATTTAACCTTTATAAGCATTTGAACAATATATTTCACTGAGATAAATAAACTTTCTGATATGATTCTACTATACTGTAACTAAAGCCAATGCTTTTCCTCCATACCCTAGAAAGATGCAAACAACACACTTGAATTAGAGACCATAAAAACCAAGCCACAAATTCACTTTTGGATATCCTTGGACAGAGCAAGATTTTATCCTTTTCTGCTAGAGCAAGCTCTGTTCATTTCCCTTTAAATTCTTTAAGCTATGGATCATCCTCTTTGGGGAAACTATTCCACAGTCTAATACAGTTCACTAGCTATGTCAGAGTCCAACTTTGCTGGCTGGGAATCAGAGTAGAGCAGAATTTCCTTCTGGCAGAGGAGCCATTTGACTCATTTTATTATTTTTATTACTGAACACCATTGTGAACTAGCCAGTCGACTGTGTGTTCAAAGACATAGGCCTGCCCTAAGGAGTCACATCTCAGCAAATGATCCTTTCCTCTGCTTGACTTGCCCAGCAAAGGACAGAGAATGCAATCATCTTGATCAATGAACCTGAGTAAAAGTAGGGCAGGCAGGACACTAATCACATAAGTGCATCTGCTGAGGCTAATCCTTCAACCCCAAATTTTGTTTCTTCAGGGCCCACAGGAGGTAAGCAGGAAAAAGAAAGCTACATGATATGCCATTACTCACATGCCCCCAGTAGGCCCTCTGCAGTTTCATTTCCATTTAGTCACCTTGATAGCAGAGCCACTGTGATATGTCGCATAACAGGAATATCATGTAGTTACTTCTAAGAAATTATACACCCACATACAGAGAGACCCCACAGGAAAATCAGCACCATGTGCATGATGCAAAGTGTAGTCAAGAGGGAAAAAATCCATGATGAAAAAAATATAAACACACTAAATAAAAACAGATTCAGTCAGGGTTCTAACTTCAAGCCTATGATCCTGGGGTGAGAGTTTGAAATGCATCGCCCTAGAGTATCCAAATGTATTTGAGCATCAATAATTGTCATGAATGTAATTTCCAAAATATATAATACCAATATATTCACATTACAAAATGACTTTGTCAGATGAAAGTATTTTGTGATAGACCAGTTTTACTTTAAATTCCTGCAACTCAATAATCTATTTGGCCAAATGAGTAGGCAAGCAGGATGGGTTCTTCTGTCCTGCTATAAGCAGGTTCATTTCTATAGTTGATTAATAAGCTTTCCTTCAATCTCACAAATGAAATTCACTTCATGCTCCCTTTTCTGTTGTCATTTGTAATTTTTATTATCCACATGATGATGTTTGAGAGGTTATCAGAAATGTTTTTGAGAGAAAGAGTCTCATACTCATTTAACAAACATGCATAATTTTATTATTTATTTATCTATCAACAGTACTGTAAGGCTTTTTCTTGCATACTTTCCCACAGCTTATATTTGTTAAAGTATATTGGTTTAATTCATAAGACCCTGGACATCTTGAAATTCTTTGGAGCCTGGATATCTTGAAAATCTTTGAGGGTCATAGGAAAGCTTGATTGTCTTTAAAACTCTGATAACCATGGTAACTAAAAGTATTATCAGAGTTTTCTAAGTAAATATACACTATGTAACTACCATATACAAATGAAATATATAATATGTATATACAATATGCATATATACAATATATATATTTTGGTTTATGCAAAAAGCTGAGTTTCTCTTTTTCATTATAATCTGTCTCGTAGAATATCTGAAATGTACTAGAAGGTTCACTAAACAGTAGGGAAGCTTTTTCATGAACTCTGAACACATAACCCCTTGAAGTCTTTTGTCTGTAAGCCATCCTTCGATTAATCACTGTGCCTGAGAGTACTTTAGCACCTAACGCTTTATTTCCAGGCCTGGCAACTGGGAAGAAAACCCTGGAGGGCAATTCCCTTCCTTTATTCCAATGCTTCTGAAGGCCCTGACAGAAAATTAGATGATGAATGAAAAGCCCTTTCATGCTAATGTGCTTGCTGCACTGATTTCTGTCATGACAAACTATTTTTCTAAGGCTATCAATTAACTTATATGAATAAATACTTAATTATTTAGGAATTAAAAAAATGGGAATGTATTCCTTTCCTTAGGGAAAAATGTTTTCCCCAATGCAACAGCTGTCTATGCTGTATTTCTCTGATGTCTTCTAAAGAGATGACTTATAAATGCACTGGTATACTTCCAATTAAACAAGCAAAAGCACAGTTTGAATTCATGCCTTTTCCTGAAAGAGTTTCCAGTGAACATTAATATCCAACCATAAAGATCCTCCTGTTGAATATAGGCAGACTGTTGAAATGTCACTGTTGTTGCACCACAATATTCAAAATTTGACCTGACCTATATCCTATGAAGAAGCAAAAGAATAGAAAAATAAGAGTTAGCAACTTTCATTTCTTTTTCTTTCTTTTCTTTTTTCTTTTTTAAGAGAGTAAGTTTCAGTTATAAATATTTAATAATGAGCTTCTACAAATATATTTCCTCAAAGTCTATAAAATTTAATGAGTGAATTGAAGAAAAAAATTTCACGCATAGCATTATGCATGTAATTATCTTTTATAGTTACTTTATTTAAGATCTTCACTGTCTTGAATTTTTAATGCTTGCTATGACTTAATTTTATCATTTCTACAAAAGTATAATTTCAAAATCATCAGTAAGCTGTTTTCAGAGTTACTTATTAAAATTTATAAATTCATAAATGAAAGCAAATTTTAAAAATTGGCACCTAGGAATAATTAAGCTAATATTTTGTACAAATACTAATTACTATAAACTACTGGGCAACTTAAAATTTGATTTATTTTATTCTCTCAAAAATGTACTAGAAGTAGCTAATAAAGCCAGCCAATTGCTTGATTTATTAAATACAGAAAATGTATTTGATAACATTTATGAGTATTAAAATAAGTGAAAAGAAGTCTATTATTAAACTTATCATATGACTTATGCTTCAGAGAAAATGGATTAAATGCATGTTTTACTCCTCCTCCAACTAAGAGGAAATAAAAATCCTGGACATTTTGTATAAAACAAAGATAAGAAGACTCGGAAAGGTGGAGAGAGGAAGCAGACAAGCCAGAGACATTTTGACTCGAGGAATGACATGATGGTGAATCTCCCAGGTTTTCTTTTTGCCTCATATACCCCAGGCTTGAAGCTGAAGAGGCTGACAATCTAGAAACCATCCAGTGGAGGAACATACAACAAAGCCCCAACAAAAGCCTTCTCTCTCCAGACAAAGGACAAGAAAAAGAACAACTTAGCAAGATGGAAAACTTTGAGATAATAAATGTTCTAATCCAACTAAACACCACAGGAGAAAAACTGACTCCACTCCCACTTATGCCAGCAAAGGTTGAGTGGGGAGCCTAGATTTCCACCCCGGTGAGGCTGTAACAAAGTGGCCCAAAACCCCTACTGGGGTAGCATCAGAGAAGACCAAGTAGGGAACTGAGAACTTCATCACTGCAGGTTGATAATGAGGCCTCTCCATCCCTCACCCAAAGTGGTCAATGGAGACCACTGCTGAGCCAGGACTTCCACACTTTCCTGGCAGTCAGAGGCTCCCCTCTTCCTTCACATTGAGGTGGTGTTAGAAATGGCCTAACAGGGAGTCAAGACTTTCACCATTGCCCAGCAATAAGAGAGGCCACCCCCACTGCAATGTTAGTGGAAACCACATGGGGAGATGGAACCCTCACTCCCAGCAATAACGATGAGCACTCCCCCTGGGTATCAAAAGAGGCCAAGTGGGGAAACAGGACTTCTACCTCCATCTAGGAGTAATGAGACAATGTCTCACCCCTTTCCCTGCTGGAATATCACAGAGTCAATTAAAACAGAAGGTTTAAATAAGATACGGAGTTTAATAATATGAAAATAGCCAGGTGTTATGGTTAAGCCCATATATTGATTTGTCTAGGTTAAGGTATCCAGTTGCTTGATTAAGCAAGCACTGAACTGATTGTTACTGTAGGGGTACTTCGTAGATGGCTTTGCATCTATGATCAGTTAACTGCATCTGCAGCTGATTGCATCTATAGTCAACAAAGGAAATTGCCCTCAGCCATGTGGGAAGTTTCTCATCCAATCAGGTGGATGTCTAAAAGCCAGAACTGAGGATTTCAGCAATCAGAAAGAAGAATTTCTGCCTCTACTTCAACCAGTTAGCTTCTCTTGGGGAATTCAACTTCATCTTTAGCAGAGTTGTCAGCTTTCAGCCTGTGCTATGGAATTTGGACTCATCAGTGTTTGCGTGACCCAATTCCTATAATGATACTGAATAGAAGAAACAATGGAGAAAATCAAAGAAACAAAGAGCTGATTTTTAAAGAAAACAATAAAGTTTACAAACTTCTAGCAAAACTGAAAAGGAAAAAGGCACAAATTACTAATACCGAATTTGAAAAAGATACCACCACACATCTTGCAGACATGAAAAGGATAGTAAGAAAATACTATGAACAACTCTACATGCATAAAGTTGGCAACTTATATGAAATTAATCTGTTCCTCAAAAATACAAACTAATATAACTCACTCAATGAAATACAGATAATTTTAATATCCATATAACTATTAACTATATTGAAGTTTTAACTAAAATTCTCCCCCCAAATAATCTCTAGGCTCAGATGGTTTTACTGAAAAATTAGATAAAGTGTAAAAAGGAGAAATAATACCAGTTCTAAACAATCTCTTCTAGCACATAGAACTGGAAATATTTCCTAATACATGTTACGAAGGGAGTATTATCCTGATACCAAAATTGACAAAGACAGTCAGTAGGAAAAAGGAAGACAGAAAGACA
The DNA here is from genome assembly GCF_015220235.1 of Choloepus didactylus. Taxonomy (NCBI): domain Eukaryota; kingdom Metazoa; phylum Chordata; class Mammalia; order Pilosa; family Megalonychidae; genus Choloepus; species Choloepus didactylus. The sequence continues at coordinate 52,722,248 of NC_051318.1, forward strand.
AAGGAAGGTACGAAGGGGAGGAGAGATGGAGGGAGGGAGGATAAAAACACATTATCCATCCATATCCCTCATGATTACAGACACAAAAATCCTTCACAACTTATTAGCAAGTAGTATTCAGCAATATATAAAAATAATTATAAACCATGGCCAAGTGCGATTTAGTCCAGAGATGTTAGGCTATTTCAACATTCAGAAATTAATCAATGTAACATACTATATTAACAGGCTAAAGAAGTAAGTGTAGGTGATGATATCAATAGATGCAAAAAAAAGTATGAAAACTTAAACACCCATTAATGATAGAACTTATAGAAAAAATAAAAAGAGTGGAAATCCCTCAACCTTTTAAAAGCATTTGCATGAACTTACAGCTAATATTATAGTTAATGGCGAAAGACTGAATGTATTCCCTTTAAGATCAGAAACAAGGCAAGGATTCCCTTTTTCAGCACTCTCTTCTTCAATACAGTACTGGAAGTTTCTTCCAGTAGAATAAGAAAAGGAAACAAAGTAAAAGCCTGGATATCAGAAAAGATAAAATAAAACTCTCCCAAGTTGTGGATGGCCTATCTACATGAAAAATATCAAAGAATTTACAAAAAAATCTGAACTTAATAAGTGAGTTCAACAAGGTAGCAGGATACAAGATGATCATACAAAAATCAGTTATATTCCTGTATACTAGCAATGAATAGTGGCCAGCAAAATTTAAAATGTAATACCTTTTATAATCACTCAAATAAAAAATATTTTAAAAACACTAAGATTTAAAGCTAACAAAACATGTATAGGACTCGTATATCAAAGGCTATGCGATGTTGATGAAAAAGAATCAAAGAAAATCTTAATAAATGGAGAGAGATTCTATATTCATGGATTGGAAGATGCAACATAGTAAAAATGACAATTATGCACAAATTGATATACAGGTATAATGTAATTCCTATTCAAATTCCAACAAGAATATTTGTAGATATAGACAAGATTATTATATAAAATTTATATGGAAAGGCAAAGTAGCTGGAATAGCTTAAATAATTTGGAAAAGGATAGAGTGGGAGGAATCATTCCATTTGCTTTTCAGACATTATAAAACTACAGTAATGAACATTGTGTGGCTGTGGTGGAAAGACAGATACATGTCAGTAGAAAAGAAGAGAGAATCTAGAAATAGAACCACACAGTTATGACCAACTGATTTTTAACAAAAGTGCAAATTTTCTTCAAGAGACAAAAGATAGCGTTTTCAACAAACAGTGCTGGAGCAATTGGACATCTATGAGCATAAAAATGAACCTAACCTAAGTTTCACTTCTTCACAAAGTTAACTCAAAATTGACCAGAGACTAAATGTAAAACTATAAAACTTTTAGGAGAAAACATGGGAAAAACTTCAGAATATAAGGTTAGGCAAAGAGTTCTTAGACTCAACACCAAAAAGCACAATCAATAAACAAACAAACAAACATAAGAGAAAGTGGGCTTCATTAGACTTAAAACAAAACAAAACAATACAAAGCAAAAAAAAAACTTTTGTGTTGGGAAAAAATCCTTTTAAAAGTTAGAATCAGAGAAAATATTTCCAAACCACATATCTGACAAAGGATTAGTAACTAGAATATATAAAGAACTCTCAAAATTCTACAGTAAAAATACAAACAATCTGATTAGAAAATAGGCAAAGGGTATGAAGTGGCATTTCACTAAAGAAGATATACATATTGCAAATAGTCACATTAAAAGATCTCCAACATCATTTGCCCTTTGGGATATGCAAGTAAAACCACAGTGAGATATCACTATGCACATTGAAGGATGGTTAAAATAAATTTTAAAAATTAGTGGTAACATCAAATGTTGATGAGGATGCAGAGAAACTAATCACTCATACATTGCCGGTGGGAATGTAAAATGGTATACCATGTCAGAAAACATTTTGGAAATTACTTTAAAAATCTAAACAACTACTATATGACACAGCAATTTCACTACTGGACATTCATATCAGGAAAACAAAGACCAGTTGACATGCAAAATCCTTTGCACCAGTGTTTATAGCAGCTTTATTCAAATAGCCATACTCTGGGGGAAAAAAAAAATCCTGAAGTCCTTTAATGGTTGAATTGTTAAGCAAACTGGTACATCCACACAATAGAATACTATTCAGCAATAAAAAGGAAGCAACTCTTGATACTCACAATAACCTGGATGAATCTCCTGAGAATTTTGATGAGAGAAAAAAGGCAATCATAAAATTCTGTATAATGTTCCATTCCATTTATATAACATTCTTGAAAGATACAGTTATAGAAATGGAGAATAGATTAGTAATTTCTAGGGTATAGGGACTGAAAGAAGTGGGTATGGCTATAATTGTGCAACATAAAAGATCCTTATGGTGATGGAACTATTCTATAACTTAACTCTGTCTCATTGTCAATATCCTGGTTGTGATAGTATGATAGGGGGAAATGTGTAAAGAGTTCTGGGATCTCACTGTATTATATCTTTTCCAAATGTAAATCTGCGTTTAATCTCAAAACTTAAAGTAGCATTCTCTATCACACCAGGGTTTTGGCTTTTTTTTCCCCAGCTGTACACAAATAAGAGAGAGGTTCGTAGCAGCTGATAAATACCAGGCAAGCATATTCCCCTTTTCTTTCCCATTACTTTGGTAATTTCATATCCTAGTATATCCGAAATTTCTATACCAGTTTTAATTCAAGCCAAGGCTTAAATAACAATCACCAATCATGGATTACTTAGATTATTATTGTTGTCTGAAGGCCAGTAAACTGTTGACACTACTGACCCATCCAGAGTTCTTATTATTTGTAGGTCATGCTTGGAATAATCACTGAGTAATTTCCAGGGGCCATCTTTTAAAGATACCCCTGAACCAATAATATGTGTGGTTAGATTTATCATGGTCAGGGTCTAGATCCATATTTACCCTCTGCAACATAGTACCTGCCTCCATTTTCCTTCTTGTTGCTAATCCAAAGACAGTGATGCCGAGCTATGATTGTACTATAAGAACAGAAGACAGTGGTCAAAATACAGTGATGAGCTGCTTGCTACGTTAACTGTTACTGCTCTAGCAAATGGCCTTTTAATAAAAAGTAGTCAAAGGGAATTATTTGTTCAGAATGTCCATCAACCAAACTGTTATATATTGTTAATAGTTTTGGAATTTAACTTCTTAATTCCAAGATTTTTGAAGACCTGCACAATTTATCCTAGTATCTTCTTCTCTCTTCCCCTTTCCCTCCTAAGTTTTACAAATGAAACATTATATAATATATTGTTTTCCTCAATTGTAATTCAACTTCTTAATACTGCTGTTCACCGTTAATAGGTTTAAATGACTGATCATCAAAATGCTGCGTTAAAAGCAGGATCACTATGATGTCACTGCTATCCATGACCACCTACCTCAAATGAATCAGGTTACCATGAAAATAGTTACAGGGTTACTATTTAATAATAATATTTAATATTTAATAAATATTTAATAATATCATAGGGTTAAAAATTATTTAAAATAAGTGATTAGAATAATTGATTAAAATAAGTGAAAATGACACCTTGGTTTACATCCTTCTGATAATTTCTAGAAATTTTAACTCATGATTCCTGATCTGATTTCAGATGTCTGCCTGATTTTTCTCAATCCCCAGTGATTACCATGCTTCTGGCCATGTTCCTCCCATTCAGAAGGAAGCCAAAAGAGTGAGGTTCTCTTCTTTTGTCTTAGTGTCATTAAAAAAAATGTATTTTATCTTTTGGAAACCAGGAAACTCAAATGAGGAAACCTGGACTTCAGAATATGATTCAGCAGGAAAAATATTAAATAACCTAGCTTTCTATAAAATATTAGATAAAAAGATAAAACTCTTTTCCTTTTGACAAGTTATTCATCTTACCAATATGATTAAGATGGCCTGGACCATCTTATAAGTATTTGTCAATGGTTATATCCCTCAGTGGTCATGTCAATTTAAATATGTTTCTAAATTGTAGAAAAGTATTGATTACTGGACTGGAAAATATATTCAGATCCTTATGATCCCATGGGAATGAAGACAACATTGTTTTGGGGAAATCCCTAAGATTCTAAAGTCTTGCCTGACCCTCGCTTGGCCCCTGCTTTTACCGAAGTTTGCCTTTTCTCTTTGTAGATGGTTCTCTCACTTAACTACCAGTCTACACAGTTCAGAAATTTTGTTATAAATTTCCTATAGGGAACATAGAGCTATTATCAGAAGACACTTTATCTCAGTCCATCACCAACTACTGCTACGGTTTCATGGAACATATAAACAGGAGCCAAGCCAACTATAGAGTCAGTGTGAATTCCAAGTACATTCCCACAGAGTTCCATGTCAAATTTCCTCATACCAGAGACCCTAAAATTCCAGGCCAAGGCCTAACATTCAATCTTGTATAACTGCATACTCTAGCACCAGTATTCTAACATCAAGAATATATTCAGTTAGATTAGTCAAAATCTCAAAATGCCTGTGAACTGCTTTGAAACACTCTGTCTCTAAATCTAAAAGTCTGGCATAGAAACAATGCTATTTTAGATTTCCTCTTTGCCAAAACACATGCCTTTCCTGTTCTAAGAACTTTCCCTGAGCCCAACAGATCTATCCTGCTAAGAATAATTCACTTCAATTCAGTACAACTAACTTATATATTAAGTACCTACCCAGTGCTAAACCCTGGTTATACTTTAACCATTAATAACTCTGTGTTTTCCCATTCTGTTTTCTCTTTTCCTGGGATTGACTATTTTTACCTATCCAACTGCCAAACTCTTACTCTTCCATCAAGTTAAGTTCAAATGTGATTTTATTAACTCCCTGAAAAGTTCCATCCAGTTTACCTACAATTTATTTCCCGATACACTCATATGGTACTCAATACATTGTGCTCTAATCACCGATTTTTGCAACCCTAATTGTACTATATGATCCCAGGTGTAAGAACACTGTCTTTTCACCTTTGTTAATCCATTTAAATTCACATCTCCTCTTTCACAAAATGTGTTCAGCAATTATCTGTGGAATAAATAAATGAATGAATGTATTCAGCCATGCATCATATATTTGACTACCTACGGCATACAAGGCATGATAACAGGCCCAGGTACATGTGGTGAATGGATGATTTGGCTCCTTGTCCTAAATAACTCAAATTTTAACAGGGGAAACACACTAGTAGAGTACAGAATTAACCACAATAGTAGGTCATTAATGAGCCATATACTCATGATACACACTCCATGCTGTGGGAAAAATTATAGTATGAGCATGATTTTGTGTGTTTACATCTTAGACAATCACATATGTTCTTCAGTATCTTAATATGTATATGTTGCATGTTTAGAAAAGGAAAGACTACAAAAATGTTTGCCATACTAGTATTGAGGCTGCCCCCATTGCCTTTCTTTTTTTTTTTTTTTTTTTTTTTTTAAATACAGTATTTTATGTAATTTTCTAAAAAAATTACATTTTCATATACATTTTATGAAAGCAAATTCTCTGTACAAAATCTTGCGTACAGAGTTTATACAATCCCATTCTTATGGCTATCCCACCACAAAGATGCTTAAAACTTTAATACTATAAACACTTTTAAACTTGATATTCAATCTTGGCATATGCATGTATATATATACTTTTTTTTTTTTTTTTTTTGATGTTGAGCATCTTCACATGTTTATTGCTCATTTTTATATCTTCTTCAGAGAAATATCTATTCACATTCCTTGCCCATTTTTTTTTTTAATCATCATTTTATTGAGATATATTCACATACCACGCAGTCATACAAAACAAATTGTACTTTCGATTGTTTACAGTACCATTACATAGTTGTACATTCATCACCTAAATCAATCCCTGACACCTTCATTAGCACACACACAAAAATAACAAGAATAATAATTAGAGTGAAAAAGAGCAATTGAAGTAAAAAAGAACACTAGGTACCTTTGTCTGTTTGTTTGCTTCCCCTACTTTTCTACACATCCATCCATAAACTAGACAAAGTGGAGTTTGGTCCTTATGGCATTCCCAATCCCACTGTCACCCCTCATAAGCTACATTTTTATACAACTGTCTTCGTGATTCATGGGTTCTGGGTTGTAGTTTAATAGTTTCAGGTATCCACCACCAGCTACCCCAATTCTTTAGAATCTAAAAAAGGTTGTCTAAAGTGTACGTAAGAGTGCCCACCAGAGTGATCTCTCGGCTCGTTTTGGAATCTCTCTGCCACTGAAGCTTATTTCATTTCCTTTCACATCCCCCTTTTGGTCAAGAAGATGTTCTCCATCCCACGATGCCGGGTCTACATTCCTCCCCGGGAGTCATATTCCACGTTGCCAGGGAGATTCACTTCCCTGGGTGTCTGATCCCACGTAGGGGGGAGGGCAGTGATTTCACCTTTCAAGTTGGCTTAGCCAGAGAGAGAGGGCCACATCTGAGCAACAAAGAGGCATTCAGGAGGAGACTCTTAGGCACAAATACAGGGAGGCCTAGCCTCTCCTTTGCAGCAACCGTCTTCCCAAGGGTAAAACTTATGGTAGAGGGCTCAACCCATCAAACCACCAGTCCCCTATGTCTGTGGTCATGTTAGCAACCATGGAGGTGGGGTAGGCGAAGACCCCTGCATTCTCCACAGGCTCCTCAAGAGGGCACTGCATCTTTTTTTTTTTTTTTCCTTGTTTGTCTTTTTTCTTTTTTTTTTTTTTTTTTAAATTTACCTTATTTTTTCCAATCAACTGTATGAAAAAAAAAGTTAAAAAGAAAACAAACATACAATAAAAGAACATTTCAAAGAGACCATAGCAAGGGAGTAAGAAAAAGACAACTAACCTAAGATAACTGCTTAACTTCCAACATGTTCCTACTTTACCCCAAGAAAGTTACATAATATAGCAACATTTCAGTGAACTTGTTCCTACTACATCCATCAGAAATTAACAGACCATAGTCATTTCTGGGCATCCCCAGAACGTTAAATAGCTTATCTGTTCTTCTTGGATTATTGTTCCCACTTCCTTAATTGCTCTCTACTGCTAGTTCCCCTACATTCTACATTATAAACCATTTGTTTTACATTTTTCAAAGTTCACATTAGTGGTAGCATATAATATTTCTCTTTTTGTGCCTGGCTTATTTCGCTCAGCATTATGTCTTCAAGGTTCATCCATGTTGTCATATGTTTCACCAGATCGTTCCTTCTTACTGCCGCGTAGTATTCCATCGTGTGTATATACCACATTTTATTTATCCACTCATCTGTTGAAGGACATTTGGGTTGTTTCCATCTCTTGGCAATTGTGAATAATGCTGCTATGAACATTGGCGTGCAGATATCTGTTCGTGTCACTGCTTTCCGATCTTCCGGGTATATCCCGAGAAGTGCAATCGCTGGATCGAATGGTAGCTCTATCTCTAGTTTTCTAAGGAACTGCCAGACTGACTTCCAGAGTGGCTGAACCATTATACAGTCCCACCAACAATGAATAAGAGTTCCAATTTCTCCACATCCCCTCCAGCATTTGTAGTTTCCTGTTTGTTTAATGGCAGCCATTCTAACCGGTGTTAGATGGTATCTCATTGTGGTCTTAATTTGCATCTCTCTAATAGCTAGTGAAGCTGAACATTTTTTCATGTGTTTCTTGGCCATTTGTATTTCCTCTTCAGAGAACTGTCTTTTCATATCTTTTGCCCATTTTATAATTGGGCTGTCTGTACTATTGTCATTGAGTTGTAGGATTTCTTTGTATATGCAAGATATCAGTCTTTTGTCAGATACATGGTTTCCAAAAATTTTTTCCCATTGAGTTGGCTGCCTCTTTACCTTTTTGAGAAATTCCTTTGAGGTGCAGAAACTTCTAAGCTTGAGGAGTTCCCATTTATCTATTTTCTCTTTTGTTGCTTGTGCTTTGGGTGTAAAGTCTAGGAAGTGGCCTCCTAATACAAGGTCTTGAAGATGTTTTCCTACATTATCTTCTAGGAGTTTTATGGTACTTTCTTTTATATTGAGATCTTTGGTCCATTTTGAGTTAATTTTTGTGTAGGGGGTGAGGTAGGGGTCCTCTTTCATTCTTTTGGATATGGATATCCAACTCTCCCAGCCCCATTTGTTGAAAAGACCATTATGGCTCAGTTCGGTGACTTTGGGGGCCTTACCAAAGATCAGTCGGCCATAGATCTGAGGGTCTATCTCTGAATTCTCAATTCGATTCCATTGATCTATATGTCTATCTTTGTGCCAGTACCATGCTGTTTTGGCAACTGTGGCTTTATAATAAGCTTCAAAGTCAGGGAGTGTAAGTCCTCCCACTTCGTTTTTCTTTTTTAGAGTGTCTTTAGCAATTCGAGGCATCTTCCCTTTCCAAATAAATTTGATAACTAGCTTTTCCAAGTCTGCAAAGTAGGTTGTTGGAATTTTGATTGAGATTGCATTGAATCTGTAGATGAGTTTGGGTAGAATTGACATCTTAATGACATTTAGCCTTCCTATCCATGAACATGGAATATTTTTCCATCTTTTAAGGTCCCCTTCTATTTCTTTTAGTAGAGTTATGTAGTTTTCTTTGTATAGGTCTTTTACATCTTTGGTTAAGTTGATTCCTAGGTACTTGATTTTTTTAGTTGCTATTGAAAATGGTATCTTTTTCTTGAGTGTCTCTTCAGTTTGTTCATTTCTAGCATATAGAAACATTACTGACTTATGTGCATTAATCTTGTATCCCGCTACTTTGCTAAATTTGTTTATTAGCTCTAGTAGGTGTTTCGTTGATTTCTCAGGGTTTTCTAGATATAAGATCATATCATCTGCAAACAATGACAGTTTTACTTCTTCTTTTCCAATTTGGATGCCTTTTATTTCTTTGTCTTGCCGGATTGCCCTGGCTAGCACTTCCAGCACAATGTTGAATAACAGTGGTGACAGCGGGCATCCTTGTCTTGTTCCTGATCTTAGAGGGAAGGCTTTCAGTCTCTCACCATTGAGTACTATGCTGGCTGTGGGTTTTTCATATATGCTCTTTATCATGTTGAGGAAGTTTCCTTCAATTCTTACCT